>NC_049208.1:36392905-36992905 GCF_013347855.1 Anguilla anguilla | reverse complement strand
TCCCTGTCTCTCCCTGTCTTTCTCGTCTCCTGTTCTAACTCTGACACCTCTCTCACCTACCTCTCTGTCTCTCTCTGTCTCTCCCTGTCTTTCTCGTCTCCTGTTCTAACTCTGACACCTCTCTCACCTACCTCTCTGTCTCTCTCTGTCTCTCCCTGTCTTTCTCGTCTCCTGTTCTAACTCTGACACCTCTCTCACTGACTCGTTCGCTCACACACAAGCGCACAAACTCTTTCCTCTCCCAACTCCCCCCCTCTCTTTCGTCCTCCGTCCATTTGTCCGTTTGTCAGGGTTTAACCCTTGCTCCTGCCTCCTCACTCAAGAGCTCCCCCGCTGTGAGACACAGGCTCCTCCCACGTTCGCGTTTGACGGACACACAGCCGTAGCGCGCCTGCTCGCCGTGCTCCGCCCCTCACCCGCGGAGCGCCACTTCATGCCCCGTCCTGCTTTAAGTGAGGACTTGGAGGATAATGAACTGGAGCTTGAGCACGTCTTTCACAGGCTTTCACTCTTTGGTGGCTTAAAGTGTTAGGTCCCCTCAGGCGTGTCCACAGTGGCCCTGCACTCAGTTATATCTTTCATCTGACCAGCTGCAGCCCCTGTAGAGCAGCACAGCGGCCATTTTACAGTCCAGTCCTGCACCAGGCAGACGTGCAGACTGTGTTTGGCCTGGAGAATGCAAGATTTCATAGACTAGACTCTCAAGAAATCGATAGCCCACCCAGCATGGAAGTAGTTATAGTTATAGTTGAATTCATTGCACAGTGTGTTCACCAGCCACTACAGAACTTAGTTTTATTGGAGTGAATATCTTGTGAAGAGCTATGATACAGCATAGTTTCCACATACATCTCATGACCACTTCAACCCCCTTCATGACCTACAATTCAGAGCGTTGCAGTATGAGATTTACTCTGAAACACTCTGGCAGAATTGCATCTATAAACCTCCAGCATTGAAATGACTGTAGAATATAGACTAAATAATGGTAGTTCAGTTATATCTTTCATCTGACCAGCTGCAGCCCCTGTAGAGCAGCACAGCGGCCATTTTACAGTCCAGTCCTGCACCAGGCAGACGTGCAGACTGTGTTTGGCCTGGAGAATGCAAGATTTCATAGACTAGACTCTCAAGAAATCGATAGCCCACCCAGCATGGAAGTAGTTATAGTTATAGTTGAATTCATTGCACAGTGTGTTCACCAGCCACTACAGAACTTAGTTTTATTGGAGTGAATATCTTGTGAAGAGCTATGATACAGCATAGTTTCCACATACATCTCATGACCACTTCAACCCCCTTCATGACCTACAATTCAGAGCGTTGCAGTATGAGATTTACTCTGAAACACTCTGGCAGAATTGCATCTATAAACCTCCAGCATTGAAATGACTGTAGAATATAGACTAAATAATGGTAGTTGTTGGAATTTATGTTCCTGCCAAAGAAATATTCAGTGCAAAGTGGCAATTTGACAGTCATGTGCTCAAATGGGTTTTATGGTTATTGTGTCCCTTTTTCATTTTCGAGAGTGAAATGCTCGTTTCCATTGAGCTGGTTCAAGCAACACTGGAAGAGATCCCAAACAGATGTTCGGTTTGTGGATTCTTTACAATAAAAATTTTTTAATGAAAGAATAAAAAATATGAAATGTGGCGTGAGTGTTGCCGATAAAAGAGACCAGAGACTTTACCATAAATTGTTTCAACAATATCGTGTGCTTAAGAACTCTTAGCATATAAAAGGCTTGTTGCTGCTGAGCCTCTTCATAGCAAATCGGGTCTGTAGAGCTGTCCTTCTAGTTTTATATAAGACCACATTACACAGTGCTACCAGAGCACAGCACAGCAGTCCAGTTGCATGCTGTGTGTAAAAGGCCTTGGAGAAAATGGCGGAGTGTTACCATCACAGAATGCGGGTCGTATCGAACGCAGGCCCTTACGCCAGCACTCTCCCTTCAGTCGGCATGTCTTTAAATTGAAGAATTCAGTCGGAATGACTCATAATGGGGCAGTAAATGTATGCGGGCACGTATCGGTCGGAGCAGAACGCACGTTTCCTGATTGCCTGCTCGGTCTGTGGCCGTGCCTGCCATTTTCTAGCATTTCGCTAACGGCAGAAGTGATTGGACCGCCGCTGCCCTGGCGACGCAGCTCCGGCTTTTATTTTTCTGGGGTAGGAGGAGCCCCTTCATTTAGACACAAATTGACAGGAAGTGGTTGCTAAGGTAGAATCGGACTGCCATGGAAACGTCCTTTGAAAGCCGGCTGTTTTTTTTTTTCTTCTTCTTCTTTTCCCTGCGCCATTCAGCTCTGCTTCCTGAGCTTTAAAAGCAAAACATTGTCATTAAAGTTTTTCTGTGCAGAGCCATGGCAGAGTGCTTCTCCAGGATTGTAAAATCGATTTATTTATTTTTATTATTATTTTTGTACATTTATTATGTCTTTTGTGTGAATTTTTAAGATGGCGGATGTCATCAACACAGTACAATACCCGTTGTGTTGTGCTTTTTACTGTTGGTTATTTTACTGTTGGTTATTCTCTCTCTGGAATGGCTGGGCTGGCTGTGGAGCAGTTTGTCCCAAAGCCCACAGGGTGTAAAGCTGTTAACACAGGGTGCGGGTCGAACGCTAAATTCTCTGCAGGAGACCTTGTGTCATGTTTACTAACGGCTGGAGACGAGAATACTAATTATGTGCAGCCGTCTCTTGTAATTCCAGCTAGGATGACCTGGGTAGCAAACACGTGTCGTAATTTTGGAAATTATTTGTGCATTTATAAAAGAAGAGCAAATCTTGTCCCCTGGTCTTTTTGTTTAGCATATTTAATTACATTTTTGCTATTTGAATGTTATTTCTGGAGGGGAGATTTTTATTTTTTAAATAATTTTATTTTTCGTTTTATTGGTTTCCTGTTAGAGAGATATATCTTTTCAGGGCCTTTTCTCCATTGCGGTCAGTTCGGTAATTTCTCACCATTCTTCTCTACTCTTGCCAATCCCCATTTTAAAATAGCAACACTCAGCTTGATCCTCACCTGTGTTGACCTGGTTTTGTGGTTTGAGTAACACAATTATTTGGCCATTGAAAATGCTGGATAAAGACTGGGACCTCTTGAGACTGAGAGAAAGAAAGGCCTTATCTCCAGCACCAGAGCAGCCTGCACTATTCCCATGTCCAAACACTAAAGGATCCGATGAAAATAAAATAAAAATGTTTCAGTGCAGAAGAACGTGTCATGAATTTTCCAATGTGTAATTTGTTTAAATTCAACTGAACAGCCTATTTATAATATATATTGGTATGCAAAAAATAAGTGAATTCGTAAGCGGAGTGCTTTTCGCAAGATAAATTAATCTGTTAGTAACCGAGAGAGACCCTTCTGATTATCTCCTGTTTTAATTGTGGGGAGAGTGACGTCGCCTGGTGCATTGTAATTGGTGGATTGTGAGGGGGAAAAGAACCTCTACGTCATTTTCATCAAATTTGCCTCGAACGTGAGATGCGAATGCCCCACATAGCTGACGTCCGTAACTCCATTTTTCTCCTCGCCGAGCATGAGAAACGGCTAGCAGGCCGCTGAATTATAGATAAATACCGGCATGAAAACCCGTGAAAAATGTCTGTGTAGTGATGGCGGACTGACGCGGGCTCGCCAGCCATTAATCAAAAGCGACCTGCGATTAATTCCAGGGACGTACGGTTGGGAGACAGCCCCACCGTCTCAGGTCCCCGAGGCAGACCGTCTTGGGGAGAACTTTCTCCCTTGATCTGGACTGGGCGAGAGAAAGAACCCGGAGTACCGTTACGTTACCGATACACTGTCACCTTCCTCCTCTCTACTTATAATTTTTTTTCTTTACCAATGAGTTTCCCATAAGAACCCTCTCCGCCATCCGTGATTGCAATCAGTTCCCACTAAGGCTCTCCCCCATACTGCTGGACTGATTTCATTTCCGTCATCTGTTAAGAGGGCTGATGATACTCGTCCAGGAAGTCGTGCGCTTTCTAGCAACAGTATTAAAGACGTAAGGTTACGCTAAAGCCGCCCGAAATGTATTTCGCTTCACCACCGCTGAAACTCCGGCCAAAGAAAAAACAAGCGAAACTCATTTGTAACCGAGCCCGTGTGAGCGCTACGTTGCGGCGGTAGTCTTGCATTTGCCGTCAACGTTACGACAGCGTTACCGTAATTGTATTTATTCGTCGAGGAGGAGGGAAAATATGTTTCCCATATTGCTGGAAAAGCCGCAACAATTAAGGGCACGTTAAGTTCTTCGTCTGCTCTGAACTCTGAGCCATCCGGACCAATCGTAAGGGCGGTTCCTGGGAGACGGCAGCAGTGTCCAACAGCGTCACAGGGCGATGTGCCCGCAGGCTCCGAGGCCATGCTGAGTGCAGTCCGCTCCTCTCCTCTCGACTGCTGGCGGGTCTCAAGATCGGCACTTCACCGCGTCAGCGTTTGGACAATCAGACTTAATTTCCACCGCTGGAGCGAAGTGCTCGCGAGCCGCCCTCTTCAGAAAGCTTCAATCAATAGACGGCATTGAGCAGCGTAGCGCCGGCGCTAAAATGGAAAGGCGCCGAAAGCGTCCGTTCTTATCTGAATTTTAAATGCGTGAAGGAGTAATATATTTATGTTGTATTACAAGTGCATTTTGACATGAATGCATATACAAAGAAATGATGGGACTTTTAATGTTGACTGAATGGACGGTGATCAAAGAATTGAATTTTTATTTTCATAGCCAGAGGTATGAATACATGATAAAGTAATATATGATACCTTATTTAAAAAAGTGTATTTGACATTAATATAAACCTACGTGTAAAGACATCAGGGACTTTTCATTTAATGTTGATTGAATGAAAGGTGAGTGAAATATGGGTCCTTCACACGCCTGCACTAGGTATCTAATGTTCATGTCTCATACACACTTAGAAAAAAGGGTTCTTTGTTCCCATAGTGGAACCCATTTTAGTTCTTTATGAAACCATCTTTGATAGGTCTGAAAAATTTGAAACGACAGAGAATGTTTGCCCAACAAAGAACTCTTGAACTATATAGGGTTCCTCTACAGAAACACAAAGGAGCCTTTTGGAACCCTTTCTTCTAAAAGTTTATGTAAAATATGCACCTCATAAACCTCAGTCATTAGCCCAGTGGAAAAAAATATAATTAAGGTTTTTACTAACTGTACAGTTTTTGTACTTGCATAACACGACAAGATATCCATTTGTTGTGTAATTTTATTGCTTTATATTTTTGTCCATTTGCCTATAGTCATTTAAAATACTTTTCCAAGTCACGTTTTTTCATTTTGAAAAATATTTCAGGCGTTTCATAAGATCTTTTCAACCAACTGTCACATGGACAGTTATCTCAAATGTAGCCTACTTTTGTTTCATCCTTCAAACCTGTCAAGCACTCAAAAGAAACTTATAATACAAGGAACCTTTATGCTGGAAACCCCATTAAAATAAAAGGAATTGTTGAAATAAATTGCTGTTTTCCCCCCCTCTGCCTTCCCTTTAAAAGAGACCACTATAAACACACTGCCCACTACAATCTGTTCGTTTTGTATTTTGAGTAATTGTTCTTGATAGCAGAACATTTCAACTGAGTGCTCAAGAAAAGTTTTTATAATCACTCCATGGTCTTATAATCGCAGAATGCAGGTTGCGTGTCACATGGTCTCGTTTTAAGCGTCATCTGCAAGCCACTGCTTGCATGAAATGAAATCTTTGCTCAAATCTTCTGTACACCCATATAATAGTTTGAAACCATCATTTCAACTTTTTTTATGCTGAGTGTTTAAATTTTTACCGCTCTTGCAATCTTTATAAAATGGTGTCCTTGAAGAGGCATCCTATTTCACGGTGCTAAATCAGGAATGGCTCGACAGGGCTGCTGGGAGGCTCATCTGATTTAAGGCACCGTTCTCGCGCATGGATGGGCCTCACCGTCGCCATGTCGCTGTCGCTTGCGTTGCCTGGGGTTACAGAGGGTCCAATCTGCCAGGACCTGTGTCTCGTCGCTTCGCCCCCCCCCCCCCCCACACACACATGTCAATCGGGTGGCTCCACGTCTGTCCGTGTGTGAAGCGCCTTCTTCCGTCTCGTCTCTGTGCAAGCCCTGACTTGCAAGCTGTGGTGTGGTAAGAAGTGGTGCTTGGCAGGGTTGGCTTTGGAGGAGAGAGCATGTGCTTGTCTGTTCTCTCCCGAATCAATAGTACAGTCTCCAGCAGTGAGCGTAGATGTATACAATTTGGCATTCCGAACTGGGGAGAAAATTTCGGTGGGGGGGGAGACTCTCTCAATAAAGGGTACTGCATTGAGTGAGTTTAAAAACTGGATTTTCACCCAGATGAGATGTCTACACACAAAAAAATTAATATCCACTTTTAGCTTGATCTCAGTATGTTCACAAAATGTTTGTTTATGCATTCCACATCATTTTACCCATGTCTGCAATGTCGTACGTGTTCTCCTCCATCTCTGTCCTAATCTTTTGACATGCGTATTTTCGATCACGAGGGTGGAAAAAAATGGGAATTTGAAAATTACGATTAGCTGGAGTGCATGAGTGATATTGGAGTGAGCGAGAATACCAGCAGACTGACACATTACTCACCCACTCTGCTCTCCATGAAAAATATGCCCACTTGGCTCGCTCCACTGCGCTAGCATGCTCTGCTGAATAGTCTGGAGTGCTTGGATTTTGATCAACTTTTTCATATCTGTGTTACAGCAGTTCGGTTAAGTAAATATTTCATTGACGTTAAAATGTGATGTCATCCTAGGCTGCTGGTTGGCTCACTAGGTTAGCATCATGGCCATGGATTGAATCTAGACCATTCTGGTGCCGTCTGTGGCTGGTAACTCCATAAGGTGACGCACAGTTGATGATTGTGTCGCACAGTGAGTGGTAGGGTTCAGGCCACAGTCATCGCTATGTATCTATCTAGCGATCCCTGTTGTTCGATTGGACGCCTGTAGATTGCAGTGCGAAAGTTCTTGCTCTGACTCCACTCTGAGAGCGTAACTGTCGTCTGCGTTGTGTAAAGAAGCAGGCGGTAACACCACATGTTTCAGGGGAGGAACCGCGGATGTCCACGCTCTCCCATATCACCAGTGGTGCAATGCCATCCTGACCTATAATGGATAGGATGGTCACAGACCGTGAACATACATACTTTTTAATCATGCATTTGAGTATGTATAGTTGTTTACATGTTTATGAAGTCTACATAGGTTCTCCTCAAATTAAAATAAAATGATTAACTTGAATCAGTGCCATGGATATGAACGTTTGAGTGGAAACGGGTTATCCTACTTTGGAATGATCAGCTGTGCTTGAATGAACACTTCATTAACCTGTTTATACCGTAAAGACATGGACCATTGGTTGATCAAAAAGACGGATGCGATGGAGACAAATCAAAGGTGATCAAATTAAAGAACACCGCTCTTGAAGTTTGTTCAGAGGAAGCAGTCCGGTCTCCACCAGTAACAAACCAAAAAGAACTGTTAGATGAAAGTATTATTTTGAAGTAGATGGGAGAATGACTACTTTGCTATTAAAAATTTTGATAGGACAAACTCTACTTGCTTGGTTTGTCCTGAAAGCACTACAAGGCAAAGTTGTAAGGCACCAGCACATTGCTTCTGTAGTACGAAGATGCATCAAACCATCACTATCCAGTCAGGCGCTGCAGCATTTGGTTCAACCGAAAAACTGTGTTCCCCTGACGCGGTTGAGAAGTTCAGCTTTTATCTGATTGGCTGTGCCTGTGCAGGAATTGTCAGTTGTCAGTGTTGCTTCTGTTTCTGCAGATATCATATTTTGTATGAGTTTTCTGTTTATAATTTCAAGGCATGCTTATGTCTGTCAACCTGTTTCCCAGCTGATTGCACACTGGGAATGTTACAGACCGGCACAGAAACTATTTTGAAACCACAACTTACGGATTTGTTCTGTTTTATAAGCACTTTCCTGGGCTAGACAAAGATTTGTTGTTGAATGTCTTGTGCAGGTGGAGCCCATTTGAAGTTGCACATTTGGTCGCCCTCCATACCCACAATAACATTAATTACAACAGCATTAACAAATCTCTGAATGCATGTGCATCTCTATCATACAGTGCTCAGTGGCCTAATGATACATTCTTTATGGCTGCCTCTCTAACTCGGAATGAACCTGCATCCATGGGAAGGTCGTATGATTATTTCTGCATGTTTGCTGTATAGCATTTTGTGTATGTCCATATGAAGAAGGCCTTTTAATTTCAAACATTTGGTCAGGCTTCAAGCCTTGGAAGATGCTTCTCTGTAAACGTTCTGTCCTAAAGTGTGCTTACAAACACTTGGGGGGGAAAAATAGCACAACTGAGCTTAAGTACTTGGCTCCTTTTCTGTTTTTTTTTGAGACTGTGACATTCTTTGGCCCAGAAATGTTGACCTTTGTGTTGACCTCTCTTAATGGCCAAGATGGTTAGTGGGCATCGCAGCTGGCGCAAACAACATAACCTGTTTTTACCGTCTTGCTGACATTTGTGAGATAATTAAGCTTGCGCTTTCATTCCGCTTAGGTTATTTTTGTCATGGGGAACTTCTCCCATTACTCTCTGTAACAAAGCTATTGCCATTTAGGAGATGGTCCTTTATCATGTTGTGTTCTTTCTTCTCAGCAGCTGCCCCCATACTCTGTACAAAATATTAGCACTGCTGCACCGAGTGATTTGGTCCTCAGCTTTACGGAGCACGCTCAGTGGCAGCCTTTATTTGCTGGGCCCATACCTTGCGGTAAGAGGTCGAAAACATAATTCAATGTTTATCATTGGTCTAGAAATCATTAGTCCCTGCAAGCGTGTGCTGTCCTCCACTAAGCCAAGCTATTCAGTTCTTTGACATCCCAGTGTTGGTTGCTGATTTTGAAGATTAATTTGGAGGTGCATTCCTGGATAATAATTGTATTGCTGAATTTTCATATTTTATGGGCAGCGGTCCAGAGCATAATTCTCACAGTTCAGTGAGGCGGGGGCATGAGAAGCGCTATGTCCTAGCGGTGAAATTACTTGTGCAGTATAGCTTCCCTGTTTGTCCACCATCTCTCAGGTGAACATGTAGATGTGGTCAAACTGAGAGCCCGTTTGAAGAACCGCATCCCTCAGTTTCTCTTGATTGAAGTTCCAGAGAGCGACTTTACTTTCAGTCATTCGACCGGGATCGTGGGATTGCTTTGGACTGAAGTGACAGCTCTTTTCCTTTTTGAACGCCGCTGCAGCGGCGAGGTTCCCGGAGCTCGGAGCGTTTGGGAGTCGCCGTTGACAGGGATCGGCAGTTAATCCTCGGCCCGCGTTTCCGAGGGGCGGCTCGAGAAAGCGCCGGGCCGGTGCGCGGCGAGGAGCCGAAGCCAAACATACGGCCTGTCAGTCCGGCGGGTTCGGGCGCATAATCTGTCTGTCACGCTGGGGTGACAAACGCACAGGTCCGCCGTCTGCGAGCTGAGCTCCATTAGAGCGGCAGCTGCAATAACTTATTCTTTTTTTAAAAACCGATAAAGGGTGAAAGGACCGGCAAATTAGTTACAGGCCCCCCACTCCCTTCCAGGTCTGCAAAACGTGTGCAGCTGTTTAGCTGTGCAACTCTGTGTAGCTGTGTAACTGTGTAACTGTAATTGTGCAACTCTGTGGAGCTGTGTAACTGTGCAACTCTAACTGTGCAACTCCGTGTAGCTGTGTAACTGTTTAGCTGTGCACCTTTGTGTAGCTGTGTAACTATGTATCTGTAACTGTGCAATTCTGTGGAGCTGTGGAACTGTTTAGATGTGCAGCTCGGTTTAGCAGTGTAACTTTACTTAGCTATGCTACTCTGTGTAGCGGTGTAACTTTACTTAGCTATGCTACTCTGTGTAGCGGTGTAACTTTACTTAGCTATGCTGCGCTGTGTAGCTGTGTAACTTTACTTAGCTATGCTGCTCTGTGTAGCTGTGTAACTGTGTTTTGATTCCTTTAAGTTCAGGCAATATATATTTCTCTTGTTTCAACATTCTAGAACATTCTTTTTAAGCAATGATGGGCCTTTTTTTTCTTCCCGAATATAAGGTTTTTTCATGGTTCTTCATCTATAGTGGTTTCTCAGTATCAGGTTTATATTTTATTTAATATGATATATAAAATATAATATAGACTTGTCTATAATTCATAGTGTCATACGTGTTTAATATTTATATCTAACATAAATATTATAGCAGTGGCATAGCCTTTTCTGTAAACTTTTGCTGTGCTAAAGAGTTTGAGGGGTATTTTTCTCAACAGTGTGTTTGCTAATGCTGCTGCTTCCATTATCTCGCTAACCATGAAATGTCAACTCAGTTTGCTTGCTTTAGCTTTGGTCCAGTTGAACCTGTTGTTGGTTGTCCTGCCAACATTACGCATTGTTTTGTGTGGCACAGGTCCTCCTGATGTTTGAGAAACACCATTGATCTCAGCCAAATGTCGACAATGAACTTCCTGCTTATAATGAATGCCTAACTTTACTGGCTAGATTAGCTGTCCTAAATTACATCTCATGCTTATTTGCCAAAATCTGACATCAAGCTTTGTGGTAAACGTTTGCTATCTATGTCTTTTATTATATTAAAAATAAAGTGAGTGTCTTTTAAAAAAAAAAAAAAAAGTCTATGCTTAACTAACTTAACAGCTAACTTACGTGGATCGGGGTCTGTTAAGTCTGCCCTTACTTAGGGCTGGAATGTATGTTGGAAAGCACTGTAATGCCATAGGTCAGATAAGAATACTTTAGAGTGCTTAATTAGAATTTGCCTGCCTTTTCAACATTGCCAGCCCTATTTTTTTGTCTGGGATATAACTTTGATACCTGAATGCATGTAGCTTAACTGACAGTCATTCCATTCGGACATAAAGCATAGATTGTTACATGATCTCACCAGTCATGTTACAACCACTCCCGATTCATACTCTGAGGCAAAATGATCGTTTCTGTTTCTTGGCACAGTATCTTTCATTGTTTTCACAAAATATTATTCAGAATGCCTTGTGATGGTTCTTTAGGCGTGCAGTGGCGAATCGGGGTTCATCGATTGAAATAACGACCGCGCGTTACCTTCGCGGGGTGCTCGGGCTGGGAAAACGAACGTTCTCAGCGACCGCACCCGGCTCTGCGTTTTCGCCCGGCACCTGGACGCCCGTGCCGTGGGGGATTTCCGCGTCCGTCTTATCAGGAGCCGCTCTGCTTTCTGAAAGGCTGGAGCGCTCGTGCAAGTGCAGCGCGTAGCCTCCCCCTGCGCTCTGGGGGCAGTGATTGACAGGTCTGAGAGCGCAGCGGCCATTACTCTCGGCTTCAGCGCTCGATACCGCGTAGAGCTGTAGGAGTGCTGAGCGCAGGCTCCTCAAAACCCCATTTTTCTTTGTAGGTTGTTAGTCTTTCGATTCCTTTTCCTTACATTTGCATTATTTATGCACTTGAATTCTGTGATATTCTCACTCATAGTATTTTCAAATCCCTTACTGCATTGTTTTGTAGGTACAAACAGAGTGTTATTCCTATCACTGTTGGTTGGTTTTTGCTGGTTTTGTGTGCTTTTCTGCAGGTTGTAGAGATTTGCATTCAGTTATTGAGAAATAATGGATGTTTTCCTCACTGCTAATTTCAAATTCATCCTCATTGTTTAGTGGGAGGTAATGTATAATTGGAACAGCCAGGGTATATTACAGGTTCTCTGAGCCAATCCTGTGAATGGAGCTCTCCTTTGCACATGATGATGTGGTACTGTAATATATGGGAAAGCATTATCAGTTGCCCATACTATACTGTTCATTTTACTTAAAGTTTCTCCTTTTTTACCATTTTACTTCATTTTGTAGTCGACTGCACTCAGTCAATATTGCGCACCATGACTAAGGTTATACAAATTAAACTATTTGGCATGTCCTTTGAGTAAACATTAGAGAGTAGTTCTTAAATAAGAGATTCTGCTCTTTTAATGCGTGTATTTTAATGAGTTGGCTTAAATTAAATGCTTATCTCTGAATGATTTTACTGTCAAGGTTTTGGTCGTCTTACAGTGATCTGTACCATCTTTCTCGTGTTCTGTAGTTTGTGCATATGCAGGCAAGAAATATTGAGACTTTTGGAAATTTTGCTCTGTTCTCACGCCAGAGTTCCACGTTGTGCCTGATGCTCTGACCGTCGTTCTGCTGAAAGATCAGCTGTCCAGTTTGCACATTCGCACGTCTGGCGACTGGGACACGCACATCACCCCCCGCACCCACGCTGATGCCTTTCACAGGGGGGGATCTAAAAACGGCAAAACGGAGAAGGTGTCTGACGTTTTGTTTACCGAGAGAGAAGTTGCATAACCCCCCCCCCTCCCCCCCCCAAAAAAAAGCTCAAGCTGCCAACATAACCAAATAGAAAATTGCTAGCTTTCAGCTAATAATGTTTGATAGGCTCGGGCTGTCCTGTAATCCTTCGAGCACCTGCTAATTGTTTAATCACATGAAGCACCAGCGACTCCGTTGCTTGAAGCCATCGGAAGATGAAGGGACAGACAGGAGCCTTCATTTGGGGTGAATGTGTGGCGATGAGAGCAAGGCAATGGTACTGACATCATCCTTTCTTTCTTTCTTTCCTTTCTTCCTTATTTTTCTTGCTTTTTTATGCCTTTCCCCCCTTTTCTCCCCAATTTGGAATGCCCAGTCAGGACCGCACCGCAACGCCGTTCACAACCTCTGTTAATCTTACCTTGCCCTATGGGCACGATGTTGGTTCATCACCAGGCTGTGGGGCTCAAAAGAGTGTGTGAAACTCCACTCAGCAGCCCCCCCTCCCCCTCCTGTGTGATGAATCTTCACTGGAGAATCTTCAGATCAGCATAATTTGAAGAAGAAAACGAAGTTTTAAATGGATTTTGTGCGCTTTCAAGATATTTTTATCGCAACAGCGTTCGTGAATTTGTTAGCAGGGCCTACTGTGTCGCGCATTGATTAAAATCGTAGGAATATTGTATCTGGGTTTTACGTGTTTGAAGTGGGAGCCTTTTTTTTACGAGGCTTATGTTTGTTCTGAATATCATTATTATCAGCAATTTATTTCAAAACACTAGTGTCTGTTGTACAAATTGAAATCTGATACGGTATGGAAATTGAACACAGAAAAGCCTCTCATGCGTTGAGGGTGGATTAACCCCTCGCGACCACGCGAGCGTGAACGCACACGCGCAGGCCTTCAGGTTGTTATTTATTGTTATTCAATGCCGTTAATTTAAGAATCGAAAAGAGAGTTGCAGCTTGTGCGCCAGAAACCAAGACCTTTAGCATGCACTTTTAAGGCCATGTCAGGGTTAGGTAAAAATAAATAAATACCAGGATGTGAGCGGAGACCCAGAAGCTGTCTGCACACGAGTAAGAAACAGAAATAATTAGGATATGAGATTTGTGCGCAGTCCCCGTGGTCATTATTGGGAAATCCTTTGGCAGTAGCGAGATGGACTGGGCTTTGAACACGGCTGATAATGGTGCAATTCTTTGTCGTCAAATATTAACCAAATTCTCTTTGTATTTCGTCCACATGTATGAACAAACGTATCCAGGATAATGTAACGTTTTGTGTGCGGGGGGGGGGGGGGGGTTCAGAGTAAACGCATAGACAGACGGCTCATTATTTCTTATGATCATAAAGGTATGATTTTATTTTTTATTTTATGGAGACGTTGTTTGGTTCATTATCCATCTATAATTGTGGATGTGGATGTTTATGCGATTTCTGTGCTGTGATTATGCATTGTCATTCATTTTAAAGCTATTTTTCAAGTCATAATCAAAGTTAAATCTGTAATATACGGATAACTGGCAGATTCAGGATAAAGCCTTGCTTTGAGATCAAAAGCAAAGCTTTGCCATCGTCAAGAAATCATATTTGGTATTTTTCTCAAAACAGCTGAAATGACCTACTGATAAGAAAGATAACCATCGCTGGGTTTTACGGGATACACACAGGGGTAAATAAAAATGGTAATTTCCCCCGGCTAGGCATTAACGCAACGAGACTTACGGCTTGTCAGTCAGGTGTCTCGCACGCCAGTGGCTCCGGTCAGTCAGAAGTTAGAATGAAGGACGCCTCCACAGCGAGAACGAGTCGAGGGAGTTTTAAAGCCAGACAGCGGATTACGCCTGACTGTTCACATTCACCTCCAATTGCTCTTCAAGGCGAAGATGGCGGCGTTGTTCCTCTAAAGGGGGCCGGTGTCAAGGTTTGTAGATTAAAACGGAACACTTCCGAAAATTGTCCCGCCCTGTTTGTCTGCTAGGTTTATTTGTTGGCCGTGAGGTGAGGGGACTCGGATGCACGGCGGACAGAGTCATGCCGCCGTTGTGTTGTCCCAGGACTACAGAGTCATCATTAAGCACCCGTTAACTGGGAGAAAGGTCCTCCTGTCCTTAATACGGTGCTCCCTTCGACTGAGCCCACTTGTGTAATGTCCTCCCCAGATACCATCAATCCCCCAATCTCCGTCCCTCAGTTCAGCCCTTACCCGCCTGCTGAGTGAAACACTGAAAGCTCAACACTGGGGAACAGGTATGGTATGGGAGCCTCAGGCTTGAGCCTAGTGGTACAACTATGGACCGAGTCCTGTAGGCCACAACACAGCCTGGTGGTACAACTATGGACCGAGGCATGTAGGCCACAACGCATCCTGGTGGTACAACTATGGACCGAGTCCTGTAGGCCACAATACAGTCTGGTGGACCAACTGTGGACTGAGGCCTGTAGGCCAAAACACAGCCTGATAGAACAGTTTGGGTCTTGTGTTCTTTCTTTAATGCATTTTGTTTTTGCAGAGCGAGTGCTTTACATGTGCAAGCCTGCTGTGAAAATGGGCTCAGTTTGGATTGCATAGTCCAGTGCCACAGGAAATGTTATTTGTTTCGAATAACTTGAGCCGAGAAAGTTTTGAAAGCTTCATATGGTCATTTATATTCTTTTACATCATACACACGCAGTGATTTATTTAAATTTATAGTAGGCGATGCATGTTCTTCATAAGCTTTTGATTGCCAACTGCAAGCACTCTTGTTCTAAGTTTGCCGCACTTCTATTGATTTATGTGTCCATTTTTTTTGTTTGTTTTCGTGTGTGCCGGTCAAGTGAGCTGCAAGCCATTTGATGAAAGAAACAAATCAGAATAACACTGTCATACTGGATACATACCAATGACTGATAGCCACCGCTTTCCTCGAAATGTAAAAACTCAATTTCCCTCCTACAAAGCGTTGGCTTTACTCCTTTGAGCAGCTCGCTATCGCCACAGAGGCCAGGCATTTTCCTTTTTTCTTTGTTTTTCAGTAGGAGCTAGCAGCTAGCGTTCACTTGTGTTTCTGGGCTCTTTCAAATTGAGGCCATGTCAACCAGACTTTTCGCCTTACGGAATTTGGTGAGCACAGCCGCAGGCCGCTTTGCCGTCCTGTCTCCTGTTTTAGGCGGGGGAGCTGATGGGGAGGGGGGCACATGGCCACAGAACATGGGCACCGTAACCACAGAACAGAGTGGCACGTCAACACAGGCAGAGTCTGGCCACGCACCAGCAGAAAGCGCTCTGCAATTAAAATCACTTAAGCTTTTCATCTGCCCTGAATTATGCATTAGGGCAGTAATTGGTGGGGATAATTGACACCCGCTCCAGGCACAGCTCCAACCGCCGCCCCCCATCGCAAACCCTCCCAGGGCACAGAGCCATGCGCAAAGCACTCCACCTGGAGCAGCATCACCCCCTCCAGCCCTCTAACTCTCTCCATCTCTCTGTACCACTCTCTTCTTCTCAGCCCTCTACCCTGTCTCCTACTCTCATCCGCTCTCTATCCCCCTCTCCCCCTCCAGCCCTCTAACTCTCTCCATCTCTCTGTTGTACTGCTGTCCTCTTCTCAGCCCTCTACCCTTTCTCTTGCTCTCATCCATTCTCTATCCCTCTCGCCACCTCTCAGCCCTCTACCCTTTCTCTTGCTCTCACCCACTCTCTATCCCTCTCTCCTCTTCTCAGCCCTCTACCCTTCTCTTCACTCCTCTCATACTTCATTCCCTATCCCTGCTTCCTTTCTTTCCATACCTCTTCCCCTCTCACTTTCTCTCTGCCTCTCCTCATCTCGTCCTCTCTCTCCCGTTCTTCACGGAATAACAGCCCATCCTGCTCTTCTTCTCCACCTTTTTCCCCTCTCTCTCCTTTGCACATAGGGTACAGCCTCTCCCACACTGTGTGTGTAATGCATAGTAGGGGAAGTCAAACCAATTTTATTTGTATAGCCGCTTTATACAGAAAACTTTCACAAAGACGCTTTACAGAGTTTCAGAAAAAGCAAAAACAGAACAAGAACTGAACAGAACCATGCCTGAACCCACAAATAGCAAGCAGATGAGGAGGAGAAAAACCCTCAGATAGAGACAAGGGAAAAGTCCCAGAGGCAAAGGAATCTCGAGAGAAACCAGACTATAGAGGGGTAGCCCATCCTCCACTGGCCGGCCTGGGGTAAAGTAGCAGTAGAATGGATGGGCATAAAGCAGGGGAGGAACAGGGCTGTAGCGGTCCGTGACCAAGGAATGAGGGACATGGTTGAAGCAATCTCGTGAACTCGAGCAAAGGAAGGGCAGGGAAAAACCCCAGGGAAAAAGAGTCAGAGAAAATGAGGTTAGACACTATAAAGATTGTCAACACACTGAGTACACATAGTCTCTGTGCCAAAAACCTAGAATGAACACTTGGATAAGAGCTCCATCCAGCTACTGTGCAGTCCACGGCCAACAGCATAGCCTATGATGGCTAAGGCAGCCACTACTGGGAGCCCTCCTACTGGAGGTCCAACCTGATTTCAATTTATGTTCTAACCTTGCAGGGCTAGCTGAGACCATAATTCATGGACTAGGCTAAACTACCTTCCTCCCTCCGAGCCATAGGCCATAACAATACCCTGGGCTAGATGATTGCTGATAAGCAATCATCTGATCCTTGCCAGCTCTGGAGGTGCCCGTATGAACCACACCAGTCTGGTTAACACATGCGTCTGTGACGCTGCTTATCTCTGGCTGAAATCGGGAAAGAAGATGGATGCCACTCAGCCAAGTGGTGACGGGCAGTCGGAGAGACCAGAGCTCCACTCAGAGATCATTATAGCTAATAAATGCTATTATTAGACCGCATGTGTCCTGCCAGTGGCTACATTAGCAGCAGACCTGGCCTTCTGAGAGAAGCGCTCCAGTCAAATGCGTCTGAGCGAAGGAGCCACTCTGAGTGTGTGCAGTGTGGCTCTAATGCACAGCCACTGAAAGAGCAACTGTAGCTTTGCTTGGAAATGTTATTTCTTGTGTTCGGGGCTTGTGTGTATGCGGTTTGGATTTACCCCCCCCCCCCACCAAACCCCCAACTCCAATCTAACAAACTCATTTTTACCTCATCTCAATAATAGTTGCGAAAACAACATAGTTTGTACATGAAAAAAAAGGATTAAAATCTGCACGCTACTCGTTCACTTCTTTAATCATTATTAAGATGTTTTATGGCTCTACAGCCTTCAGTTTCTCTCCTTTTTTTCCCCACACAAAATCATTTGGGATGTACACTCTTATTCATTCAGAGACCTCATTTGGCAGGTTGCTGGTCTCATCACTTGGAAATTTCTCCCCAGGCAGACTGTATTTAGAGAGGGTGAGATCTAAGCTCCGGGTCGTGTGTGTGTGTGTGTGTGTGTGTGTGTGTGTGTGTGTGTGTAAGATTTAATATTCCTGGTAGTGTCATGTCTGTGGTTTTCTGGCTGGTGGGTAATTGGTAGTAAAAGTAAGTAATTGTCAGACAGACCGTGGGCGCAGAACAGACTTATGAACTGTGGCTGCCAACTGTTGTGTGTATGGGGGACGTCGTGGGGCTTTAAGATGTTGGTCATTGTTTTTTTTATCGACTCCCCTGCCCTCATTGTATCAGAAGAAATAAGAGCCCCCCTCCGAAAGCAATGTTACTGAATGTAAAGAAAGTTCTCAGCTGTCGCTGGAACCGGGCTCAGTCCAGTCTGCTTTGCCCTTGCCTTGCTGTTGAATAATCAAATTGTGTCTCATCTCCATTTTTATGTGTTATTTTTGACGTGAGTGACTAATTTGATATGTGGCAGAAAGAAAAGTAAATCAAAGCAGTGGACATAGGGCCTAGAAGGCGTATTGACGGTCAGGGCTAACGGTCAGGCTTGGAGAGATCTCGGGTTGTGCGATTTCTCTCATGTTGTTGTTTTCTTTCGGGTTTTCGTCCCCTGTTCGTCTCATCGTGCATTTCAGGTGGCCTCTTTTGTCCTGCCGGGACCGGTTTCCTTTCTTAGTCGGAAAAACAAGTGGGTTGCCATGGTTCTCATATTCATTCAGTGCAAAGAGGTGCCTGACATTTACGTTTGAGTATTTTTCATACTTTTTTGCGTTTTGTTGTTGCACCATCTGTGTGTGCCTGTGTCTGTGTCGGTGTATGTATGTACGTCATCTATGTAAAGCAACAGTCGTTGTTGAGTTTTTAGTCGCTGACCTAGTTATTTCTCCTTATCTCCGTATTGAAACCCTCAATTATCCCAAAAGCAGAACGTGCCGGCTATGGGAATCCAACCGAAAAATTTGCTGCATTTGGCGCTGAGGACCGTTATCGTAATGGAAGGCAGGCGTTTGCATCTTTGTGCTCAGCGAATGTGTGGAAGGTGCTCAGAGAAGCAGGATTATTCAAATCCCTTCTGTGCTCCCCTGTGTTCCCCCCCCCGCCCCCCCCCCGTTAAAACACAGGGGGCCCCGCTCACGCTCCTCAGCCACCACCGACGTTCCCTCGCATTGTTACGTCTCCGTCTCCGTAAAACCGGCTAACAAGCTGTGTCCTTGCGAGAAAGCCCTCCCCCGCGCCGCCTCTTTAAAACACGCCGGCGATTAAAGTTTTGTTGCCGCAGGCGATGGCGCAGCGAATCGCGGGGAGCCGTGGCAGGGCTGGCTCGGTGCCCCGCGAGCCAGGGATTAAAGAAATGTCGGAAAATTCCAGAACAAAATTGGGCTGCTTCTTTTTAACTGCGGCGCACCTCTGAGCTGCGTTATGTAATTATTGTGGCCGATGCTCCATTTATGCTTTGCCCGTGATCTTGTGCCATACACACAGTCATCAGAGTTGGTGTTCCGAGGAGCTAATAGCTTCGGTGAGGAACGAGGTGCAACCAGGTGCTTCAGGGGTAGATAAACTTCATGGAAATGAGCGAATGAATGAATATGCAATTCAGTGCGAGAATGCAGAGAAATACTCTGCAGGCTGATTCACTGTGTCTGCATGGGTTTCCTCCAGGTACTCCGGTTTCCTCCCACAGACCAAAGACATGCACGTTAGGTTAATTGGCGAAAATAAATTTCCCGTCGGTATGAGTTTGCGAGTGAATGGTGTGTGTGCCCTGCGATGGATTAGCGACCTGTCCATGGGGTATTCCTGCCTCTCGCCCAATGCGCGCTGGGTTAGCTCCAGCTCCCCCATGACCCTGACCAGGAAATAAACATGGTTAGATAATGGATGGATGGGTGGATTTTATTTTCTGTCCTGTCCACCACTACATGCTGTAGCATTCTGGGTATTTTAGCGCGGGAGAGTATATTCTCTGCTTATTTTGAACATGTTTTATAATAAGAAACATCAGTTATGTGCATAAGGCAGCATGAATATTGGCCAGTTCATTACAGTGTTTGTCATGCCCCACCAGTACTTCAGCTGGCATTGTTCCTGACAGATTAAATGTTTAATTACTGACACCATCATCTTCCACCGGGCTTTCGGTCCTTCACCTGTGACTACGCTTGGAAAGCGGGAAGCGCGGATTGCTGGATTACTACGCTGTCCTTTGCCGGGGAACGGATGAAGTTGCCCTTGTGTCCATGTTGCGTTTGGCAGGGCGAGTTTAGCGGAGGGTTTGTGACTGAAATGGTCTCGGGTCCGGAGGAGTGAAATGCGAGTTTTATGGGCCCGTTATGTATTCTGAATATGCAAGTAATCAAGCAGTGTTTAATTAACTAGCCTTTCTTTTCAATTTGACCAAATACTGTGTGCAGCTCCAGCTTTGTGTTAGCGAAATAAATCTCTCGAACGCTGGTAAAGTAATAATATTAATGCAATATTTTTATGCAGGGGCTCTGCTTCATGAATACTGATGAGAAAGAAGGAAACTGGCTTGCTTTTCTTTGTTGGTTTGTTAAGAAGCGTTGGAATACTGTATCATGTTTTCCATAAGTGCTCTTAATTCTCCTCCCTTCTCTCAAATCCTCTCTTTTGTGCTCTTAGATGAATAATCTGTTACAGCCCAACTACTGGAAGGGGGATTCCGGGACCCTCATTGTTCACCTAAAATGCAAGCATTACATTACAGGCATTTAGCAGACGCTCTTATCCAGAGCAACTTGAACAACTTTTTACATAGCATTTACATTGCATCCATTTATACAACTGTTTATATGCTGAAGCAACGCAGGTTAAGTACCTTGCTCAAGGGTACAACGGCAGTGTCCCGGGAATCGAACCCGTGACATTTAGGTTACAAGCCCAGTTCCTTGCCCATTACACTACACTGTCACACGATTTGAAAAAAGAAAAACAGTCCTGTACGGGCATACACACAGATGGGTCTAAACCCTGTGAAATTCCGTTCCTGCAGCCTCAGTAGATATGGTCCTAACCCCATCCCTCTGATGACGTGAGAGCTTGCCTCCATCCGTCTTCAGATATCATACCGTTCCCCTCCTCTGATTTCTGCCCTCCTCGTGATGTCTTTGTCCCGCTTTTTTGTAATGGCACAATGAATCCTAAAACACAATATAGATCAGTTCAATCCATTACCGCAGCGTTTCATTTGTTGGGTATGCAAAGCCAATCTCTTCATGGGTTGATAGCCACATTACTGCTCCTAACAAGATATTCTCTTCAAATCAGCGGCTTTCGAAACAGTGTTGGCAATTTTCATTACCTCGAAAATTGTCACGAATCACCACGGCTTTAAAAGGCAGGCTCGTATTAAATGAATTCAATCTTGCTGCACTGACATAAGGAAATCATTCCTTTTTAGGAGGAAGCCTTCTGTAAAAGAAAAAAAAAAAAAAAAGACATTCTTGCCAGATTTGGAGAGGCCTTGTCGGGTAAACATCACACTGTTCAGTGCAAAACCGGATTGTGTGCCGCCCCTCCTTCGTTTCCACGGGGTAAGGACGAACGGGACGATCGCAAAGGAAGCTTGGAACACTGACCTCAGTTTGGGCCTCACTTTGAGACCAGCACACGGTAGCGCGGACAGAACGGGCAGCGCTGCATAAGGAAGCCTCGCAGTAGGGAGGCCCTGTGATTGGCTCCCAGTCCCCCTGTCGTACCCGCTGATATGATTTAGAACCTTTCCCGGTTATTTACACGGCGGCGGACAGGAAACGCTGACGTCTGCGGCCCCCGCGCTCGCCTCGAGGCGGGGCATTAAACGCTCAACCTCTCAGCGCGGAAAGGCTAATGGAGACATGACGTACGGCCGGCGAGCGGGCGAGCGGCGGCAGCAGAAGAGTTGTAGCGCGGACCCTCGCCGGTGCATCATGGGAAAGATGGATTGCGTTCTCACAGCCTCTCTGCTGCAGTGACGTGAGACACCCCCCCCCCCCCGTTCTTCCCGTTGTGAGGCAGGACGCAATAGTTGGCACACTCACACTCTTAAGCTTCCATCATACACAAAGTATGTAAAGTGCTGCAATTTCTCTCTGAATATTACTGAGCATCTTTATATCATAAGGCTGTAAAATGACAGTGTTCATAAGTTGGGACTGGGTATTACCTTATGATAGCATGATGTTGTTATGTTACACACATGACATATTAAGAGCAGTGAGTGGGATAGTGTCTCCAGAGAGCTATAGTCCCCGGGGGCAATGTGATTTAATTGGCCTTAATGAAAGTTTTTGCTCTGATAAACAGTCGGTGGCTGTTTGCTTTCTCTGGCCGCGCGCTGACGGGAGGAAAACAGCCGGAGTGCCGTCGTATCCGCCCGCGGCGGCAGACGCTCGCTCTGCGCTCCGGCCGAGGAGGATTACAGAGAGACGTTTTTTTTCCGGGGGAGTTTGTTTTTCCCAAGGCCTTAATGGTTCTGAGGCGCGGCGGCACGGCGTTGATGGCGACGCTGGAGCGTTCGCTTCAGGGCCCTGCCATCTGCATGCGATCCGTTGCTAACCGAACGGTTCTGAGCCGCGCTCTTCTGCCCTGACGTGTCGGGGACGAACTGGTGGTGACGGGTTTGCTGGGGCGTTTGATTTTTGGGCTCCTTTTTGTCAGTCCTGCCGAGCGCGGCTTCTTTTTTTTTTTTTTGTTTTGTTTCGTCTGACTTACCGTTCCCTTTGGTGTTTGCTGAACCAGAGAACAAAAGTGAGGACATGGCCGCTTTGCGAGTTGATTTGCAGCGATCGGGTTTCTTGCAATTTGTTGAGAATGTCAGGCCGAAACGGGGCTTTTGACGAAAGGCACAGCTCTGTGGTGTCTGCACAAAGCCCAAAGTCTTGCATCATGGGTTCTGTAGCTCTTCATAAGACGGCACATTTGCCCACAGATTAAATGGAGTCCCGTGGCGATGTGAAAACTTATTTTTCGGCACGTGGTGGTCAAAGCTCAGAAGCCCCCCAGTGCCGGACCGGCCCTGGAACCACCAGCCCAGACCGGCAGAGATGCGCCAGTCCACCCCCAATTCGAAAGTCAGCCGAGCCGGCCCTCGACCGAAGGGCAACGCGGCGTCTGAAGCGCCGTTCACACCTGACCTTCGTTCAAACCGCCGGGGGGGTCTCCCTCTCCTCCTCCGGCGAAGAGCTGCGCGGAGGTGTCAGAAAGCGCGGACAGAAGAAAAAACACTCGAGCCGTTCAGAGGGAAATAAACGCTCCGTAATCTGACGCGGTTTTCGTTCGGCCCGGAGGCCGGCTAATTCAGAGAGACGCGCTGCCGTTAATTTCTCTGCCCGCCAGAGCTATCATTAAACCGGCTTTTTCGGAAGAGGAGGTTCCCACCTCCCCCCCCCGACCGGAGACGCAGTCGGCGCTGCTGTCCCGACCCTGCGGAGAGGAGGGTGGGGGGGGGAGTGAGCTTTGCGGTTGCGCCTCATTAAAAAGTCACCCAGGAGCAATTAACGGGCACTGAACGGGCGGATCAGAAACTGCGTCGGGGTGCGTGCCTGTCGGACGTGCTCGGGACGGGGAGAGCGGGCGGCGAGCGGAAAGCATCGCGTCATGTTAACTGCCTGCGGAGAAGGCAGCTCAAATGCACTCAGCGAAACGGCGACTGAGCTTCCACTCGGCTCCCTTAATTGCCATTTAAAGTGTTTCCCATAGCAACCGCGCGGTGCCTTTGCTGTGGAGCGCTGTACGGTTGTGATAGAAACGCATTCGAAATTTCTTGTGAAGTCAATTGGAATAAAATTATTCCACTCCTTTTTGCTTTTGTTTCGCAAACATGTTAATCAAGAGCGCGCTATCAATTTAGATTTAATTATTGTCGGCGTACAGCAAAACTTGAAATGGATGATGCGGAATGAAGGGGCAAAAAGAGGACATCCGTAACAATGAGAAAAGGCTGAAGAGTTGCATTCTGAGTTAAGAAAATGACTCATCAGCAAGACCCAGTAATTAGTTGCAGAAGACCAAAGGAGAACTGCAAAAGCAAAGATCCTCAGGGCACAAGACTGCAGCTGATGACTCATCAAGAAGATCAAAGTCTACACACAAGACTGCCGGTCATCACACTAACACAACCCTTGTCCTGATCGTTACATGACTATAGTTCATTCTGACTGTAAGGACACCAGTCCTCCTCGCCCGGCTGGTGTGGTTGTCAGAATAAAAGATTGTGAACCTGTGATGGTTTAGAATTAAAGTTCTTTCTTCACTGGGGGTTTCCGGGTCATTCCGAACACATGGAACCTTCGTATGCCTGGCTGATGATTATTGGGAACACTGTCAGAGGAGTTTATATGCTTTAAATCTTTAGAAGACATGTTCTTATGAACATGTAAAGTCTTTCTGTGATTATTTATTGCCATTGTGTTTATTTTGATCCACAACTTGCTTGGTTCTTACCTGGAAAGATCTTATTTTTGAATCGACTCCAAAAGTTGTTTCAAATGTTGTTAAAACACCTCTGGTAGGACACATTTTATCACTTCTGAACTCATGTAAGCCGTTGAATTAGAATGAAATTTTTACTCCGTTAATGGCAATTCACACTTGCAGAACTTCAGATCTAGCACGGGGCCGTGGAACGAGTCCAAACTGGAGCTTTGCCAGGCCACCCCCCCCCCCCCCCCCCCCCCCCCAAAGCCATCAACCTCTCTTTACGTGTAATGGGATACAAAGCTGAGCTCTGCCGGTTTTCTCTGAGAAATTTGTCAGCGCGCACACGTCCCGTAATGCTGACAAAGGCCCCAGATGAAAGCGCATCTTCGATAGCGAATAATTCATCCTCCCCCCACCTCCCCACCTCCCCTAAAGACTGATGAAGGAACCAGGAGTTTGCCACTAAGCCCCGCTCGCGTTCGTAGGTTGCGTTCATTGCGGAAATCTACGCTTCATTGACTTCTGAGGCAGCCGCGTCTAATAATTGCCGCGGCGTCTGTTGAGTGAGGAATCGATGCGCATCGCTGTCTTGGTTCCAAATGGTTTAGCGCCTTTGTTTTTCGCTTCATTTCTCTTTTTTTTTCCCAGGTATCGGTGTTATCGGGGTTACTTCCAGTAAACACTCCTGAACTGTCAGTGTCTGTTTTGATATTCTTGGAAGCGTGAATGTAGCCATTAGAATCTGTACCCAATTACTGTGTAATGGGAAATTGGTGCCCATAGGTCCTGTTGATCTTGGTCTTGTTGATGTTCTTGTTTTTTAATGTTTTTGCCTACAGTGAAAACAACATAGGAAAACAAAATCTGTTTAATCTGTTTATCCTGACTCTTAGAGTTTAGCCTGCATAATTTGTGCTGGGATGGTGTTGTACAGTAAGCTGCCTGTTGCTGGTATCTGTAGAACGTCTGTGCAAGATTCTACTCACAAATCCCTCAGCAAATTTTAACCGTCTGCAGGAGTAAACTGCTTTTTTGGGTTAAGTCTCTCGTCAACCTGCTGTCATTCTTCTGTCATCTCCGAATGAAGCAACAAACACATTAAAGATTTGACATAGCCGGAGGATGTTGAGGTCATCGCACACAGCATGATCGCTTCACACAAACACTCTCGCATCAACACGCGTTTGTCCGAGGGGAAATGCGCGGCACGGGGACGCTGCGGCTAACAACGTTCCCCCCCCCCCCCTTTCTTAAACAGCGTTAGCTCGCAGCACGCTCGTTTTCCCACCCGCTACAGAAGGGTCCCGTTTAACAGTGAGTGCTGGGAGCGTTCTTTGATGGTCTGAGCGGTCGACCCTCATTTCCGCTCCCAACTTCCTCTGAGCGGTCGACCCTCATTTCCGCTCCCAACTTCCTCACAACTGCCCTACAGGGGTCGATACCTTTAAAATATCGGTGTGGAGACGCAGTGGCTTTTCTTAACGCCAAGTGCAAGGTGCGTGTTATTACCTTACCCGGTATTACCTTACCACTGTGGTGCCTCTGCGAGGTACTGTAACAAGCAGGGTGGGCGATGTACCCAAAATGGAGTGGAAGCTTAGTGAAAGGGTAGGAGAGTATGAGCTACGCGGCTGTGTAAACCCTTCGCCTAATGGAAAAGACTCCGGTCGCCGCGTGGGCCTGCGATGTTTGCTCCGTGTCAAGAAAATCTGTCCTTTCACTCCCGAAAACGCACGCTTTCCGGGGGCAGCAGCAGCGGCGGGTATTTCCAGTCCAATAAACAGACCCTTTTTACGGTCGTTTACTGTAGATTTTAATGTGCTTCGCAAACACAATTAAGCCTTATTGCCTGCTGTTTTGTAAGAAATAATTGGCCGTAATGCCATGGTTACAGCACTGTGTGAATTGGCGCACGCGTGTGCCATGGCTCGTTTAGTTGTACAAAACAGATTTTTAGATTATTTTAAGAAGTACGAAATGTCTTTCTTGGGTGCTTTTAAAACTTAGAACTACTGCTCCATAGAGACACACAGGTTCTAGCCTGTGAAGTGAATGACACCATTTTCACTTTGGCAAGCTGCTGTAGTCGAGAGCATGCATCATTCCTCTGTGACTGTATTTGCCTTTCCTTAAATTTATATTTTGTGAAATGAATGCATCAACCGAATGAGCCCATAATAAACCCGTGTGCTACCTCTGTCATCCAGATCAGTGGAAATATCCATGGTTTCTTTCATGGAGTCTTTTCTAATAAATTACTTGGAAGGATTTAAAATGTCATGAGTGGATGCTTACTGTTAAGTTACTCTTTGCTAGCCTTCGTCTGCACAAATGATGGGTTTTGTGAGGTTTTTCTCTCTTTCTTTAGCCCCATTCTGCCTCAGCCCCCCCCTTGCCCGCCGTTTCATCCCCGATAATGCCGACCTCCGAGGAAAACCCTGAACCGTGCTCTGTCAGGAGCGGCCCCCCGTGGTTGCCAGATCAGCCCGTGTGACCCCGCGCTACGCTTTCATTAGGTGGCGGATGCTGAGATCGCAGGGAGGTTTTCCCCTCTGTCGGTCCTGCGTGGCAGTTGGCGATCGCTGAGCTCGAGCCCAAAAATCAGAGGTATCAGAGGCATTTGCCCAGGTCTTGCATCATGGCTCCGCATCGCCTTTGTGATTTCACAGTTCGGTCTGTATCGCTAGAGCCGTTCTTCACTTATTTATACCCCAGGCATCAGAGGAAGCGTGGGACGCGATCTGGGGGTGCGTGGGCGCTGTGGTGTCCTTGGAGATTCACACGCCGCATATATACTGTTAAATGCAGAAGTATTGGGACAGTGACACAGTTTAATTTTTTTTTTTTTTTTTTTTTTGGAGGCTCTGTACTCCAGCACATTGGATTTGAAATGATATGAAAGGTCTGTAATTCCTACATGGATCATGTGATACGGATGTAAATACCCTCAAAATGAGAGCTGGTAGTCTGCACTTGAACCTCATATTCATTGTGCTGGAGCGCAGAACCAAAGCAACAAAAATTGTGTCGCTGTCCCACTACTTTTGCATTTAGCTCTATATGCCACTTACTCACTTTTTACTAAATCGCATAACCTAAAAGCCAGCCTTTGTCACCAAGAACCTAGCTTTGTGGAAGAACCAAGCTTATAAGCTCTTTGAGAGCAGAGCCTTCAGAAACCTAATGTGCACTCAGAGAAAGGCTTATGCTCCACAGTTTTTGTTCTGTAATCTGACCTCCTCGAGGTCATGGCGCCTTGTCATGACTTACGCTATTCTCATTTTTTTTTAAAAACGTCATATATTTCAACCTTCGGCGTAATGAATTTTTTAAGCGCTGAATTCCCCGAATCATCAATAGAGCTCTGGCGATCTAACCGAGCCTGCAGCGGAACAAGTGAGCGAGCAAGCTTTCTTGTTTTAACGGGAGCGGGGAGGAAGCTGGGAGGATGCGGTGCGAGCCCGGAGACAAACTCATTAGCTGAATAATAGGCGCGTAAAAACAAAGCTGGGCTTCCGATCGCGGCCGAGTTACGCGCTCGGGCGAAGATGCCGCCGCCAGTTCGTTGCCCCCGGCGAGAGCGCAGCTGTGGAGGGCGCGGTGCCCAAAGAACAAGGGGAACCGCGGGAGGCTCCTCCTTTCTCGTAGAGAATATGCGACAGTACTGAGATGCAAGGGAATGGACGTTAGACTTGTATTACATTACAATACATTACAGTACAGGCATTTAGCTGACGCTCTCATCCAGAGCAACTTACACAGCTTTTACACACAGCATTTACATTGCATCCACTTATACAGCTGGATATATATTCAAGGGTACAACAGCAGTGTCCTACCTGCGAATCGAACCTGTGACCTTTATGATACAAGGCCAGTTCCTGAAAAACAACATCAAAGACTTTTCCTTGAACATTATCGATGCCTGCAGCTTTCCCTATAGGTCTGTTTGGTTCCACTGCATTCAGCAAACTGTTTTTTTTACCCAAACTGCCCAGCCATTTGCGTAGGCAGAAATCTCCTCATACAAACATGTACTTTTTATCTTTTTCTTATTTTAATACCCTGCTATGCATTTTGATGTCTTGCCTGCCCATCTGCTTGACGGAGTAGCCTTTGTAGATATGCCTCCACCATCAGGAACCCAAGCTAATCACCTTAAGTTGTGTTCCCCGCCTCGACGTAAAGCAAAACATTTTTCATCTTTTCATCCCCCCCCCCCTCCCAGAAATCTGGCGAGAGGTGCACAGCTGAGGGGGTAGGGGGTGGGGGGTGGGGGGGGGGTGGCTGCTGCCTTTGTGTCGTGCGGCGATAACCGGCCGCCCGCTGCCTGAAACAAAAACGCGACAGTCCGCCGCGGCGGTAAAAGCGATGGCGTGGGGGGGGGGGGGGGGTGAGGACGGGAGGCAGCCGGTGCTGCTGTCACAGCAGAACAATCGCACCGCAGGTTCTCCAGACACGCTTCCCTGCCACCGACTGTCTCCCTTTGACATTACCACGGAAGAGTGATGTAATACACTGTATAATAGAACTGAAGAACACGGCCCATTTAATTACTTCTCTCCTGGTTTAACTAATTCCTGCTTCTGTAGGGTCTGTGGCAGCAGGCTGGGGGGTCGGGGGTACGTCTGCAAAGTGCACTGTACAACCCCAATCAGGGGATCTGCTCTGAGCTGAACCGTGAGGAAAATAGAATAGTTCCAGACTAAGTGATTCCATTAAAATCAAGGCCAGATGACATTTGACCTTTTTTGGGGTATACGTTTCAGTAATGGTATAATTACTCGCCATAGGTCCTAAAGTGGTTTCTCTCATCTGTGCAGTGCAGAGTTTAAAGTGATTTCTCTGCTTCTCTCTCTCTCTCTCTCCCTCTCTGTACTGTCTTTGAAGAAAGATAAAAGGAGATAAATTCTGTCTTTTTGATTTTAGGATTTTTGTCACTCTGTTATGAGGGCTGAATTTTGATGGATTCTGGGTACAGTTTGAAACCAAAAATGCACTGTTGTCTCAAAAAGGTCCCAGGCATGGGGGAAAAAATACATGACAGCATGCCAACGAAGTTCTGAACTGCTCCATCTTCTTTCAGTTTTACTGCTCTAAACACAAAACCTAAAATGGTAGTAAAATGAGTACATCAGGTGAAATGGGGAATCTGAATGCTGTTTTGTGCAATGAGAGCACCATTGCTTGTCCGGTGATGCTATCAAATCAGCCATCTGTCGAGTCAATGCGACAGGCCACGATAGCCTGGAGGCAGTTGCTTGATATTGTTTAGTACGCACCATGGTTGATTTATGAAGCTTAGTTTTTCTTCTTTTGAAACTTGGAAATGTAAAATGATATTTGGCAGCATTGCCGAAAAGCAGCAGCAGTTTTCTCTTGACTTTATTTTTTTATTTTTTATTTTACCTTTATTTACCCAGGGTACGTTCGCTGAGCACGGATGCTCTTTTGCAGGAACGCCCTGCTTCACACTCATACACATTCACACCTGGGAGCTGCCCAGTACAACCACAATCCTCTATTGTTGGCCACTGAGCAGCTCCACTGGTGGGAGAGGACATTTTTTAGCCAGTTGAATCAGGGGATGATTAGGTGGCAAGTTTTTGTGAGAGCCAGATCTGGGATTTTAGCCAGGACACCGGGGAACCCCGTACTCTTTGCGATAAGTGTCATGGGATTTTTAATGACCAGTGAGTCAGGACCTCGGTTTAACGTCTCATCCGAAAGACGGCATCTCCTACAGCACAGTGTCCCCATCACTGCACTGGGGCAAGCCCACACGTGCTTAGCTTCAGCCAGTCGGCAGGAGCAGAGTGCGTGGTGGTATGGCTGCCGGTACTTCTTTTGATGCACAGTCTAGCTCCATTCAGATCAGTGTCCGTCTTCACGTAATGCCTTGTAAGTCTTGAAATGCTTTCTAAAAAGCAAATGGCCGTGGCTGGCTTAGTCACATGAGGCTGTGCAGTTTATGTACGGTCTGAAATTCAGAATGAGCAGATTGGGCTTGTCGCCATGCGACCACTCATGGAGAGTGCCAGCGAGTACAAGTCCGCCCTCTCCCTCGCTTCCCAAAGCCCTCGCTTCGCATCGTTTCACGTTGTGGTCGCGCTGCGCACGTCTTGCACAACGGCCAACAGGAGCCTGTGCTGCAAAGCTCCTCCCCCTCGGTCAAAAGTCGGGTGCGGTGCTGTCGGAACTGCCAGGACTGGCTGTCGCAATTCAGTCCTGGACAGCAGAGTCCCCCGCTAATTAGAGCTGGTGCTTTTGCAGCACGCGCCCCCATGCGATGGGTACATAAGAGCATTCATGCGTTTGTAGACATTGTGCAGGCTCATTTTGCAGTCATTGTTTACTGGGAAGTGAAGTTAAATGCTCCACCTGTGCATCACGTCTATAACCTCCAGAATCTGCTCTCCGTAGTTCTGACCCCAGTGTGAATGGAAGCAGAGAATGCAGAATCAGCTTACCAATTCCCTGCCTCAGCCATAAGCATTCATCTGATACTGAAGAAAACCATGATGTTGTAGCGCATTAAGGTACCGATATTATTCTGTACCGAACTTGTATCTGTCCCATTTGTGAAGTGTAACGGATGGAGGGGAGGTGAGACGGTAGACGTTTTTTTTATGATTATTTTTCTTTGAGGCGGTTATTCTCTCCGTAAGGCGGTAGCTGCTGTGTGCAAGGCCGGATAACCATTACAGCGCGCGAAATGACTCGTAATGACAAAACGGCTCGTAAAGGCAAAGAATGCAAATGAAGAAAATGTTTCATTTTCCTGCCGTTATGGAAACGCTCTCACGGCATCTGGAACGGAACAATACGGAAATTTCCATTACTGCCTTCATGCCAGGCTTCACACAGGCGGCTTTATCTAATACTCTCCCAACGGAACCTCCGCATCCTTTTTTTTCCTCCCCTGACAGTTTGTTGAAGGGCTCTTGAGTTCCGCGGTGTCGATCTCCGCGTCCTGTCATTAGCGCTGTCGCTGCTGGTTTGCTGAAAGATAAAATCATGCTGCAGGACTTGGTCTGAAGGACAGGAGCCTTACATTATATTTAGTTTTGGAGGAGCAAGACTGTCGCACTCGTTCTTGGTGATATCTTTATTTTGCTTTATTCGACCGAGAGGTGCTATTTTAACGTTCATTTTTGCTTCATTTTGTTAGTGCAGACTGAACACGAATACGTCAGCGAATACGTTCGACCAAGTGGCGGTACGGTGTCACTAGCCTCGACGTTTTAATTCTGCTTCTGAATCAGCCTTCCTGCGACGTTCGCGGAGTGCTTCAGTGACTCACGGTGGTACATTCAGGACACTTGTCAGAACCGGAGCCTTATTTTTAGGCTGTTCGCATTTTTCATGCTCGACGACGCGCGGAACGTGTGATTTCTGCCGTCCCCGGCCTGCCTGCGATGTCCCCTGGTGAAATGCCCCCTGCCGTCCCCGCCGTCAGTCAGCCGCGCGAGCGTCCCTGCCAGCCGCTTTCAGACGAGGCGCGGCTGTCAATCATCGTGTCAGGAATTGTCATAATTGCGTTTTTTTCTCCGAGGCGAATTGGCCCGCGGGCTACCGTAGAATTCTAAGTAAGAGTGTAAAAAAAAGTTTTGCCATCGCTTGAACTTGATTTGAACTGCTTGGGTCTTTGAGACCTCCTCGGACCTGCGGAAGTAGAGAAGTAGAGACAGAGAGAGAGAGACAGAAGGAGCGCGAGAGAGAGAGGGGGGGCGAGCTCCTGGCCCGCTGAGGATCCTGACGCTCTTGTCATTTCACGGACCCTGACCTCATCGCCACAGCGCCGTAGACGGGTGTGGGAGGAAAAAAAAAAGCCCCCACAGGAACGCAACGCTTTAAAAACCGGATAGCGGAGTGCGGCCCCCGCGCACCGGCCTTCCCAAATCACTCACCCAGGCGCTCCAGGCTGATAGGCCCGTACGGGAGGTTTTTAATGGATGCAAACAGTGTTTTAAACGCGCTAATGAAAAGTTGCCTCGGAAAGTGCAGCGTTGATTAAGGGCATTAGTCCTCGCGGGGTGCCAGATTACTGGGTAGAGCCGGCGTTCGAGATTGAGGCTAATGAACTGGCGCGGAGCCACGGCGGACCGAGCGCGCTCCCTCGCTGCGGAATTCCTTAATGTCTGGAGGCGGAGCTTGGCTCTCGTGGCTTCTTATGAGCGTACCCCGTTCAAGCCAAAACGCGCGGTGATTCGGACCAGCTGTGCTTAACGAGGGCCGGTTCATTTCTGGACATACCGCCACCTCCTGCTGTTATTAACACGTTGTTAATAGTGCTTTAATCGAATTGACGTCATTGGCTGAGTCATGCCCTGAATGGCCGCTGAAGACTGTACTTGAGTCCTCACCTGAAGTGTTTTACTGCGGGCTGACAGTAGAGTGAACCAGCTGGCTATTGAGCTAATTTAGCCTGGGTTATTGGTGTGTTTTGTTTCGTGTCAAACAGCATTATATCAGCGCAGTATTACTTTGACAGACTATCGTTCATTGTTTTCGCTGCGTGTTGTTGTCCTGTGTGGTGACGCTAATGGAGGACGTTTAAACCGCGGGAAGCTGCCTTTGTTCAGAGAGCCCTTCGGTTGAAAGCCCCTCCGCAGCCTTCTGACAGAACTCCTCTCTAATGAGGCCCTCCCTCTCGGCCGGGGAAGCGCACGCATCATATTTGCGCGCCCGCATGAGCGCTACCTGCCTCATTAGCCGGACTTAACAAGCGCTCCTCGTCCTCCGCCTGCCGCCGCGGCGTCACGGCGAGCCGTCGGAGCGGTTAACCTTCGGGAAAAGCGCCCTATCACCACCACCGTGTTTCGCGTTCCCTTTCAGCGGGGCTAACGGCAGTCTGCCCTCCATAACCCCGCCACTGCGTCTCCAGACAACCCCCCAACCCCCCTCCCCCGTTTTCTTTTTTTTTTGTGTGAATGGTGTACTCTGCTACATGCTGAAGCCTACAGGTCTTCACAGGGTAACATGCTGGAGCAGAGCTGGAACAGCGAATCGAATGTGACGTTCTGTCCTGGCATTCCCAGTGGAGCGGGAAACAGGAAATATGGCAGTTGACAGATGAGGGTCTGGTGCTGTAGGTTCAAGGTGCTGCCGCAGCTCGTGTAGTGCAGGTCCAGCCCCGTGTACCACGTGATTCATCTTCCCTTCACCTGACAAACTCGAGTGAACAGAGATGACGCGCAGTTTTAATTGGACGCGGCAAGTACTGATGGAGCAGGGTTTTCTAACCGTATTTGTGTCGATGGAAGAAACTTGAATCACAAAAAAGAGTCAATGTGCATTGTCTAGGAATGTTGTCTGAACTGTCTTCAGTTGTTTATTTTCTAACAGAAGGGAGTCTGGCTTTTTCCTTTTCTTCATGGGGGTTTTTGCCATTTCTTCTCGCGGTTGTCTGTCTTTAAATGAATGTGCTTCAAATGATTTCTCACCATCAGTTTGGACCCAGGGACAAACGCTGAGTAGTGAAAGTTGCAGAGCTGTTTTTGTGTTTGTTTTTAAAAAAGCAATGAAAAGCAGACTACCACAGCGTCATGGGTTCTTTTAAACCTTCAAAGTGATTTTGAAGTAGGAAAATTCAAGCTAGTGGAAGCATTTGGATTTTGCATACAATTTTTAAGGGTGCTCGATGATCATTTTCTGACTGTTTACTTGGTCACAAAATTTGGCGCCGTGTGCATGTTTAATCTCAAACTGTTAAAGAGCGTGAGGCTGCGATTTGAAATTTAAAAAGTGTCTGCTTGACATTTTACAAAATGTCTGTTCTCATAAAGGTCATTCATTTATAGTGAAACTCATTACAAACATTGAGCATTTTAAAATCCTTGTCATTGATTTTTTTTTTTTTTTGCTGATTATAAAATGGGAACCTTGATGCAGGGGGTGTGGATGGAGAGATACTGATCTGATGTGAAAAGACTTATTAGCTATTTAGCCCAATGTTAGTAATGCAAGTCTGTATTATTAGACCATAGGAACACTTAAGGTGTTGACAATCCCTGAGTCTTCATCTGAACTCAGAACACCCATGTAGGATGGAAATTATAACCTGGACTTGTATTAGACCCTGAGCTCTCCTGGGCCAGGAATGAAGACCACTGTGTTACAGCGATTCCCGAGCATTCGGGTTTCGACACTGTACGCTTAAGACAAGGCCAGGTTCATTGTAATGATGAATTATGCTGATCTAAGCAAGTGTATGTCTTGTTTTAATAGTTTTTTGGAAAATAATGGAGTTCTGTGACTTCCTTGATATTGGCTAGAGCATTGGCTAGGTGGAATACTTGTTGGTAGGATTAATTCATTTGTAGGTTTCGTTTTTTTCATAGGATATGTTGATCATAAGAAAAATATAGACCTACGCCAGCCTTATCCTTTAACAACATGGATCATGGAAAGAAACTTGCTGCTGTGCTGAAATGGATTTCGGACGTGAATCTCTGCAACACAGCTGATAGAACGCAGTGGGAAGAAGTGATAGAGAATTAACTTTCCTGTGACTGACAAATGAGAAATCCGCCATAAGGTCAGACAGTGTCAGACAGTGAAGAAGACGAGGACTAGCCTTCATTATTAATCTGCTGGGACTCCTGCATCGTGCACTCTCATGTTTATGTCCACATTCATCTTCCACTTACTAGTTTACATCTCTCTTGGGTGCAATACTGTACGTAATGTTTTTACTCGGTGGAACAGCTGTATTTATACCACAACCTGCTATATTTATATTGTATTTATAGTGTATTTAATGTGGAAAGTGATTAGGGTATTCACTGTTTCATTGTTTACGCAGCTTTTTACGGTTTTATGAATAAAAGCTTTTTTTTTTTTTACTTGGTGTCCCTGTTGTCACAGCCCTTTGACTTACTGCATTAAGCCTCCCATTTTAAGCTGTCATCTGCATTTTGCACCTAGTTGACGGCCTCAATCACTCAGACCCCTCCCCATCAGTGGCTGAGGGGCCTGTTTTCACACCTAGCTGTCCTTCAGGGGAGAAACTGTCACAATCTCTCACCGAACTTAGAGGGATGATTTCTCAAAACCACTTCTGTCAGACTTTAACAAGCTATTTCCAAAATGGATTGGTCAGTCAAATGGTAAATGGACTGCATTAATATAGCGCTTTTATCCAAAGCGCTTCACAACCGCTCGCACCTCCTGAGCTGTCGCCCCAGAAAGTCAAAACAAGTGATACCTCACTTTGTAGCTCTGATCTTATAGTTTCACAACAAATGAAAAACTAAAAAAAGTCAAGAATTTAAATGTTCCCCTTTACCATGTTCCATCACAAATCATATGAAATGTACAGACGGGTGACGGGGAAAACCTGAATAAATGAGAAACATAACGAATGCAGATTCTTCCGTACAGGTGCACTGAGTGATAAAATTGAGCAAATAACATCCAATCATGCTCTGTGGCATGTATAAAATGCTGAACAGGCCCAGTTAACCACAATTTTAGATCAAGATGGCAAGGGGAAAAGAAGTGATTTTGAAAGAGGGTTCATCATTGGGGCACAGATGGCAGGAGATTCAGTCACAAAGACTGCTCAACTGGCTAGTGTTTCAATAGGAACAGCGACTAAAGTGACATCTTCATTTAGCTCTATGGGAAAGACATCAATAAATCGGGTCAGATGTGGTTGAAAGCGTACATTCGATGACTGTGATGCTTGTGCATTAGTGCAATGTGTAAGGAAAAACAGAATGGCAACTCTTCCTCAGTTGACTGAGTGTGTCAATGTAGGACATGATCGGACTGTCAGCAAGAATAGTCTATTGACAACCACATAGAGAGGGATATTATAGTTGGGTTGCAGTGCATAACCCCTCATTACAAAGAACAATGCACATTTGAGAGTTCAGTGGTGCAAAAACCATAGGCACTGGTCAACAGAGATGAGGGAAAAAGTGATATGGTCAGATGAGTCATCCTTCATCATATTCTCGAAATTGGATGAGTGCATGTGTGGCGAATACTTGAATACTTGACACTACAGTGAGGGGGTCCTTTGTTATGCTGTGGGGGCATTTTCCTGGTATGGTTTGGGTCCACTTGCCCCTTAGAGGGAAGGGCCACTGCAAATAAGTACAAAGTTATTCTGAGTGATCACCTTCATTCTGTGATGGAACATTTATATCCTGAGGCGAGTGGTCTCTCCTAGTATGACAGTGCCCCCATCCAGAGAGCATGAGGGGCCACGGAATGGTTTGATGAGCATGAAAACGATGTGCATCATATGCTATGGCCTTTGCAGTCACCAGATCTCAACCCAATTGAAAACCTATGGGAGATTTCAGACCGACGTGTTAGACAGCGCTCTCCGCCACCATCATCAATACACCAAATGATGGAGTATCGTTTGGAAGAATGGTGTTCCATCCCTGCACTAGAGTTCCAGAGACTTCTATGCCAAAGTGCATTGAAGCTGTTCTGGTGGCTCGTGGTGACCCAACACCTTACTAAGACATTTTATGTTGGTTTTTCCTTTAAACTGTCACCCATCTGTATTTTACATATTAAATGCAATGCGCATATTCCTATGTGGTCACTTTTTTACTGACTGTCTGCTCCTTGTCCACTTTTAAAGGGGCCACAAGCGCAAGCTGGAGGAGACCCGGGAGGAGGAGGGCAGCGACTCCAGCAAGGAGTCCAACGAGGACGAGGAGGGCAGCAGCTCGGAGGCGGACGAAATGGCCGCCGCCCTGGAAGCAGAGCTCAACGACTTCATGTGACTCTTCGCAGAGACGAACATTAAGACGAACATATTTTGTTCAGTCACAAAACACTTGTCTCACCCACACAGTGGTACCCGAGCAAATGGAAAAATTTGTGTGCGTGTGTGTGTGTGTGTGTGTGTGTGTGTATGTGCGCGAGTGTGAGAATGAGAGGTATGAGAAATATTATGTTTCGGGGTGGGTGACAGTGAGACTGGTCAGAGGGGTTCTTTGTGTATAAACATTTATGAAGTTGTAGAATAGAGATTTTTAGAGGTATGGACAAGAGACACAGAGCTAATGTTTTATTGTGAATTAAAATAGTGCGGGGACTTTCCAGGTTTCTTTCATTTTGAGTTATTGTGTTTTGTTACGATTTTTATATGTAAATGAAAAGAAAATTGAAAAAATTATGAGAACAATTGGTCGTATATGCCAAAGAGTTTAAAAGGCATCTGAGCCTGCAGCTAAAACACATTTTACCCAGCTATTTTTTCTTTTTTTTTTCTTTTATGGTTTTCTTTTGAACAATGGGGGGGTTAATATTGTTACCAGCAGTATGGCCAAATGGCCTGAATGTGTGGATTAAGACCTTTTCTTCTCTGTCCCCTCCCCATTGTTTTAAAGACATGTGCACTTCGATGTGGCTTGTGCATCAGGAGTAACTATGACATTGATTGATGTCTAATGTTCAAATGTTAGACCAATCAAAAGTTGGATCCACTTGCAAATCTCGATGAAGCAAGCTGACAATAGGGTTAGCTGGCGTGGCTTGATTTTGGTCCCAGCCAATCACGAGCCCCGGTGCCCCGATGATTTGCGCTCGGTCCAGCCCCAAGTTGGATTTAAACCATCCTGGCCTCGTCCTGCAGAGGAGAAGAGAACGAAGCATTGTGCTACCCTACTGTACAGAACTTGGTGCCCTGTATAGTTGTGAACTGTAAGCTACCGCTTCACAGTGTACCCACAGCCACTTAGTTTAAAAAAACAAGAAAAGCGTTTTTAAAAAACCATGCGTTGTATTATGTTTGACTTTCTGCTTGTTTCGTTTTTTTTGTGATATTTTATGTTTAATGAAAAGCCTGATGTAAAGTTTTTGTATATTCTATTTCATACTTGACCAGACGAAAAGATTCTTTGCATCTAATAAAGATTTGTTTTTTCTTTTTTTTACACCTGCTGTTTTATATTCCTGCGTATTACGTTGGCAAATGGAACACGGGAGGACGTCGGGCTGGGAAATGGCTAAGGAGGGACACGTTTAAGCGTGCACTAAGGACCCAAATGTAGTCAAAGGTCGATGTGCAATGAATGTATCAGTGCTAAATACAACCAGGTCGCGTTTGAATGAACTAGATGTCCCCGAAGCTGGCTCTTCGCTTGCACTAATGGTGCGCTAAATGTTAAAGTGATTTGTCTCGGAGTTGCCCGTTGCAGTAGCCGAGTTGATATGAAAAAGGCCTGCGGTTGGGCGGCGCGTTCGTTCCTCGTTAAAAGCAGATTAGACACGACGGCCGACGCCGTCCATCACCTGAAGGACTTCCGTAATAGAACGGGGTAAATTATGGGTTCAGCCTTAATGCAGCTGGAATGGCTCACGCTCTGGTGGTTTTTACCTTCATCATCCTTTCGAGGCAGACACAACTCACGGCAGGGAGAAACAAACGCATCGGGTCATTTCAAAGCGATGTGGCATGCGGTGCTCGTTTCTTTCAGTTTTTCACCGGCGGTTCAAAATATTTTAAGGCTATTGTCGTGTTTGCATGTGTGCGTCCGTGTGTGTGCACAATGGTTGAGTGTGTGCGTGGGTAACCAGTAGATTTTCCCACTGTACCTTGATCCCAGCAGTCAGACCATCAACTCTGAAGAAAAAGTGCGCTGAAGAGAGCTGGTTTCAGGGCTTTCGTAGTTCAGTTTTGGTTTGAGGATGAATGTTGCTTGTTGCTATCCCAGCACCCCACGAGCCATTCGGGGTATTGCCTGCTGCACTTCTGCAGAAACCCAGCGCAGACCGGAGAATGTAAAACCGTCAGGGAAAATGAATATCGACTTAATATCACCGTAAATAATCCCGCGGCGTTCGTATAACATATGGCCCTGTCCAATAATCTAGCAGCCCTGCCGTGAATGAAGATGAGAGGAATGATGGTCTCGAAGTAGAGCGCAGCGTTTGTAAGGTGCGCAATTATGTGTGCTGAAGATGCTAGTAGATTTCATCCCATTTTTCACATTGTGAGTGAGAATGGGGTTGGTCTGTTTCTCTAAAGTAACTTGAAGAAGGAGTACATTGTTACTTTTGGAATATATTACGAAATCCTTTTCCCTGAGACACACTGCAATTGATTGTTCTGCTTTGTGGTGCTATAGGCCTTACTTAGTCTAGACTTGTAGCCAACAGGTTTTTGTCAATTACAAAGAGTACATATATCATGCCTGTGGAATGCAGTTAGCCAGATTGTATCTTCAGTAAATAACAGGCTTTATTGCACATTAAGCTGCACTGAATGGCTGTTACGGTTAGCAACTGTGATTATCATTAGAAACAGGGTCGCACAGGAGAGGATGTGCATCGTCTAGCTGAACGATTTCCTATAAACACAGGTGACGACAGATGTCTCTGCGAAATCCTGTCTTGTTGGTATTGGCTGTGCCGTCTTGCTGTGAGGTATTGCTTAATTATTCGTTTTTGATCAGTGACTTGGTTAATTACTATTATTGAAGGTCCATCAGTTGCAGAGACTTTTAACCACTTGAAATAAAGCTGCTCTTGGCCAAGAATTACACGTGCCACATGCCAATGGTACTTGCTGCACTGCACAAACATCACTTTTTGAATGCCTTTAACTGAGTGCATTTTTGTGCTCCATTTAGATATTAGAGATATGTCTATCATGGGCAGATATACATTTGACATGGTAAGGTTAAGGGCCTGTATTGACAATTGTATTGATGTATTGCAGCCAGTGAAATGTGTTCGAAGGATGAGTTTTAAAAAAACACGAGAATGGAAGAGTCACCAAAAGGTTAAAGGAAATTTAAAGAAAAGCTTGACGTGTTGCGTAAGTATAAATGGTATTTGGCTGTCCTCCACAGCCATGTGAGACACCCTGAGCTAGGCCAGGCCAGCACCCACCCCCACCCCCCCGCCCACCCCGGCCTACATATATCCCACTCCCCTGTTAAATGGCCACATTTGTCTTCTACATGATTATATTGAGCTAAATGGTCAATTTCCAGAACATTACTTTTCGGAATACATTTTGTAATGTTGGTATTATTGATGTACCAGTCAATTATGTTTGGGGGGGGGGATGACAGTGAGGACATTCAACATCCCCCAGTGGAAAATGAGTATTTTCTGTCTAATGGGTTTATTTTAAAAACACACGAGTTTAAAGGTACTCTCCCTATCATGCCTCTACTTGTTTAATTGCAAATAATGGGAATACATTTGTAGAATGAACCATTATTTGCACATTTGATTTAAATCTATAATTGAATATGTGTGTGTGCATGTGAGACTGTTTGTGTGCATATGCAAGTCTGTGTGTGTAAGTGTGAGTGTGTGTGTGCAGTTTTTTCACATGCACAAGATTTTTTTTCCCAAAACCTTGGGAGAAATTAGAAGCTGGTTCCATAAGTAATGGGCTGGTTCCATAAGTACCCAGGCCCCTGTGATAACACTGCCTTTGGCAGGTGCATTGCATCTATTGTTTCGGAAGAAGAATAGGAGGGGCATAGTCCAAGAGGGGGCTCCGTACACACTTTCAAAGGGAAGCGTATTCCATTTGCCTTAATTTATAACCCCCTCGCTTCACATGCGAGTGGCCATTGTTTCAAAGTTTATGAAAAATGTAATTACGAGAGCCACTACCTTTCAGTGGCCTGGTTCTAGAGGGAACTGAATGTAACACTTAAACTCCGTATCTCAGCTCGAAGAGAGGTGCCTGTGTGCTACGGGACACATGCTATAACAGAACAAACTGTTATGATACAGAAAAAAAACAAACGTAAACCTGAATACAAAAGAACATTTTTTCAGGGAACCAAATTTATGCACCATAGGCCTATATATACTGTATATTTATCCACCCTGTCCCTTCACGACCTCTACAATCCTCCTAGGGAAGCTGTCACATAGTTCTGTAGTAAGCTCTTTCTGAATCATGCCTCACACTTCCCCCAGGACCTGCAAGTTTTGCTGGTGCTCTTCTTTGTGTCCAAAATGTCCTATAAAATCTTAATGCCGCACAAAACAAAGTTGCCGTGTCCTTATTATCAGAGTTGAAAATTATTTTGTGGATGTTCAAAGGAGTGATACAAGAGGAGATGTACTTGTACAGTACATGGGAGGTAGACACTGGTGTTATTCATTTAATCCATTTGATCTCATTAAAGTTGCTCTGGTCGTCTGGTCATGCGGCACGCCATGTAGTGATTTCCTCCCCTGAAGAGGCTGGAAACGCTCTGAGTCCCGGGTGTTCTCCTGGGGGCAGAGGAGGCTGGTGCATACAGGCGTTTCACCTGGCGGACAGCGCTTCCATGTAGTGATCTTCTCTGTCTCATCTCGTTCCCCTGACTGCCTGCCTGAGTGAATTTTTCTTTTATTTAACCAGTTTTAATCCCTATATTTTTTCTTTATCTTGCCAATTTGGATTCGAAAATGGAAATGTAACATGAACACACATTCTTCTGAATATGTTGAAGCAACTGCCATTCTTTTTCATTCATCCGCGCCCACTGATACATAGCCATTGTACAGGAGGGTTATGCATATTGAGCTATTGGCACCAGCTGAACAATGCATGTTTAGGCTGTGAATGCCCACCTAAAACCTGTCACGCCTGCACTATTTGATGGCAGTTTGTGTGTTGTTCATTCTGTCTCCCAGACACATTTGGAACTTGACCATGTCACTGCACCAAAACATATATTATCAGATATGCCAACCGGGCACATGAATGAGATGCTTTGAAACTCATTGAGGTATGATTAGTCAATGAGGTGGTGAACAGGCCTGTGAGACAATCACAGGAATCTTGAAATGGAGTTGAAATTGTTGCGATATTTCTACAAGATTTATGAAAATTAATGGCAAACTCATGTTAGGGAAAGGGGAATGGGCAAAACTTTTTATCATTTTCTTCTGAAACAGCAATGACAATCTTAACTAAAGCAAGGTTTTAGTCTGTATCATAAAATACTCTTCTTTTGATCAGAAATACAGCCCCTCTCAAAACCCTTGGTTTTCCCTGGGGTTTTGAGATGTCCCCAGGGCATACTTTTAAGTATGCTCGTAGTTCATTTTTGGTATACTGAAAGTAAGCTTCCGTTTTTCTCTTAATTCACTTTTCAAATGCTGTGAAAATACTTGCCTACCTTTTCTGGAAAGTACATCATTTTAAGTGTTTCAGCATACCAAAGGTTTACCTTGGTTACTTTCAGTTAATTAATATCTCTTGGGGAAGCGCAAAGTATAGCACTTAACTATTTTATTGTATGCATTTGGTAACGTATGTACTTAACGCTACATTATATATATATATATATATATATATATATATATATATATATATGTAATATATGTATATATACTGTATTATGTACTATCGGTGTTACTATGTTTATGGTAATAGGATGACTCTTATAGTTCCTCCATTTTACTTTAGTTCAGTAGAAGCACTGAATGGTATAAAGCCACCCCCCCACCCCCATTTTTTATGAGGACATAACCTGTCATATGGTTTACTTGAGGTGCTATATAAATTGGCTTTTTATGTTTGTTATACTGCCAGGGAATTCCATTTTTCAGACAGACATTTGTAAAAATAATAAAATATATTGAGAGTAAAATAATAGAAGACATTTCAAACAGGACTGCTAGACTATGCTCCCTTATTCAAGAGCAGTCTAACATGAAATCATAGCAAATTGCTTTATTAAAAATGTATCAAAGTTGGCTTTTAACTGCCGTTTTTTTCTTTTTATGAACTGTATATTCTGACAATTACTCCACCTTGACATTTCTGAATTTGGGACGGCAAAACCTCAACAATGAATGGTATTTCAACAAGGAAGGTTTCTCATAAAAGAGATGTATTAAATTGTATTAATTTAATACTTTTTGAGGAAAATATTGGATTCAGAGACAAAAAATGCATTTCATATCTTTGACCGAAGTACTAACGGTATAACGCACTTAAGACTGAAGTGTAAATGTTTTGCAAAAGATTGGGGTAAGCACACACCGGTCATGTAGTAAGGTCCAGAGTGTCATTGGGCCTTTGCAGAGCTAAGGCCCAATTATCTTATTTTATGTTCACTGTTACGCACCACCTGACCAAAACAAATTCCTTGTATGTGTAAACCTACTTGGCAATAAACCCGATTCTGATTCTGATTCTGATTCTAAAGGCGGGCTTGCTCAAAGCTGCAGTATTTGCGCATGCCAATTTTTCGGTTGTACACAGAAGCCAGCCTGGAGGGATTGGGGGCTGTGTTGCCGCAGGAGTAGGAAGGGCAGAGGAGAGACAGGAATGACCAGAACTACAGCGCCTTCAAATTGGAGCTCCTGGCACTGAAGTAGGCCATGACCTGGAGGTTTAAGGACTACCTCTGAGGAACCAAGGTCAAAGCCTTGGCCAACCACAACTTCCTGGTACATCTGGGTATGGCCTAGCTGGGGGTGACGAACCAGCAGTGGGTCTCCCAGTTAGCCAATCACGGCATGAAGGTGAAGTCTTGACCAGGGGCCGGAATGCGAATGGCGATCTTTTATCTTGCCTGGCGGAGAGGGAGGTGGTTGGTGGGGGAAGAAGGAGCAGCAGGGGAAAGTATGTGGGACTGTGTGCCTACAAAAGGAGGATGACCACCCACGAGCCCTGGCGAGGCGGCTGTTTACGGGGAGCCCCCTTTCAGAGGAGTGGGCTGGAATGTCATCCGAAGAGGGTAGATGGAGGGAGTGGAAGAGGGTTCAGATGGCAGGGACTCCCCCCTTTGCTGCCAGCTGGAAGATCCGGTAGAGCCTGATGTGGTGTGGTAGGTGCTGGTACCTTGTGGGGAGGTGTGGGGTGCCTGGTGGTAGTACCTCGAGGAGACAGGACATCTGGGGCAAATAATTTGGAGGTTACCTCAAGATGGCAGTTTTTCTGGCCCGGAATGGGGGCCGATGTACGATGTACCTTGTTCCCCTTTCCACCTCTTACCCCTTGGACGTGGTCGCGATGGGCCATCTTGCTCTGGGGCACCAAGTGATGCCTGCCCCTACTTGTACTGACTGAGAAACCCTGTTCCAAGCATCTGAAAAAGGAAATAAAGTTAGCAATCCAGCCGACTAATCCAGCCAAATTACTGTGATGGAAATTACCTTAATTTCTCCTGGTCGGTGAGAAGAGTCCAACAGACTTACACACAATATTCAGTTCAGATACCTTTATTCAGCCGAATAGGAGACACAGCACCACAATATCCACACAGCACCACAACACATCTGTATGAAAGCTCTCTGAACAGGTGAAAAATGCTTCATTTTATACAGTTGAAAGTGGGTGAAAGGCGGGTTCTGGAATTTTCACAAAAGCTGTCTGTCTCAAACTGCACGTAGTGCAGTTTTGTAGCTTGTCTCTGATTGGTTAAAAACATTGGATTTCTGAGAAACAGACTTCTTCAAGGCTATCATGTCACAGTGACTAAAAACAATGGAGAAATACAGAGACAGTTTTCTGGGGAAAATAGGAACATGCGCGGGAGGGGCTATGCACTCCCAATACTTCTCAGTTAGACAGAAAAGCAATTTAAATGATTTCTTAAGGTTATATAACAGCGAGTAAATATATGTAGACAGTAATTTCAAATTTTTCCCTTACAGGTACCATGCCTGATCGCCGGTGGATCTGGTCATGAGGGTGCCCCCCCACCCCCTTACCAGGAGTTGGACGGTGGAGGGTTTGGTGAAGTCACATCATCGGTCTCTGGAACAGGTGTACCAGAAGATGACGGAGTCTGTGTGGTGCCAACAGTCCTGGGATAAGAGGTGGTACGATCAAAAAAACACAGAACTTACCTTTGTTACCAGGGGACTGGGTGGTGGTGCGTAATATCAAGTGACAGGAGCATGGTACGCTGGGCCCTAGGTGGCATTCCTGGCTGTATGTGGTGGTATGGCAGTCGGAGCCCAAGAAGCCTGTGTGTGTGGTCCGGTCTAAAAAGGGAGAAGAGGAGCCCAGCCCTGGTTCCTGCCGATGAGGGGCCTGCAGATGTTCTAGGACAGCAGCAGGAGGTGGTGGCAGCAACCCCTGAGCAGCCGGACGTTGGTTCCCTCCATTGCTCCTTTTGTGAGATGCGAGGGCAGTCCCATGCTAGTACAGGGACAATTTGTAGTCGGGATGACTAACGGTGAAGTCTGAAGGGAGGGGGGATCTTTCAGGAGTGGCGAGCATCACTTTATTTCTATTCGAGTCTGATTGCCAGGGTAACAAGGGAATTGGGAGGCACATGTGGAATGCAGCCATGGAAGTATGCAATTAGCTCCTTGCTGGGTGATTTTGGTCTATTCTGGTGCCAGTTTGTTTGCTTTGGGTTATGTTTTATTATATATTTTTGTTATGGCAAGGTTGTGCAGGGTGTTTGTGAGTGTGTGCATGCGTGTGTGTGTGTGTGTGTACTGAGGCAAAAAAGCGACAGATGGATTGGATCCAGAGGTGGAGATCCACAGCAGTGGAGGCTCCTGAAAGAAGCAGACGGGTGTGAGTGATAGAACACGGTTTACTTAGTTTTGGTGTCTTGTCTGCTTTGTGTGCTTGGGAGTGTGAGTGTGTGGAAGCACCCTGGAAACTCTTCCAGATTGTGGGCAGGGGTTAGCCCCATCCATGGCATGCAGCAAGGGGCAGCTGGCTTGTGAGCACTGTGGGAAGTGGGGCGTGTTGTGCTTCTGTGGGAAGGGCCATCACTGAGTGTAGCTGAGTGTTGCTGTGGGGTCTCCAGCTTTCCTGTGGGCATCCTCTTGGAGGCAGGGGGGCCGTGGGGTTGCCAGGAAGGAAAAGGAGAAGGAGGAGTAGACGAAACTGTGCTGTTCACCTGTCATAATTTCATGAATTGTTAATCAAGCTTATAAGAACCTTGGACCTACCTGTCCATTGTGGCAGGTGGATTTCTGTAAAGGCAAAAATGAACTGGTTGAGTATTCTGGTGGACAGTCTTTGCTGCCCCCTGACACATGTATAGGCCTTCTTAAATATAGGAGATGTCAGTGACCATATTTAATACTTTCAAAAATGAACTTGGTTGCACATACTTACAGGTCTTTGATTATATGTAATTCAGACTTCACTATTATCTGGGCTCTAAAAATATATAGATTTAAGTATGTGTTTAAACCTTAATCTAAGTTTACTTCTGGAAAGTACAATGAATGTTCAGAAATAGTGTACTTAAGGTGTACTTTTATACATTTCTTTAATAAATTTTTTTTTAATAAAGTTATTTTTGTAAATTCTATTTCACAGTTCAATATTAGCTTCTTGAAACTTTGAAATTCCCATGCAAGCAAGTCAATGAACCCAACGGTAAAAGACGAATAAATGATAGAACAAGAAGGCTGGTGTCTGACAGCTGAAGCCCGTTCCTTAAGTTGGCAGGCGGAGTCCCTGACGAGAGCGTCGCTGGACGCTGTGCTAGCATGGTGTTTTGCGGAAAAAGCTCCGTCTGATTGGAAGTGCTGATGCTCGCGACTGATTAAGATCCTGTCTCCGCGCTGGGCGGGCAACCCCACGGGAGGCATCCGTCTCTACGAGGCGTAAAACTGTACGCTGTTACCGGCGCTCTGACGCAATTTATTTGCCGGGCCTTTTGGCTGTTGTTTACAACATCCAGCTGGGGAAGGGAGAAAATCATCTTCAAATGGGAGCTGTAACAGAGGTGTTTTTTTCTGTAAAGATCAACATGATCCCTTGATTTTCTCTATCCCGCTGGTAGCTTGAAGGGCGCTGAAAGAGGTTTGCAGAAGCTGAAATGTGCTGGGTGTGTATAATAGCTTTACCACATAACCCTAATGGGCCCCAGGCTATGGTGTTTGTGTGCTTAAGAACCAGGTAGAATTCTACACTACTGGTCCTTAAGGGCATATATTCGATATATCAGTTATTTACCGTAGTTTCTGTCTTATATCCTGTAATTTAAATTAGTACACATGGCCCCACTGAGCTGCTGAAAATACAAAGTCAGCGTTTTGATTTTTTATGGGGGATTTGTATTATAGAGGAATGAAGCTTTAATTCAAGTACAGAATATTGCCATTCTGATTAAGATTTCGGGTTTCATTTATTGTGCTTGCATGATGAAATGTTTCACTGCTTATTAGACATATACAGAAGCCAGTAGAATTTCATGAAACCAAGAGGACAATGCTTGTATCAGATTCATCAAAAAAGCACTTCTTAAAAAAAATCTATGGCAGTTTGTTATAAAGCCAGCTTTAATGAAGGCCCTCGCCTTTGCAACTATTGGCAGTTTCAAAAGTGTTTGCACGCATACATCATGCTTTGTTCCTTTTATGCCCGTAGGGGACTACATTTAGTGTAATATGATTTTTTTTTTTGGGGGGGGGGGGGGGGGGGGTTAGTCTGTGATCATTCTTGTCATTCTTAAAAATTTTAAATACCCAGCAGCAAGGGAGCATAGAAAACCATGTTCAAGCACGTTTTCATTCTTGATGATAATATTGCAAGATTGATGTTAGATGTTTTCTGACTTGACAAAACACATCAAATCACATTTCACTGAATGCTAACTACCTCTAATGAATATTCCACCTTGTACGAGTTGAGATTTCCCCAAATTCACTGTTTAGTAATGTTAAAACCTTGTGCTATTTTCAGGCACCACAACCAGTTTGTACAGTATACAATATGTATTTTTTAATACTCAATTTTATGTGGCTGACTGTTTTCTTCTTGAAGTCCGAAATGTGGGCTTAATGAGTTTGTTTCTTTACTTTATTACGCAAAATTCTGTTAATCTAAACAAATCAGCTTAACAAGGCTACAGTCCAGTTGAATTTTGTTCAGGTAAATGGATTCTTGGGTGCAGCTCTAAGTGTATGCATAGTGACATACTGTACCAGTCTGATGTGCAGTGGATCTGCTGTGTTAGATACAGCCCTACAGCCCATCAAAAAATCCTCCTGCCCCCTGATCCAAAAGATGGACAGCGCAGTTTCATATCCAGGCTCCATCAATGGCAAGTAATGTCCGGATGTGAACTTGCAGTCCTGATACATCAGGGCACAGCCAGGATTAGTCACATAGAGCCAGACCCTGCCACACTTATGTTTTAAATAAACTGCACACGTCACGTCTGCTTCGCACTTCCTTCACACTTCATTCTATGAATGGAAAAACTCCTAAACTATTTGATATTCTAACAAAACTATTTTCCTCTATGACCTGTCTCATGCTTGTAGTCCTTCTCATATTTTGAATCCGATTTTGCTCAGACAATCTCCTGTCCCAAAACAGAAAGTTTCCTTTCCTGAAAATGTCTTTTCTGTGTCAGAATGTATTCATCGTTAGTATTTTGAAATGCTATTAAGAAGCAGAAAATGCTGTTCTGAAATTTAAGCATCTCACAGTACAGTACAGTGCAGTAGAGTACAAAAGAAATAAACACTGTGAACTGCACATTGAAATTAGACATAAAATAATCCCACCACAGGCTTTTATAAAGCTGAAAATTATCATAGATTTCACATATTCACTAATGGAAACGGATATAATGGTAAAATCCAATTATTATGGTCATAGATCACAGAAACATGTCCTAATGGCTCCTGCTATGAAGGCTGTTAAAATTAGGATGTTAATTAATGAAATATTGTGTTTGATTTTATCAGTCCCCGTCTCCAAAAAGACAACCATTACATATCCTTAAGGCTGCAGTTCACAGTATCAAATAACTGAACCCACAACTACATTTATCTTATGCAGTGGTGCAGTAAATGACCATGAATGTATTAAATGAGATATTAAAAAATGCTACTATTCCATGTTGGACGATGGGTTGGATGTATGAGGTCTGTTTCGGCAATGGAAGCCCCTCGTGGAATTCTTCGTTTCAAAAAGAGCCAGCTGTCCCAGTGAAGTACTGTCGGTCCTTTACCCAAGGGCATAGACCAAATACTTTTTCATGAATCCCATTTTTTTGTTTCTGTCCATTGTATCTTTCAGTAACATAGCATATAATTTGTACTGGAGCTGGTTTTCTTTAATGCTTTGTAAATAAACCCATGCAGACTGTTCCTTCTCCACTCAAGGATAAGCGCCAACCACAGCAACATATTTATAATCAAATAAAGGTACTGAACTTTATATTGATAAAATGTAAGATATCTATAGTACTAGATTAGGTTTTTTGAAATTACATGCATCCTATAGAGCACGGATACTCAAATCTGGACCTTGAATCCAAATCCGGCCCTGGTTTTCCTTTTCCTCCAGGTAATTGACTGAACAGTTAGTGATACTGTTTGGTCAGACTGTGTTCACACCTGACTCCCAGGTAAAGGGAGGGCAGAAAACCAGAAGTTCTTAGACCGCAAGGGCCGTGATTTGAGTAAAAGGGCTATAGAGGAAGGGAAAAAAATTATATGACTAAAGTTTTCAGAATACTTGAAAAATAATATACAAACTCTCATATCCTCAAACTTTGACACCTCTGGTGCAAACATTTGTGTATTTTGAATTTGAAACCATATAATATATTAATTTTCATTTCATTTGCCATTCAGCTCTTACAGTATGGTAATCTGCCCTCACATTTTTAAAATTTGGGTCAGCTAAATATTCATGTTGACAGAGCTTGAGTTGACAGAGTTCCTGAGTAGTGTATTCAGTGTTCGCTTCTCGCCTGGGTCACCTAAGGATCAGTTGTCCTGAAATATCTTAAATGCATATTCTATTAATTAACAATGTTTAATATATACATATGTTAAGGTAGAATTTTGGACACCCAATTGACCAGCAGAACTCACAGTGAGAAGCTTTCATCCCTACCCTTTACAACCCTAGTGTGGGATTGCTGGCTACAGTCGCCATTGGTACAATCTGGTCTTTGATACCAACTCATGGGGCCCAATCACACCAAGGAACAGTGTCTTAACAGGATGAGCCGCCCAGCAGCCCCTATTACAGTTTTTTTTTTTTTTAAATAGCACCCAAAAACTCAATGAAAGGGGAAGGGTCTAAAGCAGGGGTGCCAAATACGTTGATCGAGATAAACCAGTTGATTGCAGAGCTATGCTGGAAGATTTAAACATGCATCAGTTAAAATTCAAAAATTTTCCCCTTGATGATTTGTGTGATTACACATGCACAATTTTCATAATTTTCACCCACACTGTACTTTTTCCAACAACCTCTCCCATATGTGTTGCTCACCACCCACCACCACACACCATTTTCAGAGTAAAACTGAAACAACTTTACATAAAATCTTTCTCTCGTATTTTTAACCTTGCTGTATGTTTCTGGAAAAAAGCAACCGTGGAGTGAAAAGATTGTTTAGTTGTTTTATGTTAAGAATCCTCCTTAATGGAAACAATTGTAGAAGGCCCTTGTATCATATTAACGCATCGAGTAGCATTTCAAAGGCTTTAAAAATGGTCCCTGTTGTCAGGCACAGTGAGCATGAAGTTGGACTTGAGTAATGACTGTCCTTGTTCAGAAAGTGTCTTCGTTAGGGTCAAGAGACATGAAATATGAAATTGTTTTAAAATATGAAAATCTTATTGTATGGATATATATTAGCCTAAATATTCATTAAATATTTATTTAATTAATATCTAGGCTTATTATATTTGCTTAAACCTTTTTTTTCACATGCGAACTTGGTAAACTACTGTCATAAAGAAATGCAGTAGGTTTCAGGAAACCATTGAGGTTTATTGCATTTAGCAACAAGAAAGGAGACTGAATACTTGAGTATTCAAATTCCTTCATGAGGTCACAATTTGGGTCATTCTTTGAATTTTTGTTAGTCTTCAGTTTTATTCTTCCTCATCAATATTCATGGGAGCCCAAGAACTCTACATAAAATAATAAAAATCACTTATTAATTTCCTGAGGCTTTGCTCTCAAATGTTGATCTCTGCAATGATTCAGAAAGAACTGGATTTTTGTTGTTTTTTATTTGGGGAAAAGGGCGTGGATGTGGTTGGGATAAGGCAGGCTTTCATTTAAATATTGGAAGCCATGCAGCGGACTTCCTATCAAAACAATAGTCATGCATGTCTCAAACTAAAGCCCCAACATAGAAAGATGTGCGATGTTTTACACTTTCATTCATAGCTATTGTATTAGATCAGATAGAATGTTACTCAGCTGTCATCGTGTGGCGTAACCCAGCACAACCGGCAGAGTCCTGCTCGTCTGTCGGTTTTTTCCTTTCTTTGTGCGCATGCTGCCAATGCTGCCACCATCATTTAACAGGCCTGTTTAATTGAACTCAGTCTTGCTGAGGTCTAATCAACAATTTCACTGTGATTAGACTGATGTTGAGCTACGGTGATACGTGGCTGACTCTCATCATTAGCACTCACCATCTCATCACAGCTCATTCCTTTCTGCTCTTTCCAGTGTATTCATCTTCCTGATCAGTCCTTCATCTTTCTACCTTTGGCCTGTTTTTCAAGTTGACACATCACAAGGAGCAACAAATTACAAAGATTCATGCTTGAGTCTTGCCATTATGTGAGTATGGATATTAATGTTCTTTTGACATTTGCAGCACACAAAAGCATGAACTACAATGACTTTATGAGTAAATTATTGCTGTTACACGTTCAGCAGTGTCCAATCTGATCCTAACCCTAACCCTAACCCTAACGAGTAAATTATTGCTGTTACACGTTCAGCAGTGTCCAATCTGACCCTAACCCTAACCCTAACCCTAACCCTAACCCTAACCCTAACCCTAAAACCCTAACCCTAACCCTAACCCTAACCCTAACCCTAACCCTAACCCTAACCACCAAAACAACCAAAACAACCAAAACAACCAAAACCAAAACCCTAAAACCCGCTAATGCTGCCACCATCATTTAACAGGCCTGTTGAACTCAGTCTTGCTGAGGTCTAATCAACAATTTCACTGTGATTAGAATGATGTTGAGCTACGGTGATACGTGGCTGACTCTCATCATTAGCACTCACCATCTCATCACAGCTCATTCCTTTCTGCTCTTTCCAGTGTATTCATCTTCCTGATCAGTCCTTCATCTTTCTACCTTTGGCCTGTTTTTCAAGTTGACACATCACAAGGAGCAACAAATTACAAAGATTCATGCTTGAGTCTTGCCATTATGTGAGTATGGATATTAATGTTCATTTGACATTTGCAGCACACAAAAGCATGAATCACAATGACTTTATGAGTAAATTATTGCTGTTACACGTTCAGCAATGTCCAATCTGATGCTAGAGGGAAACTACGTAGCATAATTTGGACACTCATTGTGGGCATTTTTCAATTTATTCATTGAATTTCAATTCATTCCTGAACGGACTGAATTCTAATGGATTTGACCTGAAGATTCAAATGTTTCATATCTATCATACACATACTGGACTCAGGAAGGACATGTTTAGCACACATTTAGGTGTTCACTGAGGCAGGGCAAATTACAGCTAACAGCAGTATGACATGTTAAGTGTGCATGCATGCTAACCAGACTGTGTTCAGTCAAGAACACTGTGATTCATGGTAAATAAGATAATAAATAGCAGAAACAGTTTCTCTTATTTTGTTTTTTCCCTCTTGTGTCACTGTTCCTCATATTTAATCTCTATGGTCATCCCCACCCCACCCCATCTCTCTCCCTCTCTCTCTCTCTCTCTCTCTCTCCCTCTCTGTTCTTGTCTCTTGTCTCGCAGAAGCTTTTTCTGTAAGGCCTGAGGACACATAATGAACGACTGATCTATGTGTACCATAGTACTGTTATATATGTACTGTTGTGATACACTAAGCCCCACAGGAATATCTTTCTGTTCAAGCACACACACCATTGACATAATAATATGCATGGCCCATTTACATCTCCAGTTAAAAATGTTACACTTGGGACTGAAAATACAACACAATAATATCAGTGTATTCATTTTATGCCTACTAAACCTATTGTTTTGCTCATACTTACAGGATACATGATGCTTTGAACTTTGTAAAAGCTAATTATAAGCCCTGTCAGTCCTGCAACATTGTGGCTTTGTAATTTTCCAAAGATTTTCCTGATATTTCTTCAGTTCTCCAAAGCTAATAATAATAATAATTAAAAAAAAAAAAAAAAATAATAATAATAGTTTTCTAATAAATGTGAGATGAATGCTTCAAAATAAGATGAATGATAAATCCCCTAAGATTATATTTACCTGTTTTGGGCCAAATTGTCTACTCAATAATAAGCAGTCCCTTTAAGTTACACACAACAAAGTGGTATATGTGAGATGAGACAAATTGTCTATCACTCTGACTGCAACAGATCTTTAACAAGCTAAATATTTCACCTTCGGAATGTGCAACTCCTGGAAACCTATTTGGCTGTTGAGCTTCAGAGTGATTATTGTAGTTCAGGCAGCAGTAATCCGTTTTTAAAAAGCAAACAAACAAACCAAAAAAATGGGTGATCTGCTCTGACTGCTTTCCATTTTGTGGGGCGACGCAGTGCCGAGCTGGCATGGTACCATTACCCTCCCACTAGGCTAGCCTCCTATGTTTACATGTCCTCTCCAGATGACTCCTTTTGTTTGCATGACAGATGAATGGGAGCATTAAATATGTAACTTGAAGCCTCAGATCTGTTAAATTGCCATGCGCCAAGAGAAATGCAGTCCGGCGGCCAACGTGTGGAGGACTTGTGCTATAAACCGTGGCACGAGTGACAAATGTGGAAGGGGTGCAGGCGACAGGCACAAATGCCAGTCTCTTCCCTGTCGCTGGCTTGCATGGGTTGGGAGTGCGCTACACAAAGAACGTAAAGCAGACAGAAATGGGAGTGATAAAGGATGTTTGAGCCGGGACAGGGAACAACCTTTCTCTCAAATTACTTTAGCTGGTGGAGAGTTTGATGCACCTGAAAATAAATAAATAAATAACACAAGAACACAAAAAAATGCATTGAAAATCCAGTTTTATTCTCCCAACACTTTCCACTGAGTCCAACATAATTAGTTGTTAATGCGCAAATTTGTGGATTGTTCACTGAGTTTGTTCTTACTTTAACTTTCACTTTGCAGTTTGAACCATTACCATTGATGCGATAGTATTGTAGCCAGTAGGAGATATTCTTTTGAAAGTGTCTGGAGACACATCCTCTTTTTTTCTTGAATTATGTTGCACATGCATATACAAAATGTAGCTAAAGCTAATGCAAGCCGATAAACTAAATTGCCACAACATGCCAACTCTGTACTGTCAACAACCCCGTCTACCTGCATAATATTGTAGACATAGCTCAAAAAAAATACTGTCATCAAATTTAAACTAAGATTTAAACCAGAGTTTCTGCATTGTGTTTCTAATCACACCAGGTACAGCCACAAGCATTTTTTATTATTTATTATTTATCAAATAAAAAAAATTATTTTATTTGAGAAAATAACTTCCACTTCCGCTGTTTTTCAGCTACTGTGCTTTTGTTTCTGTAATATGTATAGTAAAACAAATATCCAAAGGGTTACCTTACAGAATATCAGGATTAGGCCTGTAGTCAAAAGGGTTCAAGAATAGTAACTATTTTATTTTGGTCATGTCATTTTCAGACTTGTGTTAAAAAGGGGGTGATAAGTTGTTAAAGTGCAGTTTCTCAGCTTTTAATAAATGATATTTGTATCATTCTGGTTTCACCTCATGTCAACTTGAGGACTAGAGTTTTGCCAATGAAGATCAAGGAAGCCGTTATGAGGCTGAGAAATAAGAAAAACAATCATAGGCCAAACCAAAATCAACTGTTTGGAACATAATTCAGAAGAGGGAATTGTCAGCTCTGTAATCGCACAGGGCACGATAGGCCAAGGAAGACCTCTACAGTTAATGCCTAATAAATTCTCACCACAATGAAGAAAAATCCCCAAACATCCCAGATCAGAAATATTCTTCGGGAGGCAGGTGTGAATGCATCAGTGACTACTGTCTGCAGACTTAAGAAAATAGAAACTATAGAACTATATGAGCTACACTGCATGATGCAAAACACTAGTTAGCCACAAAAACAGGATGGCAGGTTACAGTTTACTAATAAACACTTTAAAGAGACTGCAGAGGTCTGGAAAAGGGTATTGTGGACAGATGAAACTAAGATTTGTTTGTATCAGAGTGATTGTGTCAGAGCTGTGTAGAGGACAAAAGGAACTGCCCAAGGTCCAAAGCATACCACCAGATCAGAAACATGGTGATCAAGGGTGTTATCATGTGGGTATGTATGGCTCTCTTTTCTTCATTCATGATGTAACTGATGATAGCAGTAGAATTAATTCTGAAGTGCATAGAAACATCTTATCTGCTCAGGTTCAAGGAAATGCCTCCAAACTCATTGGACAGCACTTCATCCCACAGCAAGACAATGATCCAAAACAAACTGCTAAAGCACAAAGGCATTTTACAAAGCCAAAAATGGCACACAAAAAAAATATTGATGGGCCAAGTCAGTCTGAATCCAATTGAACGTGTATTTCATATGCTGAAGAGAAAACTTAATTCAACTAGGCACCCAAAACAAACAGGAGCTGAAGATGGGGGATACTTCTAGACCAGGGGAACCATGTTCCTGGAGATCTCCCTTCCTGTAGGTTTTTGCCCCAACTCTAACAAAGCATGTTATTTTGTTGAGGCACTAATTAGTAGAATCCGGTGTGCCAAATTTGGGTTGAAATGAAAACCGATTGAACAGTAGATCTCCAGGAACAGAAACCGGCGTGTTCATTTAATAAACCATTTCATCAGGAGAGCGGTTAGATATCTAAAATGAGAGCATGGCATATGATTAGACTCTGACCTTGTTACTGTTGGTATCCCCAGCTGGGGCTATAGATTCTGCAAATTCTCAGCATATCTTCCCATGTCACTAATTAACAGGGCTCCTCTCTGGTTTTCTCTACCATCGTGCGACGCGGGGCTTGTCAGAAGTTGGGAGCCAGTTGAAAGAAAGGCAAGCCTCCTTCACTGAGAGGATTTGATATCATGCAAATTATCTCAGTGGGGTCTAAATTATTTATGGTTGCTCCCACCCTTCCTTCATGGCTGTTCTGCACAGGAGGCATATCAAAGACAGTGCTACTCATTTCTCCCTCACCAGCTACTGCTGTGTCTTTCCCACAATCCCCATACAAACAGACACACACATACACAAAAACACACACGCACACACAAACAGTCACATACGTAATTAGAACGTTATTAGAGTCTTCAGAAGGCGTGTGTGGCTCTCTGCACTCTCCTGAATCACTAGAGAATATTGCAGTGAGGGAAAGATTATGTGACAATGAGATAAAAAGTAAAAAATAAGGAATAAATTGTTACAGCAATAATTCATCACTACTGAATCAACCCAAGTAAATTAAATTGAACCAACCCAAGAAAATTCAGTTGAAACAACTCTAGTAAATTTAGTTAAACCAACTCAAGTAAATTAAGTTGAAACAACCCCAATAAATTGAGTTGAAAGAACCCAAGTAAATTAATTTGAACCACCTCAAGTAAATTAAGTTGAACCAAACCAAGTAAATTAAGTTGACCCAACACAAGTGAATTAAATTGAACCAACCCAAGAAAATTTAGTTAAGGTTAGGGTTAGGGTTAAGGATAGGGTTACAGCTAGGCTTAGGGTAAAGGTTAGGGTAAGGGTTACGGTTAGGGTTACAGCTAGGGTTAGGGCTAGGGTTACAGCTAGGGTAAAAGTTAGAATTACGGCTAGGCTTAGGGTTACAGAAAGAGTTTGGGTTAGAGTTAGGTATACAGCTAGGGTTAGGGTTAGGGTAATGGTTCGAGGTTTGGATAGGGTTAGGGTTAGGGCTACAGCTATGGTTAGTTTAAGGGATAGGGTTACAGCTAGGGTTAGGGATAGGATTTGGGTCACGGTTAAAGCTGGGGTTAGGGTTACAGCTAGGGATAGCGTTAGGGTAACAGCTAGGGTTAGGGTTACTACTTGGGCTAGGGTTAGGGTTACAGCTAGGTTTAAAGCTAGGGTCACAGCCAGGGTTAGGGTTAGGGTTACAGCGAAGGGTAGGGTTAGGGTTACAGCTAGGGTTAGGCTTAGGGTTAGGGTTACAGCTAGGATTAGGGTTATGGTTAGGGTTACAGCAAGGATTATGGGTCGAGTTAGGGTTAGGGTTAGGGTTTGCGCTACAGCTATGGTTAGGGATAGCGTTACAGCTAGGGTTAGGGATAGGGTTAGGGTTAGGGTTAGAGCTAGGGTTAGGGTTATGGTTAGGGTAAGAGCTAGGGTTAGGGTTAGGGATAGGGTTACAGCTTGGTATAGGGTTAGGGTTACAGCTAGGATTTGGGTTAGGGTTTGGGTTACAGCTAGGGATAAAGTTAGGGTTCGGGTTACAGCTTGGGTTAGGGTTAGGGTTACAGCTAGGGTTAGGGTTAGAGCTAGGGTTAGGTTTAGAGCTAGGGATAGGGTTAGGATTAGAGCTAGGGTTAGGGTTGCTGCTTCCGTTAAGGTTAGGGTTAGGGTTTCAACTAGGGTTAGGGTTAGGGTTAGGGTTAGGGTTAGGGTTAGGGATAATGTTACAGCTAGGGTTAGGGTTAGGGTTAGGGTTAGAGCTTGGATTAGGGTTATGGTTAGAGCTAGGGTTCGGGATAATGTTACAGCTAGGGTTAGGGTTAAGGTTAGGGTTAGAGCTTGGATTAGGGTTATGGTTAGAGCTAGGGTTCGGGATAATGTTACAGCTAGGGTTAGGGTTAAGGTTAGGGTTAGAGCTTGGATTAGGGTTATGGTTAGAGCAAGGGTTAGAGCAAGGGTTAGAGCAAGGGTTAGAGCAAGAGCAAGGGTTAGGGTTAGGGTTAGGGTTAGGGTTAGGGTTAGGGTTAGGGTTAGGGTTAGGGTTAGGGTTAGGGTTAGGGTTAGGTTTTAGAGCTAGGGTTAGGGTTAGGGTTAGGATTCGGGATAATGTTACAGCAAGGGTTAGGGTTAGGGTTAGGGTTATGTTTTAGAGCTAGGGTTAGGGTTAGGGTTAGGTTTAGGGTTTGGATTAGGGTTATGGTTAGAGCTAGGGTTAGGGTTCGGGATAATGTTACAGCAAGGGTTAGGGTTAGGGTTATGGTTAGGGTTACAGCTTGGATCAGGGTTATGGTTAGAGCTAGGGTTAGGATTCGGGATAATGTTACAGCAAGGGTTAGGGTTAGGGTTAGGGTTAAGGTTAGGGTTAGGGATAATGTTACAGCTAGGGTTAGGGTTAGGGTTAGGGTTAGAGCTTGGATTAGGGTTATGGTTAGAGCTAGGGTTACGATTCGGGTTAGGGTTAGGGTTAGGGTTAGGGTTTGTATTAGGGTTATGGTTAGAGCTAAGGTTACGATTCGGGATAATGTTACAGCTAGGGTTAGGGTTAGGGTTAGGTTTAGAGCTTGGATTAGGGTTATGGTTAGAGCTAGGGTTACGATTCGGGTTAGGGTTAGGGTTTGGATTAGGGTTATGGTTAGAGCTAGGGTTAGGATTCGGGATAATGTTACAGCAAGGATTAGGGTTAGGGTTAGGGTTTGGTTTAGGCTTAGGGTTAGTGTTAGGGTTACAGCTTGGATTAGGGTTAGGGTTAGGGTTAGAGCTAGGGTTAGGATTCGGGATCGGGATCGGGATCGGGATCGGGATAGGGTTACAGCTAGGGTTAGGGTTAGGGTTAGGGTTAGGGTTAGGTTTTACAGCTAGGGTTAGGGTCATAACTAGGGTTAGGGTTAGGGTTTCAGCTAAGGTTAGGTTTAGGTTTAGGGATACGCTTAGGGTTAGCGTTAGAGTTTGAGATAGGGTTAGGTTTTAGAGCTAGGGTTAGGGATACGGTCACTCTTAGGGTTAGGGTCATAGCTAGGGTTAGGCTTAGGGAAGCAGGGGTTAGGGGTTAGGGGTTAGGGGTTAGGGGTTAGGGGTTAGGGGCTAGGGGCTAGGGGCTAGGGGCTAGGGGCTACATACAGGGTGAGGGTTAGTGTTAGGGTTAGGGTTCCAGCTACGGTTAGGCTTAGGGAAACAGCTAGGATTAGGGCTTGGGTTACAGTTAGGGTTAGGGTTAGGGTTGGGGTTGGGGTAAGGTAAGGGTTGGGGTTGGAGTTAGGGTTCGGGGTGGGCTAGGGGCTAGGGGTTACATACATGGTGAGGGTTAGTGTTAGGGTTAGGGCTCCAGCTACGGTTAGGGTTAGGGTTACAGATAAGGTTAGGGTTAGGGTTACAGCTATGGTTAAGGTTAGGTTTAGGGTTTTAGCTACGGTTAGGGTTAGAGCTACGGTTAGGGTTAGGGTTTCAGCTAAGGTTAGTTTTACGGTTAGGGATATGCTTAGGGTTAGGGTTAGGGTTTGATATAGGGTCAGGTTTTAGAGCTAGGGTTAGGGATATGGTCACTCTTAGAGTTAGGGTTAGGGTCATAGCTAGGGTTCGGGTTAGGCTTAGGGAAACAGCTAGGATTAGGGCTTGGGTTACAGTTAGGGCTAGGGTTAGGGTTAGTTTAACCTGTAGGGTTACGGTTAGAGCTAGTGTTAGGGTTAAGGTTGCACCTAGGATTTGGGTTAGGGTTAGTGTTACGGCTACGGTTAGGGTTATGGTTACAGCTAGGGTTTGGGTTAGTGCTAGGTTTAGGGTTAGGGCTAGGCTTAGGGTTAGGGTTAGGGTCAGAGCTAGAGTTAGGGTTAGGGTTAGGATTCAAGCTGGGGTTAGGGTTTGGGTTGCAGCTAGTGTTACGGTTTGGGTGAGGGTTCGATCTGGGGTTAGGGTTAGGGTTACATCTTTGGTTAGGCTTAGGGTTAGAGCTAGAGTTAGGGTTATGGTTACAGCTGGGTGTAGGGATAGGGTTACAGCTAGGGTTAGTGTTTGGGTTACAGCTTGGGTTAGGGTTAGGGTTTGGGTTATAGCTAGCTACAACTATTCCTAGCTGTAACCCTAACCCTTACCCTAGCCGTTAACCTAACCCTAACACAAGCTGTAACCCTAACCCTAGCTGTTTGCCTAACCCTAATCTTATCTCTAACCCTAACACTAAGCCTAGCTGTAAGCCTAACCCTAACCTTTTCTGTAAACCTAGCCCTAAATTTAGGACTAATCCTTACCCTAAATCTAACCCTAGCTGTTACCCTACCCCTATCTCTTGTTGTAGCCCTAACCCTAGCTTTAACCCAAACCCTACCTGTTACCCTAACCCTTTCCCTAGCTGTAGCATCCACCTAGAACACTATAGCAACTTCATAGAACACCATAGCAACCACCAATTAACAGCCTAGGAACCACCTAGCAACACCCTAGCAACCACCTACAACACCCTAGCAACTGCCTAGAACACCATATCAACTACCTAGCAACACCCTAGCAACCACCTAGAATTCCCTAGCAACTACGTAGCAACATCCTAGCAACTGCCTAGAACACCATATCAACTACCCAGCATACGAAACCTGAAATATGTTCTCTTCTTCCAAAATAATAATACCGAATATTTCTCCACGAATAATGTTTACATTATGTATAAAGCTCTGTTCAGCACAATGTCAACTTTGCATTGATGGATACCACACTTCACAATTTCTGCTGGAATTGTCTAGTTATTGTTATTACACATAAATAGAAGAAATTAGAACTATACCTTTAAACCTATGACTGTCTTTGAGTGATTTTTATGATTAACAAACATGCCTACTTACTCAAGTGTCCCCCTTGAAAAGTTGATTCTATTTCTCTGATTTATTTGCTTGTTTAATTACTGTTTACCTCTATATACTTCACAGAGCACCATTTTCATAATGACAAGGAGATTACAATGCAATGAGGGAAAGATTATACTATACAACTATAGAAATTAAAAGATACAACTTTAATACAATTCAAATTTTAAAACATAGTAAAATGTAGTATACACTCAATCCAATGCTTGTTGATAAATCAACATTTTATATCTATAATGGTAATACCACACCATGAACCTTCCAATGTAATGGGAAGCCTCCACATTGATATACTTTAGGATTCCTAAGGTTTCCATTTAATTTTGCTTAAAAGCTTGAGCCGGATTTTCATAATTTTGACAGCATGTGCACAGTTTTTGAAAAATATTTATATTTTTTCATTGTTTCAAAGCTGCAAGTTGCACATCTAGGCCTGAATCACTTAACTAGTTTAATCCGAAGAAATTTATGCGGCAGTGGAGATTGAATGACAGACAATGTTTTAAAGAGACTTAATTGTACTAAATGAACCAGTTGAGAAAGAAGAGGCTAAGGATTAAAACTGGCCATAAAGCTTTTTCAAGGAAATGAACAACAGCATTCGGGTTAATTGAGGCCATTCAAACAAGCTTATCAGGACAGTACACAGCAAAGCAGATTGATGGGGTATTAAATACGTTGTGGCTTAATTTTAAGAATTAGCTTTTGTTTGTAGCATTGAGTTGACTGATCATGAGCAAAATGCTGCAGGTTTTCCCCCTGGACTGGTATTACTTTTTTAGCGAGGCATGAAGCATGAAAAAGGTTTAAAATTCTACTTCTTCTGTGCATAACTCATAGTCTGTCAATCACATTAGCTGTTGCTTTTCTACCTATTCATTTTATTTTATTTCTTTATTTCCAGAGGACTTCGGGAGCAAGCAGGCCAGTCACCTCTCCTACAAGGTCGCTCTATGGAGGCTACCTAAATGCACTGAAAGCAGTAATTTATTACGTAGGCTGACATTTCTAAAAAGGAAGCCAGCTGGGTTGGAGTGTTTTGGGGGGAGGGTGGGGGGGGGGGGTAAAATGTCTGTACTTCAAAACTATATTGTGCTGCCAGTTTTCAAACAGAGTCTTTATATTCCAATAGGAACCATACTCATTAATTCTCCCCAAAAGTATTAAAGTTTAAAGCAGTTATGTACAGCACAATGGCGTGGACCTTTCTACACAATGGGCTGTCCTCGTGAGAAATGGCCCTTTGTGGCTGGGAATTGCAGTAATAAGGGCTGATGTGGAAATGAACAGCCATCTGTGTGAATATTAAAATGTGCAATCATAAGTGTGTGTGTGTGTGTGTGTGTCTTTTTTTGTGTATTCATACCTACCGTACTTGCAAGTGTGCTTGCATGCATGCATGCCTCATCAAATAGAAATTTATACACTAAAAGAAAATAACATTGGTGCCAATCAGGTATAATTTTTCAGACAGCCAGACCAAGCAAATTTGTTTATTTCTTTTTCACATGGCTTACTTATCTGGCCAGGTGTAGGAATCAAAAAATGAGATCCTTCTTTTTCCTCATTGAAACTCCCATAATAAATAATATGAATTGTGCATTAGGTTGTCAACTGCATTTATTAAAACCATTTCATATGAAGTCTATTATAACACAGGGTCAATAGCCCTACGAAAATCCATACTGATGGCTGAGTGAGCATTTTTTCAGCTAAGTATGATGTTGACAGTGTGCTTTTTCAGAATTTCTGTGTGGGATGTAAGACATTTCTTTTTGATAATGATCTGATGTAGCTATGAAATATCTAAACACTGCCAAATGAAAGCATTCAAACAATTTTTTCATATATTAATAAATTATTCAATATTGATTGATAAATTCAGCTTTTACCTTTAATGGACAGAAAACAATGAGTATCTGTTGAAGTAAATCAGTATAAAGTCTTGGTGAAAGACTAAGCGAGCAAGTATCTGATTAGAATGTGGACACATTTATGGTCAGATAATTGATTATGTTTGCAACAGAAAGACTTACAGTACTAGGTAACCTTTAGGATGTATTTCTGCAGGCTTTACATTACACACCTGGTGAAAATGACACACTAGGCTCTTACACCCAGAAATAGTATTTGCTCAAAAATCCTTGGAAACAGAGATCACACTGTTGGAACTTTGGCAAAGTGCTAGTGATTGTGTAATGACAGCAGAAAGTGCATTTGCAACTAAAACCAACTGTAAAACAGGTGCAAAGACGACAAAACTCCAATACGGTGGATGCTGAGGTCCACCTAGTGACACAGCCACAGGCTAACAGAAACTGTAATTCCTATGAAACTCCGACATAGGATCACCAGGTCTTTTCTCAGTTCTTTTAACTCAAAGTTATCAGCAACAACTTTTATGGAAAGTTTTATGGTGATGCGAAGTCTATCTAAACCTTAGAAAAGGATATTTGAAGTATGCTACAGAGAATTGGTGAAGCAATGTAGCACACTGTGCTTTGGAGGTCAGGGATGAAACAGTTAGCTATCAGGCTACCCATGCAGACAAGGCCATCACCCAGCTGCAACACAAGCTGGACGACCTCGATAACAGATCAGGGCACTACAGCCTGCGACTGACGGGGCTACCAGAGGGTATGGAAGTGTGCATCCTACATTCCTCCTGGGTAAACTGTTCAGCTATGTCCTCAGCAGATGGCACAAATGGAGTGGCAATTCTGTGCCCTCAGACTGAGACTGGCACCTGGTGATGCACCTCTGTGATATACAAGCCATACTGTTTTTTCCACCTTAAAAATAAATCTTTCAACTTGACCTTGGAATAAGATTTGAATGAAAAATACAAAGAATCAGCTTTGAAATGAATAAGGATATACTGTATAACTGAAAATCTAACCTAGAGTAGTGCATTGTCAGTAATTTGTGACTGTGAAAAATGAAAAATGATGTACCGTTTAAGGGAATCAATATGTAGTTTTAGTATGTAACTCATTCCTGGGGAGAAGTAGGATCCATTTGCATGGACTGTATAGATCTCCATGGCACAACATTAACATCATAATCATAATGGCCCTCCCACTGAGCACTAAAATTGCCATCGACATTCTGAGTTTCTTGTTTCCACTTCTTTAATTATGAAGATTTTATTAGACTCTAATTTTTTTCCTTTTTTGTGCCCTTGTTGTTCTTTTTGTACGCAACTTACAACTGCCAATTATAACTCCTGAGTTACCATTATGCCACCCACATCTGAACCCATATACCAGGGGTACTACTGCTGAAATGCATGAAACTCCTTTGATGAACTTGGCCACGAGCCAGCAGCTATTTTACCTCCTTGTTTTCACACAATAATCCAGGACAAAGCTAGCGCAGATTGAAGCAGCTCTCCACTTTTCTGAAAAAAAAAAAAACTGATAGCCTGTTGGCATCTGGTGGCATCCATGTTGGAAGGAACAAAAGCAGCAGGAACATGAGGAAGCCTGGCCAACCTAAACCCACGCTAAGGGTGAAGCCAACTGTGTCTGCTGCTGTGGACTACTGATTATAATTAGCTGATTACTCACAAGCCTTTCGCTTGGTATATACTAAACTACAGAAGAAAAAGTGGAATCAAAAAAATATATTTTTAAAAATTTAATGTGGGTCTGAATATGTCCAATTCACACCCTGATTTGGAATATCACCCCTTTTGTAGAGCCCCTTTTTTGGCACAAGCCTGAAAATTACATACCCAAAATAAAATGGTTGCTATTCTTGAGCCCTTTTTACAACAAGCATAATCCTGGCCTCTTTTGAAAGGTAACCGCTGTGAGTTGTTTTCCAAGAGTCAGAATTACTTTACTGTATTACTGAGACAAAGTAACAGAAGCGCAAGCACAATGGAAGTGGAAGTTTTTTCTCCCCTAAAAGGTTTTTTTAAAGTGGAATCAGATGCTTGTGTCTGTGCCTGGTGGGCCTAAAAACACAATGGTGCCACATCCACAATTCTGGATAAATCATGCTTCAAATTTGATGACAATACCGCTAAATATAAGTATACTGCATTGTTTTTTCTCAGCTATGTCTGGCCAGGTTTACAAAAAGGCCATTTGGAGACTCAAAAAAGACACATGGTAACCAAATGATACGGGTCTTTAGAGGTGGAGGTATTTAAAATACTATATATTTGTATACTATATGCTTGTGAAAGAAGTGGGCTGAAATGAGCTTGCTGAGGTTACCAGCTACAGTTGACGCTGACATGGTAGATTCAATCTGAGACTGTGGGGCTCATCCGTGTACCACAGTGTGGAGCCTTAACCAAATGGGCCACCCAGCAGCCCCTGGCAAAACAAGGATATTTTGCCAGGCAAGGAGCTTGTTTGCGTAAACAGCAGAATTAAATTGGTGGGCAGCAGTGTAGTAAAATGGGTAAGGAGTTGGTCTTGTAACCTAAATGTCACAGGTTTGTGTCCCTGCTAGGACACTGCCATTGAGCAAGGTACTTACCCTGCATTGCTTCAGTATATGTCCAGCTGTATAAATGGATGCAATGTAAATGATATGTAAAAAGATGTGTAAGTCGCTCTGGATAAGAGCGTCTGCTAAATGTCTCTTGTATCTGGTTCCTGTTCTTGAGAGCACTTCAATGCATTTCTTCCCTGCCTATCTTCCATAGAGATGTATTTATGAGCAAGTTTTTCTAAAACAAAAATATTTTTAGATTTGATTTCCAATTTGCACCTCTACGTGTGAAATTATGTAAAAGGTGCTGTTACCCCAGGCAGACCAGTCTAGTTCATGGGTGAGTTCCCACAGTATCACACCAGCTTGCCGGCATCCAAATTTGGAGAGGTCATTTAGCAAAACTAAATTATTCTGACATGTTCTGGCGGACCTCGTTCTTTCAATGCACTCTGTCCCTAGACACTACAGCTTGAATGAGTCTGATTGCACAGCATGTAAGAGGAAAAATTGATCTTTCTGGATAGAGACAATGTTTGTTTAATGAACCTTCGCTTAGGTGATTACATCACCTAGACAACCCTGTGCAACATACATACATTATGCATAGGTGTGGAGCAGAGGGCTAAAATAATTCTCACACGATATTGGCACTCCAAAACAAATTTGAATCATTTGGCATTATTTCATCCCAAATGGATTTTAAACCAGGTAACGTAGCAGGTAAAATGCACTTGGGTTTGACACAATGTCATATGATAAAAGTTTATTTTGGGCATTAAATATTTTATTATAGAACATTGAGACAGTTTTAGATTGTGCCTTTGGCTTTGTGAGCTGTGGCATCATTTGGCAGTTTAAAAAGAAGAGCAGTTGCCAGTCAGAAACATTTACTCTCAAATGATGTGTCTGTTCTCCAGATAGAGCGCTCTCTTCCTGATGAATCTTTTTTGTGGCAGATGCCACTTCAATCTTGGCATGATAAACCAAAGGGAAACGAAAGCTTCCTATTAATAAACACATCGTTTTTCTTCTTCCTTTGAGTCTAATAGCATAGCCAAACAGGCTCAGATTTAATCCAACTGCAATCCTCTTTGTCTATAAATCTGAATGAGTAGCCTAATAGGTACCGTACCTTTTCCCATTTGTAATATAGCAAATTTGATAGTAATTGAAACTCTGAAAATTTGTCTTAGGAATGAAGAAAATTAGTGCTTACATTTCATTACCATCATACAAGGCACATTGCCATTGGATTAAATCTGGTCCTTGGTCTCAGCGCAAACTCATTGATCTTTCTGGTCATGTCCGCCCACGCACTTTCACAGGATGTACAGCTGGTGATAGTGTAATCTAAGTCTGTCATGTTCCGCTTGTGCTGATACAGCACATTCTCACAATGCAATAAATCAGCGTCAGAAATTGCGGGAGGTCATTACTGTTCAAGAATTATTCGTGTTTTCTTGTCTTTGAAATTGAAGATACAATCTGTGGTTGCATCATCACCTGTCTGTGCAGATATTCTCTCCTTTTCCTAACTCTCAATATTCCCAGCTTTTGTCAAAAAAATAAATAATGAAAAGGTACAAAAACTCTGATAGTTCTAGAATAATACAGTATGCTTGAGGTTTACATCTTATAATTCTCTGTCACAGGCCTGAATGCAGTCTACATTTGTCATTAACTTTGACACAAAGTTATTTAACAAAGTTATTTATTTTCTCCACAGACGAGATCAGCGATTACAATAATTAATGGAAAATAATTGTGATTTGTACTTGAAAAAGCCAACGCTGAAATTAATTAAATTAAATTAATTAATTAAATTAATAAGATAAGGATAAATGCTGACTGATTACAGTCCAATGTGCTTCAGAGCTAAAGACAGCGTTATACAGTTCAGTACTGCCTCATCTTCATCAGCTATATCCAAAAGCAAAGTGTACATTCAAGTAAGTGATATCTTACAAATAAGCTGTGGGCGGTGTAATTATGTGCATTGGGATTTCATCTTTAAATAATGTTTGAGCTTTCAAGGAATCATTTAATCTGCATATGCTATACATTCATTTAGTAGGCTATATTTTACATGGTTATGGTAGATACGATACAGTCGACTGTTGGGTGTTCAAATACACCCAACTATCTAGCCCAGTCATACTTACATCTGTCTCTGAAGGCCAGCAGGCAAACCAGCAGTACTATTGGCTTTGAGGGCCAACTTTTAGCATCTAGCATTATTTATCCTCTTACTGCTTGGCTGGGGGAAGAAATGGCATGTTAGAAATTGGCATAATGACAAAAAAAGAAGAAAAAAAACATAGCAACATATCAAAAGACAACTCAGTGGGCAAGAGTGAATCTACTGCCTCAGATTTCTAAGGAAGAAATTCTTCTCTAGATTCACCACAGCCACGTAAACAAAGGTAAATGGTGCTTGCAAAAACAAATTCTCTGTCACTTCTGTGATATGCAAAGAAGGGGAAATTCTGGTTCTGGCTTTGACTCTATGAGAGAAGGGCTGAGACTGAGTGCTAAGCACCCGCTAGCATGGGTGCACATTTTCATATCATTGTTGCACTACTTTACATGACCCTGTTATGTCATGTGTGTGTCCTCCGCAAGAACATGCCATGCGTCTCGCTCGAAGCCCTACTGTGACACGGCCCCACTGCCAGATACCGAAAGGGACCCCCCTGCCATACAGCACACATTCCCATACCAACAAATCACAGGAGTGCAAACAAACAGGTTTTTTGATACCCCGTTCCACATTATGGCGCCCCCTGCAGCCTGCACCAATAGTGGCAGCTGCGTTAACATTTGAGGCGCACCATCTGCCAAACACTGAAGCATAGCAGACCCCTGGCAGCAAGGCCAGGCTCTTCCATTGGCATACCTGTCCATCTTATGTGATTTTCGTTCTTTGTCCTAATGTGGTGTGTTCATGTGGAAAATTGATTTTCATAAACAACAGCCTGGCCTTCTCTGCACCTCAGCACAAGGGTCCTGCACAAGTACACATTCTCCTGAGTAGCTCTGTCTTGAGTGAACCATTCTGAGTTCCTTTCACCTATTTTAGTAAAAGGGTCTTTTCCAGAGATGAATGAATCCCTGCCAAGAGCCATCTCGCAGGTACCAGAGTACTCAGAATTCACCGTGCTGGTGCATTCCTGGTGAAATTTGATGATCGCTAAAGCTATTATGTGTATGCATGATCAGTGCTGGTTAAAGAATTGGAGAGACTCATTCCTAACCTCAGGCTGTAATACTGAAATATTTTCTCGGCTGCTCATTCTGGGCACTGATTCCATTAGAATTCCCTGATGGAGATCTGACAGATTAGCCTGGGGATTAAGAGGATATTGAATCCCAGCATCTGTATGCCTGCTTATTCCAAATTTGTTTTTCTTAAATCACACTGAAACTCTAGCATCCACAGGGAAAGGGTGGATAATTTAATGCTGCTATGTACTTAACAATAATCGTCATTCCACTAATGGTTTGCATCAACAAAAAATGAGCCATACCAAACAATAGTTAAGGTCATTTGTATTTCTGCTGAAAAAAGATAAACAAGTGCATTGAACTTGGAAATCGTTGCATTTTAAGCTAGCCTAACTAATCAGCATGAGTCGGAACAAAATGCATGTGCTATTAGGCCTAAAATCAGGACAAAGAATTACAAGGACAAATACTCTCACATATTCTGTTGTTTTTTTTTTGTTTTTTTTTTTGTGGGTCAAAAGGGTTCCATGCTATAGGAGGTTAAGAATCTAACTATTATTGCTTGTGCAAAATGTATAGGCATTTTTAATAATTTTTTTAGTGTACTGGATTTTTGTACTGATCAATTATGTCACCAGTAAGAACAGTACACTGTTAACAAAAAATTAATAATACAGTTCTCTCCGTAGTCTCAGAAGACAAGGGCTAAATATCATGTTTCACTTTCTCCTGACTTCTGACTTTCTTGAATCTGAGGCCGCTTTCCTAAAATTAATCAAACCGATTTAAATAAGAACATGACTGCCACAGTAGCTGAATAAAAAAATCTTATGAATAACAGCAGTAACACATTGCTGATGATTTCCTTTTCCACCTCAAACAAGCTCTGTATTTTATGTGTGTGGAATTAACTTTTGCAGAAATAGCCCACACAGATTCAATCACAGATGACTGACAGGGAGATTTTATTGAAGTGTAGTACAAACAACAGTACACACAATACCAGCGTCAGCAAGAATACTGATGTCAAATCCTATTTTCAACATAATAAAGTGAATAAGATATATTGTGGATTAATTAAGATAAATAATAATTAAAAAAACTTCTCAGGATTAAATGCCTTTACATTTTTTTCCACAGTTTGAAGAAGACAAGAATAAAAGCAGAAGAGAAGAAAGATCTATGTCTTCAATAGTCTGTGAAGCCTGTTAGTACTTTTTTCTGTCAATCTGTTTTGCACTTCAGTGAACTTCACACTCACACATCTTCAACTGCAGACAAAAGGGACAAATTAAAATATAGATTGCTTACTAGACTGAAATGCAGTTTTCCCTAATCACCGGGTGATAATGGCTTTAGCTCATAAAAGATAATTTGACAATTTCCTAAAATGTCCTATAACTTGAAAAAAAATAAAAATAATAAAGAGCCCTTGCTTGCAATGCCTGTAGTATAAATGTAATCCTAGCCACTGTGGTACTAAGCTTTTTATGTTATATAACAGGAAAAAGTATTAAGCATGTGAAATAAAGCATCCCATTTGAACAGTAACCTCTGCTTGAAACTTGTTTAATCTAGGGCAGGAATGTAAATGATATGTCTAGAGGTGATTGCAGACACTGTATAGTGGGTGGTGAGTTGAGATGTATGGTTGTGATGGACAAGGTGTGCCTAACCTTTTGCCACAGTAGTGGACCCCTTTGGGTTGGGGTTAGGTGGCATTGTCTTAACCTCACTGATAAGACAGGTCTGCTATTTTAGGTCTCTTCCTATTGGGAAATAATGGCAAATAAATAAAGCCAGATATTGATCACGTAGTACAGTTAGTGGCAGTCTGACATAAACCTCCTGTGCATATGCACATAATTAGGCATGTGCATAAAGTTAAAGGGAAAAGATTGAGTCAATGATCTTGAGTTAAAAAAAAAAAATCACTAAGCAATGCTGACCTGTACAGTTATTATTAAGAAAAATAAAAGTACTCAACCACAATTGAAAAATATACATATGGATATTCAGGGCAGTTAATATATTTGAACAGCAACAATTTGTTTTGTTTTGGCTTGCTCCAGCACATTGGATTTAGAATGAAACAATGGATATTAGGTTAAGGTACGGACTGACAGTTCTAATTTGACGGTATTTAAATCCATATTGGGTGATCTTTGAATGACTTACAGCCTTTTTATATATAGTTCCCCCATTTTAGGGGACCACAAGCAATTGGGCAGCTGGCAGCTCAACCATCTCTTATTCTGTGTTGTTGCATAATTAGATCACGCATAAGAATGCTAACGAAAGCTTAAACAAAACAAAAAAGTTGATTCTAGGCATGGAATTTGTATTTGGAACTGTCTGATCTCCCTCAACATGAGGATCAAAGAAGTGTCAATGCCAATAAAGCAGGCCATCATGAGACTGAAAAATCTGGATCGATTGTGTGATACATTGTTAAGCAAGAACGCACTGGTGAACTCAGCAATAACAAACAACCTGGAAGACCACTCAAGAACACTGCAGTGGATGACAGAAGAATACTTTCAACTGTGAAGGAAAAACCCTTTTCTGTCCAACAGATCATGAACACTCTCCAGGATGTAAGCATAGATGTGCCAAAAAAGACTACCATAAAGAGAAGAAAGGTTACATCAGCATAACCTCAAAGGGTTCACTGCATTTATTATGCTTTTATTAGCAGTAGGCCTACTGCTGCTACGACAGGTATCTCACTATCGCTGCTACTTCCGCCTATTTATGCTAAATTGACCTATAGATAATTGCCAGATGAGTATTGCACTCAACTAGGAAGTAATTGTAATCAAAGAAGAGGACAGACGCGCCGCTATGGTAACCATAAGCAATGTCTCATCGGCTTGATGTCAACAGGTCAGTTTCAGAATGCTGCAAACCATGAGTTTTGCAAAGAGTCGTCTTTGGTGTGAACCAGCCTTTAAATTTCATGGAATGTAAAGCACTCGTCAAGGAAAAATTATATTGAATTTAAAAAATAACATTTTCAGCCATCCACCACGGTCCGGTGAACACAATAACCAGATTTGACATCCAAGCTATCAACAGCAACAACAATCTCCTGGACGGGTTTATTATGAGGTAAAGTCGCATTTTGTGGACAAAATAACAATCGCAGAGCCACAGATAAAACCTAGAATTCGATGCTACAGTAACCTGAACTTTTGTTGCATATATGCGTTTTCATTTTGAACAGCATTTGCATTGCAGTAAACTAGAAACTGTTGATGGGGGTGTCAGCGATTAGTGTGCATTGTTTACAGTAATAAACAGCTAAATATAAAAAGTCTTTTTGGGTGGGGGACAAATTTATTTGGGCAGGCTGCCCAAATAAAGTCAATGTATGGGGAACACTGAGAGTTATTTTGTGCAATTACTTATGATCTCCCTGTATGTATAAAGGCTGTAACTCCTACAACCAATATGGGTGCAAATACCCTCACATTAGAACAGGATGAATATGAGGTTAAAGTGCAGCGTAAAAAGAAAAAAAAAACATTTGATACAAAGAAACTCACTTGCTTCGACTCCCTCATTGGTATGGTGTTACGGTGTAACATTACGTGAATGTGTCACGGACACTGTGTCAAAACATGGTAATGCCATGCGTAATTGCGCGAATTTTTAAACGAAGGAATGGTGGAAATGAAGACCACCAAATGAGCCACTGGGACGTCCAACTTCTAACCTAGGTCCGATACCAGCGAACATTAGTCCTACAAGACATTCAGGCTTCAGAAAAGTCTATCGATGGCTAGATTCACGATGAAACCAAAAAAGGTTCCATTCTTTGATACACGTTAGCAAACAAAACCTAGTTTAATTAATTTAACTAAAACGATACATGCATGACGTCTTAAACAATACATAACTTGAACAATTTGAATAATGCAAGCACCTATGTTCATATGTTGATAATGATAGCGTGGTATTCACGTTACCTTCTACTGATACGACTGCAAAATCTCGCGGTACACGATTTGAATGGGATGATCTTTAAAATATTCGGCTCCATTAAAAGCAATGATAATTGTTGTACCGGGTCGACTTGACCGCGCTGTGTGTGCTCTCACGGCATGCCTTCCCAAATACAAGTATTTCCAAACCCAAGAATACTTTACAGGCAAATACCTCTATTGGCCGCTTATTTTTCACTTTAATGATCATTATAGAATAAATTTAGCCAACAGCCAATGTGTGTTGCGAGTCCGTAGAGCAAAACGTTAGCTTTAGGCGGGCAAAATATTCCTGTTCGTCATTTGTACATTTTGCGCGAATATTCCATTCCAGTATTCTCGCTCATTCGAGAGAGAGAGTTTTAATAATAAAATAGAATTTGTTGCGATCTCAAGAGTACTTTTAATAAGATCCGTATTTCCTCTACTTGTCTTATTAAGTGTTTTTCCATGTAAATATCACGCCACAGCTCTAGCAGATTTAATATTTTACATAATTTATCACTTTAAATGATGCAAACGACAGTCTCTAAATAAATCAATGAGACAGAACTGACTGATTTCCTCATGGATCGTTTATGTTGTTTAACTGCAGCGAACCTGACGTATTTGCTATAAATGCTTTATCATGAAACTAAAAATCTATCCTGTCCGTTTGAATAAACAATTCCTATCTTTTACAGGCTGTGATAAAAACGTATATTAAATAGCCTATAACATCGGTTCCATAAACTAGGCAATGTCGCATGTTCACCGTCGAACATTAGCCTTCAAGTTTATACGACAAATAAAAGATGCCTGATCGTGAAACTAGTTTTTGCGCTCTCACTGTGGCACTCCGCCTTGCTATCCTACAGTTTTCCTGACGTCTCTATTTGGCTTTGCGCAAGTTGAAGCGCCCCTAGAAAAACGGAGTAGAGCAGTGGTTCGCGTGTGCAGTGCACTCCAATCGTTCACACTCGGAGGATAGAAAGAATAACGGCAACACCCAATCTAGACTGGTTACGGGTGACTTTATCAATCGGCAAGAGTCTTGGTTTAGTCCGATTAAATTCAGCCACAGACGCTTTGCGTCGGAGAGGTCGTATTTAAGAGAACAGAGATAAGAAGTAGGCTACTTTTTACCTTTAAAACATCGCCTTTACTAGCAAAACTCGGAGATGAACGCAACTTTACAACATAGCTGTGAAACTTGATCTAAACCGTTCTAAATGTTAGCACGTGACGCATCCTGCGTTTGAGAACACCTGGAATACGACTTGAAAGGATAAGCAATTCAACCATGTAAACAACATTGATATTGATGGGTATTGAATAAAATGGATGGCCGTCAATTTGTTATTTTTGATTCGGAGTAACTTTGATTCTAATGGACGCAAGCCGACACTGCAGGTAAGACTTACCTGAACAATACAATTATTTTAGAGTTACTAGCCTACTGAACTGTAGATAGATGGGTGACTTAGAGATGAAGCAGCCTATTCGCAATCACTGCGAATTACACGTGTGGATTTCATTACACCATGCGTGCATTTACTGAAATCACGTTATCACTGCGTCTTATAGTGTAGGGACATTGCCAGGTAGCCTATCTCGCCACTAAAAAAATAGCCCGTATACATTTTGTTGATATGCGCAATGATGCACCATTGAGTAACTGCTGATAAGAATGTTTGTATGCTTTTGCCAATATCATTAGTAAGATTAGGACATAATCACAATGAGCAGTTAAATTGTTAGCAAGTCGTTTGGTAGGTCCAGGAAGGTTCCGCCTATACTTTTCATTTTCTTGAAAGTCAGCTGCTGAACTGTAGAAACAGAAAACCATTTACGCTTAAAATCACGATCACTACTACTCTAAAAGGAAGAACGGATGTGGGCTATCGGAATAACATAATGGCTCACCCGTAGTCCACAATAATGACCTAAAATTAATTCTGGAAATGAAAGGTGCAAGGAGGGTCACATTTTCTATATTCAAAAACTGCTTACGATTCCTCCCAGAAGGCGCCGCTAATTTTCTCTCTTCCTCTTCGAAAGTAATTAAATAGCCTACCTGTTTGAGTAATTGGCCTATATGCCATTTGTTTGAGTGGTTCGCTGTTGACGCATCTGCCTTTAATGTATCGGTCGTGTAAATAACGTTAACAAACCTCGGTAAACAGATGCATACCGCTCTGCTTATAATTTTAGGGAGTAACTTTTCCAGTTCATTTTTGAAATCCTGTTGAGTCATATTTCAGTTTCGCCAAGAGTATGGGCATCTCATCTTATCCGAAAAGCGTCGACGCGGTTGCAGGTTTTTTGTTTATAGCACATTTTTACGATTTGACAGACTAATTAACTAACCCAGATCATGATAAAAATTAAGTGTCTTAGCTAAAACAAAAACCGGAACCCACATTGGCCCTTTCGGATAAGAGTTGACACCCTTAGTTTAGAACTCTCTTCTCAAACTTGGTCCGAGACCCCTGTGTGCCCTGGTTTAGTTGCAGCCATTCTCTTGCTCAATTAATATTGTTGAAAAGGTGTTTAAGTTCTTCCATACTTTGTTCCTCAAATTTATCAACACAATGCAGTTGTTAGAATTCTTCATCTACCACATGGTTAGTTTTAGTGGCCGGGTGTCAACTCTTTCACCAGTTAGGAGCCTAATGCTTCACCTCATTCATTTGATCAGTGAATTTTTCACCTCGTTATGTACTAATTTGCAATATTTTCTTATTGGTTTTTCCAAATATGAATACAAAACTGTTAATACACCAAGTGCATGACAAAATAAAATGATAAAATCAGAAGAAAAAAAACATTAAAAAGGGGGTATAACAAAACACCTGAGGACTGTCCATCCTACCTCTCCTTCCCCCAAATCTCGCATCATACTGAATAACACCAGATCACATCGCACCAACCACTAAAAACCACATAGCCTATATAATCACACCTCTGCCCTAACCCACATCAGTTTGAGCACCACCAGTGTGTAGCACAATGTGAATATGGGGTGTTTATTCTCCATGTCACACGGCTCTTTTTGACATAATGGGGCTTGAAAAGGGTAAATGATCCCTCGAAACATGATAAGCATCAAATTAAGGAAAACAAACAGCTTGTTCAAATTCTGGAATTTCAAGTGTGGCTGAAATGAAAACCAGAATATACAGACTGAGTTTGAGAACCACTGGTTTAGCAAAATGGTTCCAAAACCTTTCCTCAGGGACCCCTCACCTGGATACAGGTATTTGTGTTACATCGCAAGCACACCCGGTGCAGGTAATCAAGGGCTTGATTGATTGTATTGTGTGCTTGAGGTGGAACACATCAAATACCTGGATCTGACTGGGGGTACCTGAGGAGAGGTTTGGGAACTGCTGGCTTAGAGAATTTCCTCCAGGGGTGTCTAGTGTTATCTGAAAATGTGAGTGTAGGTTTTTGTTTTAGCCCAGCATTGTGACAACTGATTTAACTGATTAACTAATTGTGGTCTTCAATCAAGACCTTCACAAGTAGAATCAGATGTTTTGGTGCTGGGCTTAAACAAAACAAACAAACAAACAAACAAAAAAAACACAACACCTGCACCCACACCGGCCATTTTCAGAAAGATTGGACACCCCTGATTTCCTCATTGCACAAGGATTGTGTGTTCATACTATTGTTGCTGTACATTTGGAGATCAAGTATAAGGATGCCTTGGAATAATGCATTACCTAAGATGAATGCTGTGGCCCTTTATAGATATATGTTCAGTAATCTTTTTGTGGGGAAAATGATTTATTCTTGCATATCTTATAGATGAGTATTTTCTCTGTGTAGTTATTCAACTTTGTAACAACCAGTCATATAAATTCTCCAGGTATTTTATCAACAGTTACTGGAGTAGTTACTGATTATTTTAGTTTTAGCAAACCTGAATTTTCAATCAGAAGGGGCTGGCTGTACTGTATGCTGTGTGTTCTCTTGACAAATTTGATCGCTCAAAATTTAATGTGTTTGTCTGGCAGCATAAAATAAATACATGACTGCTTTTAAGGCATAATTAGGCTACTTTTAGAAAGGAATTCACTTCAGTATGAAACAAGTACTTTAATTATGTTTGGCCAAATTCTATATGGCAATTTGTCACAGCAATGGGAAGAAAACCCCAATCTGTCTGCCTGATAACTACTACTGCTAACATTTCCGTAAATTGCAAACCAGTCATGCTTAACAAAATCAGCATTTCTACATTTTTTGAGGTACGATGAGGATGGGTGATTATGAAACATTAATTTACCTTTTAGTGAATCATTTTTGTGCTGATTTTTCTTATTTGAAAAATGTAAGCTCATTTAGTGTTTCATGTGTTCTTATAATGTGTAAAACTTTCATTATAATATCCATTTATACAGCTGGGTTCTTAATAAGTCTGTAGTGAAGGTCTCATTTATCAAATGTTCAATTAGTAATGTCTGTAACCATTACACGACAATGCTGCCTATGCTTTATTGCATTGTGTTCTCAGGTATTCTCAAATGCTTGCGTTGAGCGTTCAGACAAAATGAATTAAGCCAGATAGGTTACAGGGAGCATGTTCGATTGGCCTCGGCCATGCTGATCTTTCTTCCTGTCAGCTTCTGGGGCTGTCGTCTGAGAAACCGAAATAAGCCTCGGAGTTCTCTCCCGCCTCATTAGTGTCTCGGGTCAATTAGCTTTCCCTCCCTGCCATTTTCCAATCACCACTTTATAATAATGCATCTCTTGTGTTTCACTGTGGTTTCAGTGTAGATGAAAGGAGACATTTCAGTAATTTCCACCGTGAGTTCTGTCAGATTTCTGCTTCCATTACTTAACTAAAAAGTCTTGACTGAGATTATTTTAGCCTAAGGCTGATAAAGCTAAGGATGTCCCTGTCTTCCTTTGTCGAGAAAGATACTTGAATGCACGAGTCACGTTTTCTACTATTGCCAATAGTTCTTATTATTCTACCATGTAAATTCCAGTTATTTACTGGTCTAAATAATATTTCTGTACATTAAGCCCTAATAATGTTCCTATGAATTTATATTTAGCTTAGTCCATTATTCATGTATTAAGTGTTATGTTGTCAGTGCTGTTAACTCTTTAGTTGATATGCAAATATGGTATGCTGTGTAATGTATGTTAATTAATATACCCAGTGAAGTAAAGATAATTCAGTACTATTCTGAGGACACATGGGAGCTTGGCTTAGCTTTAGGTATCTTCCTAAAACCTGTTTGGATTTAAAAGCACTGTTAAAGTTGCAAAGAAAATTATCTTTATTCCTAACCTCTGCAAACTTTGGGCACTGAATTAATAATAATCTTTCACCGCTGATTTAAAAATGGAAATGACCCGATAGACAATGGAAGGCCACTGTATTGGATGACAGAAGAATATTTTAAACTGTTGAACAGCTCAAGAACACTCTCCAGGATGTAGACATAAATATGTCAAAGACTACCCTAAAGAGTAGACTACACCAGCATGGCCTTGGAGGTTTCAGTGCAAGATGCAAGCCACTGGTAAGTCTCAGGAACAGAACAGCTATGGTTATGGTTAACAGTTATGGTTTGCTAAAAAAGTGCATGAGAAAAACTGGAACAGATGAGTATGAACCTGTACCAAAGTGATGGAAAGAGGAAAGTGTGGAAAAAGAAAGGATCCAAGGCACCCCCTCATCTATGAAACATGATGGAAGTAGGGCTTAGTATTCACTGATGATGTGACTGCTGTTGGCAGCAGCAGGAGGAATTCAGAAGTGTACACAAACATCTTATCTGCTCCAATCCGACCAAATGCCTCAAAACTCATTGGATGGCACTTCCCCTTGCGGCAGGACAATGGCCCCAAGTATACTGCTAAAGCAACCAAGGAGTTTTTCAGTGCCAAAAAGGTGGCATGATCATGATTGGCTAAGTCAATCACCCATTCGGAATCCAGTTGAACATGTGTTTCACGGCTGCAGTACAGGCCTGGCAGAGCATCACCAGGGAAGATAATGTGTGAAGGAATGCTCAGATGAGCTAGCCAGCGTTCTCTGTCATCTGTTCAACTACTCTCTCCGGGAGAACACCATCCCTACACTGTGGAAGCGTTCAGAGATAACGCCTATCCACAAGACCAATCATCGTGTAGAGCTGAACAACTACCGATCTGTGGCCCTGACATCGGTCTTGGTAAAGTGCCTGGAGAGACTAGTGCTACCCCGCCTCCTCTCACAAGTAAGCCCCACCCTCGATCTGCTGCAGTTTGCCTACAGGCAAAACCGCTCAGTGGAGGATGCGGTGATGACTGTACTACATACCACCTGCAGTCACTTAGAAATGCCGCACGCATATGCCAGGATCCTGTTTGTGGATTTCTCCTCGGCCTTCAACCGCATGCAGCCCCATGTCCTCTGCGCCAAACTGCAAGAGCTCCAGGTGGATCCCCACATGATCCTCTGAATACTGGACTTCCGCCTCAAAAGGGAGCAGTTTGTCAGGGTCAACAGCTCCACCTCTCCTGTCATGCTCACATCCACCGGCGCCCCCCAGGGGACAGTGATTTCCCCAGTCCTGTTTTTGCTATACACCAACAACCTGAGGGGCTCAGAGAGTGTGAGCATGGCCGTGAAGTTTGCAGATGACACTGCACTGGTCAACACCTCCAACAGCCTCGCCCATTTTGAGGAGGAAGCAGAGAAGCTGCACCGGTGGTGCAAGGAGCACTTTCTCCGGATGAACGTGAGGAAGACAAAGGAGCTCCTCATAGACGTCCGGAGGAAGGCTGACCCTGTCCCACAGCTGACACTCAACGGAGAGGCTGTAGAGAGGGTTAGCAGCTATAAGTACCTTGGGACCACCATCGTCAGCGGGCTGACCTTCAACGACAAGACAGAAATCATTTTCAAAAAGTGCCAGCAGGGGACCTACCTCCTACGGAGGCTGAGGCATCTGGACGTAGCCTCTCCCATCCTCCGCAGCTTTTACATCTGCCATATAGAGAGCCTACTTGCCTTTTCTTTTCTGGCTTGGTATGAGGGGCTCTCAGAGACCAACAAGGCCAAGCTGCGGACGGTGATCACCTTGGGGTCCAAGCTGTGCGGGGAGCAGTGCTCAACCCTCCAGCGGCTCTATGACCAGAGGGCGGTGAAGAAAGCAGGTAAGATCACGAGGGACTCAACTCATAACCTCAGCACCTGCTTTCAGATCCTGCGCTCTGGTAGGAGATATGCTGCCCCTGTATTCAAAACAAACAGAGGCAGGGCCAGTTTCATTCCCTCTGCTATTAGGCTCCTTAACAAACATAACCCGGAACCCCCTTGCCCCCCTCCGCCTGGAAGAGCTGGACCTGTTGTGCTAACACCCCCCATGCACGCACACGCGTGCACACACACACACACATTCCCAGGATGAGTAGAGGGCATTGCTTTTCTTTTAAAAAGATTTTCGCTTTTAGAATCATACCTTCTGTTTTTACACTGGTGTTTTTTTTACTGTGGTGTTTGTATTTATTTATTTATTTATTTATTTATTTATTTATTGTCTGTATGTAGTGTACTGACCTGAGCAAAATGTATTTCCCTTGTGGACAATAAAGAACATTTATCTATCTATTTATCTATACCTGGCATCTGGTGATGTTTATTGGTTGCAGACTACAGGAAGTCATCAAATGCAAAGGATTTGTGACCATATGGCAAGCCATTTAGTAATTTAATCCTTTTTTGTAGCTAGCGACCAAATTACCTTAACTAGCTTCCCATTTTCCTTGTCAGCTGGCCATATGACTTAGCTAGCTAGCACAATTGCCTAGTTAGCTGCCGTTTGTGCCACCTAGCTGGCCATAAGACCTACGTAGCTGCCCTCAGAACACAGCTAGTTGCTGCTTTCAGCAGCTAGGTGCCACAGAAATGCAGCTAGTGAAACTAGCTAGGTTGTAAGTGCAGCAATTTAACTAGCTATGTTTTACTTTGGACACTAGTTCTGCGCTGTGTGTGTGTGTGTGTGTGTATAGATAGTGCCACACACCGTGACACACCACTGGGTGGGAGATGTGGCAGTTCCGGGTTTGCACCATAATTTGCCGCATGGACAGAGAGATGGAAACAAATAAACAAAATGAAAACAATGAACTAACACCACAAACTAAAACAACAGAGGCAAAAATAAGCAAAACCCAGAGACAGATTTGCAGCTTGCCGCAGGTCTCAGCCTGCCAACTTTTCAGTTGCCAGCTCTGTCACTTTTCAACAGTGTTCTCTTTCTCTTTATCTTCTGTGCTCTGACAAACAAACTCGAAGACAGACTCGCTCTCTCAGTATGTGCTCCTGGACTCAGCCCCATACTGTGGAGAAGGAGCACCTTTAAGCACTGGGACTGATTAGTTAACACAAACCAGGTCTGTGTGCTCTCTCTACTGGAAGGTGTGACCGACAACAAGACTGCAAGTCCGCTTCTCCACCAGACTGAATGCTACGGATGTGTGTGTGTGTGTGTGTGTGTGCGCGCGCACACATCACATCTGTGCTCATTGCTACAAAATAAGGGATGAGCTGGAGGAAGACAATTCATGTGTCACTGAACAGACAGACTTGCGGGCGCCCAATTAACCAACAAGAGTTGCTAGTGAGCGATGAGATGCTGTAATCTTATCTAAATGAAATCCTCCCTCCCCTGGGTGATGCCGGAGCCGATTGTGCACTGCCCTGTGGGGCTGCTGAACCACAGTCAGCAACTTGCACAGTCCAGCTTGAGAACCAGTCTATCAGCCCCATCCGTGCACTAGGACAGTGCCACAAAAGAATAAGCACAGCAGCCTATCACTGTTTATTTTAATACATGTGTTTAGGCAGAGGGCCTCAGTCTTTGATTTTCTAGTTCTGAACACCCTGGTAATGAGTACCACATGCCACACTGGCCACACCACACACAGCAAAGGTTGCCTGGCTGAAGTGTCACATCAGTAACTTTCACCTGCCTTCCCACCCACACCAATCTATAAAATATTAATCTCAGGGTCAGCTACAGCAAATGTGTATGATAACAAGGACCAATCTCAATAATTAACAATAATTTCAAAATGTGTTTCATTTTCACTCAGCTTCCCTTTGTCTTATATTACATTTTATGTAAAGATCTGGGACTATTCAGGGTGGCAAATATGCAATAATAGAGGAAATCAGGAAGGGAGCATGTTTTTTCATGGCATTGTATGTAAACTGCATTAATTTCACTCAGTTCACCATATAACCTGCATTCCTACCAGTCCGTTCACTATGTAAACTTCATTCATTCCACTCCGTTCACTATGTAAACTGCATCCGTTCCACCTTGTTCACTATGTAAACTACATTCATTTCACTCAGTTCACTATATAAACTGCATTCCTTCCACTCTGTTCACTATGTAAATTGCATTCATTCCACCTTGTTCACTATGTAAACTACATTCGTTCCACCTTGTTCACTGTGTAAACTACATTCATTCCACTATATAAACTGCATTACTTCCACTCTGTTCACTATGTAAATTGCATTAATTCCACCTTGTTCACTATGCAAACTTCATTCATTCCACTCCATTCACTATGTAAACTGTATTCGTTCCACCTTGTTCACTATGTAAACTGCATTCATTTCACTCAGTTCACTATATAAACTACATTCATTCCACTCTGTTCACTATGTAAATTGCATTCATTCCACCTTGTTGACTATGTAAACTGCATTCATTCCACCTTGTTCACTATGCAAACTGCATTCATTCCACTCAGTTCACTATGCAAACTGCATTCATTCAACTCAATTCACTCCTATCACTATGTAAACTGCATTCATTCCAGTCCATTCACTATGTAAACTACATTCATTCCACTCAGTTCACTATGAAAACTGCATTCATTCAATTCAGCTCACTATGTACTGTAAGCTGCTCTTACTCCATAACACTCTCAATTCACCCTCTTCACTGTCTACAGTGCTCTCAGACAGTAACACGATTCAGATTGGGCTTTCATTAATCTTACCTTGGAACTGATAACTCTCAACCTGTTTCCATTTTCATTCCTTGATTATCAAACAATTTATTAGTTAAAGGATATTTTATTGCGCGTGCTAGCATTATTTTTACATGACATAGTTGAGCAACATTTTCATGTACATATAGATTGATATAGGTTGATAAATGTAGCCTATTCTTCATGAGACAAATTCAATATTAAATATTTGTTCATCTAATTCATGCAGAACTGGCTAGAAGGTTTTATTTGTGTGCAAGGATTTACAGTATTGCTCATTGCAGAATGGTAGCATGCTAAGCAGACTTCTGCTTTTAAACCAGCGTGTACTAAACTTGCGTCTAACGCTCAACAAACTGAGACCCAGTATGAATCTACTTAGACTGTCTGTTAGGTGGGGGGGGGGGGGGGGGGGGGAGGGTTCACCGAAGCTCGAGTGGAGTCCACATTCTAACCCTGTGAACGCCTTCTGGATCTGCCAGTGCTGTTAACTATCTGAACTCCTCTCATGAAACACTATGCAGGCAACACCACGCTGTTCAATACCTAACCACTCTGACTACACGCCGCTCTCACTGCACATGTTCCCTTTCATATTTAATCTTATGTAACCAGTCTCCCAGAGTGCACCCCAGTGTATTTCACATAATCTTGCTTTATCATGCAGTCGTTATGAGCGTGTATTTCAGTTTGACAGACGTAACCTATCCTGTTAGTCGTGCATGTCTTTCTTGAACATTTGTCATTTGTTTCTCTGGAAAAAGAGTATTTTTAGTTCTGGGCAAGTGGGCATAGGACTCATTTTGAATATGTATTTGATAAAGGATGGCTTTCTGAAAGGAGAGTTGTCACTGTGGAAGCTGTAACTGGAGCCAGCTGCTTTCATAATAACATGCAATTAGTAAATGGGTCAGTACGAGACATTAGGTAGAAGCTATTGCGTTTCCTGTTGTTTTCCAAATGAATGTGCAGTATTATTCAATCATTTCCAGGCTTGGTTTACTCTTCTGTGTTTCTCTGTATGGTGCAGCCACCCTTTAATGGACAGGGTCTGAAAAAAAGCCTCTCTGGAGGGGAAGTACATCAGAATTCTTGTCATGTTGAACTCTACGCACCTGCAGCATATTTTGGATTCGTTTTTTTCACTGCCTGCAACAGCGCTTCTCTAAACTTGGCACATATTCAAAATAACCAACTGTGCACCCTGCATTTATGCTTTTTCCATTTTTTTTTACAGTCACACCAGGATTTAAGAATGGAGAGTTCCATTATTGAGAAAAGCCTCAAAGGATAATTAACTGACAGATTTAATGCGGTTTAAATGGGAATGATTGATTCTCACGCATAATGTCGGAAAGTGTTTGGTTTCAGTCACCAAATTTGCTATTCGTCTTCCATGCATACAAATTAGACCAGGGGAACATTATTCTATTTTTCCCTTTCTCGATCTCTCTCTGGTACCACAGCAGTAAATCACACGCAAAGCCAAAATATGTTCCTGAATTTTGTTAATTTTCAGCCCTCTGGTTAGCCTGCTATCAACAGCCACTACACTTGCTGACTTTATAGGGAATTTGTGTCCCTGTCACAGCATCAGGGGTTTAACAGTTTCCAAAAGGGGTGCAGTGCTCATATTAAAGTTTACCATGAAACATGAGCAAATATCCACACAGGGCATGAAAGATATAGAAGAAAGTCTGCTGCTTCCTCTGTGTCCGTTCTCATACAGCATTGACTGTACCTCTTTGTAGTTCATGAACATTCCCTTGGTTTAAGTTCAGAGGCTACCAAACTGAAGAAGTCATGCTCTCTTTTATTATTTAAAGTTTCTGAGCAAAGGTGCAGTGTTGCAGAGTCTTCCCACAGAGGGGGTGTCTTCTGGTTCAAGTCCCGCTCCAGTTCAAGTTCTTTGCGACAGTAGTTCTCTTGTTACGGATGTTTAGCATTAATTATACACGGGGTTAATGTATGGCTGAACTGGGTCTAGCATGCATAACCAATTGTTTGTTTAGCTTAATTTATTTGAAAAATGCAGGGAGCGCTGTAAGGATTGAGGCTGGGAATTAGTCTTAGCTTCAATTCGAGGTGTGAATGAGAGGTGTTTGTAGGGAGGACAGCGTTTGGTATAAATGTTGTGTGGACTTGATTGATCTGTGGTATTCCAAATTACTGAACCTTACTAAACAATGCTTTATGCAAAACATCTCATTTAGTGATTTTATCCATGCGTTAAAGAGAAAAACAGCTAAATTAATTCCCCTGCACTGGGGTTCAGACTACTGTATGACAGTAATTTGCTGCACCTTGAGATTTTGCAGCAATTTGTCTTAAGAAACCTTTAGAGACACTGTTTTGAAAGCTGATTCTAAAAATGCAAATATTCAACTAGGGACAGTCAAACTCATATAAAAAATGCATTTTGTGAAGGATTTGGATTTTTTTTTGTAGGTTTTAGTTTTCCTTTGTGTTCAAACAAATAACAATATATAAAGTTAATTAGGAAAACCTTTTTAGAAAACAAGTTACTGGAGTTTTTTTCTTCCCCACAGGTGACAGGTCTGTTTTTGGACGGGTGACTCTTCTACCCACCCTCACTCCACCACCACCCTGCCAGCCGCATAGACCCCTCCCCCTGGCTGTGAGCGGCCAGCACCCCCGGCCGCACCAATGTATCAGGAAGTGGCCTTCCTCGCGGGCAGCACCGATCACCAGTTCACCACATTCCACTTCAAGCACCCGAAGAACCTGCACGAGATCACCACCAACAAGGGGGTCTTCTACAAGAGGGCCAAGCTCCTGGGCCAGGATGAGGACCTGTACCGACTCCCTCCCCGCGCGGAGGCCGGCCGCGGCGGTGGCCGCGGCAGCTCGGCCATCATCAACGTGGGGGGCATCAAGTACCGCATCCCCTGGACCACCCTGGACGAGTTCCCCCTCACCCGGCTGGGCAAGCTGAAGAGCTGCCACAACCACGAGGAGATCATGGACGTGTGCGACGACTACGACGTCAGCCGCAACGAGTTCTTCTTCGACCGCAATCCCAGTGCCTTCCGGACCATCGTGACCTTCCTGGCAGCGGGGAAGCTCCGCCTCCTGAGGGAGATGTGCGCCCTCTCCTTCCAGGAGGAGCTGCTGTACTGGGGTGTGGAGGAGGGCAGCCTGGAGTGGTGCTGCCTCCGCAAGCTGCGCCTCCGCCAGGAGGAGCACCGGGAGGCGCAGCGGGAGGACGCCGAGCTGTCGTCCCTGCCCGGCGACGACCAGGCGCCCAGCACCTGCTCGGACGAGGGCCGCGGGGCAGGCTGCATGAGGCGGCTCAGGGACATGGTGGAGAACCCCCACTCGGGCCTTCCCGGGAAGATCTTCGCCTGCCTGTCCGTCATCTTCGTGGTCATCACCGCCGTCACCCTCTGCGTCAGCACCATGCCGGACCTGCGGGCCGAGGAGGAGAGCGTGAGTTTCCGCGCCCACTCGGGTGGAATTATGGGATGTGGCGTGAATTTGCATGCCCAACCCGACCCTTTGCCCGGGATTTATTTCCAAACAGTTTTCAACTTCTCCCACAATAAAAAAAAAATCAATTTCTTAGATTTTTAATTCACCAGTTTAGTTAATTAATTCATTAGCTCATTTACCTTTGCAGTGGAGCACAGACGTTAACTCATAATGGAAACATAAAGGCTCTAAATGCAATTAATGTCTTTTTGTTTATTAAGAGGGCAGCGCTTGTTGTCTATTAAAAGTTATTTAAGCGGTCAGAGCTCTCCACTGGGACCACCGCATGCTGCGAGCGGTCCATGCTGCAGATATGCTCAGGTGTGCTAATTATAAACTTTCATAGGCTTGTGTGTCTGCTAAGTGCACTCTTGCTAATTGAGAGCAGAGTGATGACTAGGGGTCACGATCCTCCCCTGGCCTGTGAGAGCTTCATAACTCATATAGTCTTACACAGTTCTAATGTTAGCCTATCCCATCTCAGTCACATGCAATGCGCAGCTGATTTGAGCTTTAACGTTGTGGTCACCTCACCAACCAGTACTCACTGGCCTTTTACTATTTTAACTTTAACTTTCCATAATCTCATTCATTTAAAGGCATACTTCTATTTAAAAATATCATAAAATAACTATGCTAAGGCATATCTATAATGCACTGACAGTCTCAGTCTTTACACATTCTTGCCGAATCTGTGCACTTTTTACCTTTTTTGTTATTTTAAAATGTGTTCAGGATGTTTCTGGGTGTGGTGCTCTTTTCTCTGTGGGGAGGGGTGGGCATGGCTACAGAGTCTGTGGTTTAAGGTCAGACTCCAACAAAGTTTGTTGCTAGTTTGCTGCAATGGCAGATGCTAAGAAGCCTAGATACAGCAAAGTAAAAAGACAAACCGACAGGGCTCGTTCAAAAACTAGAGTCAACCTTGGAATTACTTTTCTTCGGTGGTGTCAGCTGAAGTTTGCCAGGGGGATGAACAGTGACGTGGAGTTGGTCTGTTTTCTGTTGGACCTGTAGGTAACGTTATTTTAAGCTAGTTACCCTACGCAGCTAGATGCCCGAGGTTGCGTAGCTTTTGCATTGAATTCTGTTCTTCTATCAAGATGTCTTCCCCCCCATAGGAACTGCTATCACTGTTTGTAGTTGCAACTTAGCTAGCTCGGTAATTCACCTGCATTTATTTCAAAAAGGGGAAATGAATTTGATGCAGCATGCATGCTATCTAGCTATAGCCAACTTCACTAACAAAGATAACAAAGTAGCTAACAACTCTGAAAAGGCTACAGATAACTTCATTAAAAAGTAATTCAATTTACAGGTATATTAGCTAGCTATGATAGACCAATGGCCGGCTAATGTTACTCATTCCACATTACATTCCATGTTTACATCCCAATTCTAGCTACATGTCCAGGTAGGTATTTCAGGAAGGAGGATTATCGAGCTGGATAACAGCGCAGAGTAAAACCCAGAACAGCTCTATTTCAGTCAGTGTTCTAAATTTGCGTGGGTTCCGGGTTTTACTCAGCGCAGGTACCCAGCTAGCTCAGTAATCATGCTTTGTAAAACTGGCTTAGAATAGCAAAATACCAGAAGAGGAAAGACACAAAACACAAAACAGCTGCACCGGCACAATGGAGTAGCTACCGTACAATGTTCCTATGCACTAATGGGTGCACTCAGTGTAAAGATAGTTAAAATACTCCATAATTACTGTTACCACCATCTATATGGAATCATTCATGTTGCTAAAAATGCTATTTTTAATATCTCTGACCACCTCACCTCTTCACTTGACATTTTGCTTGTGGCGATCAAGGGTGTGTCGTCAACGGAGTTGTGGGTGGGGTTGAGGATTAGGAGTTGTGAGTGGGGTTTACAAACAGAGTCTACGAAGGCCGCAAAATTCTACATGGTAGACCTTTAAAGTGTCATTCTACACACTTCATGGTCAAAAGGACAGCTGACATCCAACATCACATCCAAAATTATGGGCATTAATATGGAGTTGGTCCACCCTTTGATTTATACTAGGCTAGATGTTGGAGCATTGCTGCAGGGATTTGCTTCCATTCAGCCAGAAGAGCATTAGTAAGATTGGGCACTGATTGGGCAATTAGGTCTGGCTCGCAGTTGGCTTTTCAGTGAATCCAAAAGGTGTTGGATGGGGTTGAGGTCAGGGCTCTGTGCAGGCCAGATAAGTTCTTCCACACTACCATATATATCTCTATCTTTGATCTTCTCATTATATGACAAATATTACGAGAATCAAAGTGTAAGTAGAAACCAAAGAAACTGTAATGCTCTGTCTCATTGTACAGTAAGTTATGTTGACACCTTTGAATGAAGTTAAAGAAGCTTAAAATGATTAGATAATGAACTACGGGCTTTCTCAATGATCAAAGAGACATCCACAATGGGGAGGAATACAAAGCAACTTGTCATTAAACGGGAGATGAAAAAAAAGGCAGAGAGGGCCTCGGAAAGCTCTGACTTCAACATTTAATCTCCAGTTAGATCAGTGGTGGAATTTAAGTGGGGGTGGGGTGGGGGTGTAGGGGGATCGGGGTGCTACTTAGTGCCTAATAGGGTAGGCTGACAAGAGAATGTGGGAGGTTGCTACCTTACAAAACAGCACGCCTTATCACAACCTGTATTTGATGCTGACCAGAAGCTCAACGGTTGTTTGGAAGTGTTTATTCAGCAGCCAAATGTGGGAAGAGATGGGTCTCACTGCTCCTAAATAGTGCTAAATGATGTAAAACTTTGCACTGAAATGTTTTTGTGAAGATCAATTTATATGGAATTGTTACACAACACAAAAATGCAGTATTATCTAGTGTAATAAAGCATTCCTGAGCAAATTAAAATAATCTCAAATTATTTGGTGCATCATTTCACGTGTTAATTTGAAGGGGGTCATCAGTTCGGTGCTTGTGTGCACTCTCTATTTGGTGTAAAAGAGCTGTTTGTACAGTACGGTTTGTGCTATTTAGTGTACACACTTTATCTTGTGTTGTTCCCGGGCGCCATTGGGTAGTGACATAATTGGAAAAGGCTTTGAGTCAGCAGGGTTTCCTCTGCAGAATCCATTCCTCCTGCGTCAGCTAAGGCTAGACCACGTAAAGGTCACACAAAATTTGCAATAAAATTTCAAAAGTTCAGTGTTTTCACACTAATAGAATCATATATTGCCTCCCTGTCTCACCTCAATGAGAACATATCCAGGAATCTGTGTAGAGGAAAGGAAATGTCCTCACAAATATGGGCCTAGGATGCAGTAATGTTCCTTCGATTAATTCTTAAGCGCCCCCTGTCCGTTGTTCCTTCATACATAAATCACCTCTACATACTGCACTGCATGGTGAAATGTTGTAAATTACATTCATACAGAAAGCAATTTCCATCTTCTTAAACTGATTTTTGCGTAATGAGAATGCAGTCTCTTATTTGAGAAGGACAAGTGTTCTCAAAACTGAATTATGCGCTGGTGCATCTTTTTTATTCATCCTGCTAGCAGTCTAATGGAATCCTAATTACACACATTTCTGTTCAACAGAGCCTTGTTTACCTGTACTTATCAGGACACAGTTCTGTTTGGAATCTGGCTTTTTGGTTTTCATGTTTTTAGCAGTGGAAGAAATAAAACTCTAGACTTCTCTGAAAGACTCAGATATGAAAATTGCTTAACCTGGCTGACAAGATTTTTTGTCAGCGCAATAAATGCTTTTGTTGGCCAAATGTCTGAGGAAGAATACAGTCCACGTGCTTTCTACTCATAATTTTTTGACATTCTCGCTCTGTTGTGTAAGTACTTTTTTGTTTATGGCTTTGTGTTCTCCAGAATCTGCAAAGCTCAGTTACCATGAGGGACCACATCGCATTTTTTAAGCACACACAGGTTTTAAGCATCCACTTGGGTGGTTTAGATTGTAGTATTTTTTGTGAGATATGGGATTTTTAATGCTGGTCCTATCTTTTTCCCAATGTTTGCAGAGGACCCTTACAGAGAAAACCGAAGAAACTAGAAAATTATCTGCTGCTGTCAGGACATGACAATGTGTTTGTGACTGGAATTTTTACTGATAAGTGAGACAATTTTCCAGCATATAAAAAGACTGATTGTGATAAGCCTGGAGTTGTCTATGGAGATGTTGACAGCTTACCAGCTCTGCCATCACTGTGTTGAGTGTGCAGTTCCAGGCCTGTTCAAAAAAAAAAGAAAGCATAGTAGCCGCTCTATGGAAAGTACTGCAAACCTGTAATGATTCTTGGTTTAAATGAGCTTCATATTTAAAGTAATGAGAACAGAATCATTTCGACTGGCCATATTGGCACACCCCTGGTGCACAGCCCCTAGCACACAAGATGTCTGGCGGTGTGGGCTGGATGGAGGGTCTTAAACTTGTGCAACATTGAGGTTCTGTCAGACCGTGTTCCAGCGCTCTACTAGCTGGGGCAGGCCGACCGGAAAGAGGCTGTCCTGTCAGTCCATTAGGGAGATAACAAGCGGTCTGTCAGTGAATGATTGCTCTAAAATCAGCCTTGTGGAGAAACCGGAGCTGGTGGAGGGGATCTGGGCTGAAAATCTGCTGAAGTACTGGGCTTACAGGAAGGTCTTCCCCACATGTCTCTCTGATAAAAATGAGCGTCCTGGACAGCCCCATTTCAGCACCCGCGAGGCAATGCTATTTAAAGACTGGCAAAAGGCAACGCGTCCACTCAGCAACGGAGTTAGAGGCTGATTCTGTGAGCAGAGGGAACTGCTTACCTGTACACTGTCCTGTGAAATCTGATACAGGAAGTGGAGTACCTATGCCTGAAAGCCAGATGGATTTTGTGTAAAATTGAATGCATATATTGGGAGTGCATTAAAAGGAATGGGGCAATTGGCAGCGTTTCATCTAGCTATCTCAAGAAAACGTGGGAAAAGTAACAGTAATTTATGAAAATGGACTTTCAAAAAAGCAGTACAACCTACAGAAGCTACACATTCTAATTCAGTAATATAATTTGATTTAATGCTGATGTTTGTGCGAGTGTTGAGCTAGGAATTCGACAGCATCAGCATTTACACTTCTAATCTAAACTGGGGTCCTGGTAGTAAAATGGGACTGTCTGAGTTACTGTATTGTTGGCCAGCCACTGATGTTTATCTGTGATGGAGGCATATGGCCAAAAAACGCACAAAGCGGGAGAGAAAAGGGATTGGCGAAAAAAAAAGGGAAAGAGGGAAGTAGTGACAAAAGAGAGAGACATGAAGAAAGAAAGGGGGGGGGTATGAACAAAAAAGGAGACTGAAAGAAAGATTGGAAGTCGGAGAGAAAGGGTTCAAGGCTCATTAAAGATTTTACCGGTCGGCGTTATCACACAAGGCGGATGAGCGACTTCAAACGGCGACAGAGTGTCACCGCGGATCTCTCAGAGGTTGATGGGAGCCTTGATCCTGAGGCCAGGCATCCTGCCCCCCCCCGCTGAGATCAGATCCCCCCAGGCAGGCAGCTTTGTACCGCGTCCCGCTGAAAGGGCAGATCTTGGCATGTATCGGTCAGACCACCTGGCGCCTCATACAAGGCCTGGCAGCGATCTGAACACTGCGCATTAAAAGCGCCCGTCGTGTAAATATCGACAGAGGCGTTTGGCCTGTTTTCCCTGTGTGTTCCGCGCGCTCGCGGGGGTAGCATGACACGATTATGCGCTTGTCAATCAGGTCGTTTCCATCCAATCCTGACGGAAGCCTCGTCTCAGGCTTCAAAGAGGCAGTCGGTTGTTTGCCCATTGCACGTTGAGCCGCAACATTATAAAAATCGTACATTTCTCCTGAAATATGTCTTCACGTGAACCCAGATAACTTCACTTTCACTTGGTTTACCAGAACATTGATAATTTATGGGGGAAAAAAACGAAATGTGTTGGGCCTGACATTTAAAGTTTTTGTTTTATATCTCATGTTTTCAACATTCTGTCCACTTGTACTGCTGGGTGCTTGCAGAATCTATTTAGGTCAGGTACTTCCATAGCTCAAGGCTACAAAAGTAACAGTAAAATGCCATTGCCTTACCCGGGAATGATCCTTCAAGCTTACAAGCTTTTTTTTTTTTACCTCTCTGCCATCACACTGTTTCATATGTTTCGCAGGCTGTGTGAATGAATTATACATGCAACATGTTCATACGGGGAGTGCAGTAACACGAGGCCTGGCTGGCAGAGCAGGATAATGGTCCCAGACCTGGCCTTATAACATGGAGGCTGCAGGGTCACTTCCCAGGTGGAGTCGTTAAGCCCTTTCTTCTGCAAAAAAGTAGCCTACCCACAATTGTTTAAAAAAAAAAACAAAAAAAAAACACCTGCTATATGCCTTAATATACATTTCTTAAAGGGTAAGCACCACATAACATAATCGTCTAGAGGTTTCTTTGTTGAATTGAGCTGAAATTGTTGTTAGTATGGCTTCAAATTTGACAAATTGATCACTCCTGACAGAAACACCCCAAGCTGAGCCGGAAAATGACTGCTTTGATGCGTAGTGCAGTAGATGGAAGACAAACAGCTCTGCTATTAGCTATAGTTGAAAAGATGACAGAAATATTTGGTTGAAAAGATGAATGAAATATTTAAATGCTGTCAATTTCTTTCTGAATCAAAGGATATTACCAGTGACTCAGATAACTCTGGCGCGTCTGTAGAAGGTATAATCGCTGATTCTGATACCACAATACAGCCATTCAGGTTTGAGCCAGAGGTGATTGGACTTGGAGGATTCTTCCCAAAGCCAACAACCAGAGCACTTTCTGGGAAATTAGCTTTTTAGCTATCTTTCCAAGATTCATACGAGTAGACTGATAGCAATTGGGTGCATCCCTGTGCATCCAGTGCAAGAATATTAGACAATACGTGCTGCATGCTAACAGTGTTGACTCTATTAATGGATGCAGGTGAACAGCACTAGCTAGCTGCTTAGCTCCTACCTTAGGATCTACTCTAATCCACCTCTAGCGAATTAGTATAGCATCATATGTCAATTTAACTTGTTCTCCATTAGCGTTTTTGCTATAACTTTAGTATGCGCATCAAGTATGGGCTAATTCTTTAATGGAAAAAGGGTTAGCTATAGCTAATTTGACACTTCCTCATTTTATCACATCACAACATATGACATAGGTGATCATTCTGAATATTGTTGAAAAACAGGCGGGGCAAAAAGAGTAAGCGATTGGGTCTTTTGGGGTTTATTTCTTGCCTTAATTTCAATATAATTATGTTTCTTAACGTTGTGAATCCTAAAATAGGACAGCTTCCATTTGGCTGGTGTATTTCACTTTTTATAGTATCTACCCTTTAATTTGTCCATCTTAACGATCCCATTTAAATCTTGAATGTTTCCCAGAGATATCAACACAAAATTTGTAACACATCTTTATAACACTAACAAACAATCCTGGAGAAGTATGTTTTTTTCTGTGGTCACAGTTGCGGCCAGTGGGATTAAAAGGGTTAACACACCATGCTCAGCTGATGTGTGGTTGGGGTTCTGGGCAAAATGGCCGCCGTGCATCACACTGTCAGTCTTCATGGTAGAGCACTCAGATCCGCGTAAAGCACTAAGTAAAATCGATGCGATAGTCAATCCAAGTTTCTGTGGTAGTGCGTGGTAGCCATTTCCCCTCGCAACTTTCTGCCCTTTACATCCTCTCTTATTAAGGGTTCATTTATCGATCCAGAAGGCACATTTCACAAATGTTTCTCCTCAGTCTCATTTGTTCGTCCTTCGCTAATGTTGGGCAATGGGGCTGAGGTCCTCCGTAAGTGCTGCAGAAAAATAATAGCCGGCTGGTTTCTGACAGCTGCTTTGCCTGCCCATGGTGGAACGCCGAAGAACGTTGAGCAGAGGCATTCCCCTCAGTTGTCAAAGTTCTCATGCTATTGAAACGAGAGCAGTGAGGTAAGGACAGAAATGAAGAAGTGGTTGTTATCGTGGCCGTGCCGAAGGCCAGGAGTCTCGCTCGTAGCTGAACCTGCGGCCGGATGACTGAACTGAGCGAGCATGTGATGTGAGGACTGAGGAACGCAGGCTGTCCCTGGGGAGGGGGCGGGACGGTCCTGGCGGGGGGGGTCGGGTTACCCTGCGGCCAGATGATCTTCTCACAGATGAAAAGGTCTGCGCAGCCCCTTCCTGCGAGGCCAGGGTCCGCTGTGGCAGAGTGAGGGGGAGCCGTGCGCTCTTTCGAGGAGGGGGGTTGTTCTGTGACTGGCCACCCCGCTGCCCCCACAGTGTGTGGCTCCACGACACAGCCACTGTGTCAGCTGTGATGGGTGGTCAGGCACAGAGGGGCACAGACAGCATAGAGAGGGAGGGAGAGAGGGAGGAAGACAGAGAGAGAGAGAGGGAAGGAGACGGAGAGAGGGAGGGAGGGAGCGAGTGAGAGATTGAGAGAGAGATATAGAGACTGTTACGACCCACGCTGCTGCTGCTCACAGTAAGCTCTGTCAACCTGGATACATGTTTTTCAGGATCGTTGGGCAGCAGTAAATCTCTACAAGTTAAGCTTGGTCCGCAGGGTAATTGAATGGCAACTTAATAGTCAGATGCAATTTATGGCGAAAATGTGTGCAGGAGCTAATTTGAAACGGATTAACCATAACGGCCATGTATTTTATTTCGGGATGACAATTTAAATGAGTACTGGCCTACTTTAAATTTACCGGCCTGCTGATTTAATTAAGTTTGCGATAAGCTCTAATAAGCATGAGGACCTTAAACTGCAAATTTTGGTTGCTTTTTCAGCCACCATATGAGAGCAATTAAAAGAGTTTAATCCGTGTTTAATCGGATACTTTAAATATAACTTCTGTCTCTGTGTGGGTTTTCGTCATTGTTAATGAGCTTTATGCTGGCAACGCAGGTCACTGGAGAAACTAGTGCAAATGATGAGGATACACAAGTTTGAGTGGGAATTACAAGCTATGGCATCTGCAGAAATTTGTGTAACACCAAGGATTTTACAAAATATGGCCTACCCCAGCTACACAGCACTTAAACCCATTTAATGTGAGTATATTTTTGCATCTGGAAACATAATGAAGATTCCGTGGTTGAGCTTTGCCAAACACAATTCCACATTCTTCTTTTCACCTTTCACCTTTCACATTTTATTGTTACGGAGCATTGGTGGAAGGGCAGCGCATAGCAAATTCTTTTCTTCATGCTTCCCGCTGAGTTTGCAATTGCCCAATCTATATCAGAGCTCATATCCACGGCCTCTGTTATCAATTTGGGAGAGTACAGACAAGCAAGTGCTGAGCTTGGACATGCAGTCCAGGACATGAGTTGGAGGAAGACACTTCCTGTTCAGGTGGATTTGCTTCAACCCGGTCGACCAGTAGGGGTCACTGGTGTGCGGGGAGGCACTGTCATCCCGGTCGATTGAAACCTTCCCATCCCAGGGCGACGCTAGTCTGTTGTGTGTCACCTCACAAGGGCCACCAGCAAGGGCCCAGGCACCGCCCGGATTCAGTACCATGCGGTTGAGCCCACGCATGCACTAGAGCAGTTATTAGGTTCATATTAGGATGAGCCGCCCAGCAGGCATGCGACGTGTTGTGCCTCCGGCCTCATTTGAAATCTGAGCGAGACTGCAAATGCACTGCTGAGCGAAGTGCTCATTCAGAACTCAGCGGCGTAAATAAAAATCCTGCCCCGCAAGCAGAATGTGGAAAATGAAAAGAAAAAAAAAATGTTATGCATTGCAAATCGTCCCCAAAAGATGGCTGCCGGCAATTCAAATCCGTCAATGTGAGTAATGTCTGCGCGCACGTGTGATTCCGACAGGGTCCTGCCACGCCAGCAGTACACAGTAGAGGACAGGGGAAATAAATGGAGCGGACGCAAACGAACGCGCCTGCATTATGGAAACGGCTGCTTCGGCTCAACCCTTTGACGGCGGCTCTCCGCAGCACGAGCGCACCTCCTGCGCGTCACGCATGGCTGGGTGTCAGAGGGCGTTTACTTTATTCTCTCCCGCGCCGCTCGGGCGCAAATGCATCGCGTGCGCAGGGCGGGCTTTATTAATCGCGTGGGTTCCCGTTTTAAAAGGACCGTCTTGCACCGATCTAAACGAATAACCGTCACCTAATTGGATTTACAGCATTCTGCGGCGGGTTTGTGCGGTAGGGGGTCGGTAGGGAGATGACAGCTGTACAGTTCACAATTGTGAACCGCAGCCAAGGTTACTGTACAAATCAAGTGTAACACTAGGCAAGCTTCATAAGAGGCACAGAAAAGTACAATTCCATTGTGGTATCTTACAGGTCATATTGCAAGGGGGGAAAAAAACCATTCAAAAGTATTCTTTTTTTAATCTTCTGTGACTGAGCACTAATCAAAGTGGTAAAATGGGTGCCCACTACGTACAACAGCAAAGTTACTAGTACATTATATTAAAATATCAACTAAGACATACAGTCAGGTCTTAGACTTATTTGTCTTAGTTTAGCTTATTCTTAGTACAGGCTCTGTGATGTAGGGTTGAAGCGTTTATATATAAAAGCTTCTTGTTTGGTATTGGACCTGATTTGCAAAAAAATTGAATTTTTTATTGCATTGTTCAGCTCCTTCCTCATTTCCATGGGCACTTCATTATTTATTCATTTCAGAAACTGACAACTTCAAATGCTATGTAATCACTGAACAGAGGAACATCTCTGTGCTCCACAAAGTTATGGTTAGAAGTCCAGTGCTATTAGATTCCAAGCCTTAGAGGAAAATGTGCGTCTTTCTGATTCTCATTCACGAGGCCCCAAAAGAAATGAGTGCACTGCATACGTGTTCATGCCTGACATGCCAAAGAAATCAATAATGAAAACACTTGACTGGCATAAATTTTCCGGTTGAGTGAAAAATATGGGAGAGGAAGATAGTGTTATAAGCTGAGGTAGCTGTAGCCGTGGAAGATGGGAGTGAAATATACTCCGGTTAGTAAGGCGACAGGAATGCATAAACCGTTATGAATAACGACCTGGAATCCTCCTACTGGGCCTGTACACATAATAAGGAAATAATTTCTTGTACTCATATCCTCAAATATTTATGAGCCCATTTACCGGTGTTGAAAATTAATTATGGAAAGGGCTCACAAAAACTGTGGCATGCCAAGAAATTAAATGAAGGCATTTATGAATGTTGGCTCAGCCGATGCTGATCCCAGAGAAAACAAAATCTGTCTGAAGTTTTTTTTTTTCCAAATAACAGTTCAGTTGAAATTGAATGAGGAAAGGATGGAGAGAGAGAGAGAGAATCTGTGGACAGCGGGAGATCTTTTAAAATCACGATGGGCAAGATTTCTTTCTGGTTAATTTGAACGGCCTTTAATCTGAATCACAAGCATTTCCGAGTCTACGCTTTGATCAGATGAAGGGATCATGAAAAGAAATAACTGTAACAAAGCAAAAGCGATTCTCAAAAGCGTTAAAGAATTTCATTTTAGAACTATTGAAAAGCAGTTCCCCAAAAAGGGATTGCAGTGCCACATTTACATAAAAAAACAACAGAAGAAACAATCCTTTGTTCTTTGAGCAAAGCAGCTTCTTCTGCATCGCTGCCATTTGACTGACTGCAGGGGCTCATAACTGTGTAATTAACTTCTATATATGGCTCTGCCCTGCGTGTGATATGGAACCCTGAGGATGACCCGGTTTTTTTACTTTTTACAGTACAAGTAGCATTTCTCTCTCAGACGCGTAACTAACCTGTCTCGCGTTCCTCCTCCCAGGGCAAGTGCACTCAGAGATGCCACAACATCTTCGTGCTGGAGACGGTGTGTGTGGGCTGGTTCTCCCTGGAGTTCCTGCTGCGCTTCATCCAGACGCAGAGCAAGTGCGTCTTCCTGCGCACCCCGCTCAACATCATCGACATGGTGGCCATCCTGCCCTACTACATCACGCTCATAGTGGACTCGCTGTCCATGCGGGAGAAGCCGGCCGGCTCGGGGAACAACTACCTGGAGAAGGTGGGGCTGGTGCTGCGGGTGCTCCGGGCCCTGAGGATCTTCTACGTGATGCGGCTGGCCCGCCACTCGCTGGGCCTGCAGACGCTGGGCCTGACGGTGCGCCGCTGCACCCGCGAGTTCGGCCTGCTGCTGCTCTTCCTCTGCGTCGCCATGGCGCTCTTCTCCCCGCTGGTCTTCCTGGCGGAGAGCGAGATGGGCGACAAGCAGGCGTTCACCAGCATCCCCGGCAGCTACTGGTGGGCCGTCATCTCCATGACCACGGTGGGCTACGGGGACATGGTGCCGCGGAGCATCCCCGGCCAGGTGGTGGCGCTCAGCAGCATCCTGAGCGGGATCCTGCTCATGGCCTTCCCCGTCACCTCCATCTTTCACACCTTCTCGCGCTCCTACGTGGAGCTGAAGGAGGAGCAGTGCCGGGCGTCCCGGCATAAGCCCGACTCGCAGGACAGCACCAAGTCCCAGAACAGCGACGACTCCCAGGAGACGGACCACGCCTACCCGGCCGCGCTGGAGGCCGCCGTGCACAGGAAGTCCGTCGCCATGGCGTCGCAGAAAGCCCTGGAGAGCAGGAGATCCCTTAAGCCCTAACGCCAAACACCCCCCCCCCCACCCACAACCCCACGTGGAGGAGGCACTGGATTTGCAAGTGCCGCTACTTTGGGGGGCTACAGCTTATCAGCATCTTGCGCTGTACAGCCATTTGGCCAAGCTTTCACACAAAAAAAAAAAAAAAAAAGCGTGTGGGACATCTGTGGAGAAGGACCTTTCCCTAAGAGGCCAGTTGAAGAGTTGTTTTTACAGACGTTTATCAGTTGAATCGACAGAGTATATGGATAATGACTTGGTGAAATGTTACAGCCTGTCCCCGCGCTTTAAGCAGAAGTATGGCTCTACAGCACAGTGGAGAGCATCGAGGAAAAGTTTTGACAAATATTTGCTCTGCTGCTTTTTAGAAGCCTATTGTATAAGAACTTGGAAAAAAAAAATGCTCAAAAATTCTCATTTTGGTATGTCTGCAATGAACTGCAATAAGGGAACAGTTCTGCAGGGAACTGTACACAATTGAAATATTTACTAATTTTTCTGTATGGTTTGCTTCTAGATTCAGTAGACTCAGGTACAGCTGGTTTTAATAAATGTAATGAACATGCCAAATATGTCCTCTTGTGTATTGTGGCGTACAGCCATATCATTTGCATTGCTACACACGAAATGTTTAAAATTGGCTGACAGCGAGACCAGGAAACACACTGCATGATTCTTCTGCAAAGTGCAGTAGCTCTTACTTCTCAGCATACTTAATTTACTTAAATAATATTCGTATTCATAGCAATGTGCCGGAACAGACAACGCTGTCTGTGAAGTTAAATGAAAAACTATTTTCTCTGGGTGTATCGCTCAGTCCAAAAAAAAGGGCTCACCTAATCCTTTTGTTTGTGAAACGCATCACCTTCCACAAGCAGAGAAGAAATATTTTTAGATGTTTGTGCAGACAATTCAAAGTATGTTTATGATTGAATCAAGACACTAGACTCTGGCCAGATATTTCCAAAGGAGTACAAATATTCCTTTACTTAAAAGCGTAACAAAGCTAGTTTAAACTAATCATTATTTTAAATAGCTACCGGTAGTTGAATATAGAATAATTATCCCTGAATAAGTGTACTTTGAATGGATAACCTACTGGTTTAATGGCAAAGATCTCCTGCAGTCCCCTTACAAAGAGCCTCGTGTTTATCAGTTAGTGAACAACAAGCATACCTGTCACTGTGCGTACAGCCAACTTAAACACTGCCAAAATAAACACACGCCAAGAGTATACTCTCATGTCCACTTTTAATGAAACAATGTCACGTACCTTTGATAAATCTTTGCTTTTGTTTTCGAATGTTGGCAGACCTTAAGTCTAAATATAAAATACATGTGGGTATTCTTGTATAAAAACATGTTTATTTGCCTATGTGAGATTATACTCAACTGACTCATTAAGATGGAACATGGTGAAAGAACTTGACACATAATTTTAAAAAGTAAAGGTAATCACATAAAAACACAACAAAAAAAGCTTTTGACTGAGGGATCCCCATTTTGAGCATTACTGTTCTCAGGAAAGGTTTGGCCACGTGTTCCATGTAAGAGCTTGAAGAATCAACTAGAAACAAACTAGACATGTATTAAAAAACTAAACAATAAATCTACAGGGCTAACTCAACACTTGGAAGACAACATGGCCACTCTGGTGCAGTGCAAAACTACCTTTAAAATGGCCTTGCACAGAATCATATGAGAATTCATGATTCACTCTTCCAGACACAGAATACAGACTGGCCTCTGAAAATGACTAATCACTACATCAAGCACTCAACTGGATAGACATTCTTTCCTTATTCGTCTAAACCAGGGATTCCCAAACGGTGGATCGCAACCCATAGGCGGGTTTTAAGATGCGACAGGGAAATCTGTAAAGTGAATCAGTACTGTACCACTGGACAGGCATTCACACTAATCAAATTACACGTGGAACTGGCCAGTGTATATGTGGTCATGCTGACGTATGTATGTTTATTCCAAAAATATATGTTTTATTCCACATATGAACAAGTTGAGCTACACTTTTATAGTACGTCTTGGGCTTGGAATGTTGGGGAATCCCTGGTCTAATCCACTGAAAAGCTGTGAACACGAAAGTCCGTTAAATACGTAACTGGCACTGACAGAACATGATTACTGTGCAACAAACAAAATGGTTAACAATAATAATAAAAATAAAGATCTTTCTTAGAAAAAAAGATACAAATCAAATAAAAAATTGTGTCCTGTAAGTCCGGGTCACGTCATGTAAAATGAGTAGGCACATAAATGCCTAAATATTGACACTTAAGTTCACTGTATCTCAGAAATGATAATAACATATATTCAATTGGCCTTAGTGACCTTAGAAAACACACCCATTTTCCAGGAAATCATACTGACCCTTCTGACGGTGTTAACTTGTGAAACTGAGGTACCGGTTACTGTAACCTATAACAACAACTATGAGCCTATGGAAAACTTGACTGACCTATACAAGATGGGCCACTATGAAGACTCATAAGGTTGAGTCATAAACGTGGACAAAGTTACTGAAATACTCATCTTTTGGACCTCTCGACCAAGAAGTGTCCAGTCACAGTATAGTCACGCTGTGTTCCAACACTGACCAGTCAAATTATGCAGCGCTCGACGAGACAGAACAGAGAACGTGGCACAATGTGCAATCTGCCAGTCAGGCGAACACTTCCTTCCTATTGAGCGACACGCAGCCATGAAGCTGAAGAAACGCATCGATTTCCTCATGTTGCGTTACACATCATATAGATCTGCTGACTTTCTCCCCCTTCATAATCCAGAAACGTCTCCAAAACCTAACAAACTTAGTGTAGAAAAAAAAGAAAGTATATGACCCCATTAAAAAGAAATGAATTAAGTAAAACCATGATGGCTGCGGCTGGCTAGAAGACAGAAAAAAAGTCAGGGTTTCCCTACCCACCAGCAGGTCAGGGCTTCCCTACCTAACCCAGGGGCTTCTACGCCGATGCCTGCCTTTCTGCCACCGTAAAACAACATCAACACCATCTGACCAATGCCTCTAATTTCAATGCTCCCTTGATTGTCAAAATTCCACCCTCCGTTCTCGCGAGAGCATGTGATCGCATGCACTTATCATAAATGAGGGACTCGGTCTCACTTTCTTCAGTTCATGTGACGTGGGGTAGGGGGGGTGGGGGGTTTGGGGGTTCAAGGGCAACGATGCAAAACTCTGCATGCGCAGCGATTGCCGATCCGTCCAACTACACCGCACGCGTCAGGAGAGGCTTTGTCTGCCTGACCCCTCTGTTCCAGCGGCACTTCTACAGGTTCTCCTAATGGAGACGGGGATCCTGGCCCTCAAAAGTGAACGGGTGATGCCGGAAACTGCAGGAGCCGCCATGTCCGTTGTCTTGCAGAGGGCGACAGTCAGCCATCCGCAGCGCAGGAGCTTAGCAGGAGTGCAGGGTTTGGGGGGGCAGGCCTAATTTACCTGAGATTGTGCGTGTGTCACAGTGCACCCTCTTCATCCAACCCTCTGAGCCAGCGGACAGAGCGGGAGGGATGAGAGGAGACACAGTGCGGGGAGACGGACTTTTGTCTCCAGAGCAGCGTCCAGCCCCTCCGACAGCGAGCAGGCATCAAATCCATTTTTGGTATCGCCAAAATCGCTTTTTGTCCTCTGTCAGTTTGCAGATACGTGGTGGAAACCACAATGGAAAAGGTACTTTGAGGACATCTGTGAAATGCACTTCAAATAAATGATGACTTGACTTGATCTTTGCCAGACCAGACAGGTCTGCTTTGAAGAAAAATGCGAGCATGTCAATGAAATGTCAATGCAAAAGATTATCACGGTTGTACATTCATAAATGTCTCCATCAATCTTGCAGGATAAGGACAACGTAGTGTAAAACTACGTCACTTAGCGTACTTATGTTTTGTCAAAATATAGAAGTAACCAGCCCTTCACAAAGTCTATAAGGCAAAGGTATCCATGCAACAATCATCCAAACCCGGGATAGTCAATAGGAAAGGGAACGCTCATTAGCATTCGAATAGCAAACTGTTTACAGTACAAAAGACAGTAAGATAATATAGTACTGTATGTGTCTATATACATGCGTGCGTGTGTGTGCGTGCGTCTGTGTTTGCGTGTTTGCGTATGACCACATGAGAAGGATTGCATGTTATTCTGCGCTTGTATGAAGACACATACGCACATACATGCATACATACCCACATATATGTGCACATAAGGTTAAATATCCATGGATATGCAAGGAATACAACGGAGATATAATAATCATTCTCATCAGCCGAAAACTAGTTAAGGAATATCTTTTGCTTGGCAGCGTCTGGCTGGTCCCGGCACTGTGACGTGGGTGAGCGTCCGTGTACCCACGCCCCAGTGCCCACGCCCCCGTGCCCCCGGCCCCGTGCCCGCCTCAGAGGGCCTTGGCGCTGGTGGGGTGAGCCGTGTGGGAGGCGGGCTTCTGCGGGTAGCGGCTGTAGTAGTAGACCTGGAAGAGGATGGCGAAGTCCACGCACACCTGCAGCAGGCCGCAGATCCAGAACTGCACGGGCGCCTGCGTCACCAGGAAGTAGCCCGTCTTGAAGGTGTCCCCGCTGGTCCACATACACACCATCTTGATGCTGCAGAACAGGACGGACAAAAAAAGAAAAAGTGCACCGGGGTCATCTTTGCACAAAAGCATACTTGTGGCCTACTGCCATATCTGATACAACTGCTGGTGTCAGTGCTAGCTAAATTACACCCATGGCATCAGTTTTTTGTGGACGATTAGTTGGAGTAATTTTCCACGTAAAAAACAGTTTGCAATCACCGAGGAAGACGAGGAACAAATAAGACTGATAAATAAAATCTAAATGAACACATTGATGACACTGAAGATTACATTTGGCTGGAATAACTGGCCCTGAACTTTCCTGTCCACCTTCCCACACGAAAAATATAGTGAACCAAATATCGCCTGACTTAAACAGTGGAGTCTGCCCAGCAGGTCATAGTTTTGATGAAGACACATCCACTGTTGTCAAAGTACACACAAAAAAACTGTTAGAATGATAAATGAACATGCAAATGAATATTTATCACTATATTTAATGTCATGTGTGATGGGGAAGTATTGTTGATCTACCCCATCACATGAAGTTTATCGAACTGCTGCAAGATAAAGTTGAAATCACCCAAATGCACGAGCAAAGGCTTGATTCATAAAAAAATCAGGTCTGAGAGAGTTAAAAATAAACCTTGAGAATCCACGGCCCTATTGTCCATAAATCTCAGGAGAGCGCCAGCCTGAAACCAAAGCGAGTGCTGTAAATTGCACACACGTTGACCAGAAAAAGGACCTTGTCAGAAATGACAGGACAACAAGGTACAGAATTAGTCATTTATCCTAACACTAACCTGGTACATGTCATCACAAATCTGAATAACGGGGAAGGATCTGCTACAAACTTCACCCAGGAATGAAAGGGCAAAGGAAGTGAATGTAGCCTAAACGAAGAAAACATGCAAGGAAAATTTCACTTCTAAGCAGAGAAATCTAAATGAGGAGCAGAGAGGAATGAGGCCACTGAACACGACTGTGTCCGCTTCCATCCCATAAACAGCAGAATTTGTTTGCGAATGAGAAGTAAATTGTTTGGATGAAGGTCCCCCGAGAGCTCTTTCTTCCGCGCTGTGTGCGTCTCACCAGATTGGACACTGTGCTTGAACTCGTTACAGCTATAGGGAGCTTCTCTGGGCCCAGCCAGAGACGTTTGCTCGAGCCCACGGGTGATTTCATTGTGTTCAAAGCCTACTGCGGTTTATTCATTTCTTTTTCTCCCGGGGCATTGTGGGAAGAGTAACTGAAAATGTACACAGAGTGTTTTTCTGAGGCCGATTTGGGGCCCGAATCGCCCCCGAGGTGCGCCTGCGGGATGCCGGAACATTGCTACGGCCCCTACCGTCCCAATTCCAGGAAACACCTGAACTGGGCTGCCAGAAGGGTAGAGAAAATTCTCCGGTCTCCTCACTTCACGTACTGTTTAAATGTGAATGCTTGTTGGTCTCTCCGTATGATTGGCGGACAGCAGAAATAGCTGAAGATTACCTCGGAGTAAGCGAGTGTAGCGAGAGTAGGCGTAGAAAACAATGTTTGCAGCGCTAATATGAGCGAAAGGAGAAGCCGACAGGGAGCATGTGCAGGAAATGGGCTTCCAGAGCACGGAGAGTGCGAGAGGCGCTCAATTTTACTCCCATTTAGTCTCAATCCAGAAGACAGATGCTACCCAATGTTTCAGCAAAGCTTCGGAGCACTGCTGGAAAGCCATTTGAAATAATTGCGAAAAGTACACGTGCCCAGCATGTGATGGGTTTGAGAGAACTCTATGGTTTTAAGAAAACGATGCATTTATCGCTTTGGTGTCCCAAACTGGGAGATCAAGCGCACTGTCCACGCCGATCTCGGACGCGTTTGCCCTCGATTTCATTTTTAATGGGATCTCTGAGGAGGCGGTGCCACCACTGCACGCGCCCAGAGCGCGAGAGGGAATCGTGTTCATAAAACCCTGCCGTATCGGCTCAGCTTAAAGGAAAACACATTTCTCCCTGTCACATTAATTAGCAGCCAAAGGGGACGCGAGTGAAAACGCTCTCAAACCAACGCTGTTCCGGGGCCAGGAATCCAGCGCTGACAAAGGAAGGAAGCAGTCACAGATACACTTTCAGCCCACGTTTTACATTCCGGAAAGTTCCAGTGATGGCAAGCATCCCAATTTCTAGCGTCGGTTCAACACAGACGCTGCTTTCCCCCTTATTTAAACAAAAATAATTAAATGCATAGGAACAGGCTAAATAAAATAAATAAAAGCATCACTTTTTCCCACATCAAAGTGCCCGTAGGACAGTTCCCTGTCGAAGACCCTTCAGCTCTCCTATAACCTACCTGCTAAAAGTGTCAAGGTATCAAGTATGGGTGAATAATTCAGTACTTTTTTCCTTCCATCCCTGTTTGAAGGAATATGGATATGAATTTCAATGCACAAAATACAAGTAACCAGATCAACAGAAAGAGGAAAACCGAAACATAATTGGTATCCTGGAAAGCCTCCGAGCGACTGCCTTGAGTTTAAATGATAAATATATTATTTAGACTTGATATTTCTCAGATGAGTTTCTCGCACACAAAAAAATAATATTGAGCCAGCACAACTCCTATTGGTCAATGCTGCACTGGACCTATCAGCTACCCTCGTCTAAGCTGCAGCACTGACACCGGTTCAGAGTTCAGAGCACCGGACAGGTCTAAAGGTCTGGAGGCCCTGGCCTGGCAAACTGGCACCGTTTCCATGGTCCAAGGGCACCTACTAGGGCATCATCTCTGAGGGACAGGGGTAGTGGGGGCAGAACGGTCCTTGGGTCTCAAAAGTACACCATGTACCTCCCACAGAACCTGAAGCTCTTTCCTTCTTTATTTCAATAAAATTCACCAACTGTCCAAAGACATGCATGTAGGCTAATGGGAGACTTGAAATTGCCCATAGGTGTGAATGGTGAGTGAATGGTGTGTGTGCCCTGCGATAGACTGGCAGCCTGTCCAGGGTGCATTCCTGCCTCTCGCCCAATGCATGCAGGGATAGGCTCCATCACCCCCCACGGCCCTGCCCGGAATAAGCGGGTATAGATAATGGATGGACGGATGGATTCAACAACAGTATTATTCAAGGTAAAATGCTTAATTATCGAAGATGCTGAAATCCAACCACATTACACTGGAGGAAGGAGTGCTTTAAGTTTTACTCCTCTCTCCAGCTCTTTCCGTCGGCCCTAATGCATGTGTGACTCTGGTCTACCGCTCGACCGTCATAGATTATTAAATCAATCCGAGATAAAACCCGCAATTCTAATCCAATTGCCTGTCAAATTAGAACTTTTCTGAGGAAATGATTTAACAACAACTCATTGGTCTCCCCTCCAGGAGAGAGCAATGAGGCGGAGAGATCTGAACAAAGAACCATCAACGTCCGCATCAATGCGCCGTATCTTGCCAATATGGAAACTGCTACAGATAAGGGGGCACCATTTCTCAGTCATGGCTTATCTGTCTAGACTAGCAGCACAAATGAAATTGCATTTTTAGAGCAACAATTATAAAGTGGGAAAAAATAAATGTTTAAGAAAGGTCAAGAAAACACTACTATTTTCGATTTCAATTTTACTGAGATTTGACTTATGACATGCTAAATAAACCATGTCAAATGTAAAAGAAATGACCTACAATGCATGAATGTCAAAAGGCACCTTTGTGAAGTCATTTCCCGTGATCCATGTAGGAATTACAGCCCCCCATTTTAGGAGACCAAACGCAGGGGACAAATTAAAATAATCTTAAACAAAGTTATCATATTTAGCGCTTGGTTGCAAATCCTTCCTCAAATTAAAGCTGACAGTCTGCACTTTAACCTCCTATTCACTGGTTCGATTCAAATCCAATGTGCTGCAGTACAGAGCCAAAACAACAACAAATGTCAGCGTCCAAATACTTATGTACTGCACTGCACATAATGACCTTAATAACTAAATAACCCACCGACAGCATCAATACAGCTCAAAGAGTTACCATGGAGACTGCACAAAAAACCTCCACTGAAGAAGTGGAATGCTGGTTCAGACGCGCGGCGAACGCGGCGAGCACTCCGGGTTCGCCGGACGGAGACGCCATCAAGCGCTCGGCGGGCCCCCGACAACGGTTGCCAACGAGACCAAGGACAGACCCATTCTGCGCTGACAAACGGGAAGTCACGGAGAACATAAGCAGAGCCCTTACGCAAGAGAGAGGGGGGAAAAACAGGCTAATTGGGTACGCCGTCGGTTCTTTTACGGATGGGCAGCGGACAGACTTCCTCTGCCGAGGAGTGGGCGTGCGGCGCGAAGCAAAGACGCCCACGACCGCCGGACCGCGCGGCGAGAGCAGGCGGGGACGAGGAGCCGATGCGTTTGGCGGAGAGGCAGCAGGAGCGCCACTCCGCTAACGTGCTAACATCTGGGCTGCCTGTGCCCCGTGACCCCGGTCTAAAAGAGCGAGTTCAGTGCATTTCGCGCCTGAACAGACGGGTGTGCGAGTTTAAGATGCCCATGTGCGCAGTCTGACGGGAAAAGCGCTCGTTTGTTTGTGCCGGGCAGGGGCGGGGTCATCCAATCAGAACTACAGGCGACGTCCTATTTTTGAGACGTTCACCTCCAATTGGGGAGGAAGCCTGCTTGTGCGAGTACCTTCAGAAAGGTATCCAGCCAGCCATTGGCTCGTTTCACTGAGCAACCGCACGCCATCTGGGAAGCAGAATTACTACACTGCCCAACCGGCCAAGTTGGTACAGGGTGATCATAAGCACCGCGACTGACCAGTGGGGTCGCAATAGAGCAACGAGGTGGAGGGTACCCTGCCACCTGAAGCACTTCCTCTGTGGGTGACTATGACCATTTACATGAAAAAGAATACACACGTCTCTTAAAACATCAGTGGAAAATTAGAGATACGCCAATTACCACTAATGTGCACGGCTTATATTTGTAAAATCTACCTGTACAAATGAGGCGACAAACATCTAAGTTGATGAAATGGCAGCATTTGGTATTGGAGTGCTGTAGCAGCAGTGAGGCGAATAACCAGAAGTTTCTTGATTCAAATCCCAGCACATGGCTGAGGCAAGAATTGTGAAATGTGTCCAATAACTTCACAAGGACCAACTAAGGGCACAACATAAAGGAATAAAGCAAGGAGCCTATCTACCTTATTCCTTATACCTTACCTTATTCTTCAGTGCTTAGAGCTTACTTCGTCAAAAAGAGGGCTTTTATATACGGCTTATTGCAAAAAGAGAATTTACTGTGCTAGTCCTCTTGGTCCTTTTGATATTGTATCCACCTATTCACTCCAGGAACAGACTGCACTCACATACTAGTACAAGAAAAAAAAAAAAGACTGAGCTCAGTCAAATCCAATCTTGAATTATTCATAAGCTAGCCTTAACCTTCGCCCTTGTATCTGTAAGGCACCGTTTCAATAAGCTACCGTGCATCGTGCAGTCCACAGTGCAGTCTCTCAGCCTGTGAGCTGGCTGGCCTGTGGAAGATTCTCCCCCCCCCCCCCCCCCCCCAAATTACAATGGTAAAAAAAGGACTCAAACAATTTGATTAGTGACACAGTGCTGTGTCTCGGCAGGGGTCCAAATCAAGCTCCCAGCTCAGATTTAAGGGCCTTTCCCAGAGAGAAAGGGGGCTACTTTGGTTCCATGTGGCTGAATGTTGACCTGTACATTAGTGACAGTGCCCTCAGTACATAGCCTTTACCCACTTCTCACTTGCTCAAAGGCAAAGGTTACTTACAGAGTGTGCGTGCGTAGGTGTGTGTGTGTCTGTGAGAAGTGGGCTAAATGGGGGACTGACTGTGTGTGATGTGCTGTACAGTAGCAGCCTTGTAAGGAAGCGGGCAGTCTCCAGCAAAGTCAAATCCCACCGTGATTCATTAAGTTTATCACGCAGGTTCAGGCACCGGCGCCCGCGGTCCCAGCTTTGATCTGACGGGCTACGCTATCCAGACCAAACAAGCGGCACCGCTCTCCCCGGGAAACCCGCGCCGCGAGCCGCCCGTCCTCCGCCTTAACGGCCCGTTTACCAAAATAAAAATGAAAAGCCGGGCGACATTTCAGCGGCGAGGGAAAGGAGGAAGCGCATCCCGTTCTTGGCTTTATTTCACGCGTGTTCAAACTGATTCGAATCGAATCTTTCAGTTAAAAAGAATGCTTCTGGGAGAACGTTTCAAAAGCCCAGAGCTTTATAAGGCTCTCAAAAGCCAATTCTTACTAAATTGGAGATTTTTTTTTGGTCTTGGCTGGATCGTTCATCCTTCATTATTTTTTTTTTTTTTAGGAAAGCTCACCCCCCTCACAAATGTAAAAGAAACACAAAAGCACAAATGCTGCGATATTCTCTCGCCTACTGCAACTTCAAGGCATCGAAATTAGAAGGGGCGAATTTGCATTTTCACAGATTTGCAGCACCCCTTCGAATCGTTATTCAAGCCGTTCCGTTCGACTTCAGGGGATTCAGGCTTGAAACAGAATTTTAAAGTTCCCCCATGCAGCAATTTTCTTGTTAAGGGATATTACAACATGAGCTGTTCCAAAACAACCAATACAGGTTTTTTTTTTTTTTTTTTAAAGGATGAGTTCACTGGACTATGGCATCTTCCTAGTTGATCCACATGAATATTTACCCTGCGGCCATTACTGAGAGGTCTACAGAGATCCAACATACATACATATTAAAAACACAGAGCGCAGGCCATAAGCATTTTGGCAGTGACACAATTTGTGTTGTTTTGGCTCTGTACTGCAGTACATTGAATCTGAAATGAATAAAATGCATATGAATTTATGGTGCAGACTGTCAGCCTCTATTTGGAGGTATTTTCATCCATATTAGGAATTCCAGCCCTTTTTATACATAGCCATTGCCTGCAGCCAGTCAGCCTGCATGGGTCTGAACAACAGGAAAGCTCTGCACCAATCAAACGACAGACTTATCTCACACTAACAATAACTAGTAACCCCTGGGCACCTGGCGGGTCATTAGGACAGCCTAATGCATTAGTAACTGGGGAACTAGGCCGATTTAGACCCATTTTAGTTCATCCGAGACATGGTCGACTGTGTTTCAGACTCCCAGTCAGCTAATGACATAGCTGAGACTCGAACCTGTGACAAACCTGTAGGCGGTCTGTGGGGAGTACCCTTACCAACAGAAACACCTGGAGCCTTTGTTTTCTTACCGTGATTACACAGTGTTCATAATTAGGTGTGCACTGATGTGATCAAAGCTCTGGAATGACCATTAATCATGACCACACTAGCACCAACAGCGGCCAGTCACATCACAAGGCCGGGCCTAACTGACTATAATGCCTGGAAGACAGGGCCAGAAATGTTTTCCCTACCGTATCCAACAAGAGCAGTGACTCAGTTTGGTGTGTCTGGGGCCTGTGGTTTACCCGTCCAGGCTGTGTAACAGGGCCCGCTGCAAGTCCTCTGGGGTAATGACGAATAGCTCAGCTGCTGGGCTGCAGAGTGAAAAGCAGCTAGCAACACGTGCTAATCTGTTGCTCTCTTGCAATGACAAAGGATGTTGCCGAGATGAAATGGACCAAAAAAGAAAAACCTAACTATTCTGAATCAGCAGGAAAAAAGAAAGAGTTGGACCTGAATTCTGACGTGGCTTCTAGCCTCAGTTGTCAGTCATAGAATGACAGAGGACAGCTCTAATCAGCTCTGTCATATAACAGGAGTTTCAGAAAGCCAGAGTGTGGATGCCTGACAACGCAGACACAGTGCGTTCTCAGGGACAGATGACAACGCAAAAGAGCTGCAAGAGCCCATCTCCATTTGTGTCCTTCTCAGCGTCAGGAAAAAGACGATCCACATTAAAAAGTGCATAGCACATGACATTTTCCTCAGACAAACTGCAGATTGAATGCAGCACAGTCTGCGGGAGTCTGTACGTTCCCATAACGATGGCCTATGACGGGGAGACAAATCACGAACACGTGGAAACCAGGATAGGCAGCGGCAGCCGAGCGCAGAAATAAGGGGAGCACTTTAATTCAGTAACGCTCTCCTCCTGCTCCCGCCACCGCTGACAAAAGATGCTTTATCAGACGGTCATATTCAGCTGAGTGTAAAAGGCACAAATGTTGCCCCTCTGAACTTGTACCTCAACACCAAAGTATAAGGCGGTCATTCGCAAAGCTGAGAAACTAAACAAGTAAAAAAAAAAGTTATTTCTGAAGTTTTAACGATAAGAGGCACCCTCAGAAGTAACCGTGTGAATGCTGGTTCAGAGAAAGTTTTCCACTAGCTCCAGGGTGGAGAGGTCTGGCCTGTAGGGCCCCAGAAAATGGCCTCCGCGGAGCTCAGCATGGGGACCGTTCACGCCGGCGCTCGTGGGGGAAAGGAGGAGAGCGCTGACGCAGCAGGAAGCGGCCAGCTCCCACTGCTGCATTTCGCCATGGAAGGAATGCACTCAGGTGCCCTCCTCGTGTCTGTGCCATGACGAAAACGCGCGCTAAAACGGGAAGGTATCGGGGAGCTTAGGAGCGCGCCAACCTCTGCTAATGCTACGTGCAGAACGTTTAGCCTGGTCAGAGTTTCCACTGCACCCGAGTGCGCTGCCTGCACCAGCTGCGCACGAAGGGTACTTCAGACAGACGCAGCTCGGCTGGTGGAGCGCAGAGGAGAAAGGGGGGGCGGGCACAACACGGTCTGGAGGAGAGGGCCCCCCAGCGATGAGACACAAATATGAACAGAACCGCATAAATACGTTTTGGGGAGAAAAAAAAAAAAGAAATCTGCCAGAAAGTGCATTTATACCCATTTTTATGATCATTATCAATACTGGCAATAGTCAAATATTATCCCAAGCAAACAACCTTGAAAAAATGCGTTTGGATGTGTACATATTTCCTGCCAATATTTTTTGAAAAAGGGAAAAATTGGACCAAACATATCGTTTCCGGCTGTACTGGGACCACAGCAATTACCCGCACATAGCCAGCCACCAAAACGGCTAATTAACGCCCGTCACCATAAATGACGGGCACTTTGCTCTTCATCACTTCCCGCTTTAATTAGCTGTCAAACCGTGGTGCCGTTCCCCTGCCAGCGGACCGGGCCCACTGGACCGTTACCATAACAGCGCCAATGAGCGGGCCTTGGGGGCGGAACCCGGAGCGGGGCCCTGGCGTTTGACTGGGTCGCTGGGCTTCGTTTCCAGGCTCACCCCGGTAAAAGGCTCCCGCCACCCCCCCTCGTTCCACGTCTACGTCCCTCACTCGCTACTTTCCTCCTTCCCTTCTCCCAAAGACACTCCCTCGCTCGCTCACGCACTCAACCGCTCGCACACTCCCTCCCTCAATCCCTGGGGATATGCAGACTAAATGAACACACCACGATTACCTTGGGCAAAAGGGCGCATGTAAATTAAACATAATATTAATAGGGACATGGTCAGTGATAACAACTACAAGGCTTTTAAAAAAACTTTTTTTTTGGGAATGAATATGAGGTAATTCAATGTGCAGTAGCACAGAGTGATGCTAATAGAATCAGTGCAATCATATTTAGTAGAATGCTTCGCAGATTTTTGCAACCACCTGGCTAACTAAGCTAAATTATTAGCCAGACAAAATTATTATGATGGCAGACAGGCACGGTGTTGATAATCATCATAATCAGTTTGTCACAATATGGAAGGATATTGTGTTTCTAAGCTGACCAGGCACAGCCACAAGCATCAGTATCCACTCAAAAACAAAATAGTCTTTTAGGTGAGAAAAGAAAATAATAATAAACTGCCACTGTGTTTGAGCCTCTGTTGCTTTGTTTCAGTAATACTAATTCTGACTCTAGGAAAACACTCCCAAGGGTTACCTTTCAGAAGAGATCAGGATTATGCCTGAAGAATAAGGGGTTCAAGAATAATAATCACTTTATTCTGGAAATGAAAGTTTTAATGTAGCAATCCAAAGCAGCCATTCTTTATTTAGCAAATATACTTAACACATAAGGGAAAAAAAAAATCACTCAAAGCCATTTATCTATTAAAAGTTAACTGAAAGACTCGACACCGTGCTCTATACCAAAATTTAAAACAGGTAACCCCTGCAAATACAGTACCATCATCCATACGCAATGTATATGAGAGCATGCAAGAGAACAAAGGATGATTTGGCTAAATGGTGAATCTTTTTTTGCGTTTAGTTCATAGGCTACAAAACAAGGCATTAGATTAGAGCTCATTCAGTTATCAGCAACTGAATGAAGCCCACATAACACAGAACCTCAAGATATTTACCAACAAGTAATCTCAAAGCAGCCAAGAAAAACAATTACCCCATGGTTTGCTCATGAAAGGCAAACTGAGGCAGCAGTGTGTTAATTCCACACTTGATGCCAAAAAATAATCTATAATTATCTTTTTTTTATTTTATTGGGGCACTCTGCCTCTTGACATTTTTTGAACAACTGTTTTGATTTCATTTTGATTTAATCATAATTTGCCTAATAGACACGACCTTTCATTATCACACTGAGTTAAACTCACGCTTTATGTATTCATTTTGGAACCAGTTAGGCAAACACTCAATTCCAAAAATGAACAAGAACAGCACCATTACAAATTAAGAAGACAAAAAGTATCTTATGTTATATATTCCATGTAGTGAGCTTTCAGCAAATAAGATGCAGGATGCTAATTTTTTCCAGAAAATAACTTTCTGGGAAATTCCATTAAATATCAAAGTCTGTTCAAACCTAAAACAGATTTACTCCATTGCATTTTGTTCAGGAACAATTTATGTAACAAATGAGCAATCTCTGAGAATTTAATTGCATCTGCATATCTTAAAAGACCATATGCAGCCAAAATCATCATCTTTTAATAGTCATATAATGCAAAAATAACCCAAAAAAGAAATACTATAATGTTAAACCCTACTTTATTCAGGTGTGTTTTACAATCATTTTCTTCTGAATGCCACAAAGTTCTTGCCCTCTAAAGGCGGATCAGTCATTAGTAGATATAATTTTTACATTTTAAATACTCAGTGATTTAGTGACGTAAATCCATATCCATATACACACAGCAACTATCCACACAGAACAGAGAACCCAAACTTTATGTCAAAGGACATTTTATTATTTTCCCATTTATAGATTAGCAAAACAATATATCTTCATCAATTGGCCTGACAAACTATTCAAATGCAAGAAAAAAGTTATCACACAAGGTCTTTAGTATCAATTCTACAATTTAGTTAATACTTAGTTTATACTGTAGCTGCCAGTTTATATCAACAACACCGGTACTATCATGAACAGCATTTAGAATCAGTTCGAAAGGCTAGGTCAAACTTCTGGACCAGTGCTATATGGCCATCTGTTTTTGGGGGGTGTGGTGCTCACCTCATGCCCTCGGTGGACTTGTTCTGGTAGTTGCAGTAGAGCTGCGGGACCCCCAGCATGGCCTCAGTGAAGACCGCCAGGAAGCCCAGCGTCTCCACGAACAGGAAGGAGTCCAGGAGGAGGTAGGTGACGTAGGCCGCCACAGCCGTGAAGGACAGCACGCACAGCAGGTAGTCCACGAAGCGGCTCCACAGCCAGAAGTAGTTCAAGTCGAAGTCTGAAAGCGAGCGAGCGGGCGGGAGAGGGGGAGGGGTCAGCTCAAACAGGGCAGGTGTGGTCACCCCGCCACTCCAAGGGCTCTCTCATTACCTCAAAGCGCTAACCGGAGAGAGGCTCCTACCAGCGGCACCCATCCGGGATGCTAACCGCATCGGCTGGCATGCAGAGGGAGGGATTATTAAGCTGGTTAAAGTGGGGGTGATTAGGTGGCCAGGCGGTCAGAGCCGGCAGGGAATTAGGCAAAGACACCACAGCCTCCCCGACTCAATCAGTGGGTCATGATAATTAGGCTTTTCTGTGAGCCAGTTTAGAAATCCATACAAGGACTGTGACACAGTGGGGGGGTGAACGAGGATTCAAATGTACACTCCCAAAATCTTAAATGAAGCATGTACAATGTCATTACCCCAGCATAATCTCTTTTTAAATCATTCATAAGCATTTATTCAGGAATTGTGGTCATATGGTTGTGTTTAGGTAAAATACAAGCATAGTTCCACATAATGTGTTAAGTCCCCACAAACATTTAATTAGTTTATACAGATTTATGAATGTTATGACAAAGCATGTATAATACCTTTATTAACTTATCAAGACTTTATGTCAACATACTTTCTGTAATGAGTGATAGATGATTCTTTCCATCCTTAAATAAGGTGATTCACACCATTCAGCGCTAAAATGGCCTACTGGCCTTTATTCCAATGACATAATATGACAGCAAAGTTACTGTCAAAATCAGTCTACTTGGAAAGGATATCTACTTAAGATTCAATTCAAAGCAAAGGGAACACCTTTAAGATCACTTAGAACTGGTGTGCAGCACTGCATCGATATTAAATCAGCATTGGTTAAACATATGTCGATGTTAGCGTTTCCGTTTTGACCGAGTGGCCTACCATAACGGAGCTCAGTTGATCCATCACATCGACGCATCGCTACAAGCAATTTTCCTGCAGACGCTCGCTGTAATTTGTCAAACCTAAAATGAATTATCCATTTCAGTTATCCTCTGAAATAATGAGGAAACTGTTTGAAATGCAATGTGAATGAAGTGCTCTTTTCACCCCAGGCCGAAAGCTGCAATTTCCAACCAGCACACGGAACCCAAGCCACATGGAATACCCTCTGTTCAGCTGACATTATTTCATGCACGGCTCTGCAATTTACACTTCTGAAGTCAAATTCGCACTTTGGACCCGACTTGAATTTTCTATCGGTGCAGACGGCTCCATCTTCCACCGAGTCCTGAAGGCAAACAAAAGCAACGGCTGCGTGAGGATCATTTGTTGACACGAGAAAGGCACAGCCTGAACCGCACCGCATCCTGTTCATTCCGTTACACGGACAGAGCCTGTCACTTCCTGTCAAAACAAGACGTCCAATTCTGGCTCTCCCAAACATTCGTGCATTACAAAAAGATGAAAATCAATGTAAACGCCCACGCTGGCAAAATGCACGATACGCAGGTGAACTTCAGAGACGCGAACGCACCGGGAATGGATGTTCGGACATTTGAAAATGACATGAAATACACAACATAAAACAATCTTAATTTAATTGACCGGCACAGCATACTTGAATTATTGCCACCATATTTTTTTTATATTTCTAAAAGTCCACTAAAATTCTGTAGTCAGTAATGAAATCATCAGCAGTCAGTCTTCATAAGCAAGTCTATGCCAGCTTTCTAAACAGAACACGACTCGCCACCTTTAGTTTCTTTTACTGACTGTCTAGACTGCTAATCCATCTTTAGAATTACAAAATATCAGCACACATTAAAAAATATTTATCACCCTAACACAAAGATATTTTTTTATATTGAAGATATTTTCATGGAAGTGATATTGATCCAGTGTCCGTTAGCCAGCTAAAACAAATTAGGAATCAATTTAAATACAGTTTCATTGACATTCATTGGAATTCATTGAAGAAATATTCATTGAATATTGCAAAGGTCAGGCCAATAATACTGTATTTCCAGATAGACCTGCATACCTACCAGTTGGCAGGGCAGGGTATTTTCTGCACAGGAAAGACCTAAGACTCTATGATTCAGATTCACTGCTTTGTCGGTAGTGAGACCTTACACTGTAGTCACTGCCTATTATAGTGCTGAGTGCTCTCTACTCACAGGTATGCAGGCCTTGAATGATTTGTGGTTACAATGATCCCACACGGATGAATAATTATATTTTAATTATGATTAAAATAACTACTAACAGTCCATCTTATATGGAATCTAAGCACCTGCCACAAGCCATTTCTCAGTATCAACAGCAGTAGGGAGGTTTCAGATTAAACTACAGGGACCCATCCATCATATCGCTGGATGTAGATGGAGTCAGTTAGAGTTCAAGCCGATAAGTATTAAGCCTAAAAGTCAGTTTAGAATATTGCTACCACCTACTGGCTGGAGAGAAGAATGCACTCTCAACGAGGGCAAGGTATCAAAGCTCTCCCAATTTAATGCATCAAGAAAAGACTTCCGAGTCATACAAGTGACAAGCAATGCATCTGTCAATTGCCAAAGTTGCATCCCTGTCAGCAACAGCAAGCAGATACAGGTCCACTACATAATGAAAAGATGTATTCAGGACTGTGTCACATCACTGATATTAACAGGTTTCTTGTGCAGAATGATCACACTCAAAGCTGCAGTCTAGGAAAGCAATACTTCCCTTATAGCACTTTACTGTTCATCAAGAGGAAGGAAAATCTTTTTTAAAAAATGAATTAAATTTAAACCTTGTTTTCAGGACTACACCAAGCATGGAAGGCCACAGGTAACATCTTGAGATGTGCCCTTTTATGAACCCCTGGTTGCCTGAGAAACAGCTAGGTTGTAGGAAGGACTGGCGTACCCAGGACTGGAGGGAGCCATCTTTAAAAAAGCACACATGCTGAAGGACACACACTCTCAAAACAGATGCATTAAAAACAACACATAACGGGTCTCTCTCTTTTTTTTTTTTTTAACACACCATGTCTAGTTAAGGACAACACATTTCGTAACACAAAAGTAGTAACTTTGAGACAAAATGTGTAGAAAGTAACACGAAAGTATTAACAGAAAAAGTGTGTTGGACATTAACACATCCTTTTTGAGAGTGCAGGCATGGTTAAAGGAAGTCATTCCGCAAATGATTTTTCTGGAAAGCGAGTTCTGTAGCCAACAAATATTGCCTATATTGAGCCAATAAAGCCTTTCATCGGCTCCACAGCAAAAATGCTGAGATCAGTATATTATTGAGAACACGCCTACGCAAGACAGGAGGCAGGCAGCGCTGGCAGCAGACATGTCCCTGAGGACATTTAAAAGGGTGCTACTGGCCAAAATAATCAACGCAGCCAGCTGTGCCTCAACAAACAAGAAACTTCTGGAACATTGTGTCTGCTGTGCTCACAGTTAAGTCCCCAAGCTTCTCTTTCTGCTTGCTTTTGAGCTGGATTCCCCTTAATGGCTACAAAAACTAATTTACGGTTTGGCATCACAAAAATATTCCCAGACCACCACACTACTAACCCCAACTTTCAAGAGCAAGGCCAAGAGGCCACAGTCTCCCAAACAGCTGAACAGACTTACGCAAGTCTGTAGGCACGACAGATGTTCATTTTGGAATACAAAAATAAAAATTATACAATATGGCTGTAGCTGGAGCCATTTCACAAACTTGAAACTAGACATTTTTCATAATGAATCTTTTGCAAACTTTCTGTTTGGAAATAGTATCTATTGCTTGTTATCATGAAATTTAGCCATATCTTCATGGCAGGGCTGTATGTAAACTTTTTAGGGCAATAGAACTTGTGCTAGAAAGCTCAAAAAGTACTTTGGCAGTGAAAAATATAGTAGGCCACACAGGAGCAGCTATAAACTTGTTTTTTAATTAAGAATGATACATTATAGCTACAAATTCTGAGAAAGCAATATAGCAGAAAATACAGGCAGTAATAATTTGGCTGTCAATTGAATTGGAAATGAAAAGCGAAACTGACTTCTTTTTATTGAGCAGTGTGAAAGGGCTAAATTTGGTATACTGCACCTCTTCATCCACTGTATAGCAGGTAATATTAATTTTCATTTTTATTTGCCCAATCAGATCCTCATTTAATAGTAAATTGACATTAAAGCCTATATGGGGGTTGTTATCTGTTCTTCCCTATACAGTGAATGAACACACAGCTCTGCGCACCAAAGATTATTGAATGATCATTTTTGCTTTGAACATCGTCAACAAATGTGAAAGATGAGTCAAGAATATAAACATACTATTCATTGCCCAACCTAAGTGCACATTTAATACTGTAGTAGGAGAGGATGAAGCCACACACACACACACACACACACATTTTAGAACAATATACAGTACCACTATTCTCAGAAAAGCAGGACGCTAGTCTTCTCTTGTGGCATTTGAACGCTTTCAGCATCTAATTCACACGACTAAGAAGACTATACTCAAATAAAGAACATGAGCAGCATTAGAAAAAAAAAATCATTTCAAAAGAATATTATTCCATTATATATATTATTATTACCTATTCAGAAGTAACTGAATTAGCCTGCAGTAATTAGTCTGCTGTTCAGACCCGTAAATGCACTATACAACATAATGATGCTGGCTCCGATGAAGCATGGTGTTTGTTCTTTACAGATCATGAAGGAGAGGGAGAGAGCAGGAGAGACTGAGCTGCTGGATGTTCTGCTGCAGCAGAGAAGGTAAAAGCAACCCTTGCTGCATCCATGGACTAAAAATCAACGTTTGTAAATGATTTATTTTTTACAATCAAAGTGCTTATATACAAACTTACAGACAAGACTACAAGGTTAGGTTTGTTCTTTAAATGGCACCATTAATTGGTCCTCTATTCCAGCGAATTTTAAAAAGAGCACTTTGCCTTCCCTGCAGCACTTATTATACCCGTCACCTGCAGAGAGGATACGGACAAAATCTGACTTGAACTTGTTTGTTTCCCTTTGGATTACGAGGATGACAGGGATGTCAGTTGTCCTTGGAAAGGGACACGTGGCTGAACGAACACGGTCATCGTATTTTTATCACATACAGCATTTATGCCACCCGAAATGAAGCATTTCTGCATTCTTCAAAGATTACAAATAAAACAAATATGCATTTATAAATGTTTATGATTATATTTATATGTAAATGCAGAATTTCCTTCTACCTGGTGGGTTCTGCGTTGCGGATCGCCGATCATAGGTGACAAATTGACCTACCCCAGGCATGCTGTGTAACCCTGTGTTTTCAACAGGGGGTGCACGGACCACAGGGGGTCTTTGAAAGAACTGTAGGGGATCCATGGCCAGACTTGATATGCAATAAATAGTTTTGGGGAAAAAGAGAAATAGGCAAACCCTTTTTATACTTATCATGGAGGTCTGCTGAATTACTTTGAGACTGGGTGGGTCGGTCTCTAGATCAGAAAACCACTGGTCTACACAACTGAGCTCAGTCTGCACTCATGACAAGGGCTTCCACCAATCAAATCACTCAGGAGACCGTGCGCGCAACAGGTCGAGATGAAAATCCCCGCTAACTAAACACGCGAACGGCAGACTTGCTCATCCTCTCTAGGCTCTCCTACACACGAGCGAAGTACTGCAGCGGCCGTGGGGGACGCAGACAGATCCCCCTAACGCCAGACCCCTTAAATGGGCTCTGTCCAGGGCACACAGGCCCCAGGAAGCCACGCTGCCGCTGGCTCCGCTGCAGGGCCGGCTGGGAAAAAGGCCGACGCACCTCTGGCTCAAAGCCGACCCGGCCTCCCTCTCCCACTGAGCACGACAAGCCTACGGCAGGAGGTCTCCCGGTTCTCAGGAGCGCTTATTTTTCCAGCAGGAGTGGAGGCTATTTGCGGGGTGTAATTGCCATGCACTTACAGATGACATTCTGCAACCCAGGTTGGGGCACATACCTACAAGGACAGAAAGCTGTAATTTACTACAAACGCCTATCGGTGTAAAGAGCGCGTTCAGCGAGCACTCAGCACGCACAAATGTTCCATTGCGGCAGTTCTGAACCTGCGCTCGGAGTGTCCTGCCTTTTGAGGAGCTCCACTCTCTTATAAACTTTCTGATTTTATTTCAATTCCATATATCGATAAACATTTGAGAATGCAAGTTGCTCTCATCCTGTACTTCTGTAGAAATTGAATAAGACAACAGAAATGTAATAAATTCTTGAAGGTACGGACCCAGTAGTGGAGCATCTCAGAACATCTGGTCAATACAAACAAAATTAAGAGAAACCTTTAAACACAACAGCAGTGTGTCCCGAGGTGATGGAGCATGTTCATGGCTTCTTCGAGGTCAAAACCTCTTCATGAAAGCAAAAGTCACAAACCACCTCCCCTCTAAATTTGCAGGAGCAGCAGAGGCACGCAGAACCAGCAGCTACATTCGGCAAAACAGCCGGTCAGCTGGTGAACCAAAACAGCGGTAATTCGGCGCTAATTTGTTAGCGCGTGGCCTTTCATAACCTTCAGTAAGTTTTCAGCAGAAGAGCACTTCAACCCTAACTGAAATACACTTTTTTTGAGGCATCAGAAGCACCACTGCTGAACAAGCAGATTTTTAAAATAATTTAAAAAAAGCTCTCATTAAACAACCAGCAGGTCAGCAAATCCATACAGGCCAAGCGACAGGGGACAGGTCTGTAGGTCTGTGACCACGATCTTTGCCGGCACCCCCATCAGCACCCCTCTCACCCCCATGAGGAAAGTGCCAATACACGGGTCCAATAACAAGCCAATCCGGGACAGGGAGGGGGGGCGAACCACTGGCAGGCTGACGGGGGTAATTTGTCACGGCAACTGCTATGCAAAGTAAACACCCACGAGGGTTGTGATAAATGAGTATCCAAAAAAAAACTAATGGAGCACACGCACACGCACCCCCCCCCCCCCCCCAGCTTTCCCCTGGAAGGCCAGCGTGTCTCTGGAGCAAGGCCGCTTTAGGCCCACGGTCGCCATGGTGTCAGCTAAGGCAGTGGCAAAACTGAGCCGCAGGATGAACTGGAGTTCCCTTCTCGGAGCGCTGATCGAGTCTCCCGGAGCAACCGCAGTCAGCCCTGCTGGCGTTGCCGTGACGCACACGACCAACACGGTCGGCACTTCAACGCATCTACGCAGTGCGCCGTTTCAGACCCAAGCTCTTTAAAGACCCTGCCCAATCACTCGTGTTCTTCTAAGTGTTCATTATGCCACAAGAGAAAGATACATACTTACTCAATCCAAATTTATAAACAAGAAAATTAGAAAAAAATTACCTTTTAATGGAAAACATGTCATTTCTTAACGCGAAAGCTGGAAGTCGGAAAACGGCGTGTTCATTCCGTAATGGATATTCGCTTCAACTGCACTTCTAATTGGTAGCCAAGCAAATGGACACATCGATGAGCTGTTAAAATTTAAATTGACACGGTGCTTGTGTAAACAGCGTGGTTTCCAAAGGACCGATAATATTGGCAGAAAAGATCATTTCTCCTGTAGTGGCCATTATAACTAATTTTCACAATAAGAAAACTCATTTTAAAATCTCAGCTAAAACATAAAAAAACTTAACATCACAGGTTTTGTATTCTTTGGTTCTTTGTGCATTTACAACTTTTCAAAAAAGTTGTGATCTTGATTGCAACGAGGGTCTTTAATGGAGCTCTCTGATTGGCTAAGTGACAAACAGCAAGGTGTAACCCCTGTGTGTGCTTAGCCTGTGGGGATAGCGGTATTGCACACGTGCTATGCTTGTTGCTCCCCTTTATCAGCATTACGGCTTCATGCTACAAAGCAGGGGCAGGCTCCAGCCCGGCACTCCAACAGGGCTTCCATGGCTTGCAGGCCCACCCTAGTGGATCCCTTGTCAGTTGAAAGAGCCCAAGAGTTAGTCAAAACTGAACGCCAGTAGTACTTCAACATATCACTGCTGGAACCATCCAATAACAAGGCCACCGCCTTTAAAATGCAGGCTCCCCTGAACCCGTGCAACACAAGAGCCGCCTTTCCTGCTTTCACTGGGAAGAGCAATGCTAGCGGCTGGAGCAAGCTCAGCTACTCGATCTGCATTGTGTCTGCAGGCGTCTGTGTGCAGGCAACTAATCGGCACTCTGCAAATCGGATTAAGACTCTACCAGCATAAGTGGCTAATACAACTTCCCGAGCAGAGGCCTGCATTGCTTCCCGGGGGTAACGTGCTCAGAAGAGATGCTTTACATTAGAAAAGGAGGAGCAGAATGAGAGAAAACTGCAATCTCCAGTGTGTGTCACGCTGGGAGTCAGAAACTAAATGAGTCAAGGAGATTTATCGCAATTGAGTCTAATTGCACACGGATTCCATTAAACACAGTTCACAGCCCAGTGGACCTGCGGGCAAGAAGTAACTCTCTGCAATCCGTGAAAAAGAAAACGGTTTCTTTCTCCTGAAACTGCAGAGTACACATCACAGATCCCGATTATTGCACCTTTGTGTTTCTCAAGCAATCAAAATGTAATTGAGCCCGAGGAGGCAGCACGCAGAGAAAATCTAACTGGGCTGTTCCCAGTGCACTGTCCGCCTCACATGCGTTCCTCTATGGTCTGAAAGCAGCTGGACTCCCAGGTGAAACACTGGTCCTCAAAGTGACTGAAATTTATTAAGCCTTTAAGGTGTGAGTTCACACATATCTGCGATTAGAATGTTCTTAACTGAACGTTCTAATGCTGATGTAACAATCACTACTGGAAAGCAATGTTCTAGAACACTGACTTACAATTCTGAAGAGAAAAAAAAACATTCCAAATAACCTACTTCTTCAAAGGGTTAAAGTGGCAGAGGATACTGTGGTGATCTCCCCTGCCCAATCCCTGCAGCTCTTGACGGTGAGAACCCCTCAAACCTGGCTGAGCTCACAGCGCATTCAAAGCCGAACCGCACGGCTTTGATGGGTGACTGATGTTCTCGGCGAATGATCTGGCTCCGTTTAATCAGGCCCCCTGGGCTGAAGGCTGCCGACGCGGTAAGCTGCCCGTTCCACTTCCTCCAGCGCTCGCGGATGAAGAGCTCCTCGCCAACTTCCGCCGGCGGGGCGGATCCGGCACGCCTGATCTCTCCTCGCCTGCAGACGCGCACTTGGATCAAACCCTTAACTGTGAATGACTGAAACGAGGGGGCCACGTGATCCGAGTGGGATTTCGGGTCTTATTCCAGTATTAACATTCTCCTGGGACAGTTTTACACACACTCCCTGGAACACCAGGTCTGCAAAAACTGGGCAGTTTCCCTGCTGCCTACTGTGTAGGTTTGGACATCTGGACATCGAGGGGCTGGCTTCCTCTGCTCTCCAAGCCCTCAACAACAAGCCGCAGGTCCACAAAAAATACCTGCTGAAGCTCAGCCGCACACATTCCTCAGCATAGGCAATGCAGCTCACCACAACATCTACCATTACATCATATTACGGCTAAATGTGAACAAATCAAATTGGCGGCAGGCTGAAACGGTAGCTTCCTAAAGCGCAGCTGGAGTACAACCCGGAGACAAATCAGCAACCGCACTGACCTCCCTGAAAACGATGAGGCACAAGCACCACATTCGCCTGAGACAGAAACCAAGCTCAGTAACTTCCTGAACAAAAAAAAAAAAAAACACATCAGAGGGGGACTGCAGCAGTCATCTCAGACAGCCCGACTCCCTTTTTACCCCTCCGCTCTGAATTCTTTTTGACTCTTGTGGCGAGAATTGATTGCTACTTTTCAAAGAAGATTACTCTCCTTTCTTTAAGTAGAATAATGGGAATTAGTGAAACTGAGCAGTGCACTGTAATTAAATCCCCAACGATCAGTACTGCCAAAATGACAATATGAATAACAAGAGGATGTGCCAACACTTACGATGGACCCCACCCCCCCAAACAATTAAGTGAAACTCTGATTCTAATTGTAAGTAGGCCGCACACAATACATTTGTGATTAAAGGCGACGGTAAATTAGGGTGGTGTTACTTAGCATCACAGTAATAGGAAGCATTCCCACTCCACTCAACAACAACTCCGTCCTAATAAAGGTTGATTTCTCTCTCCGGCCTTCCCCTCTCTAACCGCCACCTGCCCTTCAAACCCTGTTCACCTGTAATCGAGTTAGAATGAGCCTTTATCGTCTGTACCTGCGAGGCCAGTCCAGAGCGCCCGCAGTCAGGCCCCCTGAGCCTTAAACTCGGGGTCCAAGTGGCGCTGAGGTTCTGTTCTCGGGGGGGAGCACTTCAGGCAGGGAACGTGCCGAGGTACACGCCCAGCGCACCAAGCCTCGACCAAGCCATCCATCTTACGACACACAAAGTAATATAGAGCCATCCCTCAAAATGGCAGGGAAGAGAAGCAAAGGTTATTAATAAAAGTCCGGGATTTCAAATCAATATCTGAAAAAGACCTGAAACATTCATTAAAACGGGCTCAGAAACAGCACCTTGACTCAATCTTGGACTAGAAGCATGGTCTTTTAAAGATTGTTGTGTTCTGTATAAAAAAAAATGTTGTTTTTTTTCCATGTAGAACTATTCTGCGTCATGAACAGATTAAGAACATCAACACTAATGTGAAGCAAAGGCGTCCAGTGGCTCAGCCAGAACATTCCGGCTACTGACACGCCCATGCACTAGAGGAAGCTAAATATGCAACAGGGATGGAAACACAACAACCGTGGAAAACTTTTCCACACAATTGCATCATCTGTTTTTCATGACCTAGTACCTCATCCATTCCCTTGAAAGGCGGTAAAAAAAAATTCCAATGGATTTTAAAACCCTGGTACCTAGGTAATCAAACTACTTCATGTAGTTTGAGAGTATGGCAAAAACAAGTCTAAAAACAGCTGCTGAAAATGTACTTACGAAAGGAAAAACCTTACAATTTTATGTTGAAAATTTCAGTGCCTATCAGACAAACACTCAAGACTGAAGTTCCATAAAAAGAGAGGGAAAAATGCAGTCCACCATGTTGATAGTCTCACCCTGCCCCCTGGCTACGAACATCCAGTACTGCAGTTCTTCACCAAGCACATTAAATTCAAGGAATGCTTCATTATTATGGAAATAATTGCATAAAAAACGGATAATTGCAAACATCCATTAATCTGTGGTAAATGCAGTAGAAAAAAAACACACAGAGCTCAAAGGACAAACACAGTCAGTAGCTCCCAAGTGGCTAGCGGCTTTTGATTTATTTGTACACCAAGTAAGGGAGGACAAGGTTTCTGTCCCCAGGGATGATGGTCATTAATAATTCTAAATCACTAGAACAGACTGCTGTATAATCACTACTACCCTTCTGAAGATACTGCAGGGTTTGCCCTAAAAGCTAACTGCAATGCTAATAGTTTTTGCATTGATTTCACTGCATGTTGTTTTCAGAGAGCTTCGCCACAAGCGGTCTGCCCGCCCTAAAAACACTGCTTGCTCTGCTGGACAAGGGGGCCTGCTTGCCAAAACAGACATTGAGCAGCTCACCATATCACTGAACAAAGCAGTTTACTATGTAACGCATCCAAGAATTATTCTCAGTTTCCATTACTGGAGAATATGATATGAGTATGCTTTGCAAAATAAAGCCAAACTGAGCACAGCCTAAAGGAAAAGCAATGAACACTGTGTGATTTGATGTAGATGCCTGCCTCGACAAAACTTATTTGTTAGCACCATCTACTGGTTACACAGTAGACAAACAGAGGATTTTTCAAAAGTATGCTGTTGTGATTCACTGTACATCATTCAATATCTTATTCAGTAAAAACAGTTTATATTCAGCCGATATGAATGTTCATGCGGTATAACAGAATACCGATGTAAATGCAGATGAAAAACAAACGGACTTCAAATCTATGTGCAGATAAAAATCAGCGTGATTGAATTCCGAGCAGGACAGTCACCAGGACATTCGCAAATCCACACAAAGAATAGCTTCACTTAGCCTATATGGAAGCAATTCTTTTTTCCTCGATGCGGCAATGGCAACAAGGAAAACTGCAGACCAAGCAACATTAGCACATTAGTTAACATTCTGAGCTAAAAAAAGTCTTACGAGAGAGCCAGATGATAAACCACAAATCACAGAACACACCCACAATCAACGAAGCAGAGAGGACTGCTTTAAATAAAATGAACTGCCGTACACACAAGAATGAGTAAGTATTTGGCAATATGTGAATAGCATAACTTAGCGGAGGAACTTTTTCCATTTGTGAAGAAATGCACAAATCTATGCATGAAATTAGTAGGCTATATATTTAGTCAGACCAACTTTATCACTGATCCAGTCACAGGAAAGAAACAAGGTTAGTAACAGGAAATAAAAGCTTAGGTTAAAAGTTTTCATGGCTTCAAAATGCTCTGAGACACAATGGTTTCTGAACACAATTTTTTTAAAACACATGGGGCTAAGATTCAAGATTAAATCTTCACATGCATGCAACATCAAAAGCAAGTTGTGCACACAGGGACCTTGAGGACTGAAAGTGCTTTCTATGCACTCCCAGTTACATGTGAGACCTCACATAAGCAATCGCTTAACTCTGAAATGGAGTTAAGCACAGATGACTTTAATTGTAAAATAGCTGGCGGCGTATACATTTTAAAGGGTTTCATTTTCATTTCTTCATCACCCAATCCCCAAATGAAAAACGACAGGAAACGATACACCATGCTTCAGCATTGAAGATATTTAGATACTGAGAATCAGGAAACATCTAAACTCGCAGAGCTTGCTGCAAATAGACGTTTACAGCAAACCTATCTTTGTAATGATCGATTTTACTCAATTCCGCTGCAAATTGTTTATATGACTTGAGCCGAGAGAACATGACACAAAAATGAATTACGTGACAACAGAGAAAGTGATCATGTTTGTTGATCAAGTAAATGAAATGCAGAAGTTATGAGAACTTCACGCCTCTGCTGTTAAGATCACTGATGTTATACATATTTAAAAAGCTGTAGTTTTAGGAGCCAGCATGTGGGCAGAATAAACCACTAAACCCTCCCATTACACAGTCGCTATGTATCCATGCAGGCCCATCCAAAGCCAGAAACAGGCCCCCATTTACAGCAGGAGTACCACACTCAGATCTTAGAGGGCCACACATCAGTTACCTTATCAACAAGCCTAATCACAAACTTATGGGGGACTTGAAGACCTTTTTTAGTTATATATCTGGTGATGGAAGAAGTATCTTGACATCAAAAATGGGTTCAGTTGCAGTTAGCAGTCAACCACTGACCTTTCCCAAAACCAAAAGGTTTGCCCTCCACAAAAAAAAAAAAAACACAATGACTGGTTCAAATAAAGTTCCAGGTAGCACAGGGTAGCTCCAGCCGTTATGTCATGATTCTTCATTCACCCATCACTTTGATACATCACAGCTGAAGTTTATTTGCAAGCGTGAAAACACTGCTAAAGATAACAGCAGTGCACTTAAGCCAGGGAACTGAATACTAATGTACAGGCAGCCTGCTAGGAATCGAGTGTACCCACCATGGCCCACGGAACACGGAAAGACATTATCCTGGGTTTCAGCTGAGCAGCGGCACAAGCGACGCTGTTCAAACATGCCGGACCGCCGTGCCGCGCGCGGTAATTAAACGTCCTTAGCAGGGCGTCTACAGACAATCAAGATGAGCATGTGACAAATGGAGACTGAGGTGTCAGTCAGGGCATCGTGCAGCTGAAGGAGTCAATGAGGAGGTGACATGAAGCTCGAGGGGACTGACGGGGAGATGAGAGAGAGGGAGCGTGCAGGAGAGCCATGCAGTTAATAACGTTAGAGGAGGAAGAGGAGGATGAGGAGGAGGATCGGTGAAGCGTGATTGGCTTTCGGTGACAGACAGAGCTGTACGTACCCAGAAATAGCTTCTTAGGGATTTTGAGTTCCTCGTCCTTACTGTCTGTCGCTTCAGACACAAAGCAAAACAAAGGAAGAGAAGAGAGACAGAAAACAAGCTTGGTTTCTTTGCGTGTAGTAATCCCAAGAAGACCCACAAGAGGAAATTAATAACATCCTGCAATTTTTATAACAGAAGCAGCAGCCAACAAACCGATGGTTGTCTGTGTACATTGTGTGTGCGTGTGTGGAGTGTTTTAAATAAATGTAAACGAGTTTCGGCAGAGTTACATGCAAGTTGTCATAAACACATAACACATATAATTTAATATGAAAAATGCATGCAGATTAGATATAAACACATGTAGTTTGAGAACTGGTTCAACAAATATGAGGTCCAGCACACTTTTTATCAGAAGAATACTTGACACAAGTTGGCCAGTTGAGAGGAACCGGCAAGGCTAAACTCTGTGTACTGTAAAGTTTATGCAATAGGTTTTGTATTTCTGTATGAGGATTTTACATGGTTCATATAAAAACTGCTCTATTAATTCTAAATCAAGCTGAGCACACAGGGACCAAATCTGACTTGAGGACTGTAAGTGCTTTCTATGCACTCCTAGTCACATGCAAGGCTTCAAATACGCAATCGCTTAACTCTGAAACGGAGTTAAGCATGGATTACTTTAACTGTAAAATAGCGGGCGGTATTAAAGGGGTTTCGTTTTCATTTCTTCATCACTCAATCCCCAAATGAAAAACAACAGGAAACAACAAACCAAGACACCAGTATGCCTCCTCCAAGCCACACTTTCATTTAGATACTGAGAATAAGGAAACAAAATCTAACCTTTCAGAGTTCTGCTAGAGAACAAAATAATAGCAACCAGATAAGAAATCACACATACACATAAATGGTAAATACATTATATAAAAAGCCTATGTGCAAACATATAATGAGACCAAACCATGGGCGGTTTTCTAAACTTTCATGAAAGACAGCAGCAATCAGTTCTTCTCCTCTGCTTTTAATTTCCCACCATTCAGGAGGCCCGGTAGTCTTAGTCGGCCCATCACGTTGCCCCCCCTTTGTCAATTTGGCGTAGAGCACACTTGTGTTCAATCTGCAGTCAGTGCGTTGGCAGACTTCATGAGCAGCTTCTTGACTGACCAAAGAAGTCATGATGATGGGGGGAAACAAAACTGTGTGAAAACAGAACTGTGTGTACTGAAAGGACTTGGGTTTCATCTAAATCTCAGACCTGGTCTCGAGGTCCATACAGTGTATGCGGGTCTTCATTTAATTAATCAGCTTTGATTGATCTCTTCATTTAATACCTTCGGTAAAAATGTATAGACTGTTAGCTTAGTCTTTACTCATACAAAGCAAGTGCCCATCTAACTGCTCTTCAAACTCACACATGACTTAAGTATAATAGATTAATGAAGTGATGACAAGGGTCAGCATTCACTTAACAAATCAATCAACAATGACTGACAAAGCTCTAATGCACTAAAACCCGGGAAAACACAGGAGCCAGTTTGAGCAATACTGCTGTAGAACATGGAAGAATGTGAGGCTGAATCAGATTTGTTTATGCTACGTAAGGTTAAAAGCTCAAAATATAATTCTTCAAAATGCAGATTCCTAGTACTCGGTGGCTCGGCAGCAGTGGTGCAGTTCAGTGTGGCAACAGTCTGGCTATTGACAGAGGAAGTTCATTCACAGAAGAGCATTGCGGCCCAGGAACCAGACGGGCTGAGCCGATGCAGATGGCTAAAGCTGCTCTAAGCTCTCGTCCTGCCTCTCCACTCCAGGGGGCGTTCGGAGACCTTGGCACTAGTACGCTATGGCATTATGGGAACGGTAAACTAAAGGCGGGCGTGGTTAGTGGGATGGAAAATACCGCGCTCAGTAAAACGGCAGGTTCCACCAGAGCGGGCAAATCCGGCCCACTCCCCAGGAGCGCGACACAGAGCCGGCGGTACACAGCGGCCAGCCGTTTGGTAAACGGTTTTCAGCAGGGCTCCATTTCCTCCAGCCTGCGCACAAATCCTCACATAACACTACAGCCCTAAACAAGGCTTTAACACAGACTGATGCCCGCACTGACCGGGTCAATTCGGGAATTAAATTCAGCTTCGAGAGCTCATTCCTGACTTAATCTTACTTGGAATTTGGGTCATTCTGCATGAAATCAAAATAAAATCTGCATAAATGCAAAAATCAAAATGGGATGACAGCCAAAAAGATACTTTATTGCAATGATGCTCAGTGCTGGTCCTTGAGAGCCACAGAGCCTGTGGTTTTTTGTTTTTGCCTTAAGATCAGTAACTGATTCAGACCCTAGAAACCAGGCAAGCCGAGTTAGACGCGTAATCAGCTGCTTTAGCTGACCAGTTGTTTTGCTACTGTGGACTGCCGGGTAAGAAAAGCCAGCAGACCCTGTGACTCTGCAGGACTAGGATTAAGGATCACTGCTTTACTGATTTCATCAGTTTCCATGTGACAGTGAAATACTTTTGTGTTGAGTGGTCACTGTCACACTTCTCTTTTTAGAGGGGATTTCATTGAAGACTGGATTAATTTCTTTGTTGACTGTTAACTTTCCTAAAAAATAAATTTTATTTAAACATACCACCTAGTGATCCTTTACATTTTGACCTCTTGAACTTTTGTATGGAGGACTTTCAGTCTTATAAGCCTTTTTCTATCTCTCAAATGAACTCAGAAAGACATCAGATTTTCTGAGTTTAAAAAAAGAGCAGAATTTGGAAAGCATATGTAGAGCGGGTGGAATCAAACTAGCAATGTCAAAAGTGAATGTGGGAACAGAACACAGGACAGACAACGTGAGTTAATAATCTGTGCTGAGCAAAACAGGCAAGATACCGACAAATTCAAGGTTACCTAGAAGGCGGGACTAACCTATGACAGGTCAGCTACTCAACTTCAAAGGGAGTACAAAGGATAAAAAGTCATTGAAATAATATGAAATACAGTCAGGTACAAAATGTAATTTCTTTATATTGTGTTAATGTAAAACCTTATTTTCCTCCTCATTTTTCTCCCTAGTTTGGATTCGCTAACAGAGCTGCTGCAGTGGGTGTGTGAACTCAATACAGTCACCCAAGGGCCAGTGTCTACTGTGTAGCCTACATTATTTGAAAAACATGGGTGTGAACACCTTTTTGTTTTCTGACCCCAGGCTGTGCAACACCCAGTCTAGGTGTTACTAACAGTTGCTGGCTGTTAGTGGACATGTTATGTGAGCTCATAGGTGCATGCAGTAAGCCTACAGGTGCTAGAACAGTCAGGACAAGCATATGGTCTGAGTGCAGCCATTATCTAGGCCGTATTTCCTAATTACACAGAGGAAGGTATGCATGAGAAGTTGTTCAACTATGAATTACCTAGGGAAAAAAGGTTCTGCGGAACTGCTAGTGCATGTGGCTGCTGGAAAAACATTTCCAGGGTAATCATTGCAACGCTGACAGTGCATAAACAAGCAGGTCAAATGGGATAAAGCAAAAGAGCAGGTGAGACTACACTGCTTGCTGTAGGTATAAACTGACTGCTATAAACTGAAGGTATCTTGACTGACAAAAAATAGGCGTACTACCATTTCAAGTAAGAACGGACAAAAACAGGCCTATATCAAAATCCTGTACTCTGGCGTGGGCCATCCAGCCTTCCTTGTTCAATTGTATCAAGTGCTGTACAGCATGACCAACATTTATTGTGTGCATACACTCCTGGGCAAAAGAAAATGGGCCAAGTCAAAAATGGAAAAGGTTAAGCTTTTAATGGTCTTAATAACAAATCATTGGTCAGAAAATTAGCAAGAATTAAACAAATACACTCCTGAGGCCTCCTGCGCCACCATTTGCTCGTTTACTTTTGCTGCAGTGAACTGTTTGGGGAAAAGCTAGAAATAGGGAAATTGACTTATACAGTAGACAAATTAACATAATGTCATGCGTCATGTTTTGTATTTGGTTGCATATCATTTGCATGCCATGACTTCCTGATGTCTGTGACCTATCAACATCTTCAGAGTCTGGATATCTTATTATCAGGTTATCCTACAAGCGAGACAAAAACTCTTTGCATTTGAATGGATCTCTATGGGAATTGGGGGGTTGGACTAGATTCAGCTGTAAATTATGCTGATACAGTATGGAACACATTTGTTGGCTAAATGGCTTTAAGTCATCAAGGGTCCAAGGTATCAAATGAGCCTCAAACCACCATGCTGCTGCCAGATATGCAGTAGATACTACAAGCATTGTTTCTCCTGATTAATTTTCCTGTTGAACTCAATTAAATATTCAAAAACATATCTTGCCCAGGAGTGTACATACTTCACATCTTTCCAAATTCATATCTATTTTCATCTGACAAGTTGTTGAAAAGGTGGACCTTTTCTCAAAATTCATAATAGTGAGAAACTACTCTTCTACATTTGATTACAACATCGCCATCTCAACACCCCCTTCCACACTAAAGGTCTCAAAAACAAAATAATAATAAAATAAAAACAAGGTAGCTGCTTAAAAGATGCTAATGACAATTTATACTGCTGTTGTTATGGTGGGGGAGGGAAAGTTTACAATAAATAGCATAATCATGGGAAACAATTAAAAAGTTAACAACCACAACAACATACTGTAATTCACTTTTTTCAGACTTTGACCCCTGTCCCCACCCATCCCTGCCAAAACCCATCACGGTCTCATCCTACAGCTGCTGTTCTGTATTAAACAGAATGCGGTCAGGAAAGTGTCACTTCTGCAGAAAACAATTTTTGAAAGCAATGACTGCATGTTGTCTACAGTAGATATTTAATGGAAATACCCCAAAATTTACAGGAAAAAATGAACTCATCAGATCATACATTTCATGTTTTTTAAGACTATTTACTGTGAAAAGTACATATATTCAAATAGATACTACCGTTATCTGTAATGCCTTTATGGATTACACCTGAAGAAAGGAAACGTGGTCGTTTGTGCATTTTAAAACCATGGATAGTGGTCAATGAACCCATAATGACGAACACTGAGGAGAAAATTTGAAGGAATTACGTTATTCTTTTACAGAGGAAGTTGTTACCCTGCACTAAAAGATGCCACTAACAATGGGGCAAGGGCTCACATGTACATACTGGTGGGGGGGGGGGCGTTTGTTGAAACCCATCACGGAGCATAGACCTTATCTAGGCTAACTGCATGTGCTGCTTGTGTAATCGCACAGAGGCACACCGCTGTGTTGTAAAGCCATAAAGAGGGCCAAGACTGACCTATGAAGGAGCGGCGCTTGGTGTTGAGTTCAGTGGCCACACGGACATTGGTGCAGAGGTTCAGCATGATCAGCATGGTGATTATCATTATGATACTCTGCCACAGCAGGGGCGTCTCAAAGTACCTGCCGAACCTGTGGAAGGAAGGTAGAGGAGAGTGTTGGAACAAATGGAACTCGAGGAAAAAAGACATGGTCAGCAATAGTCAACGGGAAATCGCTACAGTTCTTGAATTGCCGCCTACTTGGTGACAGCCACACCATATCCAGACCTACACTAGAGAATTCATACAGGCCTTTTTTGGCTGTTATACTAACTGCTCCACACAGCACCAGATGTGGACACAGACCTTCAAAAAAATCACATTCTTTTAAGTCAGGTGCGTAAGAGTATGGTAAAAATTGTATCCGTTTAGATAAGAGGCTCCTCCACCTGTGTTTACAAGGTGATTCAGATAACACTGATCCAGCATGCCATTCCAGTCCCTATCTGCCAACAACCTGGAATGAACTGGAACTTGTCCCTGACATCTTTCCAAAGGAAATACTGAACCCCTGAATGAAAACATAATGCTACTTAATATGACATAAGGGGCTAAATACATTTTTAAGGTCTGTTAAAACCAGCACCCGTCAGATAATTCACCACAGTCAGGGCTCCAATTGATCTCTCAAAATCCAACTGAATCAATGACACACATCCTTCATATTCTGCTAATTGATGCCAGAAAGCTCTAGCACAGGAACAGCACTGGCCACATGTAGCCCTGTGGATTAAAAAGGCATACGCTAGCTTGCCCAAAAACTCATCTTCTCATCAGTGCTGTGAGGCGTGGGCTACTGCAATCAAACTGCCAGCAATTTCCCACAGAATTTGAGAGAGTATTACAAAGTTACAAAAGTTCCAAGCACCACCACTTTTAGAAACGCAAAAATCTTACCTTTATTATCAACAACATAATAGAATCCACCTTTACTCTTTGGGTAAATATTACATACATGAAATTATTAATACATTGATTGATTAATTCATTTTAATGTTTCTTTAGCATACTACATAAATTTGACCACCAAAAATAATTGTTGCCCTTCACCCTAGGAAGACAACAACAGACTATTAGTTTAACTTGTGAGCATAGAAACTTTTCGTTAGCAACACAAGAAAGCAAATTGTGTGCCTTCTATACAAAAAAATAACCAAACACTATCAAGTGAAAGTATTTTGTTCTTGCATTTGCAAGTGGAACTCTTCTTACAATGTTCACTAATGAACAAGATAACTGGAATGCCAGAACCAAAAATGAATGAGAAGCCACCTGTAGACTGGTATAAAACAAAAATGAGTGAGTTAAGTAGCTAGCATCAGAAACTGAAATAAAATTTAGACATCTCACTTCTCTTCCGCCATGTGTGACAGTCACATTCAGGACCAAATTTATGCTCACATACGTTGCTTCTTAAATCTTACGAATTTCAATCACAAAACCTGCACTCATGCAGGTTTGACTGATTTTTATATGCAGTCACAGGCCATTCCTTTCCCCAGCAAACATCACTTAAGCTTTCTCATACTCCACATTATAATATATCATGCATATGATTGTTGAAACCTGATATATGTATATGAGGCTTTCATATTGAAGATGAAGCCTACCTAATGGAGATACAGTCAAGATAAACATAAATTTGGACAATGTTTTACTGGAAACAGAGAATGTTATGTCAGAAACATTAACAATACTTAAAGTAAATTTTTCGCCCAAGATAGCCACTGTATATGCTACACAGCAGAGAAAACTGAAAATCAGGGGTTAGCCCTCTGTAAATCCAGACAATATTAACTAGAATCCATCAATCTTCAAAGACTGATTATGCAATATTATACCTACAAACATTAAGCATTAAATCAGCCTCTTAATGCTTCATGGGGCAACGGGCAGGTTTGTGCAAAGGATAAGGAAAATGGTAAAATGACAATAAGTGGAAATCTATGACAAAAGCTTGCGCTCAAACCTGTTCCTTGAAATTATTTGGACTCAACATGAGACAATGGGCAGGTGTAAAGTGATAGGTCTGCTACAATACAGAGAGGTGACAAAGGTTTATCCATTGACAATGACCAACACTGCTGGATTTTACACTGGTTTGCCAGGCAAGGCAGGTTAGGCTACATAATTGTGTCAATTGGCCTCAATCAGCAAGTAAATAAACTAGCTTACTGAAATACAGTAAAGTTACATCCGAGTTACATGGAACTTCCACTGTTAAAATATAACTTCACCTTGACTTGCGGGGTTGTTGTGCACAGTTAGTCTACATACACAGTCGACACAGAACTCACGTGATATTAAATAACACTTACCTAAAAAATATCCTTAAAATGTTGGCCACCAATAGGACTAGGCATACATAGATGGAAAATCCTTCGGCATTCTGTGTTCGTCGGATGTCCCGGTATTGGGGTATATACGGAACTACCCCACCAAACACCATGGCACCAGCTGCGACCCATGATACTAACTGATTGAGTACATACATGAGCTGTTGAAACAACTCATCTTCCATTTTGAAGGGGTTATCAAAATAATATCTAACTTCTAAAAAGTTCTGGAAAGTTAACTTCCAGATTATCCTTCCAAAGCACTACTGAGGCTGTTCAGGCAAGCTAGCTAACCACGTCAATCGTTTCCGTGCCCTCCTCACTGGCAGATATATTAAATGTACCAGTTAGCATATCAATAAACTGGTTGCCCTTGATTGGTTCTGCCTAGTCGCATCACATTTATTTGAAATACCCCCAGCAAAATTACTCGAAACTCCCAATTTGTAGCGCTCTGGTTTAACAAATTACAATTAAGAGTCAAGATATGGACGTCATCGCATAACTGCCACGCCACCACCACATCCTGGATGGTAGCTAGCCAACGTTATTTAGCAACAAAAGTAGAACTGCACCCGAAACTGAACTAGACAATGTAGTAATTCGCTAACATTAACTAGTTACACGTCATGCAATACATGTCCCACCAAGAACTAATGATGCAAAAGTATTATAGCTTGCTCACGTTCTCATTCTGAAAGGAATAACGTTATAGATACTAAGTAGACAGTTCACTAGCTACGATGGCTATTTATGCTATTACTCAATTATGTTAGCTAATTTAGCTGCCAGTGACCACAACTAGCTATAAAACAGAACCTATTCCCAATTAAGAAAGAATAACAACTGATGTTACTCTTAGATAGCTAAAGAGGTACAGAAATTCAACGAACCCGCTACCTGGCTACATTTCCAACATTTTATTTTCATTGGCTGGCAAGCTAGCTAGCTGTATTTCAGCTGCTTAAGATTCATCCGATCATTTGCTATCCAGAGAAGCCACAATGGCGACATTAATTTACAGTTTCCATTAAATCGCCCAAATACGACAATCATAGATAGTCATCCTCTTATTAGACCTTAACGTACTGGCAACACTCCTTCACAACAGCATCTCCTGAAAAGCTAACGCTGCATTGAAAGTGCTCATCAAAGGCAGGGAAGCCCCACACCTACACAACTGGCTCTGCATTGTATTGAGCCCAGCTGCAGCGCTTCCGTAGTACGTATTAATGACGCCACACTCCAGGCTTGTCAAGGAAGGATCGCTTTTACACGGTCCTAAATTGTGTTGTGTTAGCTACAATTACAATGACTGGTTAAAATTTCAATATAAGCTACACAAATTATTAAATAATATCGAATCAAATAAGATGAATATATTTTAATGCAGACTGCTGAAAAATAAAAAAACAATTTTGAACACTAAAATGTGTTAGGCTAGCAAATTCCAAATATTTATAACGACCCCTTTAAATTTGCTTTTCTGACCATGGTGAGTGAAAGGGAAAAATATCCAGAAAGCAACGTATTACAATACGCATTTATAGGGATATGGACAACGGTGGAGATTGAACTAACAAGCAGTGGATATGATAGTTAACCATAGCTTGTGTGAGTCACGAAAACGCTTGGGGAAAGCTGTTAGTTAGCAAATAAAGCGCAGTTGAGTAGTCTACGTGTACAGCTGCTAACTGGAGGGTTAAACGAAGCTGTAACTTCACATTCATCGAAGGGGAACGCCTTATAGTTTACCTGTGAATCCAGGCTGAAGGCAAGAAGTGAGAACTATAATACAAATCATGGTTTTACAGTAGCAGTTTGTGGAAGTGATACATTTTAACTGACCATTTCTGGCAAAATTGAGGGTGGACGAATTCCAGACAACATGAAAGATGTTCTAAAATCAAAAGCGTTCAGCAGATTCTGTGTTGCGCATTTTCATCGCATTGTCAGGACCTTGTTTGTTTTGGCCTAATTATTAAAATCGCTCACAGAAGCCAACAAGGTAGGTGTTGTTGGGTGTTGAATGAGTAAACTTCCCTTTGAGCAATTCGTTGAGCAATAACTGTCGTTAGCAGGTATAGTTGTATATTTACTGGGCACTGACACTGACCTGAACTTGGATCCACTGGACAGGGAGGTGCTACAATGACAGAAACTAACTCCAAAGCAGCACAAGATTTAACAGACTTCGTAAGTAAAGTTATATTTGTACAGACTAGTTTATTTACAGCAGAAATGAACTGTTAAATTCACTGTGGTTTAAAAAAAAAAACCCACACCGCCCCGAATTAACCTTTGGGTAAAATGCTTATTGTTAAATAAACTCTGAGTAGGCTCCTAGGCCTACATTTTACTGTGATAGAGTAGGCTAGGCCTACATATCCCGTCATGTAAACTCTGCTAAAGAGTTTAAAGAACACTGAATACACTGAATATTAACTCTGTTATGAGTTTAAAGAACACTGAATATACTGTCTGAACATACTCTTTGGACGTGTAATATTAATAAATTCATTGTTGATAACACAGTTAGCTACAGTTTGGTATTTAGCAGATGCTCTTATCCAGAGAGCGACTTCGGAAGTAGCACAGCATTAGGGGTGAGCATTCAACACTACCAGGGTTAATGATTAACATCGAAGTGCCATGAAAACAGTTAGTGCATTAACAGTAAGTAGTAGACTACAGAACATACGTATTTTCTAGTGCAAAGCAAAATACATTTATAAATCCAACGTAATACAAAGTAATAAATAGGAGTGCATCACATTACCTTAACACTAGGGCCCAAGTGTATAGGATGGACTATATGTCAGATACTGTAGCTGGGAGTGAGGTGTTGCTTGAAGTCGAATTGAAATAGAAAGTTAATTCTACAACATAAATAAAACAAACTTTTATTACCCAAATAACTGGATAGCAGTAGGCAGTATTTGTATGTCTGCATTTTACATTCCCACATTTATTGTTCACTTGTCTCATTCCTCCTATGCAGATGGAAACAAAGATGCAAGATGTTCAGAACAAATTTCAGGCTATGTCCGATAAGTTAGTATCAAAAAATATCCTTTGAAAATGTCATAGCTTCCAAATCAAATATGCTTGGTTTAAATCCGCACCTGTCCTTAATGATGGATAAGAAATAGAAGTGAATGTATTTTTTCCTTGCAAAAAGTTAATTCTAGTCAATACCAACTCACAATCTATGTTTTTGATGGAAAAATGACCTTTAATTTTGAGTCAGAATTTATGAGAAATGTTGATTGAATTTGAGGTATAATTGCAATCCTTCCATTTTATTAGTGCAGCTGTATTGATCTGTCCTCAGCAGCTGTGGCCTGTTGTAGCTTGTAGCATGATGAGTTCAATGGCTTGACCCTCATATTAATGCATGCACCTTGTGTCCACAGGGTCAAAAATGACCCACCCTCAACCTAACCCCTGTAATAAGGCCTCTTCATTGAACCCTCAATCAATATTTTTTTGTGGAGAGGATAAATCATCAATAAATAGGTGAATAACTGTTTTCCTTCTTCACAGTCTGGGGAGACTGTATTTCTTCAGTCTACACCACTGGTTTTTACTACAAAAAACATGCCAAACATCATAATAGATTTTTTTTGCTGTAACAGATGTGTGGTGCTTAACTTTGATTATGACTTCTGATTTAATTACTGCAAGGCTAAAAAAGACTCCTAAGACAACCTTCATATCCTGGCGGAGCACTGCTTTTATATAACAAAATAAAAATGGCGATGTTTAACTTTTTATAATGGTAGGGTAACTCCAGGAAAAACCTTCAAATTTCATGCTGAATATTTTAATTTTGGGGGGTATTCACTGCTGTTAAACTACGGCCCGTTTTGACCCTGAGGACACCACAAGGGTTAAGGTCAGCAAATAAATATGGATGATGTGATCTTTAACATGTGTACTGGATGAAATGGGAACTCGCATTGACAACCTGGAGAAGAATGTTGCTGATCTCATGACACAGGCAGGGATGGAGAAGCCTCAAACTTCAAAATGACTTTTAAGGTAATATCACACATTAGAAATCAGAAATGATGTTGGTTCATTTAAAATATTGTTGGACCTAATTGCTTCCATTCCTTTAGCATATACTTGCTTAATTTTGTGCCTTTTTTTTAGTTATAATAAATGCTCATAAATTGCCCCAAAAAGCAATTTCTTCTATTTTCATGCTTTTCCAACTGAAGGGTTAATTATTAGGTATAATTTGTTCATTAGACAAATATGTGCTTACCTATATGGTATAGTTTTCTCGCCTTTTGCGTGGACCATGTCCACAAATGTGCACCATGGGCCAAGAGTGTGATGGTAGTGGGATTGTTGTGGTGATGTAAGCGGAAAGTGGACGACTTAAAACACAAATGGAGGAACCTGTTAATATAAGCTTGCCTGAAGCATCTTGCTGTGGGTATACGCTACATTTTATGAGGTCTGACTGGTGTGGTAAGGACGTAAAGGCAGGAAACGTAGGTCATGGGTCTGGGCATAAGCACCCATTTAAATGAACATTCCACAATACCAACCACTGGGGACACTTGGTTAAACCTACACAGGAGAGGACAGTGCGCCTTCCACTGGTCCCCACTTACCTCAGTTTGATAAAACAGAAATATTAAAGTGGGGTAAGCCAGTATACTGGGAATAGTGGAGTAAAAGAGGACTTCATTTGTTAATATTTACAATGAATGTGCAAAACGCTTATGTATGTTTGTTGTTTTCTGAAAAAACCATTAATAAAAAGTTCAAAAATAAGCGAGCAACAAGACATTAGTGTTCATAATTTGTTGTAGACCCATACCTTACATTGCTAAGTACACCCTTCTGAAATTATGGTTCATAATTGAGTGAATGTAGTATTTTTTTGTGTGGCATTAATATACATTAATGACTGATTGAAAGAAAGCTTATGTAGTCTTTATTTGAACACGTCAGAATAAGCAAAATATAATGAATTAAAAATTAATTAACAGATGTCAAAAATAATTTTGGAATTTTTCCTAAATAGAAATGTTTTGGTGAGATACTAGAATAGACAAGTTCTTCAATCTGGGCCTTTTTTTGCAGGTGGTCTTGGAGCCAAATTCAGTGACCTTAAGGTAAAATGTGTTGCATTATATTTGCATCCAAATGGAATTCCTGACTCCAGTTTCTTCACATACACCTTAATTTCAAACCTTTTGTCCCTGCAGTTGAGAACATTCAAGAATGTACTCTACGAAATGCTCTTTATTCCATTTTCAGAAGACAAGAAGAACGAAGACGCCACAGTGCTCCATTTTTTGTTAATAATGTGGTTTGAGCAGGTGGAGCATTCCTCATGAAACCAAGAAGAAAATAACGATTCAGTTCATCAGTTTCATCTCATCATGAAGGCTACACCATTGCTAGGGCTGATGGAGCTAAAATTGATTATTTTTGTATGGAAAAAGACTCCCCCCCCCATGCTGAAGTCACTTTAGGAAATGAATAAAACCATTTAATGATTAAAAAACATTGCTTAGAATGGTTCTTGATGCTCTTCATTGTAAAATGAGAATATACACATACAATATACACCAAAACACATTAGCATAACATGTCAAAATTATACATCACTTCAGTGATTACTGAAGTGATGTATAATTACTTTACAGGTTACTGTGGATAACACAACTGTAACAAAACAATGGACAAACAGATCTTCAAACAGTACTAAAATGCAGAATTACCTCAAACACAAAAATGTTCAATTCAATCCATTTTAAAAGGAACAAAAATCTGAAGTGATGTCCTTATCCTGATAGGCAATTTCAAGTTATTTGTGCATTATGAACAAGCTATTTCTTTTAAGAAAAGTCAATCCACAGTCCTGCTTCTCCAAAGTTCAATATCCAAGGCCAATTGTCCAAGGTGTCTCAAGCATGGATATTTCCAAGCACCACATAGAACAAGGGGGTGGCATGAATTAATATCTGTATTTGGTTGAGTAGTCTTTTGGAGAGACAACCAGACCTCTTCCTTTTCGTGCACCCCTGTATACCGTCTCCACAATATCAATCATCTCCTGCTTATCCTCCATTGTCCAGTTTATCTTGTTGTTATTACCCGTGCCCAAGTCAATCATGATGTGTTTGTTCCTGGATTAATGAAGAGAATCATGAGGTTAATGACTTTGGAGTTTCAGGTTAATTCGAAGACTGCCATGACATTTAACTGTACTGTGGATGCACACCATAACATTAGCCGCTGATGTTATGTTATGTTTTTCACCGTACAATTTAGATTCAATGTGCACACTTTACTCCAGGTGAAATGTTTTAATCCAATTCATTGAACAAAAATGATGTGAAGAATTCAGTAATCTGCTCTTAAATGCACATAATTTGAATAATTAAAGCACTCAAACACTTCCTTTGGCTTCTGGTTCATCCTTGGGGCCTTTTGAGAGACACCAATAAAGATTATGCCAAAAACATGCCTTCTCGCTCTCAAAGAAATACTTTCATAAATGTTAGAAATAATTGCCACTAACCTGAAAAAGAACATGACTGTGCAAGGGTCGTACAGCTCATACATCTTGTTGAAATCTGGCACCTCTGTGATGTCCACCAGATAAATGACAGCAAAGTTTTTCACCTGAAAAAAATTAGAAGGACATCAAAGAAAGTATCTGTACATAAAGCAGTAGTTTGATATATACTGTACACTAAAGGTTGCAACTTTTCTTGTAACTCAGTGGTAACCCTGTTCTTGGAGATCTACCATCCTGTTAGTTTTCATTTCAGCTCTAATTTGGCACACAATGAGATAGTCTAGCTGTTGAATGAGGTGTACTTTGTTAGGGTTGTCGTGAAAACCAACAGGACAGCAGATCTTCAGGAACAGGGTTGGTTGCCACTGTTGTAACTGATGTCACTACAGCTTGGTGACAATGTTGATTGAAACCTCAGTTACCCTGGTGTGTTCAGCTAAAGTCCGTTTTGTAGTTAGGCTACAGCTAACTCAAGTAAAATATTAAATAATGGCTCTTATAACAAGGACAAACCATGTACAAAGATTTGATAATGAACTGACCAACGAGGTAATAATAACTTTAGCATTACCTTCTCAGCGATGCTGTACAACACTTCATCCATTTTCATGCAAGTCGGGTCCCAGTCATGGCCGAAACGAATGACTAGAACACGATCCTCCTCAGAGAGGATGGCTTGATCCACTTGCCATCCATTGTGGAGATGTGGGAGCATGTACGACATTTTGAAAATTCAAATGTCGTTTTCCTGAATAAACCGAACAGAAACGTACGATTTATTTAGCCAGCACTTATCAGTAAACCTAAGGTGGTTGTTCAAAAAGCCAGATACCCTTAACTTTGCCAAACGAATATTGGTTAGTCTACACTAATAACATTAGCTAACAAGCTAGCTAGCTTATGTGATAACTTGAGTTGATGATCAGTCGCCAAACGAGAAGGCACTCAAACAACCTGTAGGCTATCACTTAAGCTATATTACTGCCAAATTCAGAAAGTAATGCCCCTGAATTCTCCCAATGGTTATAGTTGGCAAAGCTAGCTGCTTAGCTGCGTTAAAATTAGCTTAGCACTACATAATATTAGCTGAGTTAGCTAGCTAGACAACTGCTGACATTTATAGAACGCAGGTAGCTAGGTCTAACGTTATGCTACTACCAAGCTAGAAAACTAAGGCTCACAACTTAAGACGCAATATCTTACCGTGCTAATAAATATTAAAATCCGGAAATATATTGCTGATTAACTTTTTTTTTTTCCTTCAACAAACCACCTCATCCAGTAGCAAACAAATTTCGACGTTATTTGCTCGGTTGTAATGGCGTTTCAGCAAGTCTGCCGCTGGTCCATGCCTTGCGTCATAGGAAGGCGACAAAAAAGTGTTGGGTGCACTTACAGTTCATTGGTTGGGTGTAATGTTGCGGCCAAGGCCATGCGATATTTGTAACACAGCAGCTAACTACAATTTATTTATTGCATTGTACTAAAATCTATCTGCCATATATAAGGATATTTCATCTAACAAAATATATTTAGAGTGGTTGTGATTGAGGTGAACCCTGTCAGGATCCACCAGTAAAGAACTATGTAAGTTCTAGTGAATGCCTTTCTGCCCTCATACTTTTAAGATACAGAAAGGAAGCAAAACACCTATGGATAAAAGCCCAGGAAATATGATAAAGGTATAACGTGATTATAAATCCCTGACACAGAGGCACTGCACATGGGATAATTTTACGAAAGGAGTAATTATGTGCTTTAGGGCAGGAGTAGTAGTTTAAGGGGAATATATTTGTATTTTTGTGTGGAGATTATTAGTAAGGAGAAACTTAGGTCACGTAGAGAAAAATCCAGGCCTGATGCAGAGCTGGATATTCACCAGACAGAAGACAAATGATGGGCTGGTCTGTTCTTACCATCATACACTGAACTCCATAATGTTTGGGACAAATACTTTTTATTTTTCTTGATTTGGCTCTGTATTTCAGTTTTTGATTAGTGATAAAACAGTTCCCACGTGGTCAAAGTGCACATTCTCAATTTTTATTAAATTATATATTTTCAAATACATTTTGGTTTCGCCATATAGAAATGACAGTACTTTTTATACATAGACAAATTACTTCACAGGTGATTATCCAGTTATGCTCAATTGCTTACTTAGTGCAGTTATAAGAGCTTTCAGTGTCTAGTCTTGATTCTTGGCTTTTTGCTTTTTGAATCTGTTATGAATTTTGTGAACATGAAGACCAAAGTTGTGCCAATGAAATTCAAGGAAGATATTATGAGGCTGAGAAGGTGGTGGGAGTGTTATGGTTTGGTCATGTATGACTGCCACAGGTATTGGCTCACTTGACTTCATAGATAATGTAACTGATGATAGCAGCAGCAGAATGAATTCTGAAGCATAAAGAAGCAACTTATCTGCCATAACACCCCCCACCAGCATGTTTCACAGATGAGGGAGAGAGCAGTGCTTTGGATCCTGAGCAGTTCCTATTGGCCTCCATATTTGCTCTTGCCATCACTCTGATACAAATGTATAAATATATGGCCATAAATAAAAGCTGAGAATGTGCACTTCAATCACGTGAATTGTTTGATTACAAATAAAAAATTGTGGAGTACAGAGCCAAATTAATTTTTTTTTAAAATCTTTAGCCCAAACATTATAGCACTCACTGTAACATGCATATGTCCCAAATGGGAGGACTATATATAAAAAGTGCTGCAGTTTCTAAACGAAACCAAAACGTATAATACTTTTTAACACAAAAACAAATAACAAATCGAGAAAAAATGTTGTTCTCCCAAACATTATGGAGTTTACAGTATATTCTTGATCTCTTCCATTTCTAATCCACAGATAAAATGAGAACCACATCTGGAGTACTGTATTTTGATTTGAAACTTCTTTCAGAATCTTGGTCCATGTAAGATTTTTTAATAGTTAAATAAATGGCCAGATTTACTGCACAAAGTAGCATTTATATATGGCTGGTGAAAGTATCATTGAATGCAATTGGCACACATTTTAATCAGTACAGTATTTATTCTTTACAACTGCAACACAATGCTTCAAATGACAATAACGGAAAGGATCCATAATAAGCAAACCTGAAGTCATACTCATCCAGACTGCAATGTGGAACGCTTGAGAGGCACTCTGGTCACAAAAATAAAACAATTTCATAAAAATTATATGGTACATAACTCACTACCTGGGTGATTGAGGAGGATGATTCCAAAATGCAGTTAGTGTAGTGCTGAACAAGGCTGATTGCTGATGTCACTGGACCAAAGATAGCTCTGAGCTGTCGCTATATGCTGTAGGTCAGTGGGAGAAAGTAGATATTTTGAAGATTTAAAAATGTATTGGAAAAAACATTTTTATGCGCAAAACAATTTATAACCCTATACAAATCACTTATACCCAACTTCTATAAACTAGGCATAAGTACGAAATGTCTGGGCCATATCGTTAGCGGATTCGTACTTTTCGGTTATAGGACATATCTGGCTTCACTCTGCTGCCGTAGCGCACTCAACTGACCAGGGCTTCCTGGGTAGCTAAGGCATAACCCCCCACCTCCTCTCAGCACCCATCATTAGTGTGAGGTGCACATCTCTGACAGTCACTAGCTCTCCTGTATGCTGTGTGGTCCTTAAGTGATCACTAGCTTCACATGCAACTACATCAGAGGAGAGCACACACTTCAGCTGCAGGTCACCCTTTGTGGATGCAGTTGGCAAGCCCTCTCCTAGCAGCACTGTACAATTCACAGTTTTCAAAAATGGGTGGGTTCCTGTCAAACTGCACTTGGGAAGCATCATTCGTAATCTTAAAGATGTTTTGGACCATGCTTCATAGCCTTATCAAATCATATATTTTGACTGATCACCACTGTAGATTTTACTGTTGAATTTGGTCTTCATAAAATTATAATCACTGGAGAATGTGTGTATAAAAACCTAAAGATACTTTTGTTTGTACAAACAAGAGATATAAAAGACAAGTCAATATTGAAAATGTGGGAAATGACTTGGATCAATTATGACTCATTATGTTTCTAAGCTATGTACAGTAACAGTGTACAGTAACAACATAAAACTGTTTCCCCTCTAATACTGGCATAAGATCGTAGTTAACATTCACACACAACAAAAAGAAGGCCATTTTGGAATAAGGGGCTTAGATTTGTGGCACATATATCTATAGGCAGCACTCAAACTTATTTTTGGTCAAAAAATACAGAACCAATAGGAAAAGAACAGTCATTGTTAATTGAGGTTAAAACTGATTCTTGGAAAGTACAGAAAAACAGGATGACTTGTGATCATCTTTTTTGTTGGAAAACCTGGAGTAATTCAAACACTTTTACAGCAACACAAGCACACAATGTACCATTACACAGTCTAACCTTAAGTAGCTCCACCTTTTCCACACGATATGGAACTGTCAGCTCTGTCAAGCTTCTGCTAGACCACCCGTGCACCAGCACCACTGCAGCTGAAGTATATTCATTACTTTGGTGCACTTGCCCGTAAAGCCAGTAACCATTTGACACCCTACATTCAGCACAATACAACAAGAGAACTGGTACCAATTGTAGGAGAGAAGTATTCCTCACTGCTGTCAAGTGTTAGCCTGTAGGCTAATGCTGGGTCATTGTGTGGACCTAAAGTCGTGGTAATCCAAGGAACATCAGCCAACTTAAAACCACCAGAAACAATGGAAGAGCCTTTCTTGACTAATTGTTTTAAACATCCATCTCCCTAGGATTCTGGTCCTCATGTACAGTACATTAATCCATCTACTGTGCCATTCCTCTTTACATCAGATTCAAATGAAAACAAAAATTTTATTTTGATGCACAGGACATTTCAACAGCTTTAAACTGATCAATGAATCCAAATGGGCTATTTATGGAATTAATGCAAACAAGTCAATAATACTTAAATGACATTTGATAGCACTAAATGCTAAAGTTTTTTTTTGTTTTTGTTTATGTGCGTTTGCGTGTGTGTGTCCCACCCTAATCTAAAATATCCTTCATCGCAAACAAGAACTGTCTGGATAAAGCAAAAATATATCATAAACCTGAAATGATACCAATAACTCCAGAAAGTGAATTACCCCTTTACAACAATCGCTACAAAAGCACAGGCCTGTGTCACTGTGCAATCCGCAGTCAGGTTTTCACAGAATCTACAAGTTTAAATTAATTAACATTTGTCAAGTTCACCAAAAACTTGAGTTATCTGTAACAGCTCGCCCTTATGGTTGTGCTTTAAATATTAAGATCAGGCAACCCCACATTATAAAACAAAATGTTATCTTACATAAATAATATATAAGGTTGTTATGCTTCAGATGGTCAGATTAAATATAATGTGTGGAAATAAATGGCCTAACACTCAAAACAGAGTAATACCCATTTCTACAAACTGAGAATTGCGGGTGTATACAAACTTAAATAAGCTTTGAGAACTTTTTTAAAGTATGATGCAGCTAACAAATTTCAAGGGCAATTAACTGTTCTTTATCATCAACATACTGTAACCTTAATTACATGACATTTTCAAAAAAAGTTATTGCTGAAAAAGTAAATTAATTCAAGGTCAACAGATTGTATGTTCAAAACTTACAGGCGTATATTGTATGAATATAACATACCAATGTTAACATTTTTTGTTTCGAAGTACAGTTATTTTTCCCCAAACAGTACAGTCTGCATGAGAAGATACTAGGACAACATATCTGTACAGAAAAACTGCTGTTAAACCTACAAAATCTTGTTCAGATCCATCAGCCAACAATGCTTCTTGACAGTTTTGTAGTCAGTAGTTCACACACTCAGACCTGCAAAATGTTGCTGGACTGCTGTACACAAAGTACCAAAAAAAAAAAAAAAAAAGTATACACTGGGCATGTTTTTCTTAAATTATTTGTACTCGAACCATTTAAGCAGCTGTTTTTTCCGATGCAGGTTCAGGAATGAAAAGGTCATGCTTAACCTTCTTCAGCTCAGCCATGTTGAAGCCCAGTAGTACCGCAGTTCTGTTTTTGTGGATAGCTCTCAGACACTTGTTGCGCTTGTTGGCGAAGTTGCACGCCACGTCAATCTTGTTAAGCCAGAGGCGGTTGGCTAGTATTTCACACTCCTTCTTGGTCAGGTAGGGCTTCCTGTGGAAGTACTTGGCGATGAACTCCCTCCGTTCATCGAAGGAGCGCATCTCCATCCCCGTGGGGTCCAACGCGAGGGCCACCGGCGGGTCCTGCTGCGCCTCGGTCGGGACGGCGGGATGGGCGGCGCTCTTCGGCGCCTCCACCTTCCTTCGCTTTCCCACTGGGGCAGACCTGGCCTCCCTTTCCCTCTTGTTGGCCTCCACCGCCTCCCGCAGGGCCGCCTCCAGCCTCATTTTGCTCCGCAGCTCAGCGTCATCCTTGGGGGTCTTGGGGGCGGGGGCGGGGGCGGGGGCGGGGGCGGGCGCTGGGGCGGGAGCCTGTCGGGCAGGGCGAGGAAGGGGCGGTCTCTGCTCGGCGGCTCTGTTCACAGCGGGTGCCGACTGGCCGTTGGCGTCTGAGTTTATCGGCCTCTCAGCGTCTTTGGTGGTCTTGGGTGCGCACCGGCAGCGCTGCATGTGGATGGAGATGGCTTTGGGCGTGGTCTTTCCCGTGTACACTCCACTGCAGTACACACACTTGAACGCCGGGGTCTTTAAGACGGCGTGGATGGTGGGTATGATGAAATGCTTAGCCTTCAGGTGCATATTGTAACTCTCCACACCGTGGAGTTTCTCGGGACAGAAGGGGCAGATAGTGATGCCAGTCTTAGTTATGGATGGCCTGGACACTGGCTCGGTGGAGCCTGGAAACATCTTCAAGAAGATCAGATCCAGAGAGCTAGTGACCAGAGCGAAGTTAACCTCCTTGTCTCCAATTAGGTCTTTAGAGACTGTTGTGTTTATATCGAAGTACGGGAATAAGAGATTGCCATAATCGTCGGAGTACAGCCGATACTCCCGTCTCATGAAGTCACAGTTGGCCTTCTGCAAAGGACTGTGCTCAAGGCTTGTGTGCTCCATGAGCTGTTTGATTGAGTAGAAAATTCCAGAACAATACAAGCAGTTCAAGCCATGCAGCAGGTGCTCAAAAAGTCCCTTTTCTGACAGCAGAACCTTGCACATCAGGCATTTAACAGTTTTATCTGGCATCTTCTTTAGGAATGGCGCCCTGGCTGCCAGCCCCTTCAGCCTGGCGGGTTTGGCGGGCACTTTGTGAGCCACCTCCGTGTGTACCTGGTACACATCGGAAGGAAAGAGCTCATTACACACAGGGCAGGTTATCCACTTTTTGGCTTGTTTGGAAGCCGCGGGAGGGTCCGAGTCAGAGCTGCCAGTTGGCTTGCTAGGCTGCGTTAAAGCAGCGCTATTGACCTGGGCTGCAGGTACAGGTCCTTTACTGACCACTGGGGCACTGTTGGCTTGGACTGGCATTGGGACTGGAAGGGGTGCCAGGGTATAAGTTGGCAGGCCGTTGACCTTGTTTCCTGTGGGAATCAGGTGACTAAGAAGAGATTGTGAGGTCAGCATGGTGCCACGGGGGGCAGGTTGGCTCAGAGGGAGCCTCGGGTTTAGGAGGAGGGGCTGAGGAGTTGGTCCCCGCAGACCCAAACTGCCCTGGACCTGAACACCAGGCGGCAAGAAGACCTGTCGTGGCTGCTGGGGTTGCTGCTGCTGCTGCAGCTGTTGCTGCAAATGGGGCTGGTGCTGGTGCTGCGGAAGCGCATGGGGCTGGTGCGAAGACTGCGAGTGGGGCTGCGAATGGGGCTGGTGCTGCGACTGCGCGGGTAGTCCTGCAGCGATCGGCAGCAGTTTTGGAGCGCTGTGAGAGACGTTAGCCAGGGCCGTGCCCGTCGGGGCCTGAATCATTGGTGTGGCTAAGCCCCCCGAAGTGGGCAAAGTGGCTGGGATCCCCCTGGGGGGCTGCGTGTTGTGCAGGGCTGCCGCTGCTGAGCCAGGCCTCAGCAGGCCCTTGGCCTCTGCGCTGGCTAGCTGCACCAGAGCGGAGGCCTGTGCTGGCAGGAAGGTCTGGCTCGACCCCGAGGTACACACCACAGAGGCTGGGTTGTGTGGGGTTCCGTGCAGCACTGTCCCAAACATGGGGCCTCCCGGCGCTGGACCTGCGTCAGGCCGCAGCAGAGGCAACGTTTTCCCTGGCTGCTGGTCGCCATTCCTGGAAATCAACTGACTGTTATAAATGTGCAGCTGCATGGTCTTGGGCGCCAGATTGGGAAGGTACTTCTTGGCGACCTTGCTGTGTTCATATATCAAGGCGTTGATGTGTATGTCCACCTCCTTGTGCTTGTCGGAGGACAGTATGTGGTAGAGCAAATGCTCGGAGCTCTCTGCCGCAAGGAAGCACATCTTGCAGTAGAACTTGAACGAGTTTTGCCCCTTGGCCCGTTGGTCAATGTCCGCCCGCTGCCCAAAGTAATGGTTCAGCAGGGATACGTAGTGGCTCACCAAGACATGTTTCTTCATGCAGTACAGCAGCGTGTCATGGTAGGAGCATTTCCGACAGGAGTACCTCTCCGTGGTGCTGGCGGCAGTGGGTAACGGTCCAACCGGAGACTGGGACGTGAGGGGCGGAGCAGTGAACGCCGGGGTCTTAGAAAGCCCAGCATGGAAAATTCTGAAGTGTCTAGAAATGACCCTTGGGTGAGCGATGAACGGGCAGCAGGAACAAACAGACAGCAATCCCAGATCCTGCTCCTCCTCATGACACCTCAGGACATGGCCTTTGTAGGCGTGCCAGGACCGTGCTGAAAACTTGCACAGGCTGCAGCACAAAGACTGTGTGCGGTATCTCCACTGAAAAGAGAAAGACAGGCAGTAATGAGTGATTGTCAGATGTGACATTGATCACAATTTGACCACAGCTAAAATGTGTATTGGACTGATTAAAGCAGAATTTATATTTGTACATTGCTGTATCCCTATTTTAATTCTGCCTAATCATTTTAGATGTATGCATCCATGGAGTACATGTAGTTCAACCACACACAGTCCAAGCCTGAGAAACACACACTGCACATTCCAGTTTTCGGGGGGGGGGGGGGGTAAGGGCAAGGCACCCATGTATCCAAGCGGCCTCCACTTCTATCCATTATGCTTTGACTTCTTAAAAGAATAAATGCCGTTTTATCTGTGAAACAGGTCTCCATCCTCCCAGCAGCTGGTGCCATTTTGGTCATGGGGCCCAGACAACGTTCTCAACAAGAGGACATCTCATACTCCTACAAGGTGTTTCATGTAGGAAACCCTCACTACTGTGAACATCTAGACCAGAGGTGGGCAATGAGAGCCATATTGGTTTCAGAGTTTTCTGCAAACCTCTGGCCCTAATCATTTAATTAGCCCCAACATTTACGCCTTCTGACATTTTAGCTACATTTTTTTTCCGATAAGAACCCAAATGACAGCCTAAGGTGGTGGTTGTGTCCCTATATGAAAAGTTTTACTGTGATCTAATCTATGAATGAACCAGTATTGGTGTATTCAACCAATCAGATGATTTTGTCACAGTAATTGGTTAAAACAAGATTGCACACACACCAGCACACTGGAATTGTCCACCTTGATCTCGACTTCAGCTAATATAAACATTTTGTGTAAGAATATTGAATTTTGAGAAAAACAATATGTGATCCCTTTTAATTCCTCTATGGGTTTTGAGAATCCTCTATGAGAAATAACTTGTTAGAAAAAGTTATGCGACTACCAATTGTGCTGTTTTTATTCCAAGAAACTTAGGTCTCCTGATTAGGACAAATTCAAAGCTGTGTGCATAACTAAGGATGGGCTTAAGCTTTAACATTCACTATTACCCAAAAAGTAGGCATAAGAGTGTATTCATAATCATGCCTGCTAGACACTCAGTCATAAGACCCTAATACGCCAATAACTTAAATATTGTTTTAACTTTCAAACAAAAATACATAATGTAAATCCCTATCATGGAACAATGGGTTAAGAATAAGCCAATACTACAAATATGTTTGGAATAGAAGATATGGGATTAATTTCCATACTATTCTACTTGCTAAAGATATACAATTCATGTAAACATTGTTTGGAGTTCTTACACTTTCACAATACGAAACATAATATTTTTTCCAGGTTGCTCACGTCAGATTTGAGAGCCCATATTCTGCTTTTCAAAATGCCTTGTAGACTCAACATATTTTGTGGATAAAATCTTCTCCCCAATTTAGTCGTTATACCAATTCCCCATGTGAATCACGGTCCTGATCGATGCGCTATCCTTCTGTTGGTCTGGGGAGGGTGTAGACTACCACATGCCTCCTCCGATACATGTGGAGTCGCCAGCTACTTCTTTTCACCTGACAGCGAGGAGTTTCACTGGGAGAGCGTAACGCATGCGGAGGTTCACGCTAGATCCCGACCAACCAGTAGGAGTCGCTAATGCAACGATCAGGACTCATACCCTCACCGGCTTCCCACCCGTGAACACTGCCAATTGTGTTCATAGGAGTATCTGACCAAGCCGAAAGTACCGCTTGAACCCGGGTCTCTGCGGTGGTAGGCGAGTGCTTATAACTCTACTACCCAGATGGCCACAGATGTCTGCTTTTTAAAAGAAAGACCAACAAAATATTTCAGAGTGAACATGCTGACATATTCTCCCAATGGAGCTGGGTAAGACATCACTAGAAGTGATGCGTCCGAACTGCAGTTCAGATTCTGTATGCATGTAAACAGTAACAGTGAATCAAGTGATATATTCTGCATTAGAGGTGGGTTATTTCAGCCATGATATGCCTTTTCATGCAAATCCTTTTCAGAAAAGCTGCCCTGGTATGATTCCTCAGGTTCAGCCAACATGCATGTAAACATACACCAAAACAGTGTTTGCCTGCTTTGAAAACCCTTGATTAACTCATAATATTTTAACTAAAGGTGGTGTTGATATAAAACTGTAGTAATACCCCATTATGTTTCTGTCGTTTATGGTCGCTCGCCATGATGCATGTCACAGCATGGACTCATATCATACCAATCCTGAATAATTCTGTGGTAACCATGGTTTTAGAGGATCAAAAAGTAATAAATGCACTACGATTTATAATTAAGTATTATAATTAATATTAGCACAAATATACATTTATCTTTAAATTTTCTGCCTCAAAGTTTCCTGATTATGAAGGACAATGTTAGAAATTCAAGCCGAGGAAAAAAAAAAAAAAAAAACAAACAAATTAGCAAAACCTTTGGTTTATTAACTATTTTATCATAACTACTCATGTTTATTAACCATATTGACACAAATACTGCATTATATATTGTGCATAGCCAGAATTCTCTTTGGAGAGGTATTCCCTTTGTCAAAGATGTAATCAAGTAGGAGTGCAAGATATGGACATACTGTGACATTTTTACTAGATATTGCGATAGGCCAAACACTTGGGTGAAGGCTTGTTTGCCATTTCCAAATGAAAAGCAGCATCTGGAGGAGAAGAGAGCATGCTCATCTACTAGGCTTAGCATCGATGCCTCTTTCAAGCATCACTAATTGTGAACATTTCCTATTTCCTGAAGATTATTGAGACGCATAGATACAAGTTTCAAATGAAAATACTGGCTGTAGACTAGCAAATAAACTCTAGCAATAAGAAATGGTTTACATATGACGTGCCTTACGAACATGAATGCCTGCCATGCCCTTGTCTGCTGAACAGGTCACGATAATCTAATAGTGTTTGTTACAGTTTGTTACAAATTGGTTATAACAGGGTTAAAAACTTGGAAGAAATATTAAGAAGATAATAATTTCTCACTTTTGGTGAATATAACCACAATTTGAATCCAGTTTCCTGGACCTTTAGACTGTCACTGTCAAGATTCGAAACGCGAAAATTCCTCCAACAGGGGAAAACTAGAAATACCACCTTGCGGTTGTATGCCTCCGCCAATGAGTAGCCAGTTTGGATATAAAATGTCATCACTTCATCATTTTATCCTATTAGACATTTGTGTGAAACACTGTCATAATTAGCATATGAATTCTTGAGTTATGGCCAAAAAGGTGTTTTGACCTTTGACCACCAAAATCTAATCAGTTGAGTCCTTGAGTCCAAGTGGATGTTTGTGCCATTTGAAGAAATTCCCTCAAGGCAAAAACATGTTTTGTATTCCCTCAAGGCAAAAATGTGTTTTGTGAGGTCACAGTGACCTTGACCTTTGACCACCAAAATTTAAAAAGTTCATCTTTGAGTTCAAGTGGACGTTTGTGCCAAATTTGAAGAAATTCCCTCAAGGCGTTCCTGAGATATCGCGTTCACGAGAATCGGGACAGATGGACGGACAGACGGAAGGATGGACGGACAACCCAAAAACATAATGCCTCCGGCCACGGCTGTGCCGTTGTGGAAGCATAAAAACTGAATTGTTAAGAAAGATAGAGACATTAGAAAACATGTACTTAATTAACCAGAAATGCAAAGGCTTGACTTTCAGGAACTTTCAACCATAGGGTTGAACACTCTCGTGTAATCTACTGGAAAACCAGTTTGGACTGAAACGGAATTTGGGGAGAAGGGAGATTTTAAGTGAGATATTCAAGGCTTCCAAGTTTAATCATTTCACACCACCCAAAATATAGTTGTTGTAGGTATATGTCCGCATAATTTTATCAGGTGTTTTATTCCATGTAAATTTGAATACCATCTGTTCATACATTTTGAAAAATTATTCACTAGGCGTTAGTAATGCCATATTGTTTGAATAGCCACATTCGCTTCAGATGGTAAGATGAAAAAACACAGGGCCAAGTTACATTAAATAATTTAGGAAACACTGGGTAGAGTTGTTTGGACTAGAGCTCATTCAATTTGTGAGCTCAGATAGCCAATATTGTTTGTTGCAACTTGGCCTCATTTTGATATCAATACTTTCAATAGCAGAGCTAGATTGGGCAAGTTTTAATTAATGACTTACAGACAGTGCTTTTTATGTGTGAGTAACTTGGCATTTTTGTAAATTGATAACTTTTTTTTGTAACTGATAAAGCATATAAATTTATGAACCATAAGATAGTTAAATCGAGAGGCATGCATATACATACACACAAACACTCATACATTCACAGGCATGGATTCAGTCATTTTTTTCCTTTACCACCGATTACATAAAAATGAAACAGTCATATTTTTAATATATATTTTTAATTTTCATTACGATGAGTGTTTTTAATGGGTTATTGTATACATGATAGACCTATAAATTGTTTGCATGTTGGTAGGTGTTCCATAGGCCTAGCTACTATTTAAAACATGCCATTTGCAAGGAAGCTACAGCACTGTAGTTAAAAAGTAGTAACACTAGAAGCGCCATTTCAAGAAAATCGATAAACTTGCAGTCATGAAATCCATATGGCTCCCCCCTTTGTGACTTTTCCTAAACATACGTACTGAACATTGTGATGTAATTTGAATATCAATATTGGATAAGGAAATAAAGCTATAACACTCACTTAAATGGCCAAGAACGGTAAAATAGACCGTCATGTACCATGTCGGTATGCTCGATCATTTTTATCGCTGTAACATTGTTGAAAAAGGACTCCAACAGTACCCGGCTGCAGCCCCACAGAACAAGTCCCTGGCTGGGCGAAGCCTGCAATAGTTGCTCGAGCTTTTAGGGCCTGACTTGTAGTCATGTAGCTGTCTGAGTCATGAATAGGGTTGGGTACCAAAACCCAGTAGCACTATGGCACTGCTTGCCATGCAACTGGTACCTACCAGACCGAATTGCAACACAGACATTGGTCTTCACTAACGTTACAGTCACTCTGTCGACTAAGTCAGTGACAGCAGGTACCGTAATTAGCAAGCTAGCTAATGTTAAACTAGTCAAAATGCCAAAACCGAAACTTTCTGAAAAGTGGCTGCATTGTACACAAAAGAATTCAAACAATGGCACTTGCCTTTGCAATAAAAAGGACATTCTTTATTGTACTCATTTGCTGTGCATTTGAAATAAGGTACACTACCAGTTCAGGCCAGGCACTGCTTGTCCATCTTGCCTGTGTAACCGAGTATCCTGCAGTTGGCCACTTTGATCAGACTACTTTGACCAGATGTTATTGGCAGGCGATGTAGCTAAATGTCCAATAGGGGAAATTATTCATTGTAGAAATGGAGCGTTTACGATAATGAAATAGGCAAGAAAAATGAGACAACTCTAAATAACCAGAGTTTGGGGTTTTATTGTGATGTTCTATCTGAACTCTGCCTGTTGACATGAGGTCGGAAGGTGCAGCAGTTTTTAAAGGTAGAGAGTCTGTGGTCATTGTGGTTATTTCTGCAGGAAACCCTGAAAAGTGCCAAACTCTTGGTGCTGTATAGATATGCCCTACCAAGCCGTAACTTGCCGAATGGCATACCTGCCACCCCAATTGAACAGAGTGGCCTCTAAAAACACATTTAAAGCTGTCCCAAACAATAAGAGCCTCCTTTCTTCTTTCTACAAACTTCTGGTCCTCCAGCAATTTTTGATTGAATTTCCAGTATTGTCGACCTTGGATATTCAGTCATTCCTAAATGAAGATATAAGCTGATGATTGGATTTTGTCTTCAATTAAAACATTTTTTGTTTTTGATATCTACGAAAATGAAATAAGGAAATAATATATCTAATGCCATATTCTGTCTTCTCCATGTATACCTCTCTGATTTTGCTTTTTTAATCTCCAAATATCAATCAGGTCCATTGTGTCCATTATTTATGTAATTTCTGTAGAAGCATGGGGGTGATGATTGAGTTATAGATTTGTGATCTACTGCAGTATTTTGTACCATATTAATATCTCCAACCATTATTTGACAATTACTTGTAAAATAATAAATTGTGAAGCCTTTATATTTTTGGAAATGAACTCAGTGTGGATCATCATTATTTGGACCATATAAGTTAACCAAATAGATTTGCTTGTGTTTAAATAATTATGATTAAAATCATTCACCTTCCTTGAGGAAACCACCATTTAAGGAGTTTATAAGCCAGTATGGGTTATTCCCTGCTGATACTACCATTTTAAAGTAACCCATTTTAAGTATTTTATATGAAAGATTTTAATAAATTATAGCCAATATTAGCTTTAGCTAACAGTTTTTCCAGCCAACTCTGGGGCAGTGAGACTTCCCTGATGCTTGACATGACCAGGATCAGTTACCCAGTTAGATACCCAACCAGCTAGTCAGTCATGTTTTCCATTTCTGTTAATAATACTAGTCCTGCTTTAACACAATTGACATACAAGTATGTCTGCGCTTTGACATTTTTCCACAGCATCTCCAATAAATGCAAACAAATTAATTACTGTAGATAGTCGACTAAATTCCCATGATCCTTCATCATCCCATCATTCCTTTAAGAAGACAGTGGTTATTTAATCAGGTTATTCACTGGTTCATTTTGTTCAGGCTGTTTTCCAAAAGGTCTTTATCATCGCAATGGATTCATTTGTCTCATCGTGGGTTTAGCACAGAAATAACTGCCGATGAAAGAGCGCAAAGCATGCTGGGGGGAAAAAAAGACCTGGAAAGTTGCAGATACTTGATAAAGGTGTTACACAGTTATATCCCTGTCCTTGGTGAAATTAGGTTTTTTTTTAATGTATTCATGCATACCTTTTTTCTCCTTTTCCCATGGCCTTCAGTGAGATCTGTCCAGTCTGTATTATGAAACGTTTTTTCACCAGCATCAAAGCTTTCTAGATCCTGAGAGAAGGGGGAAAAGCTTAAGTAAACTAGTGTTTCTCACTTCAAGAACTGCATGAATCTTAAAACTTCTCAAATGACCCTGCACATTAATCACAGACAAATGTATCCAAGACAAAATTAGTGAAGAACAATGCCACCTCCCTCTTGCCGAATGCAAATTGCAAAGCTATCTACATGGAAGTAAGGACTAAATCTACTTTCCCAAGGCTATAAAACATCTGCAAAATCATTACATTAAGTTGTCAAAAAAAAACAAAAAAAAAAACTCAAGGCTTAATAAATACCATCAGTCCCCACACAGAAGCAACAAAGTTGTCACTGACTGTTATATAACCATCCCGCCCCCTCCATGTGCTGTTCCTTTAATAAAACTGCTCCCTTGAAAAAGCTCTGCACCATCTCACATGCCTGAGCAAGTGCTCCACAACCTCCTGCTCTGTGATTGGTTAGTTCTTACATCACTGTTAGTATTGCACATCAAATATAGCTGGGCTACATGGCCCCTCCCCTTGCACGCTGAGCCCTCATTTTTGTTCAATGAAGGCTACATTTGGAAAGTATCAAGAGAACACACTAGTATAGTACTAGGTAAAGGCAAATGGGTAAAAGGCTAATATGAATCAACCAGCGCTTCACTTAAGTAAGAATGTTACCTTAATTTTTCACCGTGCATCATCTATGGCTCAATAAGTCAATTATAACGAAAATCTCAGTACTAACTCGGCAGAATTTGGGAAAAAATAAACACTTACCCCAAGCAAATCTTTACAATTCTCAAGTCCAATTTCTGACAAAATACTTTTTACTTTCTTCCTTGATCGTCTGATTCTGTCCAAATTTCCAACGGGAAGCTGATACATCGTGTCTTCCCTGGAAGAAGCGTTAACATTTATTGAGTTCATCCATATGTTTTTTCTCTTCCCCATTTCATTTTCAGCTTAAAACTTCATTCCTTAAATAGCCTACTTTTAATGCAGAATTCAACTCAGCTTAGACCCTTGGTGCTCATGACCAAGGTCTGCAAAATGGCCTAGCAACTTTTCTACTTTATCTTCAGTCCATAGGGGAACTTTTAACAATGAACCTTTACCAGCAGTATCTATTCTCCACATTTAGATGGACTTCTTGAAAATCTCACTGTTGTTCCAGACCCTCTCAATTCAAAGTGAAAGACTGAAGACCTACAACGTTCTTCTTTGAGTCCATGAGCTAACATTTAACTTGACGATGCAACAATGTTTAATGCAGTATGACAGCAAAATTAAACTATTCAGATCACACTTCTGATGACAGGGAATAATGCCTCAACTTATAAAATATTTAAGTATAACATTTGCTTAACAAGTTCAATGTCCCCAGGAAAAAAATGACAATTTACCAGCTATGAATCAACCAAAATAATACTGTCATGGCATTATATCCTGAAAGAGGTTTGGCATACGTCCTTACATCTCACATTTCATGTTGAAATTGGTTCAGTGCATACAGCACACACCAACTCATGATAACAATAACAAATAAGTATCATTTCTCATTTTAATGCACGTATAACTGAAAAACTTGTTTACCTTGTATTGAATGAACCTACAGCAGCTATTTACAATATACTCATTAATAAAATCATTAATTTTGTTTGATTTGATTAGTGGTCTTATCAAGTTGGAGTTAAGCTGAACTTGTTGAATAACTGAATCTATACTCCCAAACTAAACATAACAGATATGACTGACTTGGCGGTCTAAACGGAAACCTAATTTGCAGTTTATGCAACACAACTAGAGCTTACGACTCCAAGAGGACTTTCTATTCAATTTGCTTACATTGGTAGAGAGAAAAAAATCACACCTTCAAGCACCCCATTACCAATTGCTAGGCAATATATCCAGATGGCATCATCTGATTGGATAAATAGCAACCAATCACATACTGTCTAATGCTCTGCCAGATGGGAAGAAGGCAGCAGGGCCTAGTCCTACATCTCACAACCTTCCATTTGGTAACAGTTTCTTCCCCATCACTACTCAGATGACAGATGCTGCAAGCTAGTAAAGTCTTCACTTGAAACACAACGGATCTCAGAATATTTACAAATAGAAAGAATGTCACATTTTAGCCATACCAAAACTGGTCATACAGTATGACTGACTGAACTTCACAAATCTTGAGGGAAACGTATATAGAACCTTTAAAACCCACTGATTTTAATTTTTTTTTTTTTTTAATATGACATCAAATTGGAATGCAAAGTATATGCATTTGTCAACCAATGTTCCTATCAACAGATTTAGAAAACTTCATACTCTATGCAGTTCCCGAACCAATGAATCAGGACCTAATGAATCATGCACACGCATGTCAAATTTCCTTGAGTGTCAAAAATATCATCAGGATTGGTATGGGATGTTTACCTTATCCAAATTCACAGCATACCGTTCAAATTCTCCAGAAGAAAAACAGATTAGCTACTTCATCAAAACCCTTTGTTCGTTATTATTATTCTATTATTACAGTTTGCTGGGATACCCATTGAGATGCATATACAAGAACGTGTTAATTACCAAATTCAATTCAGTTTTGAATAGGACAAGGCACATGTATGAATAAAATGGTCACATTATGGGTAACAATGAAAATGCCATGACAAGGACATGACAGGAATTAATACCATAGGAAGCCCCCAAAAGTTCTGACAATGTGCTAAAAACAACATGATTCTAAGTTTTAAAGTACATAAGTGACATGGCTTGTGGTTTGGATTCAAATACTTTACAATTAATTTGCCAATCATACCTGTGAAACTAATTTATTCCAACAGATTATTGGAGGTAAGAATAATTAAATGGCAAGTAAATATATCTGAAGGGAGACAGATGACGTGACTGTCGCACTTTTCTCATTCTAGCACAATGTTTCATTAGATTTGATACTGACTTACTACTATTTATATGGTAGAGAAGCCAATTGGCTATTTTCAATACCTGTCCAAAACAAAAATAAAAAGTCATATAACTCTAAAATACCAACAATACATAAATGTCAACACAAAAATAACTATAACTCACTCAAGATAAAGACTTAATAAGTTTTTGTGATTTTCATTACAATCTACACAGCACTCGTCATGACTACTCCCCATTCAGCCAAGTTGGTAAAACAGTATGTTCAAAATTTGAATGTACAGGACGGAGTTTATTACAAACATTTGTTACTATTGTGGCAGCATGAGTCTTCCATTATAGTTATATAATTTCCACTTAGATTTACGTCACTTCAAAACTCAGAGCACACTGAACAATTATCAAATGTAGTTCATACATATTTCAGACAACTATACATTGTTAGTTACATCGTGAAATAATTTAAATGACAAATAAAATGTATCACCTAATTAATGCGGAGTAGAAAATAAAATTCCATTTGTTAATCTCTGCTAATATATAATTAATATAAGTAGCTGTAAGATAATATGCAATTTTGCAGCTAGCTACATCTATCAAATGCCTTTGTTCGGCTATGTTTTTTTTTTTTGTTTTTTTTTCGTATTACGCCCTGCAGTAATGGGCGTGACGTTACAAAATAAGTGTGCTGTGCAGCTTCAACACCTGACGCTGTATCATTTTCCAAATAAATGCTCAATTAGATGTCTAAACAACTAGTCAACTTATCCAACTTACTTGACCTTTAATACAAAATGAACAGGAATGGAGAAAAAACTGAAAATACAGCAAACAAGTGCAAGGCAAGTAGAACGTTAACGAGCTAGCTAACAAACACCCAAAACAAGAGTGGGTTCAAAACTTGGTTAACAATGCCCGAATATAGCAAGTAGCATCTCCATAACTTGACATCGGCTCTGCTTTCCACTACCTGACATTACCTGGCATGCGAATATGGTCATAATTCATGGACTGAGCTTATAAGAAGCACGTTTTAATCATTCTATCTTGCAAGGTACTACCGCGTTAATTCAGGTAGCAATTGAATTTTCAATCACCAAGAACAATGCAGCTAGCAAGCGCTAGACTATTCGTTATTATCACTCCCACTACAAAGCCGCGGCATTCTAATGTTAGCTAACTAAGCTAGTCCCGTGAGTGGTTAGTAGCCAACGAACTAGCTAATACAACAATGCAAAATGTGCAATGCAGAACACGAATTTGCCAGCTAACGTTACCCCGTCTGCTTGCCAACATTGTCACTTGCAGACAACTGCCTAGATAAGTCGCAAGCTAGCTATTACAAATATTAAGCACCTAATATTTATAACCTGACTTTGGTAACTAGTTGACAAGGCAACGAGTTATCCAGCTAGATGGCATGCTAGCTGTCGACTGTTTGTGGTAGCCTAACAGGGGTAGCTAGCTGACTATGCAGGTTAGATGTGGTTCGCCATCATAATCTGTTGTGCCTCGTGCTTAACAAGATAGCTAGCTAGCGACGATACCTTTTTGCGTCTAGCTTGAGGAGGGAGCTCTCGCTTTCTGTGTCAGTCTACTTTCACCAATCCGTGAGCGCCGCTCCACTGGTGTCACCGCAATACGGGTGCAAACAGCTGCACTTAAACTAAAAGATGAGCCCTCGTGCTCGTCCGAACTGCAAGTCGTCGCCAATAATAATAGTACTTGAACAATGGGAACATTTATCTTAAGTAGCACCGATTTTTATTGTGCTGCATCACCCTCTTCCAGAAAGGAAAAATGGCGCTTGCGATAACCAGGAAATGACGTTTGATTTTAATTTGCATACTGAAAGGCTGACCAATCACATAAAGGTAACACTAACACTGAACAACCTTGAAAATGTTACATCCATTACATTCGAAGTTCATTACACAACCAAATTCGGCACACTTCACATTGGATGGACTTCATAATTTAATTGTTAATCGGTGTCAGTGTCTACACTGGTGAAGATGATCTGAAACCAGGTGATGGGCGTGTCTTAGGAGAACTATGGGATGCCATGTTGTGTAACTGAAGCAATGAATCAGCTGCTTGGTAATGTTCCAAGTGGGAGGGCCATAAGGAACGTTGTAGTGACGTCATATCTTGCTATTCCTCATCAACCAATGGTGGTTCTCTCTCAAACCTCATGTGGAAAACCAAGGTGGGGGGAGGGGGGGTACTGAAATAGCTACTGGTTGAGAAGTTGGAATCTCTTGGAGGGGAAAATTAATTGATATACAATAACTGGTGCTCTGGAAATACTTGGTACATAATAATTGCGAGTGTCAATAAATACAATAACCACCATCATTGTATTGCATAAACAGATTATTTAAAAAATAATTTACGATTATCGTGTTAAGATCGGGATAAATTATATGATCAGAGGCCACTTTATTGGGTACACCTGCTCGTTAACACAAATAGCCTGCTCCTACAAACAGCGAATCATACGGCTGAAACTCAACTCAACTCAAACTGAAAGCATGCAGACATGGTGGGAAGGTTTACTTGTCGTTTCACCGAACATTAGAATGGACAAGAGCAACATCTAAGCAACTTTGACCATGGTATGATTGTTGGTGCTTGACGTAGTGGTTTGAGCTTCTCAGAAACCACTTCTTTTCTGGGATTTTCATTCAGAGAATGCTGAATGTGTGGCAGTTCTTTCAGTGAAAACGGCTTCTTGAAAACTTGTTCGAGCTAACAGAAAGGCCATAAATGCTCATATCAGCTTTTTACAACTGTGATTTGCAGAAGGGTATGTCTGAATGCACAATGTGTCAAACATTGAAGCTGATGGCTACAGCAGACCATACTGGGTTCCACTCTGGTCAGCTAAGAACAGGAAGATGAGGCTGCACTGGGCACATGATTGCCAAAACTGGATGATTTAAGATTGGAAACCCTGGATGATTTAAGATTGGAAACCCATCACATGGTTCGACAACTCTTGACTTCTGCTGTTACATGCAGATTGTAGGGTCAGAATTTGGCGTAAATGGAATTAATCCATGGATCCGTCCTGCCTCATCTCAATGGTGTGGGCTGGTGGTGGTGGACTAATGGTGTGGGGCTTGTTGTCTTGGCACACATTAGGCCCCTTAATACCGATTGAGCATCATTCGAATGCCATAGCATACCTAAGCATTGTTGTTGACTATGTGCATCCATTTAAGGGCACAGTCTACCATTTTTTAATGGATACTTCCAGCAGGATAATGTGCAAAGTCCCAGGGCATCCATCATTTCAAGTTGGTTCCAAGAGCATGTCAGTGACTTCAGTTTACTCCAATAGCCTGCAGAGTCCCCAGATCTCAATCTAATGGAGCACCTTTGGGATGAGCGGGAACAAAGTTTTCAACAAGAATGTGTGGCCCGAAAATCTGCTGGAACTGTGATGCTATCAAGTCAGCATGGCCAAAAATCCCTAAGCAATCTTTCCAGTACCTCATTGAATGCATGCTATGAACAATTCAAGCTGTTCTGAAGGCAAAGCGTGTCCTAACCAGCACTAGATGGGTGTGCCCAATAATGGTGAATTAGTGTATATTCTGTGCATAGGAGTCTTACTAAGTCAATATTTTGAAACATTTTAATATGTATGCTACTGCCATATTCTTGAATCCTATCAATCCCAGTACCCCTAGTTAATGATCAATATATTTAATGGCAAGATATGTATATAGAGGTTGTTTTTGTATTTGTCTAGAGAGATACACAAGTTTAGATGCCACTGATACAAGCTGGAGTTGGGGGACATTTGATATGGGAAGTTTCATGGTGATGGTATTAGTTTCAGATTTTTAACTTCTTTGATTAAACCAAACATCTATATGCACATGACCTTTTTGATTTCAACTCATTTTATTTTACACAGAAACATTTTATTGAAGCAGGCATAATGCATTTCTTATTGGGATGGTACTAACAGGACACCCTGCTGCATTATCTTTGTTTTGTGATTCAGGACTAGCTGTAAGGACCTAATGTCAGGTGAAATTAATTCCAAAATAATCTTTCCATCTATATTTTGTTCCCTGAAACATGTTGGCATACATATCTGTCCAAATCAGTAAGTAGGCCGCTATCGTAAGGATAGCTAGCTATATAGACGGTTGTTTCCGAGCTAGCTAGCTAGCTAGCCATCAAGTATATGTATACAAATGATCAAAGCTAGAGGTAACTAGCTAGCTGCCAGGTATCCATCACAACAGTGATGCATAATTAGTATATAGTCCTCTTTCTTTCATACAGAAGAAATTGCCCTTGTTCACATGAAGCTCGTAATCGAGTCAAGCATAGGTGGTTGGCTAACTAAATGAAAAAGTAATCTTGCTGTGCTACGTCAGTAAATAAGTTACAAAATATAATCATTTGGCTTTTTATGTTAATCATGTGCTGTTTATATTTTTAAGAGTTTTTCCTAGGTCAAGGTATACAACAAATTAAAACCTTGTCTGATACTTTCACCAAGCAAGCCTTTTTGCTCAATTTTAAGTTCAAGTTTTAAGTTCAATACTTAATTGCCATGTCAAAACAAAGTTGATTGGAATTTGTCTTTATGCAGCTCAGATTAAATACTATATATCCCATACAAAATACAACATCACAAATACCCAAGCAGCACAGGATCATAATAGAAAAGCAGATCATTTAGAAATTCAGATCATTTAAAAAGTTGAGACCATTTTAAAAGTTAAGAGCTGAATTATAGTGCCTCGTGGCTTTGGGGAAGGCCCTGTTCAAGTGAGAGGTTCTGCATTTTATGCTTCTCTATTTCCTGTCTGATGGGGGATGAATGAAGGAGGAATTTGCTGGGTGAGAAGGATGGGTAGTTATGCGTTTCGCCTTCCTCATTATTCTGGTATTGTAAAGTGAAGCAATTGAAGGTAGACTGCAACCAATAATTTTTTAAGTGTGAAAACCACCTTTTCAAGCTGGGCCTTTCTGACTGACACCAAACCTTTCCAGCTGTTGAAGGAAATAGTGTCACTGGTGAGCTTTACTGGTGTTAGGCTGGTGTTTAGTTCCCATGATTGCGATTGGTGAATAGAGTCCCCAGTAAGCGGAAGGAGGGGGACCCACTCCACCGCTTGTCTATTAATGGAGAGAGGGAGATGATCTACTTCCTTCTTTCTAAAGTCAATGACCAGCTCTTCAGGTTTTCTTTAGTTGTGTAATCTCTCAAATTTGCCTCGGTCCTTAATTAAAATGATCAAGCTTTTCTTGTATAACCACACCTTGTAACATGTATCGTGGTGTAACGTGCATTGAACAGTACTAATCGATTGATTAGATGTTAAATTTAAGCTAAATAAAATAAATCAATTAATAGTTGAGGTGTTAAAGCTTCATAAAATAAGTTATTTGGTCAGGCAAAGTCACAAAGTCAGTAACTTTGAGTACAGAATTGACCTAAGGGATCATTTGAATCATGAGTCTCCTAAACTCAATTATAAGAATTAAGTAAGCACACAAAACCCATGGGCCTTATTTATTCTATCAGTGATAAATCTGTGAACAAATTTGATTGTTGTGTGTATGCACATTTTCACAGTATCAGATTTATCTGTAAGATTGTGAACATAACCCAAGATCAAACAAGTGAACTAAGTGGAAGTATAATGAGCTTATAAATAATGCATCTGTACACCCAACATTTGATCAGCTGAGCACTGGCAGATGGCAAACCACTGACAGTGATATTGCAGGGTGGAAATGCCATGATTTACTATGGGAAGACATATGAATTTATAGTAATAGTTTTTTGAGGCACTGGGTGTAGATATAGTTCTGCTCACTCAAAGTGCCTTCCAGAAACTATTAATAAAATTCCAAGGGTCACATCAAAGATTGGTGGGTACAATGGTAATGGACTAACAACCATTGTACCTGCCAGTCTAGTGCATATCTGAACTTTGGAACAGCACTTGTAATGCTTTCAACAGCCCCTACCACACCATACACTGACATCCAGAAAAACAACAGACAACTCAGTGTAAAACATAATCATACTGACAACTTCCATACTGGGCGAACTTGCTGGCATGCAATCACACTGCACAGCACTGTGGAAAGTCAACACACTCTTGGGCAAAGTTAGCAAGATTAGTCAGTCCAATTCTGGACCATGGGGCACATCACTGTACCAGAGGAAAATGTATTAGCTAGATATTCCAACCAAGATCTCCCTTTGCTTCCATGTCTTTGTAGCTGGATTAAAAAAGTTTTATTTTGCACAATTTATATATGGAAAATCAATGCCACAGAAGCAAAATTTAGTTTTAAGGGTAATCTAGATGGCATGGAAGTAAATACTTCTGCCAAACATAACACAAATTCCTATAGCCTTCTCACATGCCATATCCACTTCAGGTTTGGGCATAAAACCTTTATAAAACTCCATATTAAATGGACAGTTAAATAATTTATTATATAGAATATATTTTCCATATTTAGAGACAATACAACAGACTAGAATAACCCAGATCTGTGATGAACAGAACCGTGAAAAGTCAAGCTTTTAACAGGGCAAATACAATCATATCACATAATTATAATAAGCTGATTGAATGGTCTGCTATTACTGAATAAGCACACTTAAATTTCTAAAAAAATCCTCTATAGAAGAAACAATATTCACAAAAAAGCAGGCAGGTATTTATTGGGTAAGAAAGTAGACACAATTTTAATTACACAATTCAACTTATAACCAAAAGGGATTCATGATGTTAAGACTACCGTATGAAAAAAGTCTAAATCAATGTACTCAAAGGCAAATGCACAACGGACCATCTTACGAACCAAAATTATGTAGTGACAATCTGAACACTTCATTACAACAGATCCACTTGTTGTCAATGTTCTTCAGGAGAAACATCTGGTGAAAGCCCATCACCTGGTCTTCATCAGCCTTTCAAAATAAAATAAAAATATTCAGTATAGAGGGACCAGTGAAACTTATTCTTCAAATTATCTTGATAATTGAGATTATCAGATTTCATCTTCTGAAAATAAGATACAAATTGTATCTGGTTGTGCAACATCCCAATACATCACATACATACGGTACCTGTGCAAAAATTAAAAGTAAAATAAATGTCACAAAATATCTTTATAACTAAATTTTATGACTAAGAACCCCAAGTACTTCTATTAAACGGTTTGCAACTTTAAATAAACCATCATGTCATTACCATAGCAGGGTTACAGTTTAAATGCCTTTATTAATTTACTAAATGCATGCATGGGAATCAATAGCTCAGGCGGTTACTGTAACACAAGAAAGTAACAGTAAATGTTTATAAGTCTCCATCCATCACCTTCAGTTGTCCCACAACCATGCTGAGAACGCAGCTGTCTGGGGTGGGCTGGTGGTCTTGTGCAGTGATGCTGTGCTGAATGGTCTTAAAGGGCAGGCTCTGACAAGAGAGCAAAGCTGTTTTTCAGTACTAGACTAATTTTATCCTACTAATTCACACAAGGTACTGGAAATAAACAGTGTAAAGATTGAATAATGTTTTAAAAATACAACATTTTACTACAGTATCATGAAAGTAAGATCACTTAGCTTACAATTATGCACATTCATAATGTCATATAGTTATGTTTAGCTTTATTGTGAAAAATGTGGCTGTGGGGTTGGTTTGAGCACTGGAGATTCATACAGTGTCACTTACATTGATTTTGCCCATGATAGCATTTTTGCCCTGAAAGCCTACTCCTTCCCATGTCAAACAAGAGGAATCGGTCTGGAGAAAAACAAACACTTTTTTATACCACAGAAGAAACCCACACAACCAAATCCACTAGAACACAATAATGTGAGTACTATACGAGCTGCTAAAGTAAAAAAAAAAACCCAGATTCAACTTTTATGTATTTGTTAGCGCTCGTCACAGTTCATGATTCAGACCACGTGCGTTATGGCTCCTCCAACTATTGCAATTATCCAGTTTAATCCACTGACCAGCAGTGACATGCGTTTTCAGAAATTCAGATAGGCGGGTACGGCAATAGCTCTGCCACAGGTTAAGTATATGCAGTTGATCGGTGTTAGTTACTTACATAAATGTCTGCGAGGTTAACTCGATTTGAGTCAAATTGTTGATAATAATGTTGCACGAAGCCAGCGCCGATTTGTTCCCACACCGGTTTTTCTGCCATTGCGATTCGGGACTGGAATTATCTGCATTTAAGCGATAGGAAAGATGGGTTATCCACGTTTAGCTAAGCTAGCAAGTGAGCGCTACTGTACTTCCAAGTAGGCTAGACGAATAACTAGCAAGTTACAGACAACATAACTTTTTTCAACCAACGTAAATGCTTGACTAGTTGGATACACGTATTTGAATTATATTTCAAATCATTCGCAAGTGCCAATCGCTGCATACACACTGCTGACCGAGGAATCTACACTTACCTTTCAGCGCGCCAGAAAAAAGAACTCCCGCTCTACCCGGAAAGAGGCGAACATTGTAACTAAATAGGAGGGCTTTCCTTTGATACATGCGTAGCTCATAGGACACCGCAAAGTGGGAGGAGTCGGTTTCATTGAAAAAGAAAAATTCAAGTGGCATTTTAGGTCATTGTTTTTTCCCTTTGGTAATGTATTTACAGCTAACATTATCTTCATATATATTCGTGTTCTTTTCTTCCTCAAAGAAGTGGCGCAGGGAAACCACCACCATACAGTGACAGTATTTTTTAAATTTTTTTATCACTCTTCATGACAGAATTTCTAAAGGACTTTCAGATAATTGGTTTTATGCTCATTAAACTGCTTTTATGATTTTAAATCACAAATAGCCTTTCACGGTTTAAGAATTGTAGCAGCCAGTGTAGAACTTTGGTTTATAATCATACTAGGAACAGCCAGCTTTAGTTCCTCAGTTGGGGGGAAATGTGATTTTTAGAGGTCCAAGCTGCAAAGCTGCTGGAACCCTATTGAGTTTGTGTTCTGATTTTTTTTTTTTTTTTTTTTTTTTTCTGCCCTAAAAATGTTTGCACACCAAAAACTATATCTGTGCATCAACCAAACATGACAGCTAGGTTATAGTCACCCACGACTCAGATTAGAAATTACTCAGATTAACCAGGTGGTGGCACTGCAGCAAGGCCCAACCCATTTTGGCCTATAACTCTTGAACCGTTCAGGCTAGAATATAAATTGTTTTCCCCCAAATTGCCTTTTGGACAACAAAGAATGCACCGTATTGGATTTTCTGATGTTTAGAATTTTTTGTTAAACATTAAATATCAAACTCGTCCCAGACGGTTTGACTGATTTTCAAGAAATTTAGTATACATCATCTATTCATGAAGATCTAAAATCCCTGTATACAATCCCAGTATTAGAAAAGTTTCTGCATTAAAGTAGCCTACATAGCCGCAGTAAGCCAATGAATTTTGTAGGCTTGTCCTCTGTCGATATAATGAGCTCTGACTCCTGAATGCAATGGCCAATCATCACAAAAATTGAGAACTCAGATGTACTGTCCATTAGGTTTAAGCCTATCCAGTTTGGTGTAAATCCGTCAATAGGTGGCACTATAGTAAATAAATGGTCATAACTCCTAAACCAATTGCTCGATCAAGTAGAAATCTTGAATGCTGCATGTTGGTCGAAGGTCCTATCAAAATCTATAAGGACGAGTTGATTGCTCAAACATGGCCACCATCAGCGAATCAAATATCAGCAGCCCTTATATTCACTTAGCTACTACAAATCATCACAATATTTTGCAGGTTTGTTTAGGATGTGTCTAGTAGCATTAGGTAAGAAAGTGTATTTTATTGTCCAAATGATGGTGCTATTAGAGCAAGGTGAAAAATGTGCAACTTTAACAGGTCATTACTATTAAGCCGTTTGTCTTGGAGACATGGGACTAGATGCCTCTCCTCAACATAGACTCATATCTCCTTTGAGAAATTTGTACAAAACTTGATATTTTGCATCAACTCATTCACTATCTATACCTGCTTATCCTGGGCAGGGTCACGGGGGGTGCTGGAGCCTATCCCAGCATGCATTGGGCAAGAGGCTTGACAGGCCGCCAATCTATCGCAAGGCACACACACCATTAACAATTTAGAGTCTCCAAACAGCCTACCTGCATGTCTTTGGACTGTGGGAGGAAACCGGAGTACCTGGAGGAAACCCACGTGGACACGGGAAGAACATGCAAACTCCACCAAGAACCCACAACCTTTTTGCTGTGAGGCGACAGTGGTATCCACTGCACCACCGTGCCGCCCTGCATGGACTCATGAAGATCTAAAATCATAGCATAAAGAATGGTTCTACGTTACGAGGCCACAGTAAGCCAATTAATTTTGTGGGTGTGGCCTCTATTGATAAAATGAGCTCTATCTTTTTTTTTGTCAAAATGTCCCAATATACCTTTATATATATAAGTTTCCTCCTCAGTTACAATGGATAGAGAAGGCTAAATAACCTAAAAAGCAAACATCCACCACCAAACGGAACACCTAAGGATAAAAGCTATTGGATCTGAGCTTTGGTACATGGTACACGACCACACACAAAATAGGTTTAGGTGTGATAAATTTCCAAGCTCATCAAGGAACCTAACTTACACCCATTAAGTTCAACAGATAAGATTTGACAGAAGTGTTGGGGAGATTATTTAAAAACACTAGCCTGGATACTATGTCCATAAGACTATTGTATTAATCTAAAATCTGGTGTTCCTTCTAAAGAACATTCATTGAAAACATTTCCTTTCATATGCTCGTTTCTGACCCTTGTGAAAAAAATCATAAGTGGATGCATAAAACCTGGGCAAAGATGAAATGAGGGAAATGCACAACTGAGGTGAATTGTTGAGACTGCAATAAAAAGACATGACTTTATTTAGTATTTAGTATGTACATCAATGATAGATTATCAACAGCAATGAGAGTACTATGTTTGAATTTACCAAAAGCGTACAATGAGGATGAGAAATGTGAACAAAGCCGAAAATGCATGCGCACAAACACAAGCTGTGGATTAGAATCTTCTATAAAGGAAAAGTGGAAATAATATTTTATCATTAACTCAATACTAGTAAATGCATCAATTTAAAATGTATAAACAGAATGGCAATGTGCTCAACATTTAGGTATATAAAACAAACAACACGTATGCCTATATACACCAGTAAGTACTAAAACATTTATTTGGAAATTGCTCATTTGGAAATTGTGAAAAGTTCCTTTACATGTCAAATATCATATTAAAGTCAATTTCTGCAGAAATTACTTGTACAATTAAGTGTTGCGCAGGTTTACAGTTCCATGTACTGTACTATCCACCCAGTTAGGCCAATTTGCCCTGTTAGTCCATCTGCAGCCAGTTTAAGGAGTCCATCGCACCAATCCCTCCAACCACATCAATACCGACTTCTCTTTACACTGAGGCAGAGGGGGTTTTAACAGACAAAAAAGGCAGGCACTTTCTGCACAGGATCTTAGTAAACAAACCATTTAAAATCAACGATAATGTTTGGCTACACAAAGTTGGCTGCTCGGAGTGCAAGGTCCAGATTCTTTGTTCGCTACACCGGCGGACTCAGGGACTTCGATAAGCTGCACATCTGCGAATGCTAAAAAGGACAGTATTGCTTGTTAAAAGCTCTGCACCAAAGACCACACGATCTTCCGAAGGATATGTGTTATTGCCTCCAACGTCCAGGCAGTCGAGCACTGATAAAAAGAGCATTTCCCCGGTGGTGGAAGTGGGAAATGAAGTTTCTGTGCTGGGATCACTGTCAATGATCTGCATGTGATGTGAAGTAATCCTCAGTCCTGAATACAGAGGGCTCCTGATGGTGCTGCTGTTGCCTTCGTGGGCTCACTGGCTTCTACAAAGAAGTCCATATTTTAAAAATCAATCAACCAAGGAAAGCATTATTGTCAAATTACCAATATTTGCTAATCCAGTAATTTGTCATGGTCCTTTCCCATTCAGCATAAGCAACAATGATATGAAACATGACTATGCAATCCATATTTACATGCACATTAGTTAAATACAACATAACCCAAAGCTGTACAACATACAAAATAAAATAAAAAATAGTTAAGGAAAGTAGATTTCAAGGATTTATTATTCCTACCCAGATGTACACCATGAAGAGCGAAAACAAACCTGGCTTTCACTCAACTGTAAATCTAGATTGCCCACTCAATAAACTACTTGTTAGATTAGATGAATGTACAGCCTTTATTGTCTCTTGAGAAGTTTCCAGAATTACAAGACCTGCAGAACTGAAACCATTGCATGGCTGTACTGTGTCCTTCCTCATACAAGTATTTATATGTTACAAGCTTCATAAAATGGCAGGTAGCTTCATTGAAAAAGATCATACACCAGCATAAATTACAATCTTGTATTTGCAACTGCACTACATCCTTTGGAAAGAGTATGTAGTTGTGTAACTGCTAACTGTACATGCAGACCATCAGCTGTAAGCTGTAATGTAGGTCAAATCCTTACGTTCAGAAATCCGGGGACGTTCATTGTGCGGAATATCTTCTTGAATGCTCCAGGGAGAGTGCCCTGTTCACCCTCTGCTTGCGCAACTTGCTCCTCCATTGCATTGACATTGATGCCAACCATCTTCACAAAAGCCTGGACATCACACAATACAAAACATGTCAACTGAGATGGTTGAGAACCATTTATCATTACAACCATTTCTGGGAAAACATTACAAATTGTACAGCTTTACATGTAGCTACAGAAAACCCCAGTCTTCTAAATGTTTCAACTGCGTAATTAAAATGTTCTAGTAATCAAGCTTTAAGAACATCTTTCTAAGTAACAAAACTTACCTCAAGTTTATCAATTTTTCTGTAAATTTCTCTCATTTCTTCAGATTTTTTGTGAATTTGAGGTAGATTTTCATTGACAACCTGAGATGTGTCATTCCGGATCTGAGAAAGAAAACAACAGTTATTACACAAGGAAAAAAATCCAGATGTGCCTGTTATTATTATTTGCTACAACTTTTCCACTGATTCTAGAGTACCATAGTTATTTCGCTGCCCAAATTCCACTGCTCTACTTATTCCCATTCAAAACAATGGTTGTCCTCTCTAGAGATAACATTAAATGTATGACACTAGTGCTTCCATAACATCTTTTAAACTTGATCTCACAAATGTGGCATGCTGGCGACTCATAATTCTAATCAAATTTTGCATCCCTTCTACAGAACTATAATTTAGAGTATAGTACAGTTATGTCACAAACACAAATGGGGGTGATATAATCCAGCTCTGTCAAATCCATATCTTCAAACTGCAATCTTGAGTCGGACAAGTGAGGCTAACATATAGGGGTTTAAGTATAAGACGACAAATTGACTTAATTCAAATGCCAAATGTCAAACTGTTTACTCGATCTATTTTTAAAAGGAATAAAATGGGTAGGTACCATGTCAAGCATTCCAACGAACTCGTCCACACGAGTCAGCATTTCTTCCAAGCTCTTCTCTAAACTGTGGATCTGAGGAAACAAAACACGGATCTGGATATTTAATTTATACTTGCATTTGACTATTAAAAATCAAAGTTGATTTTCATCAAAAAATGTTTTATGTAGGTTCGTCTTCATCTTTAAACGAAGGCAGTGTCACTTCCGTGTTTACGCCACACAGAACATTTATAGTGATGAACTACGACTGGCCAACATAATTAGACTACGATATATACCATACACAAACGACGAAATTAATTAGTTGTATAATGTGCAGAGGGACAACAACACAAGGCTCTTTGTTGGACACGTAGTTAGAATGTTTCCTTAATATTTCACTACGTCTTCCCTATTTAAAATGTCTGGAAGCCCTGGCGCTGGACATGGTTTTAAACAAGAAAGCAAATAACCTTTCTCAGAACTGCAACACTGTAAAGCCTGTCTTGTTTTGTGTTTTAAAGTATGCACTTACCTCATCGGTTGCAGTGGCCCTGATGTAAGAGGAATAACTATGTGCAGTTTGCTGCAGCAGCAGCAACTGTTCGTCTTCGTCCCCCTGTTCAGGCTGAGAGACCACCGCACTGAAGCTCTGACTCTGCGAGACCGTGCCGCTGCTGAGTCCTTCGCTCACCATCGACAAACTGCTTTCGCTCTGGGACACAACACCGCTGTCTCTGCTCACCTCGGCGCTGGACTCTTCCAGCGGAGACAGCTGCCCCAATCCACCTATTCGTAAATCCATTTTACTTCGTCGATCTCTTTCTTTCCTTCTGTACCCTGTTTGTCGTCCAGCTGACTCAATCACGTGGATAAACTGTAAACGTCGACGGTGGCTTGTATGGATCAATTACAGTCAAACTGAGTAGCGCGATTTTTTCACAGTCTCAAAGAAGGTTTTTCTCACTGAACTGCGTAAGACTTTTTCTAAATGTTTAACAGTTCATATCTCGCATTGTCCTTCGGATAATCGGGGCATATGGAGCATTTTTATTTTACGTGCAAATATTTCCAGTTGTTTAATCACACAAATGAGGTCAAATACATCTAGCATTTGCTGACCCGAAAAATAAAAATGTTCTCTATCTTCTTTCCTAAGAGGTTTAGGCTTATATTTCTGCCCAAGGGGTTTTGCCCGGAGCTCACTTTAGGACCAGTGAGCTATATTTATTATCAGACCTACTTTAACGCAACAATAGGATATAGCCTACCTATATAATAATGCAGGGTATTAAATTCGAATTTATGGCACCTAAACCTGCTGCAAGTTTCGGCTAGGTTTAACACGGTACAAGAGCATTTATATTCCCCTAAAGCTGTGTGCACACAACGATTCTGGAAAATAAGTAGCGGATTTACTGCACGTGATGAAGATACTAGTTACTTAAGAACTGAGGTACACCAGAGCCACGGCAGGGTTGAGTAGGCACAACACACGTTAATTATACATCAAATAGCCTAAACGTAAAAACGAACTACTACTATCACTATTGCCATTTCACGGATGGTGCACTGTATTACTATAATAAACATTACGAGAATTGTTTATACAGGTAACTCTGGACAACACGGTTTCGACAAAATTACAAGTTTAATTCTATTCCGACACGGTCCCAATGGCTCACACTGATTAGAGGACGGAGTCGATAAATGTTTCAAAATATAAGAACCAGATACATGTTTTTCTTTCTTATAAGGTTACATGCCTTTTCAGATTAACATGAGGATATGTTCTCTTACAAATATTGCGAGCCTTTTGTAGACTTTAGTTCATGTCAATGGAGTCTATAAATAATCTATAGCCCTACATGCGTAATTTCACTTGAAATAAATGTTTTGTACTCTATATACTCTACTTATTTTCTAGGAAATAATGTTGACATTGTAAATGGGTTTCTGAATGCAGTGTGAACATTTTCTCTGGAGTTTCAATCTGCTAGAGGCAAGGCAATTGACAGTTATTCAAGTATTAAATAAACATTTCTAATACACCCTGTCTAGCTTGGATTCCTGTTTTTTTTCTCTCAAGTTATTAACAATCAAAAGGGAACTTGATGCAGTGCTATGTATATATCTAAAGGGAAAAAATCTACATACAATGCAGCAAAGCATAGTTATGTGGACTTGCCAAGACACAAATTTACCAAAATTTCCCATTTACATATGCTATAATAATGCCACAGGTCAGTAAAATGTACTCCTTTTGTATAGCATATAGGAATATTAATACATTTAGCATTTAGAGATAACACCAGTTTTCTGGTTGTTTTTAAATGCTGTTTGGAAGTCCTTCATTGCTGGTGAAGGTGTATAATTTTGCTTGGGTTCATAATTTAATGTATTAAGTACATTTATGATTTCAGTATGGACTCTAGTCCTTCTTTAAAATATTAATAATGGAATAAAATCATACTCAAGTCAGGCTTGATGTATGATGACAAATGGGGTGGGCACTTGCAATATGTACTTTGATAAACTTAAAAAAATAACATACAGTAACAGCTGAGATTTCAATCCATCAGTTAAGTTTAACGATAAGTGTATTTCACCAATAATTTGAAAAATTAACATAATCATGCTTATAATATGTCAGTAATGCCTTTAACTGTCATTTTACTGAACTCAACAAAAAAACAACAATGGCAAACTCTTATAATAATTTTTTTAATTGGCCTTGGGGCAAAAATTATGGTTGTAATTTTGGACAAGCAAGTCCTGAAAATGCAGTGACTTTCATTTGTAAGGTTCATATAGGGTTTACTAGGCTGTATTTATATAATACTTTGGTACAAAGTGCTACAAATATATAGCAGTTTTTTTAAAATGAACAAACAGTAACAAAAACAAACCAGGTAGACAGGATTTATGTAAGAGCAAAATGGGACTTCTTTAATTCCTTTATTTTGCTTCTCTTCAAAATACAAAATAAGTTCATTTAAACAGCAAGGAAATAATGAGTAAATAGTATTCACACACAATTAAAATGGATTGTAGAAAGGGTTGTTTTTCAAGTGATATGTACTATTGATTAATGAACAAACTATCAAAAATTTTCCCTCTGAAGATGGGAGAAATGTTTTAAAATGTTAAAACTACAATTAAATAAAAGTACAAAAAAGTTGTGTCAAGAGGTTTAATGTTGTGCAAAAAAATAAAATAAAAAAAGATTGATCAGTTTCAGAATGCAGTGGCATCAAGGACTGAGGAAGCGGAACCTTATGAGGTTCATTAAAACATGTATATTCAAGTTAGGATATTTATCATATTTAATTGTGCTCTACAATTTATTGCAGACACAAAAACATGGAATTAACATGTTTTTCTATAGTGAAGTTTAAAAAGTCAGTTTATGTGAAACTTGGGATTGAGTATAAATTACCATTGTACCTTAAAAAGTAGTGAAATTAACTCAAATGTGAGGATGCTTGCTAAAATGGAACATGCTTCAGTGGTTTGAATCTTGAGAAAAGGTCATATCTTATCTCTTGCTGCATTCAAATTAAATGGCAACAATTTGCTATCAAAAGAACATCTCACAATGTGACAAAAAGTGTTTATCTACCGCTCCTCTGAGATAAAATCACAGAAAAGCCTCCCTTCGTACCAGAAAATCTTTATAAATCTGTTTATCTGTTTTGAATGTTTGCAACGATCAGTTCATAATTAAAAAGTGTGTGTACAATAAAAAGATGGACAATGACAGTAAAACAATGAGATCATTCAAGCAAATTCAGACACATTTCCACAATAAATAATTTTCATGAAGACAGTGTGTCAATTCCTAATGTGATAGGTGCTTATTTGGGGGGTTTATGCCATGCAATGACTTCTTCCTTCCAGCAGATGGTGCTTTCTTTAAGAGAGTCACATCCAGTTTCAGGGCCACGGTGTGGTCTGTATTAATCTTTTCCTGTTGTAAAGAAGCAGGGAATTTCTATTCTCTAACGCCAAAGCGTGTCAAGAAAATTAACACAATGTGTAGCAAATGGAAGATGAAAAGCAAACAAATGGAACAGATTCCGATTACATGCAAATCAAGAAAAATTACAAACTTGGAGCGAAATGCAGAACAAGGCTTGGAATTTGGGTTTTAAAAAAAGAAAAAAAAAAGAAGAAAATTCTTAGTTTAAGACGACACGAAACAAAACAAATATTTAAAATGTACTTTCTTCATTTCAATAAGACAAAAACGACTGAGCTCCCAAAATATGGAAAACATTTACAGAGATGACATTTTTTTCAGATGTGGATTGTTCAAAGGAACCTTTCAGCTCCAACCTCTATGTTGTACTAAACGCGCAATGGCGTGATACGCAAATTTATACTGTTATAGCACGAGTAGACTGTGCTCTATAACCAGGGTGGGTTCCAAAGTTCACATCTGGCCTATACATTTGTGCCCATTAGAAACTGTGCTAATTACTACAGCAGCCATGAACACAAACCACTAACAGGGCATGGGGGGGGGGGGGGGGGGGGGTTTGGAACTGAAGTTAGTCTCAGATTCAACTATAACTAGCAACAACACTGAAGCTGCTTCTCCTTCTGCTCATCTGGGGGGGTCTTGGAGAGTTGGCAGCTCTGAGGCCCAAAGTAAACGTCAAAGATAAAAGTTAATTAACACTCAGGTGGCGAGAGAGGCCCGCCGTCCATTACGCTGAGAATACACAGACAAAGCGCATGAGCCAGCATTCCTCTGTCCCTCTACAGCGCCTGGTGTAGGACTGAGAAATGCTGTTACGCTTCCGCTTTTAAATAAAGATTCCAGATACAAATGACTTTAGGTAAACATCTCATAACGCTTTCCCTTTCTTTGTTAAATCAATTCTAATCATACTCTGTACCTCAATAACAACAAAACCTGAAATGATAGTTGGAGAAGCAACCAAGCATAACGGTCTGTATCGCAACAGTAAAGTTGTTCTCCTCTGCTGTGAATATTTTTTCCACCAGGAAAAAAGATCAATCTGATAAGGTGATTACTGCCTGCACATTGTAATACGTACACGTAAAGCCTAGTACACACACAAGTTATGCCAATTTCAAGGGAGTGTCCCAAAAATGATCGACCGGGGTGGTGGAGAATCCACAGCTTCGGGGCTGACCTGCCACACTTTTTAAAACCAGAGAATCGTATTTCACATCAGGAAATCAAACACTTTCTTCACCATGCATACTGCCGATAACATGGGTTGAGGACTAAAAAGTTGAATATCTCTCCTAAACTGCCTGACTTCTTCGAGCTTCTGGAGCTTCATGCGTTTTAGTATGTACGTGCCAAATTTCTACAGGAATTGGAGCTGGACTGGGGCTGAACTTTCCATGTGCATACTAGGCTTAAATAGGTAAGTGGTAAATAGTTAAATTGCATTATTTTTGTAGTAAAATATAAGAAGACAGAAGGTGTATTCTCTGAACACACACTTTCAATTCTGATATAACTGATTCCTTCTCTCTCACATTCCAATGTAAATTAGGTATGTACATCGCCCTGATCAACCATAAAAAGTTTAAGCTACTTGATAAACTTAGAAATAGGAAAATACTGCAGGGTACATTTTGTAAGGGTTTAAAAAAAGTACTTAATATTATTGACTGGAACTGTGCAAATCTGTCAGGCCAGCTAAAGATAAGACAGGTTATCATTAAAAATGAAAGGTTTATAAATAGCACCTGTTTGTTGGTCCCATTACCACAATATGGACAAAATACTTGGTTTAAACCACTTGAACTACTTTGAGCAAAACAGTCATATGTATAACAGTCACAACAGTATGCTTTCACCCTCATCAAAAGTTTATATTTCTAATGAAATTTTTCTATTTAGAAAACCTACGTAGTAGAAAGCCAGCAGTCCTGTATTATGTATTTTTGAAAGTACACAAAGTGGTGTATTTAACCTTGAGTGTAGAATAGGAAGAGAAAACAGAGTGGTTTGTGGGGAAGAGTTCAGAGTTTTAAGAGTTTGACGGACAGGCTGCAGGCGTATCAGGGCAGTCTCTGTGCAGCCGGGAGTGGGGGAGGCGGGGCCACAGGCAGAGGCGGGGCACTATAGGGTAATGACCGTGCCGTCCTCCTCCACCCCGCCCCTGGGCAGCGCCAGGCTGTGCCGGGGGTCGGTCCGCAGGGAGCTGAGGATTTTGTGCAGGCTGCCGTTGCTCTCCCGGAGGGCGGGGTTGCTGCTGTGGTGGGGCTGGAGGGTGAGGTCCCGGTGCAGCTTGAAGCTGAGGCCGGCGTGGGGGGGCGTCCCGTTGAGGCTGGCCTGCGAGTGGAAGGAGGCGGTGGAGATGACGGAGGCGGGCCTGGGCGGGGGCGGGCTGGGATGGGGCGGGGCGGGGGCGGGGGCGGGGCCCAGGGAGCGGGAGGAGGCGGAGGCGGCCGAGGCGTTGGAGCGGCGGGACGGGCGCTTGATGCTGCTCTCGATGACGATGTCCGACTCCTCGTCGCTCTCCAGCTCGTCGGCGGCGAAGGCGTGGCCGTGGGCCCCGGCGGCGGCGGCGGCGGCGACGGCGAGCGGCAGGCTGGGGTAGCCCGCCGAGCTGCCGCTGCTGTCCGTGGACTGGCCCGAGCTGCCCGAGACGCGGCTGCCGCGCACGATGTTGTTGCGCTGGTTGACCGGCTTCACCGTCACGATCAGGTTGTGGCTGTTGGCGATCATCATGTCCGTCACCTGGTCCAGCGTCTTGCCCGTCACCTCGATGCCGTTCACCTCCAGCACCTCGTCGTTGACGGCCAGCAGGCCCGTGCTCTCCGCCAGCCCGCCGGGCACCATGCGCGAGATGAAGATGCCCGGGACCTTCTCCAGGCCGTGGGGCGTGACGCGCACGCTGGTGCCGTCGCGGATGTAGAAGCCCAGCGGCTTGTCCGAGCCGTGGCGGTACAGGCGCACGCGGCGGTGCGACTCGGGCAGGATGTCCACGTCGATGATGGACGAGACCGGGCGGAAGTCCTGCGGCATGCCGATGCGGATGTGCGGGCGCTTCCTGTTGGCGTCGTTGCGCAGCGTCACCACCGCCTTCTTCCGGCGAGTCAGCGTGTTGGTGCCGAAGTTGCTGTAGTCCACCTCCTCTGCAAGACAGAGCACCGACAAGGGGTCTGCAGTCAGCAAGCATCCAGACTCACACTACCCACAACAACAGAACCTTAAATCTTCTACAGTCCTTTAAGTACACTACAGTACAATCCTTTTTCCACCAGCATAACGTTCACACACACCTCTTAAACCATATTAACTGCTCAGTCCCGTCTCTTTCATAAACTATTTTAATGACTTAATTTAAAATCACTGAATGCTTTTGACCATCACTCAATGTTATATTGCTAATGAAACAAACTTGTGTTTAAAAATGAAAACCAACCTACAAAATTCCCATATTTATATATGCAAACACAAAATGGAGTTTTTAACCTGGAGTGTAGTAAAGAGAAAGATGTTTGTGGGTAAGAGTTCAATGCCTTAACTCCACACAGCCTGCAGGTAAAAGTGCACAGGGCAGGGTAAAAGGGAATAAAGCAGTGCATTCATGCAGGCGGCTGGCAGGCATGCGCGCGGGGCAGGGAGCGTTTGGGCTGCAGGACCCGCACAGGGGCGTGTGCGGCCTCCTTTCCGGGGGTGCGTGGCGGTAGCTGGCGGCTCCGGGGCGAGCTTCAAAGCGGGGCGGGTTTTCCCCAGGAGAGCCGCGCTGCAGACGGCCTCGGCTGCCCACCTGGGACTCATTAAGCGCGGCATAAATCCAGCCGCGCAGCGCGCTCTGGGAAAGGTGCGTCAGGACTGAGCCGCGCAGTAAAAAAGGCCAGCGCTAGCTCAGCTCTAACAGGGCGCATATGACTGCAATAGGGACCATATGTGAGAGTTGATTTAACACCGAGCTATTTCACTGTGCGTGCTCGTAGCGTGCCTGCCCCTTCCCAGAGTCCCTTGCGGTCCAGTCCGGGCCCTGTTAGGACCTTTGGCTGCCACGTGCAGAGTAATGGCGTTGTTTGCTGTGTTCTCCCAAAGCTACTTTCAGGGCGAGAGGTCCCCCAGCAGTGGAGTCCAGCACCGCGGGTGACCAGCCCGGCCTCAGGGGGGCGCCAAATTCCACATCGTGGGGAGGTGAATGAGAGTTCTGCCACTGCCGTCCGACTGATAGAACCCCAGAGCGTTTATGGTGGAATGACTTCCCACTTTCATGCCTTTTCGGCCTGCGCTAAGCGCTAGCTTAGCTGACCTCGTACATCAGGCTTTGGAAACGGCAGGCCTGGGCCCAGAGCTGTTTAAAATGCTGGAGCGTGTGTGCGTGTGAGCGTGTGTTTGGAAGAGTACGTGATTTATGGGGTGGCAAAACACAAACACACAACCCCACGCTCCCCCCCCCCCCCCCCCGAGCCATCACAACACGCCTGCTTTAATTAAGCTAAACGAGGAACATGGGAGGTGGAGGAATTAAATCAGAATCAGAGGGGGATTTGACTACAAATATTTTTTTAAACGGCAAAGCCCGAGTTGCTACGAGTCAGCAGTTGAAATTCACCCGACCTGTCGCCCCGTCGCAGCCGCACGTAGGCTGCATCCGCACGTGTGCGTTAAGGCAGCCCCCCTGTGAGCAAGCTGCCCAGCAGTGCCATTACCTCACAGTAGGGGGTGACAACCTGCTGTGTGTCACTGACATAAAAATACACTTCGACAAATAAATCACATTTTATTTTCCCTAGTGCTTTTGCACATGGTCGTACTTGAGTTACCAACCCCTGGGTTACAAAAAATGGCCAAAACACTAAGCGCCGGGCTGCCAGCGATCAGGCTAAGCTACGTGAGGAAGGCAGATGAAGGCTAAAGTCATGTTTCACAGTCAAACAATTTTTCATTGTCTTTGCTCTGATCATATACTGTAACCTAAGGGGTCAGCATATATTTGGTGAAGGGAGGAATCCAGTAGCAGCTATCAGGTCGTTGGTTGCATCTCGGGGAACGTGCACCCTAGTTTTCTCCTTTCGGCCGAACAGCCTTCTTGGCCTGCAGTGGGCCTGGCTGACTGTAGGTTTTGGACATGGCGTCGCACTCTTTGGTGACTGAGGGTGGGTTTCCAGTGAGAAGTGGAAACCGCTTCAAAATACTGAAACATGCAAGTACTGTACAAAAATCAAGACACACGTAAACATGGACATTAAAAAAACTACTAAAATCACAGTGGAGCCGACCAATCAGGATATGCACAGACTAATCTGTAAACTAATCTTGGGGAAAATGTCAGCACAGTGAACTAACCCAGCAAACAGCGTGGACAAGGTGATAAAAAAACAGAATGTGACAGGGGCCTGCTGGTGGGAGGGAGGGATTCAGCGGGTGCAATCCCTCTCATAAGTGAGAGAAAGAGATAGGGTACGCCCCCTCTGGCCTGTTCAGCTCTCCAGCTCTGGCCGAGTCGGTACGAGATGCAAACAAAAGGCTGACCTCTGACCCCACCGCTGAGCCGCTGAGTCAGAGGCAAGCAGCGGCTTTCTCCAACCAACACCGCAGATATGAGCCGAGCCAATCAATTCAACTGCGTACAAAACAGAGAAAAAGTAGAAATATTGGATAAATTCTGTGATTGAGATCTCAATCCTGTATAGACTGCCAGTGTAAAGTGAATGAAATGCGTTCTTTTCCCCTGGAAATGTACAGAGCTGTCTGTATACTGCTATTCAATGGAAGCTCATAGCAAAGCTTGTTTCTGATAAGCTTTCTCACAGAAAGAGGTTGCCGGACGGGCCCGTTTTCACTGTGCTGATCCTGCAGTGCTAATTAAACGCTGCCTCAGCCCTTCCTCTCCCACGGCCAGCGGTCAGCGGAGGAAGCCCGGATGCCGTGACGCATCCCGACCGGGGTGGTGGGGGGGGGGGGGGGGGGGGGCGTTCCATGTTTCCACGGTTACGGGGATGAGTCACCGCCCGCCACCACAGGATGGAGACACTTGCCGCTGCACTTGTTTCAGACGCACGGAGGGCCAGGTAGCATCTCCTGGTGGCCCTTCCTGTAAGAGCGAGTCAGTGAGCTCCTTTTCAGCCAGAATGGGAAACGCGCAGCTCGGTTTACGAGGCATTGCTGCATGTCCGTGCGACTCACAGAACACACCGTTCGCTCCACAAGCCGTCCCTGTAGCTTTTTCATTCAGCTGGTAAAAATGAGTGGCTTTAAAAAAACCTGGCTCAAACGCACAATTAAGTCTCACACACTCCGAAAACGCACTCGACAAACGGCCTTCTCTCCTCAGCGGCTGATTTCATTAAGGGCTACCGTGCGCTGTTACAGCAGCCCGCCTCTCCGGACAAGCCCCGTGGCGCGGCGACAAAAACCGCCGCTCTCCAGACAGGTCGCGGTTACTCCAGCCGACGCGCCGCAGAACCTTCCTCAGAGGAGGCCAAGTCCGGCTCGGACCCGCGGTCGACTTCCCCCAAAACAGCCCAGCCACGGCGGCTGCAGTCGGGGGCCCAGAAAAAGGGCTCTCCTCCGGCAGAGGGGAGAAAAAAAAAAAAAGCCATTTACCCTCTTTAAAAAAAACTTCAAAATATTTTTAACAATGCCTCCCGAAGCTCCTGAAGCACATCAAAGCGCTCGGGTGGCGGTTACTCACGGCGCGGGCCGCGGCGGGGCGACTATTCAGATCCAGTCCAGACGCAGACGCTTACCGCGCCACGGAATTTACGCCACAAGTGCGGAGTCCTGGACTGAGGAGCGCGTTTGAAGTTTCCGCTCGGCCTCATTACGCTCCTCGAAACCCTTCCCCCCCTGTCCCGCGGAGGTGCGCGCCTCTCACGCGGCACGCTCAGCTGGGGCTCCGCTCCCCCGTGACGAGAGCTCGGACCAGAACCGCACGGACGCGTGGGCGGGGTCTCTTCCGCGCGGCCGACGGGCTCCAGATGCGGCCGAGCTCCGCTCGTAAAAAGGAAAAAAATAAAAAATCGGGCGAGCCGGGATTGGTCGTGCCTGGGCACCCCCCCCCTCCGAACCCGACTGCCCAGGGCGGCTCCCGGCCCCGATTTGATCCGGAAAAGTCCAGAGAGGGTTAAGGATGTTCCGGTTCGCTGCGGTCTCCGTGAGAGCTTGATGGTCTGAACTCAGTGGCTCTGCTAAAGCCACAGTTCACCGCCTGCCTTAACCACCACTGACAGGGTAATCCCCGCAATGGCAAGGCACGATGGGAAGGTGAACGTAATTGCAATGATCAAAGACCGGCTGAGCATTTCGAATCTCTCAGAGTAGAAGGTTCTGATGCCTCGTAGAAAAAACTCGAGCAGTAAAAGTCTGCTGATGGGAGAAGTTTTCATGTTCTCAGGTAACACTCCGACGCGGTTATACTCGAGTAACACACACACACACGCACGCAGAGCCCCTCGCAGTGGCCTTTTACCGAGCTCGAGATGTCAACAGCACAAATTCCTGAATAAATCACACAGGTCCATTCGAATAAACAAATCGTTCCCGGACAAATGCCGTGTCTGAACGCATCAGATACGATCTGGCTGGAACAAAGGGAGCGGCGAGCGGCTGCGAGCGCTAGCAAAAACTCCTGGCAGAAAGCAGCAGGATTCCATCGCCACAGGGCCGCAGTTCACGGGAGCTAAGCGCTAAACAAAGTATCACCTAGCAACCTCCCTCCGCCCTCTGCGAGCGAGCGCAAACAGCAGAGCTACGCGTCTCCACAGGCGCGTCGGGCTCGGTCACCGGGTGCGTTACCGGGGCTCGAGGGGGCCGTGCCGCGACCCCCTGCTCCCCCCCTCTCCCTCCATGTGAGCTGCCCCGGGGGTGTCCCGAAATTAGAGCCTGGCCTTCGCCTTGACGCGTGGGGAGGAGATCCCCGGATGGCGTGAACTCCGGGCTGACCTCACGGCAACACCCCTCCGATCGTTTACGGGAAGGGGGCGGGGCCTGCCAGGCAGCGGCAGGCACCGGCGGGAGTCATGTGACCTGACACGGTGCATGGAGGAGGCAGAGGGGAGGGGAGGCCCAACCTGGGGAGGGATCATAAAGTGCGGCTTTCATTCTCCCACAGGAGCGAGGAGCGAGGCCTGGGGCAGTTACACAGACCGGGCTGGGGCGCTTCTCATGGCTAGACTGAGGATTTCTCCCTCTCCGGTGAGGCTTTTGGAAACTGGGCGGGGGCAGAGGATGAATCATAGCTGGTCATGCTGGGGGGGGAGGGGGGGGGGGGGAGGCTCAGCAATTCCTCCGATGTCCCCCTCCGCAGCCAGCGCAGAGCTGTGGGAACGTATCAGAAGCACAACCTTTGTTGCTCTAATTGCTCCTCTCATTAGCCCATCTCGCACAGCCGGAGAGCTCCACATCTGTCAGCCAGCCACCCAGCGCGCTCTCACTAGCTGGGACAACAACAAACAAAGAAGCAAGCATTACATAATTTCATTCTCTCCGCATGTTTCGGCCACTCTGTGTTGTTACAGAGTTCTAGGAACACAATCTATTAACAGTGGACCCACTGTAGCCGCGGAACCACACAGCACTGGATTTGACAACAACAAACACTAATTAGTCAATGGGCTGTGAATGGAGGCAATATTAATTAGGACTAGTGGGACACGTTAGCGGTAGGAAGCCGAGGTACGACAAAGGCCAGCGCCGACAGAAGGCAGTTTCATAACAAGGTCCTGTCGGCAAAACCCAACCGAGCCGAACATGAGCTCAGCTTTACGTAACATTATTAAGCCATACATGTGGAAAACGGACCGAATGCAAGTTCGCTTCTGATATTATTACCATCCCATATTCATACTGCGCTGTCGGTGAAAAAATCAAGTTGTTACAAGTTCCACACAAGTAAAAAAAAAATAAATAAATAAAAGAATTAGGAAACGCGTGCCAAGTAAATGTCTCCAACTGTACGAGTCTGATTTATAAAGTCCCGCTGCACTTTAAAGCAATAAAGGCAGCTCTTCAGCTCATCGGTTCCTGTGTATGTGCATCGTGGACATCATGCTTTTACTTGTAGACTACTACACCGCTCCATTTCGAAAAAAGAGAAACTGTATGATATTTAATAGCTGCAAATTGAGAACAGGATCTGGAGTCAATGCTGGTGTCGACCGTCCTTAACCAGAAAGTTAACGGTTGACTGAAAACGGCAGAAATCTTTCATGTGGGAAGCAGGGGCCCGGGGTTTGAAGACCATGGAAGATGACAGCGCGAACACTGTTTGTCGAATTGTTCAGGAGTGGACATCGGTTACATAAGAATGTTTTGCGCACTGGTGTCAGGAGGACATGTAAACAGGAAGTAACCACAGTGGGCTTTGGTCATGCGGTTAACGAGGGCAATTCGATGCGGCCAGAGTGGGTTTTTCGTGGGAAACCACAGGAATCGAGCTGAAAGGCAGCTTTTCTGAGTTAGTTTTTTTTTTCTGCCTGTCCTGTCTATCGGGAACCAGACTAATAAAAAAAAATCCCAAACTGAAACTGCTTTCCAGCAAATCAAATAGAAAATGGGACCATGCAGAATATGCTTACGTCCAACCAATGGACAACAGAAAACATTGAGGAGATGGTGAATGTATCTAGGACATCCACTGAAAGGTGGGAAGGGCCAGGCAAGTTTCAGCCAGACACGGATCAATGTTATACTAACACTCCAATGAAAGGAATACCAGCAGAAACCCTTCTTTGAATGTGCAAGGAATTTTTCACATTCTTGGGGGGGGGGGGGGGTGTAAAGAGAGGAGAACGGGGCAGAGAGGGGGGTGGGGGGGGATGAGTGATGGTGCGGGTGCGGGGGCGGGGGGGGGGGGGGGGTGTGGGCTTTGGAGACCTGAAAGCTTGGAGCTAACGACAGCCAGGACGGGACTCCCCCCCCCCCCCCCCCACCCCCCACCCCCACCCCCCCCCCACCCACCTTCTGCCCCAAAAAAAAAAACAAACCACCTCCTCCGAATCAGCCCCCAATGTCGCGAAACCGAGCTGAAAACAGCAGCTGCCGGCGCCCGCGAGGGAGTGCTCCAGAAAAGGGCCGTGAGGACATTCCGGGCCCTAATTATGAGGGGTACAGAACGGAAGCCTCGCCAGACTCCCGGCTCCGGCGGCCCTCCGTCCCGCGCACTCAGCAGCGCCTCCCGGCCTCCGCTGTTATCGTTACCGCGCGCCGCGCCGCACATCTGGGACGCGTTAGCGGTCTGCGCGGCTGGGTGGGGATTCCTTTACAGGATTAAATTCTCATTCCTTTCCCCTCTCAGACGGAGCGCGTTCTTTTCTGCCACAGGTCAAGGCGGTTCGGGCTCCGATTGGGCCGCCGGCTGGTGACGCTCGCAGAGTTCCGTTACAGGCCTCAGACACGCACCTAAAAACTGTCCTACTTTTCTGAAGCCCCCCCCCCACCACTCACCCACCCACCCACTCAAAAAGCATCTATCCAGACAACTTCTTACAATGCACTAAATTTAACTGAATGGAGGCCAGGTTTCCCAGTTATCCGGCTCTCTATCAGAATGAGGAAGGCCTACGCTCTGGCGGTATGTGCCGTTTGCCAAGCACGGCACGGTCTGCAGTTCCGTTTAACGGGCCTCTGAGAGAATAAACGCGCGGCGAACGCCGTGGCGTGGATGGAAGGGGCCGCTGACGCGCGTTCGGCATGCCGCCGGCGGCCCGGCGAGCTTGCGTAATGCTGCGTGCCCTCGCACAATAGGCTGTTGCAGCACATCCATCAAACCCCCCCCTCCCCTCTGCTTGTTTGAGTAAAAGGGGGGGGGGGGGAAGACCGTAAAGAGGAGAGGGGAGCGGATGAAAGGAACCGAAAAACGTGTTTCATTCTCGAAGGTTTTCCGATGCCGTCAGAGCCCGAAGGAAAGGACCATCTTGTGTGTATTATTTTATTATTGCGTTATTACCACAGTCCGCTATGCCGGACGCCATCTTGGTCAGCACGATCATCCAAAGGCTGGCATTAGAAACGCCCGAAGGCCTGGAGGGGGAAAATCTCCATTCTCTTGCCATGTTTTTTTTAGCACTGACTCTAAATGAGGGGTGGTTCTGCATGGACCCGAATCAGTCAGGATAGAAAGTCACATTGTAGCTTTTCTGGTAGGAGTTTGCCGATGTTAGGGTTAAATCTCACCATCATGTCTGTGGTGTGGATTTCGTTCTGCGCAGGTGGCATGTGGAGATTTGGAAACTGCCCGTGTCGTAGGACGAACCAGGAGCTGTGCTGCGGTCTCTGGGGGGCGTCACAGCAGTGGCTGGGAGGGCAAGACGTTTCCACCCGTCCCTGAAAATGGCTGCCTGTGTCCATAAGCGCATGCATCTCTAACAGAGCAGAAAGGCCTGCTCTTCTCACTTTCAAAAAAAACTATTTTGGAGAGTCACGCCCATAAACAAATTAAACAGTTTTGTGTCGACCAAAAATACACCTCATGGAATTAAAGTAAGATTCAAGTAAACAAGACCAGGTTAAAACCTAGTATATGGCCGGACCTAACGCGTGATCCGGGCCGACCAATGGTGTAACTTCATCACCCACTCACTCAGTCACTCACTCAGTCAGTCACAGACATTTGTGTTTGTAGGGCTGGCCCCGCTGTTGCGGTCCAGCCAAAAAGCACAGCCTGGTGACTCTGAAAGGAACTGAAATCAGGAATATTTTCACTGTTGTAAGGCACAGGTCCTCAATGCGCACAATTAAATCATGTGACGTGCACTTCAGACACGTTTTCATTCGTTCGCTCGGTGAAATCGAACCGAAGTAATGAAAGACGTAAAAATACGTTCGTGCCGCAAAACTGTTTTGACAGCAACGAAATGAACACTAATGGAACATTATATGACCCTGGATCGCGGCCATTCAGCTGTGAAATGGCAGACACACACACGCGCACACGCACACAGGCATGCACGCACACGCACAGAACAGTCATTGCCTCATCAAAGGCAGGTGAGGTTACTCCGGCACTTCCCACAGTGAAAGCAATTGCGGCATCTTCCCGTTATGAAATACCCATTCAGCAGCAGTCACCCAATCAAACGTGTTTATATGAGCATCGTTATCATGTACAAATGCTTTACAATTTAAAATTTTGAAACGGGCAGGGCTCTATGCTACCCTTTTTTCCAAGGAAAACAAGCACTCCTAAGCTGCTAAATGTAAGAGCACACTATTTATTTTTTTCCCATTTAGCACACATCAATTTTCATAAGAAAATGCTCCTGAAATGGGAGCACTGTAGAGACCTGATTGGAATGACAAACCAGGGTGAATCGATCCCGGGACCATTTCTGGCCATTTTCAGACCCAGTGAACGGCAGTGTGTGAAAGTATATGATTCCCACAGCGGCCTGGATACTGACCCGCACCAGCCCCCCCCCCCCCCCCCAATGCTGCCTATCAGCGCGTGACCCCTGCCCTGAAGAGAGCCAGGCCACGCCGCTAATCTCACGCACTGACGGCTGATGACACACAGGCCCCAGCCTGAGCCCTGAGGACTGAGAGGGGGAGGGGGGGGGATTAGGGCTTCATACCGCTTAAAATCTCCCGTGGCGGGCGGAGCCTGTCACCGGTGGGATCACGTCAGGCCTCCACAAGAGATCACTCATTGGTGCGGAGAGCCTCTCGGTGCCACGGGAACGGCGTCGTGTCAGGTGATGACACACTGTCTGGGGGCGGGGCCAGGGAGAGGGTGAGACAAAGCACCGCACAGCTCTAACGAAAGACCCGGCGAGCACGAAAGCGCGCTTCAGGACGGCCTGACGTCCCACAGACAGCGCAGACCCGAAAGCACCCTACAGGTCCTCAGGGTTCATCATCTCAGCTTCACGAAAAACGCACACTTCCACACAGAGGACCTTCTTCAGCCCCACAAACAAGTCAGAGCAGAGCAGACGGCGAAGGAACCGAGCGGCGGGCGTTATTAAACTCACCGCCCGACGGGTTTCCCGGCGGCAGGCTGGGCGCTAGCTCTTCCCACGCGACGCGGCCGTCAGCTCTCCGCCCCCGACGGAGGGCGGGGTCACGTGACCTTCCCTCAGAGCCCCCGCCGGTCGCCGTTCTCCGAGGGCTCGCACGAGAGAGCGAAGGGGGCCGTTAGTCAGGAGAATGAGTAACCCCGAAAGAGGGCGGGGCCGCGGCGCCCTGAACACGCGCGCGTGCAGCTCGGGGAGCGCCCTCGACCGCCGCAGGCATCGCACGAACACCCCGGCGCAGGAAGATACACGGGCTCCGCGGCAACCGCCACGGGCGGGCGGCCGCCAACGGCCTCTCGTGAGTCACTCTCGCGTGTCACGCTTACAGACGTTTAAAAAGAAAAACAAAAAGAAAGGATCGCTACGCGGATGCCCTGCCGGCAACAGGCAGCGGTAATGAATTCCGGTGAGAACTCTTCTACCGGGAGCGTCGACCTCGACCTCTAGCCTGGCTTCATCGCGACCGCAAGACAGAGTCCAAAAATACTGCCCGGGCGCGATCTGATACCGCGGACAGGGCAGGACGACGATCGCAGATTAACGGAGACACATCTTACCGTTCCGTCTTTTATTGGACGCAGACGACGCGCGGAGAGAGAAAGGAAATGCTTTGAAACGCGCTGAAGACCACAATCAGCTTTTTTATTAGTTACAGACAATGTACAAAAGAGAACAGCAACAAAAAAATCCTTTGAAACGTGCTGAACACCATGTTCAGCTGGCTCACAACCACACTAAGGGAAGTCATTTCCTCTGCAATAAGGATTCTTCATTTATTCTGTAGCCAGCCATGAAATTGATTAAATAGGACCAAGGACCAATAATAACAAGATTTCCGTCTGTTCAAACTGTCTACTTAATGCATTAGAGTTTGTGTATATAGTAAAATATACGGTTAAAACTGGTTAAAAAAATGTAAATTGTTGCAACGGGCCATATTTCAACCGTTCCACTGTTGTGGGCTGTGAACTGTCCCTCTTCTTTCTTTGTTTTGTCCGTGTGAGATCTCTTCCCTCCTGAGCGATTGGGAAACCTCCGACAGGCCCCAACTGGTGTCCTGTACCTGAAGGAGACACGCCCCTCTTTCACAACACCGAGGCCAGGCCGTGTCCTGAGGGAGCCAACCCCGGGGATCACATGCTCCTCTGCAGCCTCACAGACCTGGCTCACGCTCGCGCTCTCTCTCTCTCTCTGTCTGTCTCTCTCTCGGTCACTCGCTCGCTCTCTCTCTCTGTCTGTCTCTCTCTCGGTCACTCGCTCGCTCTCTCTCTCTGTCTGTCTGTCTATGTCGCTCGCTCTGACGACATGCTGAGAGCGGGCAGGGATGATGACGCGTCTCCCTCATCCTGTGCCCTTCCCCTGTGAGACACCGCACTGTCCTGGCGCTCTGTAATGCCCGTGAGTTTGAGAACTCGAGAGCTGAAAATTATAACCGATAAATCTCTGGAATGAGCGCTTATGAACATCGACATCATCAGTGAGGTACTGGGCCAAAAAGTGAGTGAGGCAATCTCAGCGAATACCTAGGAAGAGCTTCAGTATATATCCCGGTGTTTACAAGTACAACACAAAGTGTAAACTATTTAAGCCACTGTGGATGAGGACACAATGTATCCAATTAAGTAATAACAACAGTACTTACTGTACTGAAAGCAGACGGTAGTACAGAAAGCTGACGTAGAAGTCCGTTTTGTATGACTCATCGCACCCAGAGTACACGGGAGACAGGGAGAACATTCACAGGACAGAGATTTCCTGCCCCCCTCCCCCCCCCCACCTTTTTTTTTTTACATGTCAGTGTCTATTGCTTTCAGATCAACATTAATAAGTTCTTCCTTCCTGTGGCCTTGCCCCCCAGCTAGAACCAATGAATTGCTGAGCTGGGGTGATTGGCAGGTAGCCCACTTATCAGCACAGGGGTCCTGCCCTTTTCTCTCCGGTAAGCTCGGGTATGGTCCCACGTGCCATTTAAAAGTGAATGTTCTGTGATGGTCCTGTGCCGTGACTCAGTGTAAACCGTGAGCTGAATCGTGTAATACACGTTGAATAACTATAGAATGATCCTGGGCCCAGTGTATTAAACCACACTGTCGCTGACACATTCACTCTCAAGTAATATTCATCACAATGATGAATGGATCATTAAGGAAACGGATACTCGCAGAAGTGACTCAGCAATTGAAACAGTGTGTCACTTGACAAGTTAGTTCAAAGAAAAGCTTGAACTGCATATCATTAATGTAATTTAATTAGTTTATTTTGTTTTCATTACTTCCATCTCTCCTCTATTCAACAGATAACACTGGAATCGGACCCACACAGAAAGACAAGAAGTGCATTTACAGGTGTACCGAGAAACAGATTAACCTTTACATGCAGGCATTTACCAGAGCTCTTCTTTTTATACTCGGAATCCATTACTGCGGCTGGCTATTTCACTGAAGCAATTCAGGTGCTTTCCTAATGGTCGTAACTGCAATATCACACCCCTGCAACCTCTGAGTTACTTACTAACCCGGTTATATAACCATAATACCACACCGCTGCCTTTTACTTTCTCAATGGCCAGACAGCGTTCTGAAAACCCGGGGAGAAGGGGATCTTCAATGACGCCCATCCATCTGGGGGCACTCCGAAACACATCTCGCTCAGAGAGAGAAGCATAGGGGTCGACGGGTCGGTTTACCGTAGCTCCCCCACCGTCCTGGTAGCCAGCGGCTCACGGCCAGCGCTAAGCCCCGTCGGTCAGAGATGAGCGTTCATTCCGCACGGCCGCCTCGCCTGCCTGTCCCCGGCTCGCGAGCGAGAGAGCGAGCGCTCGGGCTCCAGCGGCGGTTATCGCCAGACGAGCGGCCCCACGGGCCGGGACGACGGGCAGCCTAATTGTTCTGAAGGCCTGACCCACATTCCGTCTATCAGGGAAACCGAAGCGTTCAGTGGGTTTGCGCCTCTTCGCATTGTTATTCATCACAGTCACCTCCGTCAGCCCACCAGGCCCTTCTCCTATGGGTCTCAGGAACAAAAAACAAACAAGGGAACCAAAGGAAAAAAAAAAAACTTACGGAGGGAATGGGGGAGGGAGGCCCAGGGAAAGAGATTTAGTTTGAATAGTTACCGACGGCATACCATCAGCTACACCAAAGCACTTGTAAAAGATTTACACCAGTAAAGCTGCTCATGCCAGCAATAACTATTAGAGGACAGAGTGCAAGGTGGACACAGAATAACAGAGTGGTGACTCAGGCCATGAGATGCTGGGGTAGCAGAAGTAGCCTAAATCTGGTACTTCACTGTATCAAATGTTTCTGTGCAGGAAAGAAATGCTATAATTTGTCACTCTTGGTTATCTGAATCCCAGTTACAAAATCAAAGTCATACTTCAAGGACCATAAGCATTTTTGTGGTGGAATTCCAGGTACAAGAAAGTAAATAAAATCAAATACAGCCACATTAATATACCAAGCCAGAGCTATGCCTAAGTATACAAGCAGGTCTATGTGACAAGCAGACATAACTATGGTAATATTAAACCATAGCAAAGCTTCTTAGAAACCAAAAAGAAGCACTGGTTGCATGTTATTTGATTCCTTCCACATATAATTATATCCAACACCTATTAATTATCCACATCAGTTAGTTAAATGCCAAACAAATTCTACTAAATTCCAATTTTGATTAACAATGAAAAATTACATACCCATGACAACTGTAAAATAAGTACCACTGCTAGTTTGACTATTTTTATAGATGTTATTGCCATATTTAGAAAAAGTGAATCTATCATTTTATCATATCATATTTATCATATTAATCACTATTGAACATTGTGGAAACTTATTAATCTGTCAGTTTTTTGCCTCTTTAACACCAAACTATGCAAAATGCTACCTTGAAACTCCCATACACGATAGATAAGATTAATTCAATTCCAATCCAAAGGTATAAATTCCAATAAATAAGATGTTCCTTTCCTTAAAGATTCATGAAATTCCAATTAATATTTAACCCCTTCCTATAAAAGGCAAAATAGGTAAATTCATGCCTGTTTTCACCAGTGTCAAACAAAGCGCTATTCATCTCAAAAACTATAAAGGGTACAAAAATCGTTCACAGTTTTTATTAAAGCAGAGAGCAGCACTGTGTAATAGCCAATAAAGTAAAAAAACTGAACTGCAACAGTTACCAAATTAACTATGCTACACTAACCTTCCAGATGACTCCTGCACAATAAAAAGAGGAGAGAGGTCAGCACTAGGCCAAATTGACAGCTGCATTTATCATGCCACGCAAACAAACACCAGGATTCACAGAAGATTGCATTACACAAGAGAAAGCACAACAATTTTTTCCAGTTCAGAAGTGGAACTGGATAGCCCTCGAGGCACACAAACTATAAACACCTCAGCCAATTTACACTGACAAAAAAGAAAAATAAAACTTTAAAAAGCTGTGAGGACGACAACTCTCGACCAATAAACAGTTTCGGTCAATCTCCAATTGGAAAGGCACACCTTGGATAGGCTGAGAGGCTCCCACAGATGTGCAGAACGTTTGGCTGTTGGCATTGGAATGTCTGAGAACACTGAGGCCTAGCACGATCTCTTCTGACTTTCGACTTTTCTCGACGGCCACCCTCCAAGTTTTCTGCCAAATCAACACGTTGCAGGTAAAATCTTTCAGAATCCGAATGGTTTTTGTGACTGCAGAGTGTGGGTATTAAAGGTGTCAAGTGTTTTTGTCTCTGAAGACCGTGAAATGATGCCTGCACGTTTTGTCTCGTCTGGTCTTGCCTGCCCAGCCCGTGAGGGCCTCGCTGACTTTGATCAGCATAAACACATAAACCCTGCAACGGCTGTTTTTTCAACATCTGCTCTACAGCTGATGGGCAGTTATTCTCAGAGATGCGGTTTCTTCAGAATACAGACCAGCGTGCTCATTTCGCTTTCATTTTACCCATACTTTTCTCATATTTTAAATGCCAAATCTCTGTGTTTACTCTCACAGCTGCAACCTCCTCTGTTCATAACAAGATCATACTTTCAACAGGACAGCCCCCGTATGTACCTAACATTTACATCTCAACCAAAAACCTGTCAATTAAAAGACAGGTCCACTGATTATGACCTTTACAGCACTGATTGACAGCTGTTCCCAAGACACAAGAATACAGCATTCAGCAGTAACTTGAAAGTGAACCCAAATGGCATCCGATACAAAATGTCCACAAACAGCCAGCAGACTATGAAACGAAAGCAGAGAAAGTGGCCACGATTTTCTTTCTCCACACCCTGATGTTCCACATCCAGAGCCACACGCAGGAGCAGCTGTGATGTGTGGGATGGGACGGGGGGGTGGGGGCGGGGGGGGGGGGGGGGGGGGTGAGGGAGGGGTGGCTGGCGGACACTATATTTTTGGCATCTCATTATGACCAGCTGCTTCTCGACCGACTGTTCTCAGGTCTGTTGGCCTCTTAGCGTTCCAGCCAGGCCGCTCGGTCAGCTGATTCAGCTACTCCTTCTCTGTCTTGATCGAGCCAGCTAACCTCCCCCCGACCAGGTCTTAGAGTTACCGGTTTAAATAGACCTGAAAGGTTTACTGGACTCCTAACCGATGTTCCCCGAAATATTCGTCCACGTTGTCTCCTGCTTTTCCGCTGTTCAGCTTGTTTATTACGTGGCTCGGCTCTAGAGCCTCCGCCAAAATATTTTTGCGAACTGCGGCGAGTCGAGAGACCTCCTTTGTAATTAGGGCCACTCAAAATAACTACTGGCACAGCCAGTGATGCTTAGACTTCGCCGTGCTCACAGGTCTCAGGGCCAGATCGTGTGTGTTTAACTGTGGCCAGCCATTGTAATGGGACCCAAAATTCGGGACAATTTTTCATGTTGCTTAAACAGGAACATCGACATGGCAACCGCTACCACTCTACAGCCACAGTAAACAAACTGTGGGCTAAGCTTCTGCCAACAGGACAAAATTTTGAATTTCTGGAATGTTCTACTGCTATAAGAGTTATCGTACAGTCTAAATAGTGTTGAATGTAAATATAGGCTTTGGTGTTATGGTCACTGAATGTGAAACCCAGGGAAAGTGAGGCTGAGTGCACAGTGTCAGGGATCTAGAGAAGTTGCCTTTCAGTGGACAAGGGGCTGGGTGAGTGCCCTCAAAATCATGAAATTAAAAAAACAATTTGAAGCTCCAATTTGAAACCACCTCCTTTCACAGATTGGCAGTTTAAGGTTTTTAAATTTGTAGTGCTAGGCAACACTCACCTCCTTTTCGGTTCTACTTGGCATCATGACAACCCAGGCTCTCTTATAATTACTTTGCACAGAATGTCTGTTGTCTATTGTATGTCTATTGCATTATGAATTCTTTAGTTCATGTTAAAAACTTTTTAAATATAAAATGTATTGGGCCGCTAGGTGGCTCATTTGGCTAAGGCACCACGCTGACACCTGCATTTGCATCGGACAGGGCGCGGGAGGATTCGGCTGGATAGGGGTGCGCGTTTCATTGCTCCGTAACAACTGCTGGTCAATCGGGCTCATGTGGACAGAATGCCAGATCTGCGTATGAAAGGTCTTCCTCAGACTCTACTCTGTGCAAGTTTAGCCATAGTCTGAAGCAGGCAGGCAACACCTCATGTTTCAGAGCAGTACTGCAAATGTGTACTGAATTGGCAATGGGCATCGGACACTCCAAATTAGGGAGGGGGCTATTTTTTTATTTAATTAAAATGTATTAATTAAATTAACATTTAATTAATTAATTAATTAATTGATTGATTAAATGTGTTTTTTCGAAGAACAAATCCTACTTTGTAGATACTGACACGTCTGCAGATATCCAGAGAACGTATTCCTCGGTAAAAGGTGAAGTGTTTGCTTGTGCATGTTAAATTGTAAGGAAAGTAAACTAGAGAACAACAAGCCGATGAGCCCCCCCAAAATGCAGAGGGGTGGCCTGCGCGAAGATGAGTGGATGTGGAGGATTATTAGCCCCAGCGTCGTTCGGTGAATTCCTACGCGAAACATTTCCGCTTCTCATAATCTACCACGCGGCCTGCAACTCTTCCCTTGTAACTCAGAGTTCTCATAAACCACAACAGCTCAGAAAATTCCCTGCAGTTTGTCTTCTCCCTGGGGAAGAAGCATCAGAGGAAAAAAGCGCAGGAAGCACGTCCTATTCATTTTCCTCAAGACGCATTCCTCTTAATGCCATGCCCATGAATCTGTCAGGCACAGCTTGATGAGATGCAACAGGAGGCCTCCACTGGTGCAGCGGTGCTGCTGTACCTAACCGCAGGAAACAAAGTATCCCCAGATGAGGTAATGTTCCGGCAGCCATTTTAAGAAGGCCCAAGGCTACAATACTTTTTGTTTTTGTCAGTTGAAGGTGACCAACATTAACCAATCAAGCTCCAACAGTCAAGGCAATTGATGTAATTAATCTAAAAGATAAGCCAGGAAGAATTTGACTTCAAAGATTATTGAGTGTGATCCACTAAATGTTTAACATGTCCAGAACTCAATGTGCAATAAATATGAGACACATTATTTAAAAAATAAAGCATAATGGTATATCTCATGCTCAAGTTTTGGAGATGTTGAGCAAAGTTGCACTTTAATTTTTGATGAAGTCCTATAAGCTTTGTCATCAGGTTTACTCCTTAGTATAGTTTAGTGGTGTTATTTTGCTTCCATTAATTTAGAATTAATGTATGTATTAGACACACCCACAATCATGGCTATTAGTAGTACCATGAGTGCCACTGTACAAAATATGTCTCCATATAAAATGATTTCAAGAAAAAAAAACTGAAAAAATGGTGTGTGATCCATAACCAACATGAATTTGAGGTGTGTGATGCTATCCAAAATGATATAAGGTAGGCTTTGTTTGTCATTAACTCTGCACAAAGGCTGTACGGAAATCCATTTGTTTACCAGGAGTTATTAACTTCAAATACCTGCACAGTGATACGTTTCTCCCCCATTACAAATATTACCTGGTTTCTTCTAAGCATCCTGGTAATCCCCCAAAACAAGAATTTACTCGTACAAACAGCTACAAATCAAAGCCAGGGATAGAGCGCAGCGATGTTTAACACTGTACATTAGGCTCAGAGCCTGTCGGCAGTAACACGTACCGTCATGTCTGCGAAAGCCATAATTACCCCAGAACCGGACTGTACAGTATGTAAACCACTGGCTCCTCTTCAGCAGCTGACACACAGAGCTTTCACTGGGACTTCCCACCGGCCCACAATGCACCGCTCCGGGGTGTGATCTGCCCAGCGGAGGGCCTTCTCCACGTCAGACTGGATCTCCTCCAGAGGTTCAAAAAGTACAGCCAGGGACCGTAAACAGCAGCAGCCTCCGAGCTCCCGTTTCAGCAAACCCATAATAGTTTTGGATGCCGCCCCTCCCTGTATCCCACAACAGAACATGTGCAGATTGTACCAAGGCGCTCTCTCTCTCCCCGTTCCCCCTCCCCCTCCCTCCAGACGTCTTGCAGTTGGGATGATGGCACATCGGTCTACTTAAATCCAGAGGAATCACAACACGTCGTCACGCGTGTTTATCTTAAGTGCCGCTTGCTTGTAATGGCACACCTGCGGCTCGACCGATTGTTTTCTTTTTCCTCACGAACGCCATGGAACGTACAGCGGGCAGTCGGAGCCCAAACAACTTCCTTCCCCCCGCCGCCTCGCTCCCCTGGCGCGCGGCTCGCTGACGGACGGGCATTAGCCTAACAATAACGCAGCGCCGCGCCAATCCCGACCGCGCCTGGGAATCGGTCAGCCCCGCGCGCTGGAACGTTCCGGAACGCCGACAGGGGTGGTTCCACAAGGACATGGAACCACGGACCTGACCAGGACCAAGAATGACCGGTAACTCTGCTGAGAGGGTGTGGCTGGAAGGGACATTTTAAACAGGGGCATAATGTTCCCCGTCCTAAGCTTTTAAATGTCACCTCTTACCACATACACCCTTCATTGGTGTTGTTTGTGTGTAAATTAAAAAAAAAATACTACACGATTCTGAGGCACAATCGACATGATGGCATTAAGAGACTTACACATAGTAAGAGAAACTGCTATAACCGTGAAACGCTCCCCAAAACCCGGGGGAAAGCCGTTTCTCATAGTAGGCGGCATAGCAGAAGGTTTAATGAAACACAAAAGGAGTCGCCAAACGCAACAGAGCGGCCTTAAAAAATGACCGCTCGCCAAGCACAACAGCGCGCTATCGCCGAGGTAAGCGCGCGGCTCCTCCACGCTCTCCTCCTCCGCTCGCGGGATGGCGGCTGAAGGTGTGCGGCGGGACGCGGAGGCCGTGGGCGCGGGGGCGGGCGGACGGACGCTGAGACGGCAGAAAGGGAAGCGAAGGAAAGGGATTCCAGGAAGGGCTTCAAAGGGCAGGGTAAACATTGAGTCTCTCCATGTCAGCGTTCTCTCCGGTAGCCTCTGCTCCAACGCACTGGACACCTCCCAAAGAGCACCCTGCAAGGCACAGCTGGGTCCGCCAGTGAACAGGCTCTATTCCACTCTTTCACATGAGCAAAAACAAAAAAGAAACTCAGAGGAAAAAGTCTGCAGTAGACTGGGATTAAGATGTATTACACACACACACACACACACATGTACACACATTTGTACACACGAAAAATGTTTAAAAACATGCCATCGGAGGCTTGGAGGCCGTTAATTTCTCGGGAAACGGCCGTTAAGCTGCAAACAGTGGCGAACGCGGCTGCTAAATTTCACGGGGGGGGGAGGCAATGTAAATTCACTTTACGGCCGCACCGCGGGGGTAAAGCGGGAGGACGGGGCAGGGGGAGCGCTCTCTGAACGACCTGTCTGGCTTGATTTAAGGCTTAAACTGCGATCCTCATTACCGGCCCGCTGTGGGGGCAAAGGAGACGACAGACACAAAGGGGCCGGGGGGGGGGGGGGGGGGGGCGATTAGACACGACGCTAGAGCTTCGTCCCGGCGGCCTGGCAGACGAGCCTCGGCCCCACCCAGTTTTTATTGGATTGCCTTTTTTTTGGGCGGTTAACAAGCCAAGGGGCCCACACACGACTTTAAGAGTTCCCCCGGAAAACAGCCGTGTTTTTATATCGCCTCCCAGGAGCGCGGAGGCAGGGAAGTTCTTCTGGGAGTGATCTGTCTGGAGAATCTTCCAGATACCACCAGAACCAGTTCAGCCCAGCCCAGCCCAGCCAAAGCAAGCCATTCTGTGAGAGGTCCTCACAAGGCTCAGATTTCAAGAATGTGCTGAATGTTTGCAGGCTCACTCTGCTTATCTCTTACCCTGTCACAAAAACACACACATATACACATACACAAACTCACTCACACACACACACACACACACACACAGATACACACACAAACATACAGATTAACACACGCGCACATACACACACACACACACACATGCACATACATACACACACACAAACATACAGACAAACACACAAGCACATACATACACACACACACACACACACACACAAACATACAGACAAACAAACAAACACATGCACATACATACACACACACAAACATACAGACAAACAAACACACAAACACACACGCACACACACACACACACACACACACAGAAGAAACCACGGCAGACTGCAGACACACTGTAACTACCTGGTTTCCACATGCAGCAGCATGTTGGGCCCACTTGGATGGATAAATATATGTAAAGCTGGTGCATGCACCGGGTCCTGAGATAGGATTATTTACAACACTATCTGAGAAGTCCAAATATGATATGACAGAAAACCTTATTAGAATGAACATGAAACTTCTACAGTGCCCAAACCGTCTCTGGGTCTATCATAAAGTTGGCAAAAATGATGCCGCACCCCCCACTCCTCTCCCGCACGCGGGTATTTTACATGCTTGTTCCCACTCCTCTCCTGCACACGGGTATTTTACACCCCCCACTCCTCTCCCGCACGCGGGTATTTTACACCCCCCACTCCTCTCCCGCACGCGGGTATTTTACATGCTTGTTCCCACTCCTCTCCTGCACACGGGTATTTTACACCCCCCACTCCTCTCCTGCACACGGGTATTTTACACCCCCCACTCCTCTCCCGCACACGGGTATTTTACACCCCCCACTCCTCTCCTGCACACGGGTATTTTACACCCCCCACTCCTCTCCCGCACGCGGGTATTTTACATGCTTGTTCCCACTCCTCTCCTGCACACGGGTATTTTACACCCCCCACTCCTCTCCCGCACACGGGTATTTTACACCCCCCACTCCTCTCCTGCACACGGGTATTTTACACCCCCCACTCCTCTCCCGCACACGGGTATTTTACACCCCCCACTCCTCTCCCGCACGCGGGTATTTTACATGCTTGTTCCCACTCCTCTCCTGCACACGGGTATTTTACACCCCCCACTCCTCTCCTGCACACGGGTATTTTACACCCCCCACTCCTCTCCTGCACACGGGTATTTTACACCCCCCACTCCTCTCCTGCACACGGGTATTTTACACCCCCCACTCCTCTCCTGCACACGGGTATTTTACACCCCCCACTCCTCTCCCGCACACGGGTATTTTACACCCCCCACTCCTCTCCCGCACGCGGGTATTTTACATGCTTGTTCCCACTCCTCTCCTGCACACGGGTATTTTACACCCCCCACTCCTCTCCTGCACACGGGTATTTTACACCCCCCACTCCTCTCCCGCACGCGGGTATTTTACATGCTTGTTCCCACTCCTCTCCTGCACACGGGTATTTTACACCCCCCACTCCTCTCCCGCACACGGGTATTTTACACCCCCCACTCCTCTCCTGCACACGGGTATTTTACACCCCCCACTCCTCTCCCGCACACGGGTATTTTACACCCCCCACTCCTCTCCCGCACGCGGGTATTTTACATGCTTGTTCCCACTCCTCTCCTGCACACGGGTATTTTACACCCCCCACTCCTCTCCTGCACACGGGTATTTTACACCCCCCACTCCTCTCCTGCACACGGGTATTTTACACCCCCCACTCCTCTCCTGCACACGGGTATTTTACACCCCCCACTCCTCTCCTGCACACGGGTATTTTACACCCCCCACTCCTCTCCCGCACACGGGTATTTTACACCCCCCACTCCTCTCCCGCACGCGGGTATTTTACATGCTTGTTCCCACTCCTCTCCTGCACACGGGTATTTTACACCCCCCACTCCTCTCCTGCACACGGGTATTTTACACCCCCCACTCCTCTCCCGCACACGGGTATTTTACACCCCCCACTCCTCTCCCGCACGCGGGTATTTTACATGCTTGTTCCCACTCCTCTCCTGCACACGGGTATTTTACACCCCCCACTCCTCTCCTGCACACGGGTATTTTACACCCCCCACTCCTCTCCCGCACGCGGGTATTTTACATGCTTGTTCCCACTCCTCTCCTGCACACGGGTATTTTACACCCCCCACTCCTCTCCCGCACACGGGTATTTTACACCCCCCACTCCTCTCCTGCACACGGGTATTTTACACCCCCCACTCCTCTCCCGCACACGGGTATTTTACACCCCCCACTCCTCTCCCGCACGCGGGTATTTTACATGCTTGTTCCCACTCCTCTCCTGCACACGGGTATTTTACACCCCCCACTCCTCTCCCGCACACGGGTATTTTACACCCCCCACTCCTCTCCCGCACGCGGGTATTTTACATGCTTGTTCCCACTCCTCTCCTGCACACGGGTATTTTACACCCCCCACTCCTCTCCCGCACACGGGTATTTTACATGCTTGTTTACTTTTGGGCGGCGTGCTAATCACTTCTCCAAGCAAAATTCCTGAAAACACTGCCAAACCAGGACCAACGTGAGGAAAAAGGAAAGAACAATGTGGCAATGTGATATTTCTGCATCATAGCGCTGCAGCTGTTCAGATTTACTTATTCTTTAAGACTCAGCAGTCCGGAATAAAACTAATGCTGTGGAAGGGCACATTAGCAGCTAGAACAACAAAATAAAAATAAAATAAAGATATGAACACATTTCCCTTATCTGTTGATCCTGTGGTGCCTGATCCACCAGTCAAGACAGAAAATATAACCCAAGCCATACAAGTAAACAACAAAACAATGAAGCATTCAAACTCTGCAACAATGACGCAACAAAACCACAATAGGATCTCTCTGTCCAGCAACTTTAAAGGGAATTGCTCTTTTGTCTGAGGTAAGCTGTATAAAGAACTGATGTGCTTAAATAAACTAGAACCAATTGATGTCCCCTCCAGGGCTGGCTCATTTTGACGTCTTGCTATACAAAATGTCTTTCCATACAGGAGTCACAATACAATACATAAATCCCAATACACAGAGGGGTGTGAATTTTGAAAAACACATCAGTTATCATAGAGGAAATCGTCACTGAGTACAACAGTTGTTTATTGTGAACAGTAAAAGTAACCAGATAAGGCCAGACAAGAAAAACAAACTGTACACAACAGCTTTTGAAGTACAATAAGCTCCCACAGAATACATTTATAACAAAGAAAACCCTGGTGAATGCTTAGCTTTAGCTGGCGTATTTAAATAAATAGGTCCCAAGTAGTATAAGTTTTAGTGTATGATTTTGATTAGAGAAACTGGCAAAGGGGCACGTAGGAGTGTGTGATGTTAAACAAGAATGGTAAATGGTAAATGGACTGCATTTATATATTTATCCAAAGCGCTTTACAATTGATGCCTCTCATTCACCAGAGCAGTTAGGGGTTAGGTGTCTTGCTCAAGGACACTTCGACATGCCCGGGGCGGGGTTTGAACCGGCAACCCTCCGACTGCCAGACAATCGGTCTTACCTCCTGAGCTATGTAGCCCCACAGAATATATACCTACTCTCAGGCTATTACTATAAATAAAACTGTAAAAAAATGTTTGGTTTGAACTAATTCCCATGGAACATACAACCTGAGACCGCTGTGCTCAAGAAGTACTGGCATAATATAAAAAAGATAAATTACCTTTCCAAAAGTATGCACCTGAACATCACACTCATATGTACTTGGTGAACATCTCATTCCAAAACCACGGGCCTTAATATGGAGTTGTCCCCCCCTCTGCGGCTGTAACAGGCTCCACTCTTCAGGGAAGGCTTTCCAGTAGATTTTGGAACATGGCTGTGGGGATTCGCTTCCATACAGCCACAAGAGCATTAGTGAGGTCGGGCACTGATGTTGGGAGTAAGGCCTGGCTTGCAGTCGGCATTCCAATTCATCCCAAAGGTGTTTGATGGGGTAGAGGTCAGGGCTCTCTGCAGGCCAGTCACGTTCTCCCCCAGCAAACCCCCAGCAAACCATTTCTTTATGCATTTTGCACACAAGGGCACTGTCATGCTGAAACGGCAAAGGGCCTCCTGTTTCCACAAAGTTAGAAGCATACAATTCTCTAGAATATCACCGTAAGCTGTAGCATTAATAAAACCATGAACAATAGCCTCAGACTATTATTCCACATGCACCAAACTTCACAGGTGGCACTATTCGGGCCAGTACAGTTGGCACTGTGCATTCCCACCAAACCCAGATTCGTCCGTCAGACTTCCAGATAGTGAAGGGTGACTCATCACTCCACAGAACACAGTTTCCACTGCTCCAGAGACCAATGGTGGTGTGCTTAGGCTTGTGTACGACTTCTTGGGCCTTGGAAACACATTTCATGAAGCTCATGACCAACAGTTCTTGTGCTGACGTTGTTTCCAGAGCTAGTTTGGAACTCGGTGAGTGTTGCAACCGAGGACAGATGATTTTTACACGCTACACGCTTCAGCACTCGGCAGTCCCGTTCTGTGAGCTTGTGTGGCCTACCGCCTCGCGGCTGAGCTGTCGTCGCTCCTATACGTTTCCACTTCACAATAACAGCACTCACAGTTGACACAGTTGACCCTACTCTAGTAGGGTTTGACAAACTAACTTGTTGGAAAGGTGCCATCTTATGACAAGTGATTGTCCAGTACTCTTTTTTTTTTTTTACTGAGGTGACCCAAAGTCATGCTTCTTCTTCCATTAACAGCCAGTTACTCCCAACAGCTCAGCGTTTATTACCTGGTTTTGAGCCGCTCTGCTAAAAGAGAGCTGTGCCGTGCAAGCGAGCAGCTGCGGTGCGGTTTCCACGGAAAGCTGAGTATAGCTGTTGGGCGCATGTGGACGGCAGCACGCTGTTATTACAGCGCCGTTCTCAGAAGCAGGACGGCCCGAGGTTTTCGGGCCGCCAGATGTGCAGGCCGCGGAGGTAGACGGCCAGGGAAACCAAACAAAAAAACAATTGGGTCGGAGGCAGACGAAACAACTTCTGTTTTTTGAATTTATTGACCACTTCATTCTGTTTTTCGCTACGCACACGCACAAACGAGGCAGTTAGAACTAATTCTGTCAAATAGCTTTACCAGAGGGACGCGTCAGGCACCACTGTTCTCCAAAAGCAGCCAGAGGGGAAAATGATACCTTCATGGAGTACCATTTAAGATCCTGTAAAACATTCGCAACGGTCAAATTCATTGCAGGCTGAGGTACTGATTTTGAGACTCGGAGGCAGTGACAGGATGAAGGAAAAACCATCTCCATGACACCCCTGAGCTGATGCCCAGTGGCGTGCGCTAGCCTCCATTTTGCTCTCACTCTTTAATAGCACAGGGGCCTCTACGCAGTTAGGTTGAGGTACCTGCTTATATGCCTGATTCAAAATACAAAGAAACTCATGAAAGATTCTTTAAAAAAAAAAAAAAAAGAATAAATATAATAAAAATTTCCTCACCGGTAAATAAACAAATGTGCTCTTGGACCTGTGGAAGGCCACGCCACGGCGTAAGGGGAGTGGCCTCACAGACGTTGTTTCACGGAGCTCCGTGGCCGTGACGGGACCTCGTTCACAGCAGCGAGCGGAACCCTCTGCCTAATTCCGTTACGGGATCGATGCAAAACAGATGCACCGCTGCCCGGGGTGGGGTGGGGTGGGGTGGGGTGAGGAGCTGCCACACCCGCCTCCCTCCAGGTGAATCGCTAATGCGTTCCAGATGAGGCGCCATTTAGAGTTACAAGTGCCTCCCCCTCCTCGCTTTCCGTGAAGAACGGGACCCGATTTCGTTGTCGCAGTGCCTGCGTGGGGGTGCGCCCGTTGTGGGGAGACCGTTTTTGGGGGGGGGGGGGCAGTGGGGGGCGGCTCAAGGTGCCTCCGGTTCTTCTGCGCGGCAGAGGCCCGAGCAAGAGCCTGGAAGCGGCGTGGCGGAAAAGAGGAAGAACATCTGGAACGGACTCGGGCCCGGCCTCGTCGCAAACCTCGGGCGAGCGAAACCTTAGCCGCGGCGGAGAGAGAGGCCTCCTACACGCGTGTCACTATTCATTATCCCTGACCCCCCCCCTCCCCTTCACATTAACCGCTCACCCCTCCCAGTACTAATGCCCCGCCTTTCATACCATGGGGAGCAGAGAGCCTGGACAAAGTCTGAGGAGGAACATACTACAAAATAACAATCAAGCCAGGAAACAATTACCCCTGGGGGCTTCAGCCATCTTTTATTATTTTATCTCCAATCAGGCTTCCATAGCCACGTACTGCGGGGGCTTGGTTCACCCAGCTAAACTTCCACCGATATTTGAATTCTAAATGGCCTACTCACTTCCTTTTCCCAAAGAGATGATTTATTTCCAAGCATGGATTAGATACAGGCGATGTGCAGAACGATATCAACATGATAAACGTGCTCGGACAGAGCACGCTCGCTAAACAAGTGCAACAGTAAACAGAGCGCCACCTCTGCCTAAACGAAATTACTCATTTACTCACGCGCGACTGCTCCACAAAGCATTTGGAAATTACGCTACTTGTCGCACTCGGATGAAACACGAGGACGAAAAGTCACCAGGCTAAACTTAATAAATCCTCCGTTAGGCAGGAAAGTTTAAACAGACAGAAAACAAAAACAGACTGGCTTTCTGATCTTTTCCGCCAAACACAGGAAGGCAATAGTTTAGCGCGCTTCTAAAAATACTTTAATCCTTCAATAGCATGCTGCTTCTCTTCACTCCTGTATCAACACACAGCAAGCTCTGTTTTTATCTGCTTTAAAGTTTAATTCATTCTTTTCTGCAAAAATACCATAAAGTAAAATTAATTTTCCTGATATTATGGCTCCATAACAAATGAGCACTTATTTATTTTTATTTACACAGTAACCCTTAAACCTGAAAGATGGTATTGTGATATCTTACTTAGCTAATTACCCTGTGTCTGAACTCTGTTGTTATTGCATAGCTGTTCTAAGATGGAGGATCAGATAAAACCAACATTACATTATCCCATCTGCTTCAGGGTTAAAGCTGAAATTAGCACTGTGATCAAAGCTCCTATTTAAAGTTCCTACATTAATTACTGAATTTATTATTTAATTCCACAATGTCTCGGCGCGTGCCACCCAGAATACCAATGTGCACGGCTACACTTATCCCCCTAAACTTGGATCTCATACAGTGTTTAGTCTGACAAAATAACCTTTTTTTGGAGCCAGATGTACTTGCAGTTCATTGTGTGACTCTAATGAGCCCTGTCTTGAAAAACAGCAATTCTACTCTCAAATGAAAGAATGGGGTTTGATTCATCACAATTCTGATCCTGTCCATTCAAATGAAATGACAATGCATGAATTCGCTGTTCACACCGTTTTTCTCAAATACATTGAAAACATCACAAAACAAACACGAATACCTTGAAGTCTACAAGTTTCCATTATCCCATCTAAGCAACATCCAAAGTTAAAACCATGATTAAAACTTTCTGCATACTCAAAGGTGCAGTGACATATGAGTCACATGGCTAAATATTCTGGTTTTAAAAAGTCATTAACTGAACGCAACCTTGAATGAGTCGGGGAGGCCAGCGGTGGTCAAGATCAGCTCAGGGAAGACGTGAATGGATTTGAGCTGTCAGCAGCTGAGACAAAGCCACACAGGTGGTCTCCCCTGACCCGCCGCTAATACCAGCAGGATCTACACCAGTGGCCAGGTACAATTACAGCCACCCATTCTCACAGAGAGCAGGAAGCAGGGGCGCACTGATGGGAGATGGGCCCTGTCCCCCTCCCCTAACCCCACCCCACCCCACCCCACCCCCAAAAGAAAAAACAAACCGTCCCTCATTGCTTCTCAATTGTGTTACAACTGTGATGCTTCCAAAATTTCACTTGGGGCATACATTTTAATGCGACTGATGCTTTTACATATTTATATATACACATTTGTATGTGCGTGTGAGTGTCAGCGTGTGTGTTTATGCACATCTCCTAAATATAAAAGCAATTTCTGACAAATCCCAAAAAGACTAAGATTTAAGTCCCACAATTTCGCACAGAGTAATAAAGCAGAACATTTCCCTGCGTGCTCTATGGGAACTTTACATTCGAGCTGGAATTTCCTATCCTGGGAAAAAAAAGGGCAGGAAAGATCCTTAATCCTTTGTTCATTGTAGTCCGGTAAATCGGAAGAGAACAGTCTGACAAATAACTCAACGCGAACAATCGCCCAACCGGGCAATAAAGGGAGCACAGTCCAGCTGCTCTACACGTGGCCGCTGACCCCCGAAACGCCGAGCCATTCTCCCCCAGGACGGAGTCCCAGTTACCCGTCAGAGGACAACAGGGGGAGTGCCGTCTCGGCACTGGGGGGGGGGGGGGGGGGGGGGGGGCGGACGAGAATTTGGAGACCGGACTCAATTAAACAGGACGACCTGTCATCCCAGCAGGCTTGTCTTCCAGGTTAAGTTCCTCCGCCAGGCCAGAGATTAGACATTAGTCAGTGATCACAGGGTTTAATTAATCCCGCAGCCAATCGGAGGTCAGCACCGGTACACATGACTGAGCCGTTAGCATCGCGGTCAGGTTTTTATTTTCTGCGCAGCCACGTTCCTCAGGGTAAGCACATTTTCCAACGCAGGGAGACAATCTGATTGGCCGCAGACCTTCTCTCAGGCTCACTCGGGTTCTGAGAACACGTAAACACACGATTAGGAGACGGCGTTTTTCTGAAGGAGCGGGGCGCTTTGTTTTGCTTCGAGGAAGCGGGGGCTCGTTAAAAAGGTTCTGGTGCGGTGTGTGGGCGAGACGCTTTGCATCAGAATGGCCGCCGTCTGACACCCCGCTTATTCACCGGCCACCCCTCGCCCGGCGCAGCGCCGTCATCGGGGGGGGTTACGTGACTGCCCGTAACCCTGAACCGCTTTCCCATGGAGCACCGGGGCAGAATCACACCGCCGTTAGCTACTCCACCCAGTTCACACAGCCTCAAAGCGGATGAAAAAATAACAACAGATACTCCAAATTTCACTATAATTTCAGGTAAAAATAGCAAAGATTTCTGGGATATCATATTATGATACCACAAGGCTATGTGTGCCCATAACATGGTAGCAGAAGCGTTCTCCTTTGATGGCTAAAGATACGGGGAAAACACGACAGCTTCCCAGCTTTATGAGGGTTTGTTTTTGTGTCTGTATCTATGGGAAGATACAGACACAAATCTATGTTCTTTAAAAGAACAAACTGAACCTGAACACAATCTGGGCTACAGAAATGCTGCAGTGAAGCATTTCCATCTATTTTTGTGTAGGCACTTAGTGAAACAATACTTCCCTGTGTATTGAAGCCAAATCAAAATTAACAGGAATTTGCTCAAAAACCTGCACATCTCTAATATGTATCTGGCATAATTACATGGCTAATTACTATATTGTACACAAGAATGAGGGTTTTTGGGCCCAAAAAAGAGTTTATATGGCTTGAGAGTTCAGTTTACTTCATGAATATTCTATTGATGCCACTCAAGTGGACTCTTCTTAGGAAAGCTGAAAGGAGATTTCATTCATTTGCGCATGCACACACACACACACACACAGACACACGCGCGCGCGCACGCGCAGCCGCACACACACACACACAGAGCTCATTCCATAGTCTGAGCTTCGGGTCTTTAAAGACGAAAGGAGAGTGACCAAAGTATTCTAAGAATATTTTAACCTGGAGCAACAGTATAACGAGATGGAGCCGGCAGCAGCGAGATCACAGAAAACTGCTCGCACTGCACACTCTGCCCTGAAGACCTTTTCCTCAATGTATTCATCCCTTCATAAAAGCAGAGCCCTGTAATGAAGTCACTCCGCTCGAAGTGCGCGGTCTAATCTGTTTCAACTTGCAGGCCTGCCATCCGGCGTCGAACGCGGGCCGTGATTCGCTCGGGCTCGTCCCTCGGGACAATTTGCATTTCAATCGTGTAAACATAATCAAAAACGAGGTCGTCCCCGCGTCGAACAAAACAAGGCCGGCGACCCTGAGATTCCACTTAAGCCTTTTTTCATTTTTAATATCCGAGCGCACGAATGATGAACGATGATGAATTCATCTGCATGCCGCTGGCAGTCCCCCCCCCCCGCTCCACCCGGGGTGCACTCGGGGGGACGCGGGCGGGCGGGCGGGCGGGCGGGCGCTGTCTCTAGACGCGCGCTCGGGTTGCTCTGCGAGACGGCGCTTTCACGCATGGCTTTTGTTCTTCGGTAATTCCCGGCATGCCAGCGGACAACCCGCCCCCATGACCTGCGTACGCAGCGATGAGTCTCCTCCAGACGACGGTGAAGAGCTAGTGACGTTGAGAACTCAGTCAGAACCAGGAGAGCCCTCTGAGAGACGTAACAGAACCTTCTAGACCCCACCGAGGTTCAAAAAAAAAGACTGTTGCAAGAACAGCCAAGATACTACAAGACATAAATGGGTTCATGCACAGTAGCCTGGTTTTCTTGATACTGCAAGGGGCAGCAAAATTCTGACCGGTGAACAGGTCAAATGCTCGACTTGATTTAGGTCCAGATACCCTTCAGTAGCGGCTGTGACATGAGTGGTCGGATGACATTGCTTTCAGGCACTGCCGATCAGCACAAATTAAACTGATCAAAAATTAGGCTATTTTTTTTTTTCAGTAGACTATTTTTACTACAAAATGTCGACTTCTTGGAAAAAATAAAATAAATAAATAAATAAATAACTGCATTCTCTCACAGTATGTGATGAAGAGAGAATGAGAAGCCAGAAGCATTTCCCTTTATTTCAAACGAGTATTCAGTGCGGCAGGAAAGTTTACCAGACATTAGCGCAGGGCTCTGGATGCGAGGTACACAACTGGCTAGCTTGATAACACCTGACTAGCAATTACAGCCAGTTACTCTGGAAGCACGAATTGAGCAGGGAATTCCCATGTACTGTGGCTAGCTTTAACCCAAGCCTTACCTTGTTTCTGTATGAAGATCCGAAGCAGGGGGTGAGCGGTGGACACGGCCTTGCAGAAGTTGTCGTCGTTATTGATGGGGAGCAGATCGCCGTGGATGTCTGCGTAGCCAATCATCACCTCCATGCTGGTTATCCGGTGAATGTTTAAGATGAGCTTGTGGAACTCCTCGAACTTCCCGGGCTTGAACCGGTCCACGGAAAACCTCCTGAACTCGGCCCCATACTGGAGAGAAGACAACACGAATAATCAAAACTTAGCAGCGGAGTCGCCACGGTGACCAACTGCAGACAAGAGGCTGATGATTCACCATTGCATTTGAATCAAAAATGTTTGGCAAAATGTGGTAGATAAGGAAAAGAAGGAGTCAATCCTGAAAAAGTTAAGTAAAAACCAGGTTCAGCGATGCCCTCATTGCGTGTGGCCAGGGACCAAATTTTTTAGACAACCTCCCACATCTGCAGTCGGTTCCTGACAATGTACACCAAATGTGAGAGGAATGAATGAGCAATGTGAAGTTATGCGTGTGTGCGAAGAACGTGTTTGGCGGCAACCTTTCACAAGGAGCATGACTCGGGGCAACAAGAAGCGTTTTACACACATCTGAACACGACAAGCAAAACAAAAACACAGCGAACTACGTCCAGCGCAACCGTGAAAAGTCGCACGATTTGTTTCGCACACCACGGTTTGAGACGGCGGTCCAAGCCTGACGGTTGTGCCACATGCGCAGTGACCGCAAGAGACTTTCTTATGACCATGACCTGTGGAAAACCCACTTTCTTCTGCAGTTTTATCAATTTTCAGTTTCATGAAAAAAAGTTCAACCTCTGATATGTCTTTCCAATAATGTTTGCAGACAAACACGTGCTAACACATAGAATGTGCCACAAGGTAATGCATTGTTCACTCTCACTGTATTTAGGCCTAATAAGACTGTTTTTCCAGCCATGCAAACTAAAGTGGCAGCTTAAACTTAAATTCTATTGCACAACAACCACTAACAGTTAAACCATTTAGCTACTATACATAGCCTTTAAATATAATCTATAAAACTATAATGGAATAGCAAATTACATAACCACAGTGGTGAAAATGTTGAAACAGTTAGCAATGAAAGAGACACTGTACTAAATTTAAAATTTAAAGACTAATGAAGGCAAATATAAACAACACAGAAATCCTTTTCCCCAACTCCCTGCTCTAATTTTCATAGTAAAAAGTATGAAATAAATGAGATTACCTGGTTCCCTACACACATTGCTGTCTACACATGCAAACATTTTTCCTAATTTGCACCTTGGAAGAAAGCCAAATGTCAGCACCTTAATTTTATTCTACCTCTTTATTTCTGTTTTTGTGTGTGTGATTTACATAAAAATGTAGCACCATTCTTAGATAATCTCAAGTATCCTTCGAATTCACTGACACAGGTGTAGCAGGTGTTCCAGCCAATCCTATACAAAATTAGAGATGATTTATCCTCAGGGTTCAGTGACCCAGCGCACACACACTGTCTGGTCCTGGATTATCAGCACCCTTCATGAAAATGAGGGTAAAGTATAGAATAAACAACACACATTATAGCTACACATTAAAATACACGGAAACTACTCACTTTTATTACAGTGCTATTATTCTTGTTTTAGCTTGTTTTATTGAGCAACGAGCCAACTATTTTTTCTCAACAACATAGGTGTCAAAATTATTATTTAGGGTTGCCAATCTTTTAAATAAATTCAAATACATTTGCGCAGTAAAGTTCATCTCAGTTGTAAGGAACTGTACGTTGTAAGGCCTTCCATCACTTCTTGTTTCACGAGGGTAAAAATGATGTAACACGCATTTAAAATGCCTTTGTAATCAATCACCATGGGGAAAGCCAGAAGAGACAGACAGTTGTAGACCAACACAAATCAGGTAACAAATACAAATACACAGATGTGGCTAAACATACCACTAAGCACTGTTAGGGCAAACATTAAAACTTTTCAAACATCTAGAACAGTTGCAAATTGCCAGGAAGAGGACGCAAGTGCACGTTGCATAATTCAGGACCCGACTGCATATGTACCCACGCACAGTTTTATGCAAAAGTATGGTCCAATACTGCATTTTACAATGAACCAGTCAGTCAACGGGTGAAGGCCCAACCACTACTTGGCACAAAGTCACACATTTGCATCACTAGCATCCATTTGCATTTATTCAAAATCATAAATTGATATAATCATGACACATACAAATGTTGGGAACGCTGTAAGTGTTCTAAGTAACGCCTCCCTTGGCAGATCTTAAACCGCTTCCAAACATGTCCCGCAGCCAGCTCAGTCTCTGGAATTTTCCCCTGCTCTTCCTCGCAGAACTCCTCTCGCTCAGACATATTTCTCTGTGTCCTTGCGTGCACTGCATGCATGGGATCTTCCCACAGATATCCAATCATTTTGAGGAAACTGTGGGAACTCTGCTGGCCTTTCCAAAAACTCATATTCACTCACGTATTTAAGTGAAGGCTGAGTGAATTTGAGGAATGCGCATGATCAATTTGAGGAATGATCAATCAGAGGAATGCTTACTCGAATATCCCAGAATCCCAGTTTGAGCCACGGGGAGGACAGGGGAATACCAGGTTTTTGGGTTAAATGTATTGGTGCTTCCTGGAGTTCGTGGTTACATTAATCTTAACAAAAAACCCCAGGACCGGCAGATGCAATCAACCCCACAGCATCAAAGATCAAAGACCCACCTCCATATTTCACCGTGGGAATGACATCCTTTTCAATGTGAACGTCCTACCACCAGCGTGCCCCGCCAAAAACCTCAGTTTTGGTCTCGCCAGACCATAGCACCTGGCTCCAAATACAGCACTACAACTTCAGTGTTATCAGATGAGCCCAAAATTAGAAATAGGAATGTGTTTACTTCAATGTGTTTACTCTATGGGCTTCAGTGTAAGCACTTGATTATACTAAGCTGCAACACCTGGCTCACCAGACCACGTTTTTCAGTTTGAAAATAATGGATGGTTTGCCAATCCATGCGCGGTGCCAAGGTTATGCTATTAGTCATAATTATCATGGTCTGAAAACAAAATGGCAGAGCCAATGCCAGTTTCAACACAAGTCAGCACTGTGAGCTTTTGTTGTGTACAATACACAACTAATCAATTCCATAAAACCAGCAGCAAAACACTACTACTGTGAGTGACAGGGCATAAATGCTAACGAGTTATCCATGTTCCAATTATTATTATTTTTTAACTGGTCGGCTGTGGGATCAAAGAAATAAAAACAAATTAATTGTGCCTAGAACCACAAAACCTTAAATGACATTTGTAGTTTTGGCTTTTGTGATAAGGACATGTGTTAATTAAAGAAGGGTTCAACACAACAGAGCCGGTCAGAGTGCTGGTGTACAGAACGGGCCTAAAATATAAGCAGTGTAGGCCCCAATGGAAAAAAGCCATGCTGCACATTCTCTCATCCAAAGCTAAAACAAAGAGACTAGCTTAGCTCTAAAACTTTATTTTACTTACCGCAAGTGTACATACACCCATGCGCACACAGTCTCTCTCTCACACACACACACACACACAATTTCACACATACACACGAATGCAATTTCACACAAACACAATCGTACACTCACTCCCGTAGGCACTCACAGAAACATGCAAACTCGCGCAAACACAACCACACTTTACCACACACTGCTCACAGCACTACAAAGCAGCGATTGTGTGGCCTGGCTAAGTTAGCTGACCACCAAAGAAAGCGCACGGAGTCATCCAAAGGTTAAGGCTCTCATCAAGTGACTTGTTGTAAACAGTGCAAACACAAAGACCGGGTGCGTGGGCAAAGTGATGAATGAGGGGACTAGTAAAATGCAGGGCAGGATTTGTTCTTACAATAGAAATGATACCTTATTACACCAGTAATTTGTGGATCGCGCTGCGCGAGGCAATTACCCTCTCAAGAAGAGAAGCCCGGTTTAGTCAACTGCAGTGAGTGATTATGGGTGGAAATATGAAAAGTTCGGCATGGGAGGTGAGTGTAGCACCAGATGTGAACACACACACACACACACGCACGCTCGCACCTCTGCTCCTGTGTCACAACACAGACGCCAATCGTGACAGTTGTCAAAATTCAATCCACACTTCATACCAAAAAAGCACTTAACACCACACCGAACGGTATAACAAAACAAAACTTCAATCAACTCACTGACAGAATAAACTCTTCTGCCAGAAGTAGCACCTTCTCGGATTCAAACATGGCGGCAACAGAAGCTGGACAGTGACAATGACTCTAAAACTAGACTCTAAAACTACTCCGAACAGCTTTAAGAGTTTCTGTGGTCGATTCGGTCTCTCCTGAAGAGAGGAAAACTGAAATCGGAAAGACAAAAGTAATGAAGAAACAGTGTTCCAGCCAACTCACAGTTCAAAGTTAGTTCTTTCCAAACACCACAGTGATGGCAAACTAACTTATCTTCCGAGGACAAAATTTCCCTGCAAGTTTCAGAGTGTGGGACTGCAGGGAGAGATTCTGCACCTCAGTTCATCTTATTTGTGCAGTCCGTAACCTCATTAAAAGCAGGCCTCGGGTCTTGGATGCAGAACCGCACGTGGGTTAAAGTTGGGACTAGACTCAACTCAGATGACTTCCTCACTCTAAGTTAAATATAGCTTAATTGGCTTTTCATTTGAAGTGACTTTAAATATTCATGAACCGAAAAAGAATTAGGCTAAATATTCTTTAAAAGTTTGAGTGTTATAAAGCCCCACTTATGTCTGTTCAAAGCATTCATGGTCAGACATCTATAATTTCATCAGGTAAAACTCATTCCATTACAAAGACCAACTTCTGAACTTCTATAAAAAATTGTTTTTTTTTAACTCAATGACAAGCAGAACATATAATCAGGCCTGTATTGATAACAAAATCACTACAAGGGATGAGCAAATGCCAGTCAATCACCAAACCTTTTAGGTGCCCAATGAAAACAAGAAAATAAACTAACAAAAAAGTCTGCTTGTTAAAAATTGATGATGACAAGCAAAATCAAGCCTCTTCATTCAGAACACAAAAGGACTGCAGGTGGGTTAGGGGTGCACTTTAAGAACCATGCTCTTCTATTTAACAACACCAAGACATAGCCTTCGGGTAACTCACCTTTGTTGCAACACCGCCAGTTCTTTAAGCAAGTTAGAACAAGGTTACTCCTACACATTTCCCCCTTCAAAACCTTCAAATATATCACCTGCACAATGACAGCGCAAGTGTTTTTGTTGCTAGAGGAACGCTTGCAGGCTGAGACAGGCATGGCCATTGGTGAAGCAACAAGTAATAAACTCTATTTAATGCTAAAGTGATATGCTATCCTCTGTACTATTTAGACCATTCTCTTCAACCAGACTGTATTAAATTACAAAGGCAGCAACAACAGTAGCAGTTTTAGTAGATGTGTTTTCGTAGTAGTGGGAGTAGTAAAATAGCTAGGAAGGTAGAGGCAGTAGAGTAGCAGGGATTATGGCAGAAGTGATAGCAACAGCAGCAGTATTTATAATTTACAGTTCTTTACATTCAGTCCGGGGATTATTGGGAGAGGGACATCTGACACACAAACCTGTCACCAATAAATTTGAATAAATCTCTAGAAAACTGCAAGCAGAACGACGAGAACAAGAAAGAGTGTTGAGAGTGCCAGTGTTCTAAGTACAGGAAGAGCATTCTGGGTAAACTTGGCCCAGTGTCATTACGGTGATTATGAAATGCCAGTAAATGGACCTGGCCCTGCACAATAACTGAGACAGAAGCCCGACATTCCAATTCATCACATTAATGGACAAACACAAAGGGCAGCATTGTGACAGCGCAAATTAATTCAGTCTCCCCTCAGTGGTTCACAATGCAGTTTTCCTGCGAGTGTGTATCGCTGAAAAACTTTGCTGGAGACCTCAGGGGCCGCCTAAGAGCACGATGATCGAAGAAGGCTCATATGCGACAATGAAATAATATAATTTTGGAAACGTTTCCTATTCATAGAACAGTGGTGAACAAGAAAAGGCTTTACTTTCTTTGCTGTGATGCATCTACATTGCAAGTTTACAATCGTTTTAAATTGCTGAATTTATTTCTGTCTAGTCAATGAAGCATCATATCTGACAAGGAATGCCCTATTAGTGAGAATCTTTCACTTGGGAAGTTCAGATTTGCCAGCAGATTAAAGAAGAGATTTCATTTGGGTAACTTATTGCGATGCAAGCATTTTCCATTTTATGTAGTGCAGTGTAGTGTAACTTCAATAAAATTGCACAGTGCATATATACGGAATGTAAATAATAGAAAATAATGAAGATTCCTCAGACTCCTCCTTGCTTGTGTTTATTAAACCAATGTTTCGGCAAAAAATGCCTTTGTCAGGGTGTGCGGGAAGAGCCCCTTTCAAGAGGCGCGGATACACCAACTTTGAGGAAAACCGGCCCACATCATATGAAGTCATGCGGATTTCGCACAGAATGGCCCACTAAATTTACATAAGCAGCCCCCAATCAGAATACTCCTAGAACAGAGGGGCCAATGGTGCGCCTTTAAACACAGAGCGCCCTATTGTGAATTGGAGCAGGCACAGAACTAAGGCACACTGAAACAATGGTCTGCTGTTACGAAAACTGCCGATACGCTTTATCAGTGCGCTCCACTGCTGCGGTTACTTGATGATACCTCTGAAACCTGCTCTTGAGTACAGCCACAAGCCTCAGAGTAACGTTCTGCCAAGATGCACAGACCGGGAAGTGAAGTCCAAATTATAGGTTGACCATAATCTTCCACATTACTTTTTTTTTTTTGCAGCCTCACTGCAACAACAGGTCAAGATGGTTGTGTTTATTTACTCCTAACTGGAAGCAAGAAAATGTGACAAAACCTTTGGAACACACCCCTTTTACAAGTTGCAATGCACAGTACAGAAATTAGGCAACTAAATTGTTTTTGGACAACTAACTCTTACAGATTTGTTTTCCCCAGAAGCTATGTCGTTTTCAAAAACCTATTGCATGAGACTCACTACAGTAAACACACTGGGACATGGTTAGCCTCATATTCATGCACAAATCAGAGACCAAACACAGGACAAGAAGTTACACTGCAGCACAGAAACAGACAGAATCTGAAAGGGAGGACTGGAATGATATCTAGCCCCGTGTCTCACCTACATACAAACCTATATGTCTTACTCTGGGCATTTCAAAAGAATCTACATTATTCTGCCTTAAAACTGGAGTATGGGCCAGAGTTTACGGCAATATAAATGTCTGGAGAATAACACTTGTGTACTGCTCACTCAGTGGTGCACTTAAAGCGATACAGCAAATTCACAGGGTCACCCAAAGGTAAATGTTTATGGAAAGTAATATTTAATCCTTAATATGGTCCAGGTAGTGTTCAGGGTTTGAGGGCAGGAAATTCTAGAGGTCACCAGGGTCCGGCCTAGCTGGAATGTAGCTTGTCATGCAAGAACAGAAGAAGCGCACACGCACGTTCGTGTGCCACACACGCAACCATGCACACCCGTACGCAGTTAAAAACTCTTCTTTATGCGTCTACGTTTAAAAATGTATAAAGATACCGACATTTGATGAATATTCAATTCGCGAACAGAATTATGAAATTAAAAATAAGTGTATCACTTTTCATATTGGCTTAAATCGTGCATTTATTTTGAGGTTGTGTGGCAAAATTTAGTAACCAGTTATGCATCAAAAAGTGAATGAATACAAGCTGCATAAACATTATACATTTTATTTTTGTGAACATGATATGTAACAGTTGTCGCTAAAAGAACTGTCCAGGTCATTTTTAAGGCATGTTCAAAACGGAATGCAACTATCAAGCAGCAGACACTCCACACATTCTCTCTGTTGCTGTACAGGTGATAGACCATTCAATTAACCGTCACCCTGAACACTATAACTGAAGTCCTGCAAGATGGAACACCTGAACGTAGCTTCAACTTTTCTCATTATTAGCCTATCTTCGCGTATTTTTAGAATATAATATAGGCTACACATTAAAATTTTGGTGAATTTGTTCGCTAACAATCGCTGCGGAACAATAGCTGTAGGATGCTCCGTGTTAATGTTACCAACCACTGTCAAAGCAGATACATGAGGACAGATGGATACTCTGCGGCAGCCAATTACTTCCGCAACAGCAACATCAAGACCGTGCAATGATTTAAAACAATAATAATCACATCGACTTAAAACTCGCTGGGGCTAAAGTTAAAGCTGACATGCCGTATCATAGGCCTCAGTCGAACTGCCAGTTGGCTAAAATACAAATGAAGCCACGGCAGTTTCCTTTAATTCCGTGCCTTCTGATCTTGCATTTCCCGTTTTTCCAGAACATTTATCTATCTAATATAGACAGTGCATGGGACCACGGGAAACAACGCCGAGCGAGCTAGCAAGTTGTTAAAAGTCTGTTACCAATCTTTAAAAAAGATTTATCGCGAAATCGTCTAAATGTTCAGGTCTAACAAAACTCGGGAACTCAGAGGAAAGAAATAGGAAGTTTAACAAAATACAGCAGGTCGTATCTGTACTAGAGTAACATTTAATAGCTAGCTATGAAAGTACGCCTAGCAGCTGCGCTAATGTTAGCTATCTTAGTAACAATTCAGTATGTTAGTGGCACAACGTAGGCTCTATTCCCGATAGTTTACACTTTAGCTCTGGGTTAGCTAAAAGCTAGTAACATGCACCGAGAAAATGTATATATACTCGCCATCACTATTGATATTACACCGCCTCGTCCCAATTAGGCTGGAATAATATTTTCGAATGTTAAATCGTTAGCTAACGTTAACTAGAAATAGATTATTGCAATGGCAACTTGCTGTCTAGCTAGCTAAATACTGTATTCAATAGCATCAATCCGACGTGGCTTGCTAGCAATATAGCTAACATATCAGTTTGAAAGTACCAGTTAACAGGAATGATAGTAAATTATGACACATTCATCAACACTAGCAAGCCTAAACAACAATCGAACTTAAACTAGCCGCATTCTTACCTTGCTTTTAACTTCAACAGCACTACAGTCCAAGTACCGCAAAGACTGAGATTTGTTAAAACTCCTGTTCATTTTTAGTTTTATTCCCACTTGCCCTCTCAGCTTGGGGCTTGTTGATGAATCGTCCAGTTGTTAAATTCCTTTTGTCCTATGCTACACGGATAGAAAAGTTAGACCGCAGAAAGGTGGCTTAAACGTGTGCTCCAGTCCGCTGCGCGCTGGTTTGGGATTCAGTGAAAAACTAACGTTAGCTCACGCACAGTGGTACAACCCACCGCTCCTGAATGGGGGGAGTGAGTTAAGTTTTCTATTACATCATGACACCCCTTCCAAAATACAATTCCCTGAACCTCGAACCTCATAGAGTAATGTCGCCGGTCCTCCGCCTCACGGTTGGACGCGTTTTTTTGTACAGCTAATGATGAGTGAAATAAAAAGTAAATTTATTTGTCAATTAGCCGACTGGAGAAAGTAAACCCGTTACACTAATTTATATGTGCTTCATATGTAGCCCAGCATATGCATCGGGGGTAGGCTATAAAACACCACACGCAGGGCATAAAAACACGTCTAAAAATGCAAGGTAGATTAAGACATGCTGGTTAAGGTTTTGCATTTGTTACCTGTATTTACCAAAAATTAATCGAAAAAAAACAAAAGCAAATTCAATTAAGAGTTTTCATTTAAAGTAACTAATTCTTTGTAAAAGTGTGTGTATATGGAGAGTATTATTTATTACTAAATGAATTAATTAATTTAGCCTGATATTACATAATTGCTATTTTATAATAAAATAATCCAGAAGAGAATAAAAAAGAAGAAGAAAAATATTACTGCTGATCATAAGCAGCCTAGCCTGAGTGGCCAAACATTTTGGTCCTAGGGACCGTGTCTTCAGGTTTATAACTAGAGACACAGAGGCGCCTACGTGACAGCTGTAGCCGAACCCTCGACACGCTCGTCTCCAGTCTGTGACTCTAGCCCCACGCGATAACCTGTATCGTAGCCTATTGTCGTGTAGCCTACTGTGAACAGGAGGCGACCAAATAGTAAAAAAGCTTGTGGCCTACACATTACCACTGTAAATTGCATGGAATCTATAAATATACAATCAAATGTCGTTTTGTATACTTTGTGTTACATTTGAGTAATCGTGAACCGTCTGTTTTAAAGTAGACCTACTTTTTAGAAATGAAAAAAAAAAAGAAAACATTTTAGGCCTACATACGAATTTATATGTTGAACTTCTGTATCTACATATGAAATCAAAACTATATGCACTTATTTCATAGTAGTCTATTTCCGGCATAAGCTTAGGTCGCCTCTAAGTGGACAAACTATGCCACTACGCCACATGTTACTTCATGGACATCAGCTCTTTGTGGCCAAGGCGCAACTCCACAGGAAACAATGCCAAAGTACAGAGCGTTAACAGTGAAAGTCCTAAATCAGGGCTCTGCCAGAGTCGTATTCCCATGTGTTTTGATCAATTTTCCATCAAAGTACTTCTTATATATTATGGCCCTCAGCTACATTTACAGAGACAATCCTCCTACCAAACACTCCACTGCTGAACAAAAGCTTACAATTTACAGCAGCTTTGTGTTGCAAAATTATTCTCTTTTGGATCCACGTATTATTATCTTTTCATTCGTCCCCAGCTACACGATGCATGGATATGGACCAACCCCACTTGGAAAAGTTTAAGAGAGACTAGTCACACCTGCATATACCTGTAGAGTAGGCACAGTTGACATTAGAACAAGGAGAAGACTAGAGTGCAATGTGAACTCCGTACATAGTGCTCTAAAAAGAGATCTCTAAAAGCAACAAATTAACTAAGCAATTATGAGGAAGATTACAGTCTGCTCTGTAGCTGGTACACTGATAATTTATTGGATGAATTAAATCAGAAAATGTAATAATGCTACCATTATAAAAAAAGAATATTGCTTGACAATGAGAATAGGTCATACAGACAATCTACAATACTGTGCTGCTGAAACGTAGGTGAGACTGATAGACTGGCAGTGTGTGTCGCAAGAGAAACTGTAGTTTTGTCATGTATGCTTTGCGATACATGCAGAAGTGATGATGCTGTTGTTCGCTGGCGAGGCGGGCAATGCTTCATGTCATTGATACTGGTCTGAAGTCTCTGAGCATTAGATGTGTCACTCTCTGTAGTGAATAACCACTCCTCCCAAGGCCACTACGCATTGCAGGTCCTATCGCTATCTATTTCGCACACAATTAGCACTTTACTCTGCATGCCTTCGTCAAGCAGACTGATGGCCATTATGGTGGTCTAAGCAAAAACTGTGTTCCCCTGAGTGATCACTTGACATGCAATCAATGCCTGCTTTGGAATGACTAAAAATGCATCTTTCCTTCCTTGTCCTCTCATCCCCTTGTAACCCAGAATTGCATAACCATGACAAGACAATGGTAAATGTGCCTCATTACAGAAGCCATCAGACTGCTATATATGACTACAAGTCCCACAACACCTTGCTTCCCACAAGTAATCGAAAAGGAAAAGTCAATGCATAGAATTTAGTCTGAAGGAATGAAGGACACATTTTTTAACTGTCATTATTAATAGCAATTACAAAAAGCCATGCATAAATGTATGATGACATGAAAAATGACCAAAGACAAAAGGTTTATTACAAGTTAATAAAAGAAGCCTAATGTTTTTTGTTCAGTCAGTTATTCAATCAAATGTTTGCTGTAAATGTAGCACATTTTTATATTATTTACATTATTGTCACAATGTGCTATTTCAAATTATAGTCATGCACAAAATGCAATATATGTCTAATTTGTATTCTTTACAATACTATGTACATATTCAATTGCGATGCCTTTACATTAATGCTTAGGATACTTACATATGTCACCACCAGATAGCAGTGTTGTCTATAGATTGAAATATTTCAGTTTTAAATTCCTTGCTTACTGCCAAGTTGAGATAGTTATATTTGTTATGTCCTACATACGACTTCAAATTTTATTGTTATTTATTATTATTATTATTATTTTTTTTACAGATTACAATTATATTTTTGTGCATTTTAAGATTAGCAAATAAACAGTTATATTATACTACTGTTACTACTACACTACTACTACTACTACTACTACTACTACTACTAATAATAATAATAATAATCATAATATAATAACATAATAGTCATCATAAATGACTGTTATCAACAAAAATGTTTAATTGTCCTGTAAAAGAAACAAATGTGCCATCCCTGCCATGACTGGCAGTGGTAGTCCCGGTGTTTATATTAACTGAATTACACTTTACAGATTTACACATGTAAACACATTGCTCCCAGTACACTATTCCAGGTCATAGCTGAACCAGGGCATAGGTTTCTGCCATTCAGCTGTGTGCACAAAAGTAAATGGTGTCTGGTGAAAATGTTATCACATGGGTCAGTATGCATGTCGTCAAGGTAATCCCTGGAAACCATTACCAGCTTATTACAGCTGTCAAACAGTTAAACTGGGCAAAGAGGTGGGGGCTTGAAGGGAGTCCTTTGACATTGTCACTGGTTTCAGGAAAGCCCCTGATTGTTAGGGTGAACCCGTGCCCTCTCTTGCATCACAGGCCCCCTCTCTTTAAGCCTGCTTGAGGGTTAGCAGGAAATTAAAAGTCCTCTCTCTGATCGTACATGTTTGCGTGAGGGTTTGAATTAAGGCAGGCAAACTGACCCTTCCCGTTTTGAGATGTGTCACACAGACATCCTTCCATGGTTTATGGCCATTAAATAATTATTAAATAATAAGGTTGGGCTCCATTAAGTGACCTCCTGTTTCCTGTTACTCAGCATTGATACCTTATGTTGCCTCTGGCTGAGCATTTTCTCCTGGCTTGACCTGATCTCATTAGGAACATTGGGTCTTGCAATGTGATCTATGCAGGGACTAGCTGTACGCAAGTGTCTATATAACTTTAAGGTTTCAATCCCCTTTACCAGCATTTCTGTTGTCTGGTATGCTCATCAAATATGAAAGTATTTGCCCATATTTGGTATGTTTCATCTGAAACAGCACAAAATATGTAAAGGAACTGATTAGTTGTGGTTATGTGTAATTCCATTAGTTCAGAATTGTTTCCTTCCCTAGTAAAAAAGAGTTATGTAAGGCTACATATCTGTTGATGTGTGGTATGGATCAGGGCTTTTGAATACTGTGCACCATTATCATGAAACAACCTCCAAACTAGGCCACAACTAGATTATAACGTCTCTAGATGAATACAAAATCAAATTACAGCATCTCTTACAGGAAGGCTGCACACAATTTTAGGTTAATATAGGAAATGGCTTTTTTATCAGGTTGTGTATCTGATGTATTGCAATGGCCACAATGTTTTCTGTATATATTTGAAATAATTAAGCTGCTTCTTGGCCAGGGCTCCTTTGAAAAGTAGATCATAAGATTAGTGGGACTTCCCAGGTAAAATAATGATTTAATAAAATAAGTAAATAAAAAGGTTTTATCATTGAAATTATAGCTAATTTCATTTTACATCGGTTGTACTACTTTTATACCGTCTAAAACATTTGTAGCTCTTAGATTTCTATTAGATGTGGATAGTTTTGAAACGGAAACATATCTGGACTCTCATCATATCTGGCACACTCTTGCTGTAATATTTAGAATAACGTCATTTTAATAACCTCACATAGAAATATGAATGGGGTCAATCCATGTTTCTGCAGACAGCTTACATTATCAGGATATATTAATAACAGTTCAAATTTAGAGGAAATTCATAATTTACTGATGTTGAATAATGTTATTGTGTGCGCAGCATAATGGTTAGGGACTTGAGCATTACATGAAAGGTTATCGGTTTGATTCCCATGAGAGGTGCTGAACGATAGTTATCCTGAATTGCATCGGTGAGATATCCAGATGTGTAAACAAATCATATGTAAAAAGGAAATCTGTGCAATTTGCTCTGGATAAAAGTATCTGTTGAATGTCTAAAATATAATGTAATAATTGAATCTAATGTCTATGTACCAGAGAAAATAAGAATTCATATTATTTCATTAATTAAAATAATTAACTTCTGCAGCCTCAAATTGAACTGTTTTGGATGTAAGCTCAGGATGCCTTTTTATGCTTATTGTGATTCCTCAGTCTGGCCAGTACTCAGCACTTGGAATTCATCTTCATCGTAAGCTAAGCTAATTAGAGATGACTCTTGGGAGGAAAGAAAATAACCCAGAGAAACATTTAAGCCATTTTACAAAATTAACATGGAGCATCCCTTTTGGAGTCATGCAGTGCAAGTCATGAAGTGGATTTGGTGTTTCATAAAACACAGGCTGCAAACCCACTGCAGAAATAACTGAGCAATAACAACAAAGGGAAAGACACAGGAGCTGTAACTAATCAAATCAAATTCAGAAAGCCTTCAGTAATATTAGGAAGGCCCATTTTCTTTCAGTTCATCAGCTGGCAATGTAATGATAAGCTGTGTGGTCTGGTCATTCATAAGCAACTTAAATTGTATGTTGAAACAAAACAAGAAAGATTACCCACAATTCAACGGGGCTGGGGGTGAATGGAGCCTTGCTGGGGCTCTGGAACGGGAAGCGTGTGTGCCAGATTATATGTGACAGTCATGAGGCGTGAGTTTCATTGTGCCAGGGCCCCTAGCAGGCAGAGCAGACAATAGCGAGCCTACCAGCCCAGCCTAGCTGCAGATACTGGGGCGTGCCAGCTAGGCCTTCCATGTGAGAACACAGCCTGCACCCAGCATGGAGGATCCTGGGAAATCACGCAGGTCTCCTCAAATGACTGCAAGGAACCCTGAAATCCCTCGCCATGTGAATACGGTCTGGATTCAATTAACATTTTTCACTGAAGGTTTTGACTCACAGCTGAATGCAAGCATTCACTTTTAATCTTCACAAACTTAGTTTGTTATAACTTCACCAACATTGAAGAAAAACTGCGCAGAGACAAATGTAACATTCACCTTTATTTGCAAGTCAATTTTGAGGACAAACCTTGATTAAATACAGGCCTTTGTCTCATCTCAGGTTAGCCCTTGGCCTCTGGCCCGTGGAGTCTAGCGTGGTCCATTTGGGGGTCATTTTCGCTCATTCATTCTGACAGAGTGCTGCTAATGAAAGCCATGTTTCCTACAGATAAGTGCACCGAGCCAGGACTCAGAGAATACAGTTCCTGCACTGGCTGGCTGAACACTGAAATGTGGTCAGTGGCTATGGGTACTCATTTAAAAAAGTAACCCACCAAACACCAAAAGACATATTTTCCTAGCGGTGCAGTTTTATGTCAGAAATTTCTTGTTACCAAACTCATGTTGTCATGGCACAACATTTATATAATACATATTTAGGATAACATGTCATTTTACAGATAAACAATTAGCAGTGTTTGTATGAACTGTTTACATTTCAAAATGCTTTTGACAGCCATTTTGAAACAATGCATTGCCCTTTTTTTAGTTTTTACTAATTTGTTGAGTCTATGTCGATGTTGCGTCCACAGGGTGAAGGGCCGCACAGTAGGAAGCTATGAGGTGGAGGTTTTCTTAAAAGAACACAGCTAGTATGTTCCCAACACCCGGTGGACTGCTTGGTACATTAAAATGTAGGAAATAAATATCTGCTTGGACCGCAGAGGCCGGTCACAGGGGTCTCAATATACATTTGCCTTGGAGTTATGACAGCATTTAAATGTATTTTTCCACACCTGAGGGGGCAGAAATATTGATGTTGCAAAATAATTTATTTTGTACCGAAGGAAGTTCAGCTTCAGACACCCCTTATGTTGCTATGCAGCTCAGTGCTAAATTCATGATGTGCACTTGGTGACCTTGGGAAGGTATGACTTGGCAAGTCTGTCTGGACGTCTGTCTCATTGTCTCATTTTGAGACCAAGAGGGCGAATAAGAGAATGTTGCGGACTTCCTGTTTGTGTGTTGATTATATTATTTGTGTTACGAAAACATATCTATGAAATTAATATATTTGAAATGAAAAAAAAAAAAAACAAGATGAGATTTTAAACAAGAACTTCTGGGGATTTTTTCAAGTCTTTTCATTGTTTTACCTGGTCCTTTGGCCACTGGTCATTCATTGTCTCAAACACGTGACCAGTAATGCACCCAGTAACCCACCAGCGTTAAGACATTAGAAAGCCAGCGAATACGTGAGTCTGGATTCAATCATCAATCCGTAAATTTGACATGCGATTAGGAGCAAGTGTTTGGTTTTTGTTTCACAGACACAGTTCGGCAATCAGCAAAATTAAGTCGCCAAGCTCTGTTTATGGAGAAAAGAACAAACGCCTTTGTATATTTGTAAGTTAAGGGCAAATGTTGATTGAATCCAGGTCTTAGAAAATCAAGCCTCTAATGCAAGCATGCCGTTTGGGTCTGCTTTTCATCTCTCAGCCTTGGTTTTAGCAAGCACTGCTATCAGAACTGTGTGGCTGCTTGTCCCTCGGAACTGAATTCATTTATACTGGGCTGGGGTGATAGCTGCCACTTAGGGCTCTTAGCCCAAATTATTCAGGTGAATCGTTTTTGCCCGCGGAAAATCTATGATATACTGGCTTTATAATGCGTATTGTTCCATTGCAGTCATTACAACGGACGCGCACGAAACTGAAAACTCATATTTGTCCCTCCCCTGGGACATGGGGGAGGATAAAGAGGGGTCCCGCCTGTGCCATCCGTCCTGTCTGCCTGCAGTCTCTAATAGACTCTAATTGCAGCGTACGAGCTGCATGGGAATCATGTTATTAGAGACATTATCGCCGGTGCGCGCTCTTCAGAGACAAGAACCGGTTGTAATTTCCTGTGTTCCATTCAAGTTATCAAAGCCACGTATGACAGCAGCGCTCTCGCTCTCTCACCGTTCGTCACGATCTGAGGATCCCAGGGAAATGAATCACTGCAGAGTGGCGCCCGTGTGTTTTAATTCCCGGCTAATCTGACTGAGTGTTTTTAAACTCGGGGATAGTGTTCGCGTGAATGCGTCTCCTCTCCTTGTCAGAGGGTTCTTTTGATTTACCCTTTTTGAAAGGCCTCCCCTCCCCCCCTTGCCTCCACCCCCCCACCCCCGGGAAGAGAGAAACACAGATTTTGATCTGCCTTAATAGGAGTGACACAGGCTCTACAGCCACAACACCTTCAAAGGCTGGAAATTGTGTTAAACACAGAGCATGCGATGCCTGGAGGAGTCTGGTTTTTATCCGGTTTTTGTCAAACCCCCTAAATTAGTTAAAACAAGATTCCACTGGTTCAGCATTACCTCCTGCCTCAGTCAACAGAGTCATGTGAGGTTATGAGCTGGCTACAAGCCTATTAATACTGATATCACATCTATTAAACTGCAATATTTATTTCGTACCACAGTTGAATGGTCATTGAACTATGGTACCAAATAAAAATGATATAGCCAGCAATAAATATACCTCAGTTTCTTTATATTTATTCTTGTCATAGATTTCGCTCCTTGTATAAGAGCAACACGTTCAGAGCCTCATAATGTCTGGCTCACCCATATACTGTAATATCGGGTATCAGCATGCAACTGTAATAACCACAGAAGAAAATATGAGGGAAGGAGTCATTTCAAGCAACTTGTGGCATCTTACATTAGCAGAGCACACTCAAGGGCAATTTTCTCCGGATATTGTACATGTCTTTCATGTTGTAAATTTTCATTTGCAAATGGAGCCATGGCCCAGGCAGTGTTTTTGAATTTTCACTGGCAGATTCTATTCATCTGTTCATCCGTTCATCTGTTCTTGCCTTATTTTTGATATTCTTTAATTTTGGTCTTATTGACTGTGGGGTTTCAAGAAAATTTTTACATCTAACACAAGCAGACTAAGCCAGTGGTAACCAACCATGTTCCTGGAGGCCCTGTAGGTTTCCAGCTCTAACAAAGCACACCTCATTCAACAGCCAGAGATCTCATTGAGCTGCTAATTAGTAGAGTCAGGTGTGCCAAATTAGGGTTGAAATGAAAAGCTAGAGGATGATAAATCTTCAGGAACAGGGTTGGTTACTACTGGCCCAAGCCCCTCTTGTCAGGCCAGACAAATTTTGGCCTGTGTCTGCTGCCTTTCTACTCGTAGAATAACAAATCGTGGGTTATTAATGAAAGCTAATGCAAATCCATTACATTGAAGTCGAATTTGAATAGTATTTGGGTGTGCTTGAAAAGTCTGAGTGGAACCTGAGAAATGACCCTCATCCTGCATTCAGCTGGGTCCTTCACATCTGGTAAATTGGGTTGGCCCATTATTTATCAACAGATATAAAATATTTACCCAAATAACGAGGATGAAATCTGCAACCAATGAACTCCTGAACCTCTCATACACCACAACCATTTATACCCAGCTGCATGCTATTTAGAATCAAAGTAACAACAGGTTCACGGACTTGGTCCATTGCGTTTCATTTTATTTTTTGAACGAGAATTTAAATGAGACATTCAAATTACTCTTGTATCAGCAATTTGTTTGGCAAATTCAGTTTCTTTTTGTGTTTCTGATCTTTCACTTTGTACATGTTGTTTTATATGGCCTCTGACATCACTCTCAGAATTCAACTATTATCTAGGTGAAGACCCCCCCCCCCCCCCCCCCCACAGACATATCTGTGCGTCCTTCCTGTGTAGTGACTTCGCCTAGTCAGCGGAGGGCATAAAAATTATACAGGACAGAGCACAAAGCCCCAGGAAAGTACTTTTCTCCATGAACTACGATTTAGATGATTTTAGGAAAGGTTCTGTTAAACACAAATTATAAATACTCTTATTTAATTAAGTTTAGTTAATTCGGGGAACTTTGTTTTAATAAAATGGGCGTGATGTCTTAAGATTTCAGTCTGTAAGTTTAACTAATTTAAAATATGTCTTGCGGTGCATGTCGAAGTAGGCTAAGCAGTCAAGACAAGAAGATGCTACTCTCTAGTCTGAAAGGATTTTGCCCTGGGACTATTTGGAATTTCCCTCTGGTCTACCTCACATCCATCCATCCATAATCTACACCCGCTTATCCTGAGCAGGGTCGCGGGGGGGTTCTGGAGCCTATTCCAGTGTGCATTGGGCGAGAGGCAGGAATACACCCTGGCCAGACCACCAGTCTATCGCTGGGCAGGTCTACCTCACAGTGGAGTGTAAAGAAACAGATCTCCTGTGCTACAGAGCATGGTGCTCTGAGTGGCTACACGCCTTTGCATTCATTCTACTTGCACAGCGATAATAACTCTGTCAGGGCACCACTGTTTTGCAATGCAAAAATCACTGAATTAACGCACTACATGTAGTTTCTGCGCACCGACTTTCAGATCAGTGGATATCAATGGTCATCTTAAGGCAAATGTCATGTTGTGCTTTTGCCCGTCTGCTTCTACTCATGCCAATATGGCATAAAAGAGCCACCCCAGCTTCTCCTGTTGGCCTCAGCATCCTCAGCCACTTCCATTTAAAACCAAAAAGAAAAACTCTAACTGGTCACTGAGGGGAGCCATGGAGGGGACTCTTGGGCGTTAAAGGGGTGTGGTGAAATTCGGGGACTGACCACTGGGGGGAGACAAAGAGCTTCCCCAAATACCCACCCCCACCCCCACACCCTTCGTTCCGGTGCAGAAGAGGCCGGGGCTGGAGAGGGATTACGGCACGTGCAGCTCTGCTTAAAAGCCCTGGCAGATGCCCCTGGTCTGTGGCATACATGGAAATCCATGGGGAGAAGAGAATGAGACTGGAAAATGTACTGTCTCTAAAAAATGAACTTTCCTGTCCTTGTGTACTCATAAAGCAGACAGCGGTCGATGGTATGCCCTTATCCCACAGATAGAACAAGCCTTTCTGATATGTGCAAGTGAGCACTTTTTCTATTTGACGCTAAGAGGGGTAACAGCCAGACCTCGGGAGAGAGCTAGGCTGTCAGACTTTCTGGCATCACATGGGTGTGTCTTTTGTACCAGATTGCATCGCAATGTTTCTCTTATTTTTCAAAAGAACAGTCTGACATTTAAAGTTACAAAAAAAAAAAAAAAGAAAAAAAAACCCCTTAGATATTCTATGCGGCCACGGGGTATCCTGAATGAACATGCTGAAATATTTATGGAAAAAACTTACAGCGCGCCCCTGCCAGAGAAGTCAGCCGGGCCGAAACTGAAGAGTATAAAACAACTCCCTTCCCCACTGATTAAAGCGGGCCCAGTGTGACATTCAGGCTATGTGCAGGCTAAGTCATATGGATGCTTTCAGGGAGGATAAACAGGCCTAGGACTCCAAAAACATAAGCAAGGCTATACTCTTACATCAGTGATTAAGTCAATCAAATATATACTGCCTGTTATGGTTCTTGTGCTCTGGTCTGATTTATGGTGCACAGTCTCTCAGCAGGCATAGCAAGAGATAAAAGGTGAAAAAGGTGTTTGAGGAGAAGATTTTGCGACAATGGCTTCAGCTAATGCTAATGTCTTTTGCAGAACAATGGAAAGTCACCACTCACATGTGGTACCAATATAGGCCACAAAACCTCAGACACATCTAACGTACAGGAGTATCAGTGATGTTTACCAGTTTCTACATGTATTACATGGGCAAAAATAATACACGTAGTTAGCTATTTACCATGAAATGGTTCAAATAAGGTTGAGTAATAGGTTGTTATATACTAAAATAATCATTGTATTTTACCCCTGTGTACGTTTATTTCCCATATTGAAATGGTTGGTAAATTGAATGATACATTTCCTGATTTCTTTCATCTGCACGATATTCCCTTCCTCTGAAATATAAGCAGGAAGAAAATGAAATAGAAATTCAGGAATGGAAGAAGGTTTTGCTTGAAAATTTCCTACAGGGAATCAAAGGCTGTCAGTTCACGAGACTTTGCTAGGTCATACGATAACCATCAATGTGTGGTGGTATCTGGGTCACCTCTTGTGAAGTGAAATCAACTGTATTTTCCTGTGTGATCATATCTTCATAAATACAATGCCTTTTACACCTTATAGACTGTAGATTGAAGGACTGCTCAAATATCATGCATGGAAATGCCTGTTAACCCATCAACCCTAAAGTCATCATGAAATTGAGGCACTTGGTGTAGTTTCCTAGAGGACATTTGTATTCTGCCACGCAAAGTTTGAGGAAGAACAAAATTTGGTTATTGGGAATTTTATGGGTTTTGGTTAATTGGACATGGCATGTCTTTGTATGAAACAAGAGACCTGCAAGGCCAGATCTTACATGAATTAAATTTGGCAGCAAAAGCAAATTTGCTCATCAGATGTAAAAAAACAAAACAAGTCATACAAGTGCAGCGAGACTCTTGGCAACAAAACAGCAAAATAGCCAACCAAAAAAAAAGTTTGAGTGGACTGTGAGACTTTGATACTTCCCCTGTCAAATGCTGTGTGCTGTTGGAAGTGAGAGCTGTTAAGAGCTGCATTCGAGTGAAAAACTTGAGCCAGAGCATGCAAATCAAAAGGTTGGCTCGGAACGGGTCTGTCCTGAATAGCTCTCCCATGCGCCTTTGTCTGAGTGCCAGCTCAGCTTTGAGTGATTCTTTGCCCAGGTGGATCCACACCCCCCCCCCCCCCCCTCCCCATGGCAGCCCCCCCCTCCTGCCCCCACCTCTGCGCTCCCCCCATTGGCTCTTTTGTAAAGCAGAAAAACTCTCATTACAGCAGAAGGGGCCTGATCCCTCGCCCTCCATAATTTGCGCTCCTCCACTTCCTTTCTTCCCGGTCCGCTTAATCTCTTCACCTCTGGCTTGCGCTTGTCGCTGCGCTCAATGGACACCAAGTTCAATAGCTGTCAGAAAGCTCCGCCCACGTACCCCCTTCCCCCCCCCCCGCACTTGCCCAGGGGGCTATCGACGATTGCATCATAGGCTCCCCTGGCACCCGGCTTCTAAGTTATGCAGAGGTCAGGGGGATTTTTTTAGTAAAATACCATTAACCAATTCGCACTTCCAAAACCCAGTGGCAGTCAATGGAATGACTTAAGCCTGTGAGTCTGGGATTCAGTTCTTGGGAGTGTTGATGAAATAGCTATGCTTTAAGGAGCTTAGTACTTTTGAGCCTTAATAGCTTGTGTGAGGAGGGTGGGGGCAGGGCCAAGGCAGGTGGGGTCATGCAGACTTTGGATGTAGATCCTGGAGGAGCCCAGCGGCGAGCGGTAGATTTCAAATAGGTAAATTTTCAGGAGATCCCTTTTGACAAAGAACAGCCCTGGCCACCATGGAAGATAGTTTGTTATCTGCATTAAATGTGTAGCACTCGAGAGGCTAAATGTGTTTTGCGCAAAACAAATGAATACTTAGCCTAGCGGGCACAGGCAGTGCTCTAAATGATTTCCCAGCTTGTGTTGTTAATCCTACGTTGTTATGTGTCACGGCCGACGCCTCTTTTACAAATTACAGAAAACATCACCATCAGGACTAAGAGGTCAAAGGTTAATTTCCCACATTGTGATAAAGTGCCATTGCTTAAAGAAATTGAGAAACCCAAGGCAATCTGACCCCCCCCCCCCCCCAGTTCCGGAATTAAACATTGATGATGCTCCGCTCAGTCTATCATTCCTCCCTCTGCGTTCTCCCAGTACTGTCAGACAGCAGAGGGGGCTTCTCTCTGCCATTGTCAGGAAGCGGGTTAATTGGCTGTCTCTCCATCCCGCCATAAATTACCAACAGACCAGGGAGAGCCTGCTGTTCCCAATATGGCGGGATAAGTTGCCCCGGTTCATCCCTGAACTAGGTTATCTCGTCCTCTCCCTGGCGCGCGCTGAAACGAAAGTCCTTGACGGGCGCGGACGTACGCCTGACCAGGTGTAATAAAGGCGCGCTCCCTCGCCTCCCTCTCTCCGATCGCAGCTTTTGATCTGCGCGCCAAAAAACCTCGTCCCCCCGCACCGCCGCGCCGCGCCGACAGCCTCACCCCGAGAAGTTTTATCGAAACGCTAGAAATGAAAGAAATCATTCCCAGAGACGGGGAACAGTGCCAAACTCGCAGGGCTGCGACGACTCAGAACCCTGAATTTCGGGCTCAGCCAGTGGTAGTCGATGGTTTCTCCCAGAGGGCTGTGGGAGTTACCCAGCATGCACGGATCGAGGGTCTCCGTGTTTCGTCTGGTTTTATTTTTGCTGTGAGTTCGGTAAGCAAAACAGTGGAGGAAGCGAAGCGAACGGCAGGAGGCCGACCTGCGCTTGGGTGTCACGCGGGGGGGGGGCTTGGGATAGAGCGAATCCCACCAATGACTGTTTACCCGAAGCGGCTGGAGAGCATCCCACGCCGCCTCTCTCTGACCGAAGCAAAACACCATTAATCTCAGCCGGCCCAGGGCCTTAAATAACCGCTCGTGTTTATGCGCAGCGCCCCGATCTCCCTGTTCTTTCCCTGGGCTCTGCGCTCTCCCGTCGGCTCCTCTCGGCTGCGTCTCCCAGAAAGCCCTGGCCCCTTAGACGCGTTTTTTCCGCGATAAAACGCGGAGGCCGAGCGTGCCGAGCGAGATGAAATCACGCGCCGCTAACAAACTGGAAAAGAAGGGCACGGACCCTGAATGCGCGACTCTTGTGAAGTGTGGATTTTCTTTCTTTCTCTCTCTCTCTCTCTCTTTTCACCCTCTTTGTTGGCAGGGTTTTTTTTTTCTTTTGCAGGGGGTGGGGGGTGGAGGAGGGGGGTGGGGGTGGGGGGGGCGGCCGTGAATGTTATTATTTCACCGAGGCCTGACTTGCCTTTTCTTAATGCGTTTCGCAGCGGCCTGACGGAACAAAACAGGCCTGCAGAGAGGAGCTGAGGGCGCAGGGAGGAGGGCCCGCGCACCTCCCCCGCTGAACCCAGGCAGGGAGCAGCAGCCCCCGGGGACCGAGGGGCGGACACGCTCCTGCTCCTCCTGCTTCTTTTCCGTTCTCCTCCCGCCCGTTCCCCCGAAGCCTCCCTGCGCTCGGTCGGCCTCGTCTGCAGAACCGCCGCCGATCGCTGCTCTCTTCGTTCGCAAACACGGGCACGCCCGTGCACGGAGCTTCGGGGAGAGAAGTTCAGCTGCCGAAAAAAAGGAAGGGCCTACTGAGGTTGTCAGGCCATCAATCGGTACTAGGCTTTATAAGCCCCTGATATTCTCACTTGTGGAGTTTGATTTATTTATTTTTTTTATTAATAAATGACTTTAGCTTAAGTTGAAGCGAAAGACAAATATGAATGCTTCTGTAAAGCATCCAGCTCAAGGTTGATCTGAAATATGCTAGGGCATTACAGTGCAGTCAGCTGGGATATAATGTGTTTCGCTCCGATACTGACACACTCTGAGAAGCTACTCAGAACCAGACTGCGCACTTCATTGGGTCTTGACCCTTCTCTGCTAGCCGTCCTAAAACGAAGCCGCGACATTGTATATTCTGCCCTAAAAAAACGTACGGGGTTAGCTCCCGAGCACAGATACACCCCCCCACCGCCCACCCCCCGCCCGCCCCCACCCCACCCGACCCCGCCCCTGTTTCGACCCCCCGGGGTCTCCGCGGTGTCAGTGACTGAAGACCGATGAGGGGCGTCTGTTAAAGATTACCCCCGCGGAGACCGCCGGCGCTCCGGCTCCGGCTGCAGGTTCTCTCGCCGCGGCGAAGACTTCGGGCCGCGGAAAGGCCGCGGGAGACGCTCGACGTTTCGACCGCGCGGCGCGGCGCGGCGCGGTTTAAAGACCGCAGCGCTGTGCGTGTTAATCCGGGAGAAAAAAGAAAGGTTTTCCGCTCTAGGACGGCGTCGTTCGTCTCGAGTGAGCTATTCTTGTCGGAATACCTGTAATAAATTGCGGCGGTTCTGGCCGCCGTTCAGCTGAACTGGCGGGAGTCCGGTGCTGAGTAAATACAGAGGTTATTAACGCCGGCTGGCGCGCTCTCCGCGCTATTACTGTTCTTTGTTTGGCAGGAGTCTTTCCCCCCTGTCAGAGGCTGAGACTTCCAGAGGAATTCACAACTTCTCAGACTCCGCCGTACCGCCCGAAAGCCTCAGCACGCGTCCCGCTGTTCTCCCTTTATGGCAACCCTTGGAAAGGCCCGCGGTGTTAAAGTAGAGGTTGTGCTCGCCCCTAATGGCGGATTATTAATTCAAAGTTTTCAGCGTGAAAAATAAAGGCGCATAAATCATTTGTCGTATAATAGCTGACTTCTGAAGGCAGGTTTGTTGGAGTACGATGCTGTAGTTTTAGTGGTTCGGCCTCACAAAAATTGACTCTTTTGAGAGTTCATGGGCATAATGTATGGCAGCCTTCACTTCAGGCTCCGAGAAAATTGGCGCTCTTTAGTAAGCAAATATTCTGGAGCGTAGGCCAATATGTTCGCCGTCCTACGATATTCATCAAGCGCCTTGTTTCCTACCGGTTACCGTCTCGCAGCGACACGCTGTAGTATCCAGTTATCCGAATGTGCAAGTGGCTGGCGACAAAGTGTGACAACAGCCGTTTTCAAGTGCGATCGCTGTGTGCGCGCGCGAGTTGACACTTACCCATCGCCACCCCCGGTCCGTCCCTTCTGCTGCAGCAGGAAGTGGGGGCGCTGCCGCGGCGCAGAAATAGGCTGGGGCGCGCGGGCCACTCTGCCGCTCCGTTTCCTTGCAGTCGTTGCTTTTTCCACTGCGGCGCTTTTGAAGCCTAGCGCTCAACGTCTGACATTCATGTGGTTTTTGTTTGCAGATCGGCCCCAGCCCCCCAGCCCCAACCCCACCCCCACGACCCCTCATGGCTTCAGGAAGTGGCGGGTTTTGTGTGTGCGAGCGTGTGTATATTTGTGTGCGTGCGGGTGTGCGTGTCTGTGTGCACGTGTATGTGTCTGTGCTTTTGTGTGTGTGTGTGCATGCCTGTGTGCACGAGTTTGTGTGCATGTGTGTGTGTGTATGTGCATGCGTATGTATGTGTGCATGTGTGTGTGTATGTGCATGCGTGTGTGCGTGTGTGTGTCTGTGTATGTGTCTACGTGTGTGTGTGTGTATTTGTGTGTGTGTCTGTATGCGTATTGAGGCTTTGCATTTGTGCTGGTTACGACTGGGCACATTGCAGTGTACAGAATATCACAGCATCAGAGGTACAGAGGGAAAGAGAAGAACGGACGGAGTAAATGAGAGCAAGCGGGTCACACTGTGCAGTTTGCCCCCGACTCTCTTCCTGTCTTCTCTCTGCTTCCCAGGGCTCTCGGTGATGGATGCACAAAGGACTCTGGGAGCCGTGGAGAAGCTTCCCCAGTGGGTGCCTGTACTTCAGCCCTTCAGGCATTGAGGTCAGCGGAATGGATGCTGCCATAAAGTAATGTGTGTATGTGTGTGTGTGTGTGTGTGTATGTGTGTGTGTGTGTGTGTGTGTGTGTGTGTGCATCTGCGTGTAACTCTGATCCTGCAGTGTGGGATGTGGGCCGCAAATCAGTTTTATTAAAGAATGCAAGGAGGTGGTTTTTGCTGTAAAAAATTACTTGTGCAGTCATGGAATTTTGACGCAATACAATCTGACGCACACAAAAAAAGCAACGCACTCATACATGCACTCAATCACACAGAAGAATGTGTTCGCCATAATTTATTGCTTTATTAATCCTGCCTACAAGCCTTATCTGGGGCGACTTTCATAGCCAGGTTTTATTTATTATCTATTTATAGGGCTGGATGTTTACTAAAGCATTTCAGGTTAAGTACCTTGTTCAGGAGAACCTCAGATATGACCCACCTGGGAATCGCACACTGAACCTCTGTTCCAAATCCAATTCTTTAATCATTATGCTATGCTACAATTACCCCACCTGACAATTAGTCTTTAAAACGCCTCGTGCTATCTCAATTTGATGAGTGCGGCTCACAGTTGAGCGAGCATGTACTTCTTGCTCTGTTAAGATTGACACATCATTAGGGCGTTCGGTGTCCTCCTGGATTTTTTAAGCCTGCTGATTTTACAGGCTCTTATAAGCGTCTGATATCAGCTGGTCCCGAGGAAACGTTCCCTGACTCCTTTGTTTCTCCGCCTGCTCTTTGTTTCCCCGTCACCTTCCTCTCGGTGTTCAAACTCACCGAAGTGCATCTGAGCGGAGAGAAGGCTCTTCATTGAAAATATCCCCAAAATGCACTGCTCCGCATTGCCGCGCGCATCCGAAAATATCTCTTTGTCTCAAACGTTTTTTTTTTTTTTAAACTGCAAAAAAAAATCTTATTTACTCCCAGCCAGTGCATTTGCAAGGCATACTTTAAAAAAAATGCTTGCTGCATCAAAGACATGCAACACATCCTGTGTTTGTGATCGCTTCAGAAAAGAAAATGTCAAGCCGCTACCCCCAGCACATTTCTGAGTGGATTCCTTGAGGACCTGTTTGCCACAGCTAGTACAAGCCAAAGATGAGTACACAGCCATGCGACTACATTTACCACTAAAATACAAAATATGTGTGACATTAAAGGAAGCATTTCTGAAACATAAGTCTTGATAATAATTGTTCCGTATATTAGCTAGAACAATTTGAATCATCTTGTAAACATTGCCATTAATCTTTATTAGCACTTAATTAATTTGGCTTGGGATAGAAAGCTTAATAGATGCAACACTGCAAGGCACTGTGTCATTGATCACAGAATCTAGTTGCTGGGCTTTTGTCCCTTTATGGAGCCTGTTTAGGAGATCCATCACCATTGTGAAAATGTGCATCATTGAAATGTGAGCCTACAGCTCACATTTCAAGTAGTTCATTATAATTAGATTGCCAAGCCTAATTTGCTTTTGCTCAATAAACAGTTTATCTTTTATTGAGTAGCCTAGAAATGCAACTCATTCATTTTTTTAATACAAATAAAGGTAAGCTTGCAGTTTTTTATTCGACTAATAAAGGCCTAAACAAGATAAAATTATGGAGGTACATTTTCTGATGACTATTTAAATGTTTTAGAAACTTATGAGCTGTGTTTAATGTGCCTCTTCATGGAGAGCACAATGACTAGCATACTTATAAACTGTGTAACCCATAGTCCATGCTTGTGCAAACACATTTAGGCCATCTGTATGCAACCCGATGAAGATATGGAATTATTACATGATTCTTCTAAATTATGAAAAAGGGACAATGACTGTGCACCACAGGAAGATGACATCTGCTGCATATGATACATGCTTCACATGAATGCTGGTACTAAATAAGCATATTTAAACTTTTATTTCACTAATGCAAATATGACCCATAATGCGATTTTATCTGTGTGTGGTTGAGCTATGCAGTTCAGGTCACTCCTCCTTAGTAAAAAAAAAGAAGATAACAAGGTCTGGTGGACAGGCTGACACAAAAGTGACTGGTTAAAATTCTGCTTGGACTGCAGTTTTTTCTTTCCCGACCCGAAGTGTCTCCATGTCTGTATGGCCCAGTGAAAAATTAGATTGAAACCCTTTTTTTTGGCAAACAAAGTCTGAAGGCTTCCCCTTACATGCAAGCCGTTAAACCCACTGCTTGAGTACATCAAACAATTTTGCAATTTTGCAGGTGCTGTTAGCCGAAGCCATTTAGATTAAAGTGATTTTGATGTGGTGTGTAAAGTTACAATTAAATCAGTTTGACTGTTAAGGTGCACGACTCAAGACCAGCAAAACAAACGAAGAGAAGGGCAGGCCTTACACAGTAAAATGTTCAGTGTTAAATCAACTCTTACAGAGTACATACAGTCCCTGTGAATTAGCACCGGTCATTTTATTGCGAGGAAAAATGAATTGAGGCATACTCAATTTTTGGAAAAACAGCCAGAGCCTTCCTCTCTGGTTCGAGGTGTTCTTTCCGGCATCGGGGGATAAGGGTGGAAAAAAGCCAGGGCCAGAGGAAAGGGGACAGCCAGTTGGCAGAAGGAGGAAGAATGGAGGTGATTGGTTGGAGAATATGATGTAATCTCTGTCTGGATATCGGGTGACGCAGTATCATTCATAGCTCGGTATGCCAGCGTAAGCAATGCGAACTGAATGCAAGCGGCCTCATTCACTTCATTCAAGATTCATACAAAGACATGTTGTCATTTCATCTGAATGGTGTTTTAGGATTTGAGTCATGGCATGCTTAGGCAGTGTTTTCAGATCATCTTTCTCACAACACTGTGGAGGTTGGGGCTCTTATTACTCATCAACTGATGGCTTTATGTAGGCAGATCAGTTAATTCATTTCAATTTAGCAGGTAGTTTATGCGATCCTTGATTAATCGATTTTCCTGTTTCTGCCACCTTCTGTGAACACCGATAAATTAAAGGTTTGGTTTATGAAGTGTGAGCACAGCCACCGAAGGTCTACCTCTGCATTAATCAGTGAATTCCAAATCATAGCCCTCGCTAAAGTCCTGGAAAAATATCTGTCTGTAAGCTCATTACAGAGTCTACTGCTTTGTGAACCTGTTTGGAAAGGTGCTGTATTTCAGCTTAAATAAAGGTCACTTTGTTTTAAGAGATGCAACATAAGGGAAAGCAGATCATGTAAATCAAGTTATTTTGTCTATATTGGCTATATGTTTGCAGACACATTCTTCCAAATATAAAAAAAAAAAGATTTCTGTCACCATATTGAAAATGGAATTATTCAGCAGTGTAATTCACAGATCAGCCTGCAAATATGTAACACAGGACATGCATAATAATGACATATTTTAAAAATATGTAGTAGTGAACCGGCAGCTACATTTACGTATTTTACAGTTCCTCTACCTTTGAGAGTGAGAGAGAAAACATTTTTACTCTGTGATCTGTGACTTAGGGGACTTTCATGACCACAGATTAAAAATAGGAACTATAACAGAAAGAGGCCCAGCAATGTCCAGCCTTTGGTTTATAGTATTTCTAAAGGTTTTTATCTCAGATCAAACCAGCCAATGATCTTTAAATAAACATAAATATATTTTAGAAAACAAAAATAAAAATGTTGTTTTGGAAGGACACCGGATTTTGCTGTTTACCTTTGCTCCACAGTCCACTGGCTGAGCCTGGGAGGAGGCCGCGTGTGTTGCTGGCAGATTGTTGGCTCACAGTAGCCACAGCCAATTTCAGCTCATGTTAATAAGGTTAACTAGTTAACTAGGTAGAAAAGTTGTGAAAAGCTAGACCTAACATAGTCCGTAGGTCGACAAAGGGGAGAGACACACTGCTTAATGCAGACCCATACCTAGGCAATGGAAGCCTTCTTCGAATCTGACGAAGGATTGCATTGAGATAGCAGGGAGGTACATTGTTTTATATTGGTGAACAGCAGGTTTTATCGTTAAACTCTAGCTATTTGTTCTTGGTTGAAGTATATTCCACTATTTCTTATAGACCACTCCCATGGCATATCCAGATAAACAACAGCCTTGCAATGCAATGACATGCCCCATGGTCCAGAATTGAACCCTGATTGAGGAAGTGCTGGCAACAGGCCAGTAGCATTGCCCACTGGGAAGGTTATAGGATTTTCACTGGACCACCACAGCAAAATGACTCCTTGAGTCAAATGAAAGAAATGCATAAGAATAGTACTCAGATGGATTTGAATAATTATTATATGGTTTGAATAAAAAAATATATCACAATGAAACTTGAATGGTAGCAAATAAACATTTTCTGTTTATTCCATTACATTTCTCCAGTTCATATTTATTAATAAGCGCTATTATAGTTCTAGTTATCAATTTATTTATTTCTATAAGGAATGTGCCATGCAAACAACAGGCTATACAACAAAAGGAATTTTGGCTTGATCATTAGTAACCCCTTGAGGAGAGAGGTTCAAACAAGTGTTAATAAAGCTGCTTATTGACTGCTTGGAGAAATTATACTTTGGTCAGACAATGAAACAAACCCCTCTGTGTGCTAACACCACGACTGAATCCTTAAAACCGAGTCTGTGGCAAATCTGCTTATGTGTCGTTGCCGAGATTTCAGGAGTCCAAAGCCAATCAGCGGGCTCTGATTGTGCAGTCATCCCCTGGATGCTAACGAAGCTGCAGGCAGTCATCCCCTGGATGCTAACGGAGCTGCAGGCGGTACAATAACGGGCGACGCGCTCAGAACGGCACACCGCGACGCTTCAGCCGCCGCTTCCGCGGTGACGCGGGCGAGCCGCGGGCCGCCGGCCACGCCGCGAGCCTCTCAACCCTCTCGCGGTGGGCGCCGGATCACACGGAAGCTTTGATCCGTGCACTCTAAATCCGGCCAGACAGCTCCGAGCTTCCGAGCCGGGCCGGCGGCCCCACGACGAACGAAAGGGCTGCCGTCAGCGCCAGATTTTTGTCGCCCGTGAATAGGCGGTGGGATTTGACTCCATTCCAGCCCGAGTTTGCCTGGTGGCTCTCTGTCCTCTCTGAATGGAGAGGACGGGGCGCTGCTGGATCCTCCTCCACTTGAATAATCACCAGCGGAGTGGGGCCTCTCCCACGGCTACCATCTGTCCCCCATCCCCCTGCCCCCGCTGCCCCCCCGGTCCCTGCTGGCGGTGAGGCTCAGCACTTGAGCTCACCGCTGAGGTTGCTGACGCGGTGACAACGCAGCTATCTCGCGCGACGCCAGGAAGACGACGCGCTCGACGCCAGCCTCCTCCGGCCCTTAGCGGGGCCCCAGAGATAATCTCCCAAGGTCATCTTTTCTCAAGCCGGAGTCGAAGGGGTCCGATTCGCAAAACCGCATTAGCCTGTCATTGATCATGTGACCGAGGGGCTAGGAGCTAGAGGGGGGACTTGGCCCAATCGGCAAATGACTCTGCCCGGCAACCGTGAGCCGCATAAGCGAGCTAGCGATCCGCACAATTGATCTGATCACGTCGAGCTCTGTCCAAAGGAATTAGGCAGCAGTGACAGCGCCGAGGAAACATATGTAGCGGACCAAAAGAGTATCGCAGACAGATGGAGTGATTACCAGGAAATCGAGGCTGATTCAGACAAAAGACAACTGAAGTCAATCATTTGGGAAAGAAGGGATGGATCTATGTCAAGCCCAATTTAAAATGAACAGAGGTGTTGAGCATTAGTGGCCCAGCGACAGCACTTGCTGGCAACGTGGCTGCTCCCTGACTGGTCTGCAAATGGTCACACCTTGGACATTTTCCACCAATCACAAGTCAGGAGTGGAACGCTCCACATAACAAAAAATATATTTTGAGTTTTATCTGCCCTTGTGTTACGTAAGCGCTTGTTATGTTTACTATTCAAAACCGTGAAAGGCCCCCATTATATTTACTGTTTGAGACTGTGAAAATCAGGCTTCACATGCAAAATGAAGGATGTCTGTTATCCAGGGCATTTGTCCCCTTTATGCCCTGATTTACAATATAATGACTTCTCATACACAGTATATTAATAATAGCTTGTACCTTTTCTGCAAGTTGGTAGTCTTATTTTAAATCCAGGCGTATTAATAATTCATTCCTTTCTTATTCAAGAAGGTTGACGTTTTCCTGAGCAAACAGACATGAAAGCTGCACATTCATCATTGCGCAAAGTGAAATCAGGCCGGTTTCTGCTGGGAATTTGCTGTGGGGAGCTGATTGGCCCTGACAGGCATTAGCAACATTTTTACATCGCCGAGCGGATGAGAGGCAAGGAACTGGCGTTCTCCATGCCGCGCTATCACTTTTCAGCTCAATGAATACATTCCTCTCTCTCTACTTCAAGGCGAGCACAAGGAGTGTCAGATCCAGCGAGTTCAATTAGCGCGCTAAAGACGCGAATCTCACTTTATAATGTCACTACAAGCGAGCTCACTAGTCTCAAATTGCGGCAGGCTAGGATTTCAGATGTAAAAAAAAACACCGGCGGTGTCTCTTGCCCATCTCCCCGTCTGGAAAAAGGCTACACCTCAGCTTCACCCATGGCCCTGTAACCCGCAGAGCCGCGTAATTTACACTGGTGGGAATGTTTTCGGTGAAATCGACGTTGCCGGAGCGATGGGGGTCAACACATTTGACCCGTCAGAACCTTTCAATGGCTTGTGCCTTCAGTGATGTAATGAGGACTGTTGCTTTACATGTCAAATGAAAGACCAAATGAAAATGGATGAAGTGAGAGGAGACAGTGAAAGGAAGATAAATGCTAATATTTGATCAGCTAATTCTCTCTAATCTTTTATTTTCAGGAAAACAACGACAACAACAACAACAACAGCTTGCATTTCATTTGAACAAGTATTGTGTTTTTGAGTAAAGTATCAAGAATTGTTTGCGTCTTGTATGAAAGGCTGTCCAGCTTCCTTTACAAGTGATATTGAGCTGTCTACCCCGAGATCAGCCCTCTGAAGATATACTTCAGGAGATAAAAGAGAAGTCAAATAAACTTTTTCCTCCACATTTGAGAGGTGTGGTGAACTCAAGCCCTGGTGTATATGTCAATATCAAACCAATCTATTTGCAGGGAATGTTTATAATCATTTTCTGTCCTAAGGTAGTTCTTATGGATGGAAACACATTTAAATAAATTAAATTATATTTGGTTTTTATCTGTTTCTGGTATAAATATTATTGTCTCCTTTCTTACATGCACATTTCGTATTGTTTACATAATACAGCATAATGTGTCAATAACTGTCTTCTCAATGGCATTGTTCTGAAATGATTATAATCACAAATGTTCTGCTCGCAACACTCATTCTCACAAAAAAAATGACAGAGTGACTTCAAACTTGCTTTATTCACTCCTGCATGTTTCTCTAAATCATTCTGGCGTTTTCATCTCAGCATAATTAATACAATACATATGACATATTAACTGTTCTTCTAAGAAGTTGCTTTCAACCACAGATTAGTTGACAGGATGTCCTCCAGATGCTGGAAAAAAAATCCACTGAAAAAAAAAAACAAACAGACAACGGTTTCACAGAACCACTGAGAAAGTAGGCTTGTGATGAAAGGCAATTATTTTTTCTTTTTGCTGTGTCTCTCTCTCAGTCTATGACTGAGATAAAGAGAGTGCATGTGTCTGGCTTTACGTATGTATACAGTATGCCTGAATATACTGCATGTGTGTTTCGGTGCATTATACGCTTGCGTTTTTGCTGTGTGTAATGCACAGTATGTGTGTGTCTGGCTGCATGTGTCTGGATTTGTGTGTGTGTTTTCGGTGCATGTGAATGTTTGGGTGTATGTTTGGGTTTATCTGTGCGTTTGGGTATATGTGTGTGTTTGGTTGTGTGTGTATGTTTGGTAGTATGTTTGGGTATATGTGTATGTTCGGGTGTGTATGTATGTTTGGGTGTATGTTTGTGTTTGGGTGTATGTTTGGGTGTGTGTGTATGTTTGGGTGTATGTGTATGTTTGGGTGTGTGTGTATGTTTTGGTGTGTGTGTATGTTTGGGTGTATGTGTATGTTTGGGTGTGTGTGTGTATGTTTGGGTGTGTGTGTATGTTTGTGTGTGTGTGTATGTTTGGGTGTGTGTGTATGTTTGGGTGTGTGTGTATGTTTGGGTGTAAATGCGTGTGTATTTGTTGAGCACACGGGTGTGTGAGAAGCACTGGCCCTTAATTTTGTTGTCAAACACTGGAGAACGATGAGTGAGGAGTGTATTCTACCCTCAGCACTTTGGACCTGGTAATAACTGTGAAAAATCTCATTAATTCAGCCTGACTCTTCAGATCAGCCGCTAAGTCCTTGTATTGTCACTTATCCTAAGGCCCTTTCAGAACCTAACTAGCATCATCTCCATGGCGACGGAGCAGCAATGCTTTGCAAATCCCTACAACTTTTTGTTCCTGACAAAGCTTGACAAACCACATGCGACTTGCAGAGTTTAGCCACGGGAATGCCACTTCTCCCCGACTAATTCACACATGGGTCCACTTCAAAGCCGGCCCAGCCATATTGATATTTAATACGCAGCCTCTTTGCTGGGCTGGGCCACATTCCTGTTTGCTTTTTAGACTCACCACAGGAAGTTCTGTCACAACCATCTTTGTCGCTTTCAGCCGAGCCTGTGAAAGACTCATAAGCCCAGAGGTGCTTCGGCCCACTCTGTCTGTGGCGACAACGTGTTTTATATTTATTTCTCATTTTGAGAATCAGAACAAGCACTGTGAGGCACTGCCTGCAGCTTAAACTGTAAGACACCACAATTGCTTCATTTTATTGATGATATTTATTTTTTAGTTGCATAGACATCTGACAGAGTTGACTTCTAAATAAAAACAAGTGATTTTACCTTCACAAGCATAGTTTGGGATATTCTCAAAAATAAATAAAAAGACTTCCGTCATGAAATAAAGTAACACTTGGTTTTATTTGACAGTCAAGTGTTTTATGACCTTTGTTAATATGATCTGTGTTTCCCCTATGTAACACTACAACTCCCTCTCCATTAGAAAAAAACTCATTTAAATTATCAGCACAACAGGATGGTATATGACCTCCTATATTCCTAAATTGCTATGAACATTTATAAACAAAATATTTAAATTTCTGCCCCTGTTTGAATGGAATCCTTGAGGATGATAAATTTCAAACCACCGATTTTCCTGTTCTTCTTTCTTAGCAGCCATGTTGAGGAGAAAAATTTATTTTTCCTTGGAGGAAAAGCAAATGAGCTCAAAGGTCTTTTTGCTAATAATTCATAAGCAGCAAATCTTATTTTTATACAAATTTGGATGGTGTGGCCCCACAGGAAAAAAAAAACCTGTTATGTCAATATAAAATGGGAATCAAATTTCTGAGCTGTACAAAGGCTGAGGTCCACACAAGACTCTCTTTTGACACAGATCATGTGACAAGGAAACCAAGCTCACCAGCAGCTGGAGGATTATAATAGACACACAGGGGAAATGTGAGGCACTGCACTGTGGTGAAACATTTGGTTATCAAACACGTTACTCTACTGCAAATATAAAGAGCAAGATAGGCAAGCAGGAATGAGGGGAAATAGAAATGGCTTTATAAACAACATTAGTGACTGTGTCAAGACGGAAAATATGACACACAAAATATTCCATATTTCTGTGAATCGCACCGCACCCTTTTCTGTAACCGCCACGCGATTTACATATAGATTCATTCACAAAGTTATAAAAAATACATATCTGGTGAGCTGAGACATGCACAGAAAGGAAATGGCATTGCATGAAATATCGAGTGATGTATATCTGTAAACGTGTGTGTATCCAAACTCAGTACAGTAAAGCAATCCCAATTTACATGTAGGCATTTGTAATGGCTATAAATCTACACAACCCTAGCCAGTGCTTTCTCCTTACAATGTAAATAAACAGAGTAGCAAGACAGAGGTTTCAATGTTGAACAGAATTTTGCTATTGCAAAAGATCATTGTTCCATATTCAGTGTTTACAGAAACCAAAAAAAAAACCCATCACTCTATTAAACTATCAAACTATGTATTCTTAAACTCACCATGGCACTTAATTTTGTATTCATTTGATTCCTCCATGCTGTTTTTTAATCCGTGCTGGCTGATCATGGATGTTGCGATGATGTTGTCAAAAACTGCTTGAAGACATAATTCAGTATTGGGGACAAAGGGTAATACAAGATAAAATTTGTGTAAAGCTAAATACTATAATAATACTATCCTGCATCTGCTTTGGATTTTTAAGTTTATCTCTGATTTTGATTAATCATTGTTCTAAAATGAGTTTTTCCTGATTTGGAAAAAGATCATGTATACACAGCCCAGCTCAAAATTAAGTTTAAGTTAATTCATTGGCTCTGTCTTGACATGTGCGTTTGTTTATGGTTGTGCATGTGTGTGTGTTTGTGTGTGTGTTCATGTGCGTGTGCATGTGTGTGTGTGTATGTGTGTATGCGTGTGTGTGTGCGTCCGTGTGCGTGCGTGAGTGTGTGTGTGTGTGTGTGTTTGTGTGTGTGTTCATGTGCGTGTGTGCATGTGTGTGTGTGAGTATGTGTATATGCATGTGTGCGTGTGTGCGTCTGTGCTTGCATGTGTGTATGCGTGTGTGTGTGTGTATGTGTGTATGCGTGTGCGTGTGTGTGCGTGTGTGTGCGTCCGTGCTTGCGTGTGTGTGTGTGTGTTCATGTGCGTGTGCATGTGTGTGTGTGTATGTGTGTATGCGTGTGTGTGTGCGTCCGTGTGTGTGCGTGAGTGTGTGTGTGTGTTTGTGTGTGTGTTCATGTGCGTGTGTGCATGTGTGTGTGTGTGTGTATGTGTGTATGCGTGTGCGTGCGTGTGCGTGTGTGTGCGTCCGTGCTTGCGTGTGTGTGTGTGTGTGTGTGTGTGTGTGTGTGTGTGTGAGGATATCTGCTTTATCGGGGTGCTTCTTAAGCAGGGCTCAGCAAGCGCCAGCGTTAAAAAGGATTTGTATAATAGGGCTTAGTTTAAAACACTCGATCGCCTGACGCAGAAAACATTTTTCCTTTCAGCTCCAGCCGCACGGCCCGTTTTATTCCCGTGAACTTGTTTCACTGGAGGTTTCAGATCCGTGTGTTAAGCAGCACGTGAATAGGTGGCTGAATCTTTCAGTGTCGGTCCTGCTCTGGCTAATTAACCCCGCCTTGTGATAAACTGGTCATGCTTTCCAAAGCCGAATCTCATTCCCACATAATAGCTTCCAGAACCATCTCAGCCCCTCTGAGCAGTCCTGCCTCCCTGCCCCACCATCCTTCAAGAGTATAAAATAATATTTATCGCTCGTGTGGTGAGCACCCTATCCTCAGTTTGTAAACAATCGGCGTTTCATATAACAAAACATTTTCGAGATTGGCCGACGGGCGCTGCTAACATTAATCCAATAATTGTTTTACACTCCTGAGGCTCCACACATGGCCCTCTACAAACGTCTCCAGTAATGATTTTTTTCCCATACTTGAAAAAAAACCAAAAAAAAAATGTGCTGATGTTTTTAGTTGCACTACAGCTAGGAAATTAACTCAGAGTTGTAGAGTCTGGGTTTTGACATTTCTTCACACCTTTAATGAGCCGCAAGGTGTTATTGAGAGCATTATCTTATTGCTAGTTTTAACCACTGAAGGTATTATTTTGAGATATCAAGCGATAGTTTCCATATGGCACATCATGCCATTGTTTTGCAATACACTGAAATTGTCCTATATGCAATATTGCAGCACTGACAGTAATAATTACTATTTTCAGGGCCCTATAATTATAATATGTTTGCAATATTAGGGAACACATTTGCAGATACAGTACATTAGAATATCAAGGGCTCTTACTACAATTAAAGAAAAATAATTCCCCACACAGAACATTTTGCATTGCAAATTTAACCTTAACCACACACAAGTCATTAGCCTATTGTACAAGTAGGATAGAACATAACAATGTCAATATTTAATCTACAGCAGAACTGTGAATCAGAATATTCTTATAATAATGTTTAGTAAATCACAAGCTTTTTCATAATTGCCTTAGAATTAAACAACAAACGGAATATCCTAAATATGAGTACCATACTCATAGGCAGTATCATATTCTAGTCATATCACAGAATTTGCACATAGAAAAGTCAGCACCATTGCTGAGTAAGTAGTAAATTGTATTTTAAAAAAAACACTATCAAACACACAGGTTAATGTATGTCTTCACGTCCCACCTTCACTCTATTAGACCTATATTGGTCTTTATTTGTCCTAATTAAAATACTATGCACGTGGTTCTGTATAGTCGTTCAATTTGTGTAGCACAGTTGTAATCTATATCGTATGACTTACAACAAAACAAAACAGCAGATTGGTCTTACATTTGTAAATACATGTCAACACTCGTTACAGAATAGAATCCAGGCAGCTCACAGAGGGCTGTGCACCTTCACTTGTATCTCATTACACACTGCATCTCGTATCATTAGGTCATGTTAGATGAGTTGTAGCATGTCTCCTTGGCCTTTGATGAATGTTCACATACGCAATTCCTGCAAATCTATTGCATGATGTGTGTACATATAGGGGTGATGGTTCATGGTTACTTACTTCACCAGACAATTACATATATTCGCAGCTAATGAAATGCGCCTTATTAGATCATTTAATTTTTTTTTCTTCCGGAGCCACCGCGTCCCTCAGTCGCGTAATTTCGCCGTTCATTATTTTTATAGTACATTAAATAGACAATAGTCAGTCTATAAAACAGGTGCCGTGTCGTGAGAAGGATGTTTATCAAGTCAGTCGAATAACGGGGAGAGGCGGTGTGAAATACAAGGCAATTTGTTTTACTCCCTGGAACAGTTGCATTCATCCTGAAAGCCATCTATCTAGCTATGCCACATAAACACACAGCTTGTCCACAACCATATATTTTGCTGCTCGTTGCATTTTGTTTGGGAGAGTGTGAAAGTGGATGTTGAAGTACATTTCTCAATCATCTCTGCTGAAGGCATTTGCTTTATTCCACGAGTGTCAAAATCCGTTCCTGGAGTGACCGTAGCGTCCGCGGGCGTTAGTGCTTTTAATCAACAACCGGTTAATGCCTTGGTGTGTGAACTTTTTAGGCAATCAGTAACAGAATCACTGCTGCTGAAACGCACAACTAAAACCAGCAGACACTGCAGCCCTCCCGGACTGCATTCTGACCCCTGTGGTTTGTGATCTAATGAAACATAGTTCTGTGTCATAATTAATTGCATAATGAAAAGCATGCACAACTCCCTGTATTAGTCAACACAGCCAATTTAGCTATTTGAAATTTACTGTTACTAACTGTTCTCTGGCAGATGATGAATCATAATTATTTAGATTATGCAATTAATGTAAGATTAATGTTAGACTAGCATTAAATGTAAGGGTATGTTTTTTTTTTTACATTTCACTGTTTTTCATTTCATACAAGATTTCATTGTTATTTCTCTTTGAAGGGGAAAAATAATTGCAGTTCAGTGTGTCGTTTTTATGTGCACAGACCAATGTTTCAGCACCCCGGTAACTTGGGAATGCTGTTTTTGTCCGAAAACCTGCTGCTTGGCAAATGCTCAGCACTCTAATATATTCCAGGGAAGCATGAAGTAAACATCGCTGGAACAAGGCTTTCCATGATGCTGCCAACACAACAGAGCAGAAAGCCACCACACTGACCCTCAGAAGCCTCTTTTTTTTGTAGATGGAAGTCACTTGGGGTAAAGCTGGGAGTTTAACTGAGAAATGGAGCTTAGTTCCTGCTTGCATTTTTCATTTCATGATCTTGCATGCCAAAAGTGCACAAAGAGCAATTTGGCAAACTTGCAACAGAAACACAGATCTCTCCAACTTAAGAGACTTGGTAGCTATAAATGTCCTTAGATTTGGTGAAAGAAATATCTGAGTTGTCAACACCTATTCCATAACAGGAGAATAGATAGGCTCAGCTGCTAAAATCTCTAAGGCATGGCTTAACTATTGCTGAAAAGGACAATCCTGGTAACTCCCTACTCAAGTAACCTTTGACCTACTTTCACTCCAGACACAAACCAGGCATTCCTTAAAAGCTTCCAGCACAACCACTAATTTGGCCATTTATACTTCAATAATAACTCAACAAAGTGTGCAAAGTCTTGGTGCTGGGTATTTAAACTAATCCTCCTTATGCCAATCTCACCCACATATACTTATTTGTCTGAGTAGGCTCTTGCTTATTTATCAACATTTTTATTCAAAATCTGTTGTTCCCGTCTCATCTTTTGTTCTTTCTTCATTTTTTGGCAGATTTTCCCAAGAGGGGCTGCACTGGGAGTGGCTGTTAGCCTTTTGTGGGATCACACAACTGGGGTTCAGATACTCCAACAAGAGATAAGCTTGTCAGAGATGACAAAAATGTGCTCATTTACAACAGTGCCCTGCAATTCTAGCACAGAAGTAAGACACTGCACTCTACAATTTGAATTTTTTTTAGTTCCACATCGTCATGGAAATAAGCAAATGAACCAGTGCCATAAAAATCAACCTGAACAATGCTCAGGTACCGTTACAACTGACAATTTAATGCAGTGTGCAAAACAGCACTAAGGTGAGAGCTGCTTAGTAGTGTGGTTAGAAGGGATGTTCTGTTCTATGAGCCCTCATGTCTGGAGCAGGTATCTGGAATTACACTGGAATTTGTTTGAAAGAAATGTTTACAAAGCAGTAGGTTTGCAAAATAAGGAATCATTCTATGAAAGACTTTTTACTTTGCGTGCTTCTCAGGATGCAAGGCAACAAAAATAAGAATGCCAGTAGAAAAGATCTGTGTTCAGAAGCTGGTGTTATGATATTACTGAATCTATGGAGTACAAATTTTTGTTTGTTTTTAGAAATGCTTAAAATATATAGGCTATTAAAATTGGTTAATGTCCCACTGGTTAAAAGTAAAAGGTTTCTTCCCCTTATAAATAAATATAAATACTGTATACTTAAGTCTAAATAATTTTTTTTGCAAACACTACAATAAATATGATTTTTTTAAATGAACTATGAAGTCCTTGACTGCATTATGCAGTAAATTTGCACAGTTAAAGGGTGAATATAATATGATATAAATCATAAAGTCTGGTGGTTCTCAGTAAGAGGTCTGATATCATTTTAGGTGATTGTCTCTGTAATCGTGGTTGTTTTCGTAAATGGTGGAATAGTGTCGTATGCTCCTAATGACCAGTACATCAGCTACTAATTAAAGGTTCAGTGAGGTCATAGGATAAGACTTATAGCTACAGTTAATCCTTTTCCTGCAGACAACGTAAGTTAATATTGCTCAGTTCATTCCGTGTCACATATCCCCTTCAATTCCAATTGCTTTTCCAGATGTAATCCCCACAGCACATATTCACCCTTCACCCTGACAGAATAACTGTACCTACACTAATCTATGGTCAGGTATAGGTACTGTGAATTAAAATGATCATGTTGGCAGCATTTTTCCCTATGGTCAGGCTTGTAGTTAAGCTGAGTGGCACTGTGAAATGGCTATTATTTAATCTGACATGCTTGTCTGAACTAGCTAAAAACAGGTCTCAGCTAAAAAGGAATGTTTCAAGAACATTGAGAAATATTCTAGTAGGATTCCAATTTGGTTGTGAGATACTGTTATGATGAGAAATTGTCCTGCATAGCCTTCAAAGATTCATCATTCAAAAAAAAGTCCTGTCAATGTCACATATTTTGCTAGCAGACACATGCTGGTAACAGCCCCTGATAGTTATCAGTCGTGAAAACAACAAAAATGTGTAGAGTACCATATATGTCAGCAGCTTTACAGAATTTTACAAACATAAGCATTGATTTGTTGAACATTATTAACCAAAATTCCAGATGTAGTAAACATAAATGACTAAACACAGCTGAAATACTGTAACAAAACTTCCAGAGACATCCTGGAGATCGCACATACATATATGTTACTGTTGACAGATAAATCCTCGAACATGCACGTAAAAACATGTCCAGAGTGGCTTCCTTTTGGGTATGGAACATAGGTAACATTAGGTACTTCTTTCATTAGACCCAAAACATACCCTACGTAAGTACGCGAACGCAGACGCTTCGAGCTACGCAAAGTCGGTGTCACACGTCGTTGTGTTCGAAAATGTATCACCTGAAATTCTTCACGAAAGCGCAAGCTACAGTGTCAAGCATCGCAGTGAGTGCAACAACAGGATGAAGCCAGTAGGTGGCGGTATTAATCGTAACCGGCGACACCAGGTGAGCGTGATAATTTAAGGACCGAAAAACGCTACTCTGGATGTGAAATGGTTTTCGTATTGCAGGTAGCTAGCTAGAAAGTATTATGCTAACAGCCTACAGCACAGTACAGCCTACAGTATATTTCTTGGATAAGTTTAAAGCACCCAAAAACATTCACTAGTTCGCTAGCTACTAATAGCTCTATGGCTAGTTACAAATAGCTAACAGTTGATGGTGTGCTAAGGACTTACCGATGGCTAACTGGCTATTTAGCTAATGCCCATTTGGTAGTGAAGCTACCTTGGCTATGGATAGCCACAGGCCTCGTTTAGGGATGGTACTCACCATAGCTTGTATTCACAGATTTTTGTAATTGATTTTAAAAATAAATAAATAAAAAGTTATATAATTTTGACTTTAAATAAAGAGGAAGCTACAAATGTGATAGTGAATGGTGTGTGTGTGCCCTGCAATAGATTGTTGACCTGTCCAGGGTGTAAGCTATTCCTGCCTCTGACCCAATGCTTGCTGGGATAGGCTCCAGCAGTGCCCGCGACCCAGATAAGCAGGTATCCATAATAGATGGATGGATAAAGTGGAAGTATCTTTTGGAACCTACATGAAAAGAGGTTCCAGTGCCATTTATGGACAAAAAGTCATGGGTTCAAGGTTCAAGTTTCTGATGGACAATGATCCCCACAGGCTGTATCCAGGGACTGGCTAAACTAGGCTTTCCTAGTCTTGTTTATTATGAACTAATTGCAAGCTGTAGTGTCCTATGCAGCAGCCTAATTTGTGATAACATTTCAGGCGAAGCCTACAGTGGAGGCAAATCCATGTTGATTAATGTTTATTTTAGTCGTGTGAATAGTTTTAACATGTGAATGCAACTCTCTTTTTGATCTCTATCTTCTCTTCCTTTCTCCTACGTTCGTGGGTGGGGAACTGGGGCTCAGGCACAGGGTTTACACCTTAGTTTTTATTTGATTTGGGAATTGGCCTTTTACGCGCACAGCTAATTAGTGATAATTTCACTCTGTGTGCTTTTGATTTCTTTGATTTTCAGTGACACCCTCCCTGAGCTCGTCGTCGCTCAAGAGCTCAAATGCCATTTATCTTTTTCCCCGTTTCCCATTAAATCTGCTTGTCTTCATGTTTAAATTTAATAGACAGTTACTGGCATACCTGCAAGTTAAGTGATCCTTTATTTCAAAAATAAAAAGTGATTCCTTGATAAACACTGTGGCGTATAATTTCCCCCCCCCCCCCCCCCCACTCTGTAATAGGCCTAAATATTAGCAGCAATTCTGAAATGGCACTCCTATGTATAATGTGTCAATCATAAAGTTGTCTGTTTAATATTATTTTACTCAATTATCCATACAAGGTCTCTTCTCCCTCTATACTAACTGGGGTGGCGTAGCAGTAGTCTGTTAAATTAATTGGCAATATAGCCCGGTCACACTAGATTACTGTACTGCCTCCTTATCTAGATGCCTTTATCTTAATACCTTGATAAAGAAACTCCCGTTCAGAGCTGGCATCTTGATGAGAACTAAGAAAAATGAAAATGAAAATAAAAATATATTACCCCAGTGCTAACATCGCTTCACCGGTGTACATAACTGACCTGCTTCTGCCCTATAAGGCCACAAGATCACTTTGTTCTCAAGACCCAGGCTACTCAGTAGTTCCAAGAAAATCTAAAAATGTGATTGTAGAGATTTCTCATACAGAGCCCGTCAGACAGAGTCTCTGTGTTTAACTCTCGATCAAAAATGCATTTTTACGATTTTAGATTATTACGATAATCAGTTATAGTATGGTGAGAGGGTAGGAACTGAGCATGTGGCCATACATTATTATGGGGTGACAATCTTTCCCTACTATCACCTGTCAACAGCTGTGACCCTACCTTTCCTGGGTGGCTCTTGGTAAGTAGTGTTGGTGCCTTCTTGTGACTACAGAGGTTCTAAATCAGGTCTAGTAGCTATGCAGCTAAGTAGATAAAACTCCTGGTGGAGCCACTTGTATAACCCCCAATTGGTATCACTGTTGCTGCATTGCACTTCCCTAACTGCCTCTAATGTTTCCTCCATGTAAAGACAGCAGGACACTTGCCTCAAATCCTGAGAATGCTGGACTTCGTCTGGACTTCCTTTTTGTCGCCGCCTGCCGCTCCCCACCGTCGCCACCGGCCCTCACCCACTGTCCCAGCCGCCACCTCAGCGCTGCCACCTAGCTGCAGCTGTTTCATTAACGTGAACGACGAGTGATTGACTGTGTCATTAAAAAACCAACACACTCAGTCGCCCAGAGGAGGACAAGCTCCCCCCAAGGTTTCTCCTTATCTGTCCCACTCAGGGAATAATGATCATAAATAATACATTTTGATTTGGTGATGCCAAAGATCACTATCGGCTGACAAGTCGCATAGGAGCACTGAAAGAGCCTAAGACCTATATTCATAAAGCATCTCAGTCCGAGAGTACTGATCTAGGGTCAGGTTCTCCCATCTGTATCCTAACCTTACCCAATATAAGTAAAAAGAAAAACTGATCCCAGATCAGCATTCTGATTCTTTGAGAATATGGGCCCTAATATGGGACAGGAGCATCTCCTTCTCAGGAACACATAAGGGGGCACACTGATTCCGAATTTTGCCATGGTGACCACTCAGGAGAGAGAGCGGAGAAGTAGCTTGTTGGAAGGGGTTAACCAGCAACTGCATGTGGCTTTGGATCTGTGAGAAAGATGCTATACTCTGGTTGCTAACCATTATAGCACTATTCAATTGTCAGGTGTAGCACCTAGAAATAACACCAAGGCGTAACTGTAAGAACCTGCCTGTGAGGCTCAAATAACAATTAGAGGTGTTGCCCAGGTACCCCCCCCCCCCCCCCCCGCCACAATACTTCCCCCTCTTTTTAACACTATGTCCAACAATTAACTTAAGCAGTTAATATAAGTGATTTTTTTATTTTATTTGGAAAGCTTTTGCATTGTATATTTGAAATGTATTGAATGAACAGCTATACATTTCATATTTTTTGAATGGCATCAGCTGTTGAAAAGCAGAAGGGGAAAAGAAGTGGCAAAAGATGTGCTTGTGTGAGACTGACTGGGGCTATTTCTGCAATAGGACGGGTCTACAGCTGCGATTGGGAATGCAGTGTGTTCATTCTATGTATGGACATATTCACCGGAGCAATCAGTGACACGTTGATATAGGGCATTGATTTCAAGTGCTCCAAATCAGGAGTTTAAACACCTATCTGCCGTGTCTGAATGCAGCTGGAACTGACTTGTTTTCTGTTTTTATTCACTGAAGAAAATGAAAGGGGGTGAGGAAAGAAAAAAAACCACTGCCAGAGGAGAGTGATTGGAGGAGATTTTTGGGCAATTAATGAATCATTCTTTTCATCTCTTTGTGAAGCAGCTTCACACCGCTGGGTGGGGGTGGGCTGGAGTTGTGTGCATATGTGTGTGTGTGTGTGTGCTTGCGTGTATGTGTGTGTGTGCGTGCACGTGTGTGTGTGCGTGCGTGTGTGTGTGTGTGTGTGTGTGCATGCGTGTATGTGTGTGTGTGCGTGCACGTGTGTGTGTGCATGCGTGTGTGTGTGTGTGTGCATGCGTGTATGTGTGTGTGTGCATTTTGGGGGAGGCTTGAGGCTGCCCATTGTTTGCTCCAGTTTCTGTGGCAGGCACAGCAGCCCCCACGCCTTCCAGCAGCCCCCCCCCTATCTCTACATCCATCTTTACTGGCGCTCAACCAAAGGGGAGCAGGTCACCGCCTCCTTTTGGAGATCTTGACTACTCAGCATGCATGCTCACAACACTACACCCCTGTTTCTGATGGTTTAAACAAGCCTAGGACAAGAAGAAAGAGTAAAAAGTTTGATCCGATCACAGAGAGGGTGTCACAGCTAAGCATATTATTAGGCAAATGGACCTTAGCAATCGATTCTTTTTTTTAGTCCATCTAATGTAGAACCTCTGCCTTTTGGGCACTTTTGCATTTAGTTGTTTTCATTATTATGAAAGCATTGCTAAGCTAAAGCACTTGTCTGCCACATGAAATAAAATGCTTATTGATGAGTGAACCCTTATGGAAGCGTTTTATTCATAAAAAGGCCAGTCTCTTTTACTTTTATGCGAGTACTCACTGCTAATTTTAGTTCTGGGTATTTTAATTTAAATCTCATTTATTTAAAATGTGATTGATTTTAAAAAGAAAAGACATTGTCATAAGGTCAGAAATCACACCAATTAGAAAAGATTCAACAGCGGAGACACTTCAGAAGATTCTAGATAGTTCTAGTATATATACTATGTTATACTCCTCCCAGTTGTGTGGCTTTGAGTTCAGAACCCACCAATGTGCATGGTTTCATCATACAGGGGGACTTCATGTCTCGATCTATCGTTTGATATTTTGCAGAATATGCATGCCCTCCTCAGTGAGGGAGCTTTTTAAGCTATACCAGCTCATAGATAACCTCAAAGATACATCTCCCATCTCATCTGCAGCAGAAGTCCCTGATCACTTAAAATGGCAAGCAGGTTGTGGATACACTTTGTCTGACTGTGTGTACCTACAGTTTTTTTTTGCAGTGAAAGTTCAAGCAGTGATTCCAGCCATCTTTATTTCTTTGCCATTTTAAAATCTTTATGCTTTTTTTAATGAAATATTGTTTAAGAAATTTAAAAAAGTGAGTCACCCAGATGATATACTGAAAGAACAGTACAAATGCATTGTATTTGAATATATAAACTGCTACAAAAGAGGACAGGAATCACTCAGAAATAACTACAAAGGACAAAGTAAGCTCACCCTTATACATAATGGTGTTCATTTATCCTTATCAGACATTTAGAGCATAAACTTAGAGGGCATAAAATTCATTACTACTGAGAAGCTGAATGAAAAATGGTAGCTTCTGTCCCACAAGTGAGCACCTGAGAATTACCTCTTCCAGGATCTGGGCTGCTGTGCGTTTATTATGTCCAGATTGGTCCCGCAATGAAAAGGCAGCAAAAAATATTCATAGTCTTTATTGCTCCACACACGTTTGTGGCAAGAAAGTTTTCCTTTTTTGTATTTAGTAGTAGGGTGCACAGCAATTTCTTTGTATCTGTATGTTTCAATGGAGGAAACTTGTGTATTTAGATGAAATATATTATTTAATATCCATTGTAATTAATGTGGGTTGGCACTGAAGTGATCCGCTTTAAGTACATCTGTGTACGCACCAGCGTGCACTAGCCTATCAGACAAGGAGCACGATAAATCTCCCCTACTGAATGAGACAAATACTACTTTCCCTAGAAGCAGATCCAAACCACAGGAGGAAGCTGAGGTGGTGGAGGGTGAGCGCAGCTCTGCGAGCTGCAGCAAGTGTTGCATGCAAAAAGCAGCACAGGCAACGAGCAGCTCTGGAGAGCTCTGTCGATTTAAAAAAGGCGCTCCGTTAGTGGTGTGTGCATGCGATAGGTCGAGTATGAGAACATGTAGTGGTCTGTGCATGCGATTGGCTGAGCATGGGAACATGTGGTTGCCGAGGTCGACCAATGGTTGGCTCCAGCAAGAATTTCCTGACTGAACCTGCTCTGCACTTCTAATGCGTTTCGCTTATTATATTTGTGCTGCGTTGTATTAACGCTCCAGTCTGGTTAGAGATTGGTGGATGGGGGACTGTGAAGCACATCCACTCCAGAGGGACAGAGGAAGTTTTCCGTTTTTTTTTTTTAATGAAGCTACAACTCTCAGAGCCCTGCTGCTAATTAGAGGTAGCCTGCAGCTCAGCCTTATGGGAAATATCACGCAGTGGAAATGACATGGAATGAGAACATGTGAGGCCTAATGAGATGCAAGACAGCAAACTATAGAAATGGAGCCACTCAGGACTGAAGAATGGCATAGAAGAGGAAGCCAATGGGAAGCGCAATAAAAGGAATGTCATTGACCTTCAGACGGAAATTATCAAGTGCCTGTTACATAGATGTAGTTATAAATCAGGGCTGCTTTAGCGCACATTTCCTGATTCCTTTGATTATTTTTTATTTTTAAACTTCAGAAGACACATTGTCTGCCATCTTGAGATTTTAGGCCAGTACTGACATGTGAAGGCCTGAAGATTTGAAGACCTATAGCATGTATGTAAGAAAAATGTACAGGATTTCATGGTTTTCCTTGCCATCACTCAGTTCTGTCAACAGCATGCAGGTGCATTTTTGAAATTATAATGCAGGCTTATAACACACATTATAACAGTGAGGGGATTTTGTTAAATTCAGGAGATATTCTACCATCTACCATCTTCTAAACTGGCAAAATGTAATTATATTTCATTAATATCTCAGGCAAGTGCACGCATGTTCACATTTTCTACATGCCATAAACATTACACAGAAGCAGGCTGTTTCTGGGCAGCGGATCAAAGTAGTTCTGCTCTGTGAGATTGTCAGGTTTTGGGTTTATACAAAATAAATGGCCTTCCAAAAGAAAACTCCTTACGCAATGCCACATGGTGACGAATCTCTGGAAATCTCTGGCCATGCGCCCCAGAGATACGCACCAGAGTAAGCACAAAGAGGAAGGCCCAGTGCACTAACACTGTGGCTTGACTGTGAGGGTGAAGGATCTCACATTTTTGTTTTTCTCAGTTTCACACTGTAAGTGACTCTGACCCTGGCCATTGGAAACCGCGCAGAATACAGAAACAGCTCGGAGCGCGCAAAGCACGTGCCGTCGCTCGACCGTCTGCCATCTTCTCACGGGCCGTTCGTCAGAAGCCTTTTCCCCTTCCCCGCGCGTCTCTTCTGGAATCCGGGCAGCGGCCGGGGCGCCTATTGTTCCTCACATGTCTGGCACGGGGATCAAGCTCTCCCTTTAACTTCGTCGCTCGCTCCCCCCCGGAGAACAAAGGAGAAACCAGCGGAACATGGCAGAGCGCCCACCGCTGCAATCTGGCACGGCGCTGGGGGGGGGGGGGGGGGGGGGGGGGGGGGGCTGAAGCGCGGGACCGCGATAACTTTTTTTTCCGGCCACGGTTTTTTTTCACCGTGCGGTGCAACCAGACCGCGTTGATCTTTCCTCTGTAGGGAAATGCTACAGGTCAGTGGGCCCCCTGTCCAATGAAAATAGATTGGTGACATTTACTAAAGATCCTGCTTCATTTATGTCAAAGGTTGGGGCATTGATCTGTCCAAGCCCAGTTAGCTCATATCGCTCAACTGATCATACATACAACATAGTTTATAGACTGTAATAAGATTAAGGTTAAGGTTTACTTTATTGTCTCCCAGGGGAGAAAATTGTCTTGGGTCAGAATGATCCTACTGCATAAAAGAAAAACAAGACATCTCACATTCACAGTTCTTACATTACAACGTAAACATTAAATATAAACATACACATATCACCATCTCATATTACAGTCCGTCAGTCCATCTGCCAATCTGTCTTCAGTCTATCTATCCATTCATAATAAACCTTATATACCACCCCAACCTTGCTTTCCTCAAGCCGTCTCTGCAAAAGACTTTGTGAAGAGATCATTATTCATGGAAATTTGATTAACTTGGATTCATATTAAATGCATTGTAGTCGGATCAATTCAAAAAATGAGCCGTGACAGGACTTTAACTGTATTACTGCTTGATTAGCTTGATTGTTCATTTAAAATCAGTATCACTGAATGCTTTAATTCAGACTTTACAGAGCCTATTTTGCGATTTTTATGAAGTCACTTTAATGAACAGGTTCAAGATCCCCTCTCTGAAATGCATTCCTAAATTAAACAAAGAGTAAGTATTGGCCTGGTCAAATTCCTTCCTGCATGTAAAACATGCATTCTTAAATTAAACACTCATCAGTGGAAACACCGCTTACCAAACTAAACCATGTTATGAACATTGAGTGGTTGAACAGAAACTGCTCTTCTGCTGTTCCATTGCAGAAGATCTCCTTCCCCACCTGGTAAGTTGTTAAACAATATTAGCAGGCTTGCAAAGATATGGTGATAATCTCCAGCAATTTCCACTCATCTGCCTAATTCAGATGTCAGTTTGCACAGAATGTAATGCTATTAAAATAACACTGAACACTTGAAATGGAATTATTGTCTTGTACACTAGATACCAATAGCGGGAGTTGAGAACTGATCACAAACGTGATTCATTTGGTGGTTTAAAAAAGAAGTATATACCTTTCAAGCTGGGGTATCACAGACTCGTGCATTGTGATCCAGAGAAAGTATAATTACATAATTTGGTCAGTTATTAGGCTAAATTAACCGGAATGACCACAGGATCAAGGGATTCAAAGGATTCCTTGTACACACTGACAACCTGAAGGATTGTCACTCTCAATGACTAATACCAGGTGACATAGACTTTCATAGACCAGCTAAATTTCTCAGCAGTCTTGTCTCGTCAGATCTCAAATAAATATTTAAAGTAATAATCTCAAAGATTTTCATTAAAATAAATGCCTGTTAAGTCACTGTCTATCGCTGAATTAGGTAACACAATGGTGATTGAGCCTATTATTATATTAATTTATATTATTATAATAATAATAATTTATGATTAAAGAACTGGGTGTCTGTGGCGACATTCCCAGGAAAAAATCACAAGCAGCGCACAGTTAGTGACACGCTTTCCATCACCCATCAGTGGTTGGTCCGCCAGAGAGGGTAGGTGGAGCTAACGCAACAGGCTCGCTCTTCAACTCACTTGTGTGTGAGCAGCGTACTGTTTTTTTTCCCGGTGTCTGCTAGCGTTACAATAACAAAGAAAGTTATGGAACCCTAAAAGGTTTTTGTGTAACATGAGAGGTTATATTGTTTGTTGATGTAGATTTCGTATTACATTTGATGACAATGTAACGTTACTCAATTACATAGCTATTTGCACAGCTAGCGTTAACTACCGGCCCGTGTCAAGAAAGGCAACATTAGTTTAGACAACGTTGTGCACAGTAGCCATCTCTCATAGGTAGCGTTGCGTTAGCTAGCTAGCTAATATAATTAACATAATCTAATGTCAGCTAACAATTAGAAAAAACACTAGCTAATGCTAATGACCGGTACTGACCTCACAAACTGTCTCTCGAATGCAACGCTACTTTTTTGCAACTTTGCAATGTAGAAATGTAGCTAACTAAAGGCCACTTCTGATCAATGATTCGCAACGAGACTGGATGCAATTAGCAAAATTCCAAGACGTCTGATTGTAAATGTTCTAAAACTGAACTTGGCGATTTGACAAGGTGGGTCTTTTGAGACCCCAGGGCAGGCAACGGCTTCAGACCACAGACCGTATAAAAGCTTCAGACGCTCTGCAACTAACCAGTTCACACCGCTGCAGTTTTCTGTGCAACATTTTAAAACCGTTTAGTCTCGTTGCGAATGATTGATCTGAACTGGCCTTAACGTTACCCTTATTTACATTTGCCATCAATATATTTATATAATTTATAATGATCGGAATAAAGCGGTCTTTACACAGAGCATTAACCCCAGGGTATAGGTGGAGTAGGGGGTCTGATTTCTGTGTAAAGATGTCAAGCCGGGGAAAACTAAATAAAAAAATATGGCAGTATGGATTAACGTTGTTATTATTTGAATTCGCTTCAGCCCTCCTTCAGCCTTGATGCCCTTTTTTGATGAAATCTCCTTTGTTTTTGTTTTATTCTTCTTGTTCTGATTGCTAATTTAACACCCAGCTCCACTTTATCCTTGAACAGTTTAGCTAGCAAAACCAGAAACACCAGGGGTAACATTTTGCAAGGCAGTTGTTATATCACACAACAATCATTCACAAGAAAGACAATGTTTATTGTGTGCGAGATACATAACTGCACGAGCCACAGCGAATCCCGCGGATTCTTCTCTGCAGTGTAAAGATGTTCATACCGGGCAAAAGGTGGATAAAGAATGTCAGTGGAAACTGATCATCACTAATTCTGCCCCAGGTCTGCTACAGCATTTTAACCTGGCTCAGCAGTGTAAATACATTTTAAGTTAGCCTAATGTTAGACAATGAATGAGTTTGTACATAACGTAACTTTTATAACAACCATTTTTTATTCAGTCGATAGTAAGTTTTACAGTAACTGTGGCCAAGGTACCAAATGACTGACGTCACACAGGCGACACTGTTCGGAAGTTGGGAAGTGAGGTCCAAAAACACACCTGCAATTACTGCTTCTCGCCATTGGTACCGCCAAAGAGAACGAAACTGAGATCTTCGAGATTGTAACTTTAAGGAAATAGCTCGCAATTATGAGGAGAAAAACAGCTTTTGTAAATATATGTTTTAGAAACACAATAAAAGAATGCAAGCTCTCAAAAGTTAGGGGTGAAAGGATTGGCACTCCCTCACAGATCTGAGGCTTGCCTTCCTCGGACACTTAAATGAAAATGGATCAAATGAGGAGAAAGCTGAGGACAGCGCCACTTCACAAAATGGAGTCTGGTACCGCAGAACACCACCATGCCAGGAACACAGGTTGGCATCTCTTGTATGGTGCTTTTCTGCCAGCACAAATTACGAAAATGTGTTTACTGAGATAAAGTACGGCAATATACCCAGAAAAGCCGCAAAAAGCTGCCAAAATGTCACCCCATAGTCTAACCCAGTCTTGGCACAATGCGTGCTAAAAAAGAGAGACATAATACATTTTACAAAGCCCTTTTACTGGGCAATTTGGAAGCATTTCACCAAATGTTTCTCACATTTTCACATATAAATGCCAGATGATTAATGTTGATCACCAGGCTCATGTTAGTTTTTGTTACAGCTTCAGAAAGAGGCAATTTTATTTAATGGTATTACACATTCAGGAGCACCTTGGCTTGAGTTTAGTTATAGATTTACGATTTTATTCAGATTGCTGAAGTCAGATACTTTGGTCAGGCTGTTGGCAAGGAGGATGAAAGAATCAATTTATTTATAGTCTGTTCAACATGGAATATGTTTGAAAAACTAAATTTCGGCAGATTATTATTATTATTTTTTTGCTGCCTGAAATGTTTTTAGGGGATCATGGGCCTTAGATCATGGGGAACTTAGTCTTAAGATCATTTCCAACGGTGTGCTTGCATTCGATTCATAAAATGTACTGAGCATAAAAAACCTTGCTTACGCAGGTTCTAAGAAGCCCATCTGTAACTTACATACCTGTGATCTATAAATCTCAAATTAACTTAAAATTGATGGCACCTGAACGTGCCTTACAATCAGCGATTTCCCCTTATATAATGCTAGCACAAAGGGTTTAGTCAGGAATAACCATGGACCAAAAGAGAAAAGCAAACTTTTTGGAAGACGAGATCACGGCGATGGTAGAGGAAATTGAAGACAGGCAACACGTATTATTCAGTGGACTAAATAGTGGGTTGACAAACAAAGCCAAACAGGTAGCTTGGGAGTGTGTTGCAGCTGCAGTGAACGAGGTGGGGCAGCAAGACAGAACTGTAGCTGATCTGAAAAAGAAATGGTCTAACCTTAAACTGCAAGGGTAAAAAAAATAGTCATACATAACCAGCAGGAAAATCACTTGCGTCAAGTCTAGACTTTGCGTAGAGATAAGATCATTTCCATGTCAAAGTAAGGTTTTATAAATAACTACTTATACGTGGTTTTCTGCGTAAGTCATACTTAAGATCAAAATTGTTCGTAAGCCCATTTTATAAATGAGGCCCCATGTCTAGTAACATACCAAACATTTTTTTAAAATTCAAGTCTCTTTTGGTCAACAGGTCTTAACCAGCATAAAACCATACCAGAGGCATCTGACCCTGAATAAACCACAGAAATATGAAATGATAAGAGAGAAGGATACGCTCCGTAAACATAATCCTATTACCATCTGGACAGTACTGAAGGTTTCCATAAGCCAGAGAGAACACCTCGACTCCGTCCGTGGGTTCAAAGGCAGCAGCTTGGAAAAGACGTTGGACCGCTGCTACAGATTACAAGCACACTCAGTACCGAGAACCACGCGGCCTCAAATCTCTCCGCTCGTTTGGACTGATTTTTTAAATCACCCTCACCATCGCCGTCACCGGTAGACGCAACGCAGTTTCTTCTACCCTTTTTTTTTTCTTGCAAACTGTGTTTTGATTGCGTTTTGCTGAGTGCACGCCGTAATTAATACACCATGACTGGTTGTGCGAGCCTTTTTCTCCTCCCCCCGCAGACAGACAGCGCTAATCAAACGCAGGCGGCGCGCGGCGGTTGGCAGGCCGCTCAAACTGCGAGCAGCGGGGGACGCTTGGAAGCCGGCGGGCCGCTTTGCAGAAAGCCACACGCTGTTTCTGATGGGCTCCTGACACACAGTACCTGCGTCTCTGCGGCAGGAAAAGGGGCTCTCTTCATCATGGCGCCGGGCCTGTCTTGAGTGCCTTCTCTGGCTTTCCTGCGGAGGAAGAAGTCAGCAAAAAATGCACACACACACACACACACACACACACAAACACACACACGCACAAACATACAGTATATATACGCACACACACACGCATACACACACAGACACGCATATACATTTAAATACCCTTCATATATTCTTTCTATATATATTACAGTGCAGACAGTGACACAAATAGTGTTGTTTTGGCTCTGTATTCCTGCACATTGGATTTGAAATGAAACAATGAATTGAAATGAATTAAGTGAAATGAGGTTAAAGTTCAGACTGTCAGCCATATCAGGTGATCTGTGTAGGAATTACAGCCCCGAGATTGCTCTAGGTGATTCTTAGTTAATTTTTCATATATGAACAACACACCATCTGTATGCTAGTTTATCGAGTATCTCCTTTTCTATGACTGCTCTGCGGTTGAATGTTATTTATTACCAGAATTACTTTCTGACATTTACCCTGCCAAGTTCTCAGAACTTCAGATGACTGTGGGGCATACAGCAGGTTGACTGTTCGCTAAAGATGAAACCACAATCTGATTTTCCGATGTCTGTCGGGATGAAGGCATTGAAGCTTTACCAAAGATGTGCTGTCAACGCCTCTGAAATCATTCTCTACGTCTTTCAGCAAAGCATAAAAAGTTTACAATATTATCTAGTAAATTTAAATGTGCGGGGAAGTTGGCACGGTTAACATAGCCACTGTTAATTTTTTCTTTAAATTGCTAATGTGCTTGTCTAACTACAGACTGCAAAAGATTTGGCTGGAAAATAAATTTCCTTTTACTATTTAAAGAACTGGAAATGATCATTAGTGTGGGCTCTTGGTGTGCTTGCTGATTTATGGCTAGCAAACCATTTAATCACACTTGAATGTAGAATGCCTTGATTAGATTACTGAATTAGCTGCAAGCAGGTGTATGTGCAAAAATATACGGAAGGTTTTGCACAGCATCTGGCCAGTTGGCAGGTCACATTCTCACAACCTTCTACCAATGTTGTTGTAACATTATGTAATAGCCACTCAGCTCTCCATCTGTTCGAATGTGAGAGTCTAACAGCCTGTCCTATCAGTGTATCTTGTGGTTCATCCAGGCATTTCCCATTCATTCAAGCATTTTTCGACACTTATCTTTTCACCAACAGCCAAAATATTAAAAAAAAGCTTGATCTTGCAGCAGGCAATACAACATTAAAAATTGATCCATCACCTTGTAGTGCAGTCCATTATCTTCCCTGGCTGTACATTCCTATTGAGATTAAGAACCTATTATTCAGCTGCCATTCATGAGCAGCGAGAGCATGTAGGTCAAACTTGCTCTCGGCAAACACGTTCCAAGAAAGCACTTATGTGATTGCCGCTGTGCCACTCTTAAGTACAGGCACTGCAGTCTGAGTGCATTTTGGTTGCTGGGAAAAAAAAGAGAGCTTGAAAGAAAATTCTCAACAGGGACAGATATCCAATCCAGGAACTGAGGTCTTCCAACCACCAGATCAACCATATACAGTATCATAAATAATGAATCATCACTCAGAAAAGCCTGGCCGGAAATTTGTGTGTTTGTGTGGGGGGGTGGGGTGGGGTGGGGGGGGTGGTTGACTGTGGGTGTGTGGAAGGCGATTTTGATGTGTGTGTGGATGGCTGGGTGGATATTGGCACATATTTCATGTGTATTTTATTGTTAAAGAAAGTATCTTGTGCTTAATTATTTTGTATTGTATCTATATTTAAATACGTTTTTTTTTTTATTTGGACAAAACCGGCGCACAGAAGTCGATCATTTACCTCACAAAACAGCCAGAGGCTTTATAACACGCTCCTGATGCGCGCAGTGACGACATAAAAATTCATAGAGAAAAATAAACTGCGTAAATCAGCAGCCGAGAGAAGAAATAAGCGCTCATTTAGCGCGGCGCCGCGGAACACTTTTACGATGGGAGCTGACACAGAGCGGTCTGTGTTCGGTTAATGGGGCAGAGTCGCTCCGTTCTGCCGCGGGAGGGCCTCGGCCGATTGGCTGCTCGCGGTCCCCGGGCGTGGGAGCGAGCTCAGCCAGACCTCCTCGCCGCGGGGGCCAGAGCGACCGGAGGGAGCCCCGGAGCTCGAACCCGAACGGATTTCGCGGCACCCGGAGTCGGCCCCGTGACGACGGGCAGAGGTCGCACTCGATTGGGCCGAAACGCAGCAGCTGGCGGGCTCCGCCGCGGCCCTCGGCCCGACCCCTTCCCTCGTTTCACGCCTGACTTGAGGCCGCCGTTGTCGGACAGCGGAAGCGCCCGCGGAGGAGGCCGTATCGGGGGGGGGCCCGGTCCTCTTTCATTCCTCTCTCTTTCCCTTTAGATGTGCCACAAGCACTCGAGGAGCATCCTTTCATCTGAGGCCTGCCCAGTGTGAAGTCGGTCAATAAACCCCCACTGCACCCCCACGCCCCCACCCCACCTCCCCTCCCTCTCTCCAACTCCCCCTTTCTCCAATCCACACCCCCCTCCCTCCCTCTCACTCCCCCTTTACCCAATCCACACCCCCTCCCTCCCTCCCTTTCTCTCACTCCCCCTTTACCCAATCTACACCCCCTCCCTCCCTCCCCTCCTTTGTTTTGGCATCTGGATCCTGCTTGTAAGCAGAGCCGCTTTAATTAGCGCAATGTAGTCACAAGTCGTAAAATGGAGTCTCCCTCCAAGGTCATCTGCGGGAGGGAGCGCGCCCAGGCCAGGAGTCAGTAAGGTGTAGCAGGGGTAGGACGAATGGGCCACTTCTAGCTCGGGTGATTTGAAGACTTTGAACAGCCGTCTGCCCCCTCGCTCCGCCAACCCCCCCACCACCCCACCACCACCGGTCCACCCCACCTGGTGAGTGAGCACATTTGCCTTCAGGGCTACATTGTTAGCTTTGCACAGATATTGCTAAGCTTGTCTGAGGGAGCCAAGGAGAGTGAACATTTTGAATCTAATTCTTCCTGTGGGAGCACAGAGCTTAACTGCTGAGGAACCAGAAAACGCTGCTGAGGCATTCCAAGGCTTTTTTTTTCTCTCCAAATTTCCAAATACACAGAATGGCACAACACACACAAATCCATGATCGTTCCGTTGGCGCATATTTTCATTCCTCAAACACAGCCGTAAATCTCCCTTTAAAGGATTTCAGCATATAAATAGTGTCTGGCCGCTCTTTTTTTTTTCTTTTTTGGTAATTTGCAGCGATTCCAATAGGGACGACGTAGTGCTGTTTTCACAACCACGAATCCCAGCTGGACGCCGTTATAACCGCGGTGTAAAACTGAAGTCCCAGACCGTCCTTTTGTGGGGCTCTATTTTTTTTTTTGCAATGTCCTCATTTTAAAATGTGTGTCACAAGAACCCGTGACCCCGGCCCCTCCATTCATCCCCCCCCCACCCCCCCCCCCCCGCCCCCCGCTCACGGCCTTTGGAGAGCCGGCTTCCTGTCCAGGCGGAGATCACGACTGCGAAGCGGTCAGCGGAGCCAGACAGAGGAAATTAGAGGAGTGTTTGTACGGCCCCTTGTATAAGGCCACTTAAGTAGAACGAGACTGTAAAAACGCCAGCGCCTTAATAGGCACCCACACAATGTGGGGCCATAAACTTCATTTCTCTGCCCTCCCCACGGTGTGCCAGGAAAGGCTCTCCCCCCCCCCCGCTGCACACAGTGTCAGGGTTGTCTCATATTTAGATATACAATTTAAGTCAGCGAGGGGGGGGGGGGGGGGGGGGGGGGGGGGGGGGGGGGGGGGGGGAAGCCATATCATTAGAGCATAGGGCTTTTATCAGGAAGCCACTATAATGAGACAGCCGTCCAATTGTGTGTCTCTCCTGACTTCCAAATCAAACTAAATTGCCAACATTTTTTGCCAAATCTACTATTTTGAATAAAAAAATGTGTCCTGTAGGATAGGTATTTATTAGACATGTTGTAGGTCAAGAAGGGTACTGGTCAGAGTGCTGTTGAATTTCCACCTGTGATTGGACCGTAAAATTGCCCTGTCTCAGGAATGCTTTTGATTGGCTATAATGACTTTCATTGTATGAGCAAAATGTTGGTTAGATTGCAAATGACACGACTTGCGAGGTTACATCAGTGCTTTTTATTTTGTTCATTGAGGTGAGAAACACATCGTTAATAATTGATGCTCATGAAGAGGATAATCTCAGGGTGTCCATTACATAATTTATATTCAGAAACACATGTGTGTGCGAAGGAACACACACACATGCATGCACGCATGCATACACGCACACACACACACGCACACATTTATGCAGACAGCACATCAATTGCAAACACCAGTGACAGCATACATATTAAATTCATGAGTAATCTGGTTTTTCAAAGGAAGAGAACTGTAATTGAAGCAGAAAACCCAGTGTCATAATTCATTACCTCGCTAGAAAAACCAACTGATGACACAAGTCTTGTGTGCCTATGAGCACAGTGAGTGAGAGAGAGAGAGAGAGAGAGAGAGAGAGAGAGAGAGAGCTTAGAATACAAGCCTGCTCAAGGCAACTCTCTGATTGGAGAAATCTAATGATGACAAATGACACATCTTAAAAAAAACTATGAACCATGCTTTCATCATCACTGCCTCATGAGCTGTGTTGGAATCTATTTTTGACAGTTGTTGTTTCGAATCTTAACCACTTCCAGTTGCAAAATAAGTTTAATGCAAGAGAATCAACAGACTGACCAATTAGGATAACCCTGTAAAATGTATTGTATGTATAAAAAAAGATATTGTGTGACTATGTTTGCTGCGGGATTTGAAATGCAATTCTGGCCAGTCACAGTATATGACAAGAGACACAATTAGTTTGCAAGGCTGAACAGCAAGGTCCACGGCAAAATGAACTTATCATACTCTAATTGAAACTTTGTGGGGTGATGTCACTTTCGCTAGCGAACACACACATTGATGTGTCAGAACTCCACTGCTGCTGTATTTCTGACCATGGGCCTCTGATTCTCTCCTTCTGCAAAGCTGGCACCCTTGCTGGCTGGATGATGAGACTGAATTAGATTAGAGCCTTGAGGTAGTGTTGCCATTTTTCAAAAAAATAGCATGTTTATGAAATGGTTTTCATTCACATTTCACCACTTCCAAAAAACAGGATTTCCTGGGAATAACGTGTTGCTGTTATTTTATTATGCCGTGACATTTACTATAACCCCCACCCCCCCCAAAAAAAAGATCAGATTGCAGAACTCTGAATCTCTGAATGACTGTAAAAACAAGGGAGATTAATTTTTCATACGCCATAACACGGTAATGTGTTTGTTCCATACTGCCAGTACGGCACAGTGTTGAGACAGTCAAAGACAAAAGAAAATCAAACTTTTTATTGAGAATAATCCCGCACTGGGCCCTGGTCTAGGTGGGTTTTAACAGTCAGCTGTGCTGGCTGGAAAGCAGACAGTCACTTGAGAGAATGACAGACAGAGCTCTCTGATTGATGCAGCTCATCACCAGGGGGGCCTGAAGGGGAGGCTGGAGCTCTTACTACAGGCCTCCAGCTACTTTGCAGAAAGTAGCTGTGTATGTCACCATTCACTTACCACAGGAAACTTTAGAAAAGGGGAATTTACCATTTTAGGTCTGCCTACAGTACATCTGAAACACCACCCTGGCACCCTCTACTAGACTCACAAAAGCGTTCAATATCAACGGTACATTCGCCTTTTCTCCAGAACACACTAATGGACAATTTAGAGCCTGTAATTTTCCACACCTCTGTAAGTCACTCTGAATCAAGGAGTCAAATATCTAAATTATAATTTTTATTTTAATACTGGAGAAAGCACAAAAATGCAGTCACTCATATTACTTTACTGAATTTGTGGTGCTTGTTTGTGTGATATATTTTCAGTTGTCAAAAAAATGTGATGAAGCCAAAACTTGTATTAGAATCTGCAGTAGTGTGCATTTTCCCTCTTCAGTAGCTGAGAGACTGAGAATGTACCAGTGCTTTTCGATTTAAGAGTAAAACAGGAAACTACGTTGACTAATTTTGGCCTCAAAGCCTCTTAACCTTCATAATAAAAAGCCAGTACTTAGGATTTAGATGCAAAGGAAAATTAATGCAAATTACCTCTGCTAAAATCTCCTCCCCTCCCCTCCCCTCCCCTCCCCAAAATCTTTCCTCACTGAAAGAGGACAAGGTCAGCCGAAAGTCTTGATATAACGCAGAAAATTAGAATGACATATTGATTCGATTACAATTAAGGCTTGCCTTTCATTGAACGGTTTGGCAAAGGAATTTCGCTCCGAGCTGTCTTTGTCAAAATGCCTTCTGGTTTCATTTGGTTCAGTGAAATTTAATGGCCTCCTGCACTTCAAAGTCTGACCTTTACGCTGCAACGTGTGTGTGTGTGTGTGTGTGTGTGTGTGTGTTCATGTGTGTGTGCCCACGTAAGTGTGTGAGTGTGTGTCGTCGGTGGGGTGTTTACACAAATGCCTGTTAGACTTGGAAAGTTACTACTTCCAATATAATAATATGACATGTATTAATTGAACCAGTTACTATTTATTATATGCTGTCACTGTTAGTTAAATTTTAAATAATTTGGGGGTTGATAAGGCTCAGTATCTTGCGCTGGAATATGTCTAGCAGATTTTAAGTACACATTTAAAAGTGCTGACAAAACACAAAGGACATACCATAACAGTTCAGGAGCAAGACCTGAAAACAGGGGGCACAGAAATCAGACTCTCTGAGTGAATAAAGGGCAGTGTGAACATTAAGCCACACGATGGGCAAGGGAAAACTGACTTTATCTGTCATTATAGGAAAGACATCAGTTCAGGAGCTTAAGGGAGAAGGGAACTCTGTCGATGAAAGAAGTTCAGGGGCACTGTATTAGCATGTATGCTAGCAAAGTCCACACTTTAAAATGTCAGTCCAGTCATGGAGGAGAGGGAATTCAATCTTGCCTTCAGCGTATGGTTGACTAAGGAGGACGTTCTTACAGTACTTGAAGGCACTAAGCAATTGTTGCACGCATTACACTTTGTGTTATTTTGGTGTATACGATATATGTCTATTGTAAGGTGAAATAAAAGCTCTGTCTAATTTGTTAAATGGACGGTATATGGTTGCATGCACTGAAGTATGTTCTTTCCAAGCAAATGCCCTTTTGTGTGCCAGGCACTTTAATACGGACTTCCAGTCCAGTTGCTTTCTTTCATTATAAAACTTGTGCATGATGGCAACAATGCACTGGTGTCCTTACAAAATATCAGTAGATATTTTATTTAAATTCTGTGACAAAATATATTCAGAGCTTTTTCAATGCAGCTATTATCCTACTTTAGAGAATACATGCACGCACGCAGATGGGTGCGCACACACACACAGCAATAGGTGGATGACAGCTGTCATACATTTAATGGTAGTCCTCACCCAAATTACTAATTAATGTACCAAAAAAAGGGTGTTAATTCTAGCAGAAACCTTTCTCTTCTCTTTGTTATTTTATAAATCTTAAATATCTTAAAATCATTGCAATTGGCAACCATGTTTAAAAAAACTTGCAGGAGATGCTGTGGCACAAATCAATGGAACCAAATAAATTTATGGGAAGTAGGTCCAGACATTACTTCAGTATAAGACTGCCATTCTGATGAATTTACAATGTTCTGATTTTAACAGTGCAACAAGAATTTATTTGTCAGCTACACTATGTACAAATGTCATTGTAGAATTATGCTTTTAATCCATTGTAACATAAAATGAGTGTGTTCACTGTAAACCTTGCTCACTGTCGAAAGGCCTTGGTCTACTTTATTTACTGCCCTGAATGCATTTGCTGTAGAATTGATTTGTCTAGTCCTCCTTGCAATGGGGATATATCATTCTCCAAAAAATGTTTTGCCTTGTTTGAAATATCCCTTTAAAAAACACTCCTTTAGAAAGTATTGTAAAGCATCTGCTTTGCTTCAACAATTGCATACAGAGGAATTATGGAGCTGATGAGCATATGAATGCTGTGGGTTTGTGAAAGAACTCTTGAGTAGAATAAGCATTCAGTGATGGCACTGGTTCATTAGCTTTACTCACTCTAATGTACTGGGATTGTACTGAGCCTTAGTCAGGGGTACAGTTCAATATGTTAATGCCATAAGATAAAATCTAAAGTCAGCTGCGAAGTTGCAGCATCCCTAGCATGTGGCTATCCTTGAGTTCCATGCATATGAAACTCAGAACTTTGTCAGGAATCATATAGTTGCAAATTAAACATTGTCTCTTGAACTTTACCCTACTTAATTTGCTACATAGTCCTAGCTATATTAATACACTGCAGATAAGTCCCACAATGTGGTAATAACTGGTATTATCAGACACTGTGAATTCAGTCAGCCACAGGTTGCAGTAAGGTAGTCTCCTGTCTCAGTTTTTCTACAGAAAAATAAAAAGTTCAAGTCTTATGCATATTTTCTGACTAAGAATAAGTCATAGATTTTGGATCATGCATGTTAATTCACTTTCCGTGGGAGAGTAAGCATACGGGACCTGCCTCGGGGGGGTCCATTTGAAGGCAATTTATTGGACAGCAGTAACAGGGAAACCACAGAGTAGTTTGTAAGGCCTGCCTCATTTGCCTCCCTTTGCTTCAGTTAGCACTTCCTCTTCCTTTGTCTTTCAGCTAAGTGACTGTTATTGCAAATGACAAAAAAAAATGTACTGTGAATGAACACATTTGGCTAAGCATTTGCAGGTCAAAGCCATCGTTTATATTTAGCTCTAGAAAAAAAAACCACAAAAGCTTCTACTTTCAGCCTGCATTTCAGAAACAGGAAAAGTAGGGTGGCAATTCTTAATCTCTCTCTCGCTCTGTCTCTTTCTCTCTCTCTTCATTTCTCTCTCACTCTCTCTCTGTCTGTCTGTCTGTTGATCTCTCTGTCTCTGTTTCTCTCTTTCTCCCTCGCCCCCCCCCTCTCTCTCTCTCTCTCTCTCTCTCAATCCCAGCCAGGCTCTTTCCTGCGCTCTCACTGTGGAGATCTTGCCGTAAAGAAACGTCCGTTCTCTCCGGGCTTTACCCCCAGTAAGTTATTCAGTTTATTTATAACTCTGTCCCAATTAAACCCAGCCCATCTGCCCCGAGCCACATGTTAAGTGGTCGCATGATTACATTACTCCTGTGCATTTCCTCCAGGGTGCACAAAAAAAAAGTATGCAAACCATCACGATAAGGGGTGAGCTGGGTATGACTGTGCCTGTTTCAAATCACACGGTGGATGCAGCGCATTTGCTCTGCGAATGAAGATGTTCACGGCACTACTTTTGAAAGGTGACTCATTCACGCTTGAAAAAGTTCAACCACGCGTTTGTGGCTTGTTGCCTTTTTTGTCTCTGGCTGTCCCCTGCGTGCCTTCTGAAACGTGCTCGGGCAGGAGAAATGGCACTTGGATCTGGTGGCATGAAGGCTGAGAGGCACAGAGCGACTTCTCTTCACCCAGTATTCACACCTCAGGACCGATGTCAGCGGTAGGTAACCCAGTACCGCGTGCCACATGTGCTGACTGTTTTTCTTTCTTTATTCCCCCTGTTCCCTTCTCATCCATTATTTGGTCTTTTTTTCTCTCTCCTCCAGAATATAGATTAATCACGTGCTGACAGAGGTCGTTGATCAACTGCCCGTGTCGGCGCAGAGCTTGACTGTTCACATCTGTCCGCGAGGAGCTCACAAAATGGAGCCACGCACATGTCTGGCTGCTTCGTTTAGAGACAGGAGGCAAGGATTAGGAGAAGAAGCGGAGTAGTATTATTAATCATGTGACCAACTGTTTGGAATCTTAACAGAAGGAAGTCTAAACACACTGCTTCTACTATGCAGCGCAAAAAGGATAAATTATATTATAAATGTCAGCGCCTGGTCGTGTACTGAGGGAAAAGAAATGCATTTCTTAACGAAAAGCTTGCGGCTTCAGACACTTGCAGGTGTTTGCTAATGACAACATTTGGCGCCCGACCATTCAATAAATAAACTGCCTCTGCTGCATTTTCAGAAGAAAGTGTGCTTAGAGCTTTGTTTTGGACGTTTCGGAACAGGCTCTGGGACATTATGACCCGTCATCTCGACAGGCCATGCTCGCAGGATACAGGCTGTTGGCATTTTCGCTCCAATGGAGAGGTTGCATGCCACCAAGTCTGCGAGCCTGTCCCAGCTGGGCAGCGGATTAAAGATAATTCAGACATTCTGAGCGAAGTCTACGGCTCTCTGGAAATCAGGGCATGCGACGTATACAGGAGAGCATTTATAAGAGAGTCCCATGACACTGTCTGAGCCAACAGCGTTTAAAGCGCCGCACAATGAGCCCTCTGTTGGGAGCCCTGTTGGGCCTAAACTCCCATTTTGACCAATGTCCATTTGAGCAGCGCTTGAGAAAGGGCACCTTTATCTTTCAATAATTAGGGAGCAGAATCTAATTAATATTGTGGGAAGACTCTGTGACTTTTTAGCAACTGTAATATGGTTCATACAGAACTCTATTTGAAAGGCAGTGTGTGAAACCCTTATTCTCCAGTGTTCAGGACTATCTCTCTACAAAAAAAAGGCATTGGGCAAAACTGAAGGCTGGGGCACTGTGTTTTTGAGTCAGGAATTTAACATGTAAAATAACGGTCATTGAAATGAATACTGTTAAGAGCTTCACTGCGAAGCATGTACAAGGCCTTCAGTGCAATGCCCATGCTATTAATGTTCTTAAGCTGTCGCTGCTGGTGACTTCACATGTGTTCTGTGTTGAGGGCCTCGCAGACTGCACTCTCTGAATCTTGTACAGCATGCCAGGGACACAGGCCTCCATGGACAGCATCTGTTAACTCAATCACAACCAGACACACTGAGTTTTCAGCCCTGAACAGGCTAGCCGGCTTTTTCGCAGAACTCATGTAATGCTGGTGTCCTGGACCCTGTGAGAAACTATCACCATCTGTTGCTACTGCTTAACATGCATGAAATGTGCACAGTGTTAATTCAACTCTAACAGAGCACATATGAGTCCAACAGGTACTCACACCCATACGCACAAACGTATGTGGAAATGCATCCACAAATCTGCAGAAAGGATTTCAGAAAGCTTGTGGCCAGAACATCAATGATCAGTTTGAGAAGGATGCCCTGGTGGCACAGCCAGTAAAGGCACAGGTGTAGAGCGGACCAGCCCGTTGTAGGTTTAAATCTTGCTGCCTCATTTGTTGACTAGTGACGGGGTGCCAGCGGGGACACAACTGGACGGCTCCCCATTGGAAGGATACGTTACCGGAGTTGTTCTCGTTCTTCTCTCCGCTTGTCAACCTCTACCAAGCTCTACTGGCACCTCCACGAGGTGTACCTGTGACAGGCAAAATAGGACTCTCGCATTTTATGTTGCCTAGTTACAGTCACAACAAATCAGAGGAAAAAAAAGGGTGATTGGATTCACTAGCATCAGAGGAGACTGATAGTGCTCTTCGCACTCCGGAATTGTGGAGGATAGATGAGAAGGTCTCCTACTAGAACCGAAAATTGACCACAGTGTGGAAAAAGGGAAAAAATCGATTTGGAATCACAGTGTACTCCAAGGTAATTTGGTCTGTATTTATTAGCCGAGCTTTCTAGTTGCACTTCCAGAGACGTGTTTGCAATCGCAAATGATTCATTAATTACTTCAGATGTAATTGAGACATGCAGTGTATGTTTTCTGAAAATATTTAGCGTAATGCAATAAGGTGTGGAACAGTCTGGTTGTTAGTCTAGATTTATTTATTTATTTATTTATATTTTGTTTGAAATATCAGAAGCCCACACACCCTCTTGTTTCTACTGTTTGCGCCACTCGCACAAACACAGTGTCCTGACGGGGTGCGGTTTCCTTTAAGACCCTCCCAGTATCGAGCGACTCCGCTTTCAACTCCATTTTGTGAATGGAGTCACAGGGTGTGGATATCTGACGTGCTCAAACAGAGGAGCCTCTCCGGAACGGGGCAGCCGAATTTGCATTTGAAACAGCCGGCCCTGCCTCCGTGGCCCCGAGGCGAACGCTCCCCTTCCGTCCGGACCAGGCAGGGCTCTGAGGTGCACCTGTGGATTCCACACACACACACACACACGGCAGAGCCGCGGGCTCCTCCAGACCCCTCCGCTCACTGGCCCGGCTCTATGGGCCTAATGATCCGAAACCAAACATCTGTGAGCCACAGGCTGCTTTCAATATGAAAGACCTGGAGACGTTCTCTTCCCAATTATTTTGTTTAGGAATGAAGAGGATAAGAGGGGGAAAAAAAGCAATGGACTGCCTAGCATAGTTCACACTAATGTTGTGTTAGCGTTTGGGTATTTTTCAATATCTGGTAAGTGTGAGAACCTTACAGCCTCATTTTTGGAATTGTTTCATTGTTGGACACAGAAACGCATGTGTCCCAGTGAGCATTTTTGTGGTGAAAAGTTGATGAAAAGTCAGCGAAACGCAGTCTGGGCATTCAGGTGAAAACTGGGCATTCAGGTGCATTTGGTTGAAAAGTGAAAGTTTTCCAGCTGAAATGCTCTCATGTTTCAGGTCTCCTGCTCCACACTGCTCCTTTCTTCCACAGCTTGATGTTCTCTTTATCCAGCACATGATGAGAAATGCAGTCATAGTCTATTTAATCTATCATTCCCTTCTGCATGAACTGGAGTTCAATGCAAACCAACATACAGAAGCATACTAAATATAGCATTTAAATATATTGACAAGTGTGATAAGCGTGATAAGTCAATAAGTGAGATTTTTTACACCAGTAGTCTGTGTATGATAATTGAGTGCACCAACACAAATTCATTTTTCAGTAAAAGGACTGAATCTGTGCTTCACAATTCCCCATTGGATGGAATTATAGTTCTCTCACTTGTGGTGGGGAGAAAAAAAACATTGTGTACCAATCTATCAGATCCATATAAAACAAACAACTCATGTTAGATTGTCTAAATTGAGGCGTAATTTGAATAGAAATGGTCTGTGTTAGGTTTTGTAATTTGCACATTGACGGTAATGCAATTCAGTGAGTACAGTGCCATGCCAGTTGACACTGTGCCAAGTATGCTGGCATTGGTGGCAGTTTAATGGGCTCTGGCATGGGGCCTGCTGAGTTCCTCCTCTGTATATCTCCTCAAACGAAGCCAAGCTGAAATAATTCATGGACTGGAGGGCTGGTGTTTATTTTCAACCCCAATGACGGAAGCTTTTTAACCATTTTTAATCAGTCATGTAAAATCATAAATTTGAAAGCAATGACGAACAAGACTTTTCAGTGAGTGAAACATGGCTGCTGCGGTTTTGATTTTTTTAAAGAGAGAGCAAAAGAGAGAAAGAGAGAGAGAGACAGAGAGAGAGAAAGGGAAAGCAGTGTTATAATTATTATTATTATTATTTATTATAAATTTTGACCAAGCAGCTATTAAACTGCATCCTCAAAAGAGACAATGACAGAGACTTGTGGTCGCCTTTATAATCCACATCTATTTTTTCAGCAGGATAATGAAAATGCTCCTTCTGGAAACGTACCAATAAAATCAAACACAGCTTGGCAGTAAAACCTTACGGCTTCGTGAATGCGGCCTTGCAGGTTAGAGTGTTTTATCTCTTTCTGTCATGCAAATCTAAACCATGTTCAGTAGATGCTGTTGCTATACAATGTGCCCTTACTGTATGGTTCAGTCACTCAAGGTGAGTCAGCTGCTTCACCTAGAACGGCTGGTTGAGGTGACACGGGTCCAGTGAGGACACGGCAGAGGGGAAGCAGACGACATACCATCAGGGTCGTATTGGGACACTGAAACCGAGGACTAATCCTACACACGTGGTGTGACCAGTACAGCCAGTTCAGCGTTTTGCACTGTACTTTGAAGGGAGCTTTGTGGTGGGGGATTAGGGATACATTTGAGTAAGTGCACTCCGGATCACGAGATCTGTTCCTGAAAATGAACACTGAAAAAGACCATGTTGTGACCAGCTTGGCTCCCTTGAACTGAACATGTGGATGTGCTTTCTTCAGAGGCAGTGGCTGTCAGTTCAATACGCTGTCTGTCATCGCTGCATGGGAAAACACTGCAACAACTATGCTCCCTAAGTGCCCCCTCTGATCTGAAGGGGCTGCCCTTCCCACCCCTGCCCCCACCCTCCAGAACCAACCCACCCCACCCCTCAGGGAAGCTGGCTATTATGCTAAGCAGATTCTGGGTTTCTGATAACGGACATATTAACAGGTCGTCTGGGATTTCAAGCATGCTCTTGTGACACATTTAAGTTTGTCTCCCCGTGAACCCGGAGACACTGGAACATGGGGGATTGCTAAATATGGAGCCGTGAAGCCTGGAGGCCCGTCCAAAGCTCATCCAAAGTTCATTACGGAGCGCCCAGCTAAAGCTGAGTCTGTTTTTAGCTGTGACCAAGCTAGCATTGCTCTGCGTGGTCAGCCTGAGAGTATTGTGAATGTTAAATATTTCCTTGTTGAATTGAATGCTGTTTTAAAGACACCCAGTCAAGCACAAAAGTATTTTATTACACTTTCATGAAAAGAGATCATGTCTAAAGAATGTTGCTCTCTTCTTTATTTGTGATGATGGATACAAGTACTATTATCTAACAAAATCAATACTGACTCTGGAGGATTATCTTTTTGTCATCAATGTTATAGAAGAGAAAAGCAAAAAAAAAAAAAAACATTTATTGATAAAACTACATTTATGCTTACATTTGATATATTTCATCCATTTAGACAAACTGGACACAGACACCCGACTAAGGCATTGAAAATAAAGAAGGAATGAATGTGCCTAATGATTGATTGCTACACAGATTTGTATGTTTACCAGCTAATTAACTCTGCAAAAGATGTGCACCGTAAAGGAAGTGGTGTGGTTTCTAGCACATTATGGTGCATATGCGTGCCTATATTTCCAAATAGAATGCATTTCTTTCAAGCTCACCTTTCCACTCTTAAAATAGCATTGGAATGTGAAGCATTACCACAGATGTTCTATATAAACCATATGGACTGCTAAGTTCCTTCTGTCATCTGTACTTCCTTATTCAAGGACAGGTTTGAAATATGATCCTAGAAGGGCTGCAATGAGTACAGGCTTTTGTTCTAACCCAGTAGTAAACACTTATTCAACTAATCAGCTAATCGCATAATCTTTATTCAAGACCCCCATTAGTCAAATTAGTAGTTTTGTCCTGGGCCTAAACAAAAAACAGGACCCCCAAAAGCCCTTCTTGGATAAGACTGGGGACCCCTGTCTAGGGGGTTCCAGTTGGTAATAGGAGGTTCAGGTGGTGTCCCCCTGAAATGTTAGTTCTGAGTTTCCAACCATTAACGCATGTTTGCAATCTGGCATCTTTGTCCTGATAAAGGTGCTGGCCTCATGCTTTATATAGTGAAAGCCTGTGATGCTACTTCAAAAATAGAACTGAAATTGGAATTTTAAATGTTTGAATACTTGCACTTCTCCAATGTTAACCTGAAACAATTGTCCTCTATCAGAACAGGTGAGATTGGAAGAGAAGAGTCTGACAGGCTGTGATCTCCATTTCAAGAAATTAGGAAGCCTGATTGAGGTCTTAATTAGAAAAGCAATCCAGGGAACCCTTCACGCACGTCATATTGTGGTTCTGTTTCAACATGGAGAACTAGTTGTCTGCTGTGCCTACTACGCAGAGTACCTTGCAGTTTTAAACACATACACTGATGAATACAGAAGAATAAATGAATGTGCTTTAGCACAAAATATGGCAACATTAATATAAAGGAAGGATTGTAAGCAAGTTACAGAGTTTCGCTTATCGCCAGAATCCCTAGACCCCTGGAATGTTTTCGTATTTTAGTAATAAAGATTACAAAACTGTTATAAATTTCCATCCATAAATTTATAAGATAAACACATAAATCCCTATCACATATGTCTCACTTGCGCTGATAAAGAGGCCATGTTGCCTCTTGGTTATCATCCAAATTGTGATTGAGTGAGCAAGAACTAAAGGGGGAATTGGTGCAGAAAGCATTCTTTTGGGACAGAGCTACACAATACTTTTGACCATACTGTTAGTTAGTGAACATTTACGTTAGAAAATTAAAAATAGAACAAAATACGTTTTGTGTGCACATAAATATATGCATGGACTGTGTTCCTTTTAGCTTGTAGGGAGGAAATTTATAGTTTTATATTGTCCAGTCAAAATGAAAGTCAACTGTAAAGTGAGCTACGTAGGCTAGCTAAGATATTAAACTTGACACTATATTCAGAAGCTTATAATTTATCACTGTTTGTAGTAGTTTTAATTTGAAAAGCATGAACTAAAATAAGAGTGATTTGGTCTCCCCTGAGCACACAAAAGCAGGCAAGGCCTCTTAGAGTCATGCAGGCAGATGCCCTGTGGACTGCATCCAAAAAACCCTCATCTGCAGCCAAGAGGAGAGGAAACAACAGCCCCAAGACCTCATTGTCCATTTCCCGCCCCCTCATTCTCTGCCCCAAATAGCTTCATCTAGGGGGCCTCTCCTCACAAAAGGCTGAAGTGGGCACTGCGGCCGGCAACGGCGGTCAGAACCGCTTTCGCATCACGGGAACGTCACGTCTGGCGCATCTGCGGTCGAAATGACACACACGCACGCACGACCGCTCACGTACATCGAGCACAGTCAAGCCCGGTGACCGTTTCTGACTCAGCACACACACACACACAAGCTGATTCCCCCAGTGCCAGTTGCGACGAATTAAAAGCAAAAAACGGCTCAAACGATTTTTCTCCCGGACGTCTGCACACGATGAAATCACCGAGGACTACAGTAACGGTCAGGAAGGAAGCACTGAAAGGGAACACTCACACTGTGTCACGTCCAAATTATGACTCGCGACGAATCCCACAACTGAGGGAACTTCCTACAATCCGTAGCGTAGCCTACGTGCTAAATTAAGATCGGCTTGTCCTGAGGCAGAGATTTGGGTCGTCCTTTGCAGATGATCGCTGTAGGAGATAACAGGCCATGTTGTGTTTATGTTGCCTGGCGTGTCTCCCAGACTGCCTCTCGCCCCCGCTGTTGTACGGAACACAGGGATAATAACGCTCCCTACCCCCCTCCCAGCCCCCAACACAGACTCCACAAAACAAAATCCACTTAAAGCCCCACTTATAAAAACACTGCAATTCCACATTTTTATGGCCGGCTCATTTAAAGTTGTAATAAAACCTTCAAGTTTACGACCGACTAATTATTTACCTATAACTTAAATGAACTCTGCACTTAAACTTCAAAAGCTAGAACACGGTTGGTGAATGCAAGCAGGGTTTATGTATTGTACATATTTATAAGTCCGCATATATAAAAATGTGTAGCGTATTACCATGGCGTATTGGTTACTTAAAGAACTTGAAGTAAAGATCAGATGTGCATAGTTGCCAGACATAGCCATATGCTTCTCATTTACATTGCTGTTATTTATTTTTTTTTAAACAACAACTAATTTTTCTGCAACATATAATTTCTGCAGAACATATTGTGCATTCTTGCACAATAAGTACTACGGAAGCATGAAACCTGGGTAGATTCCAATAACCTTGACTAGAATACCTAGATAAAAACACATAAGCTAATGTTTTCAGTGAACAACAAAAACATTGCTATCCTGCATGTATTGCAGCTATAACTGTGACTGTTTTGTTATAACATGGTTTCTTGTGAAATATGCTTGAACAAATGGAGGCTGTATCTCGAAATGTTTAATTTGGTTTTTGTTTTGGCCACTTTGCATTGAAATAATGAAATGGTCACAACAAGTGAAATGCTGTTTCGTAAAAGCCCCACATGCTGGAGACCACAGCGGGTCCTCATTACTGCAGGCAGCGGTGGTCAGGATGGTCATGGTCTCTCCAGTGCATGCGAGGAACTTATAAAGGTGTCAATCTGGTCTCTTTTGTCTGGCTGAGCATTCAAATTCAACTCAAATTAGATCCGAAGGGGAACGCAAACTCCACATTTGAATGCGCGGCGCGGCGCTTGAATCTTTACCGTGCTTTTGTCTGACCCCTCAGCTGTGCGTGCGCAACTCTAATGCGAGCCAATATAGTGTTCGCTTTTCAGCCGACGGAGTCTTGAGTACAGCTGGCGGTGGAAGATTCTAAATGTTGAACCTTCCTGATACTGGCTACACCCACGCATGTATCAGAATTCTTTGTGAGTAAATGAGCGAAACTGCTTGCCAGATATATATCCATTCGGTCGTAAACTTATGCTGGAAGAAGTAATCCTGATGCTTGAGCTTCTGTTGTTCCTGCTTTGAAGACCACAGCAAATTTTAGTTTTCTAGCATGAGCTACTTATAATTCACAAACTAGTTTGTACCACAAGCTAGGTAAATATGTTAAACTTGCTCTCTGGTTATTGTACTTAGCCTTCATCTTGACTCCCCTGGGATCAGGAAGACCCCACTGTTATACCTGGGCTGGGCCCACATGCCGCTGGCATGGCTGAGTTTGTATCCCCATGGTGTGCCGGCCAATGGCAAAGCTGAGCTACAGCAAGGTCCGTGTGAGTGGAAATGACCCAACATGTCCCTGACAGGCTCTCTAATCTCAGGCTTTTATTTAACATTTCTAGCACCTTGTCAGCATTGCTTTTACTTTAATTCTTACTGTTCCCATTTTAAATATTTTATTTTATTTATTTTTTATTTCATTTTATTTCAATTTGTATTTTATTTTACTCTTTTACATTTTGTTGTATTTAATACCCTTAAAATTGTTTTTAAAATTAATTTGTTCTTTTAATTTATTGTGAAGCACTTTGTGTTGTACTAAGTTGTATGAAATGTGCTATATAAATGAAGGACGATTGATTGATTGGTATTAACATGATAGAAACTGCTGACTCCTCTATAGTCAGTCTTTCTACCACTTTGTGCCTTCAGTCTTTCAAGAACTGATATGCTGAGATCATAGTGTGCTTTGACCTTAAATTTGAACAAAAAAAAATTAGAACAAATTGTCTATTTTTCAGAAGGAAGGGATACCCAGGAATGTGCTGAGAAATGCAGGACATCACAGCATCCCGACCTGCCCTCCATCTTAAATCTTCATCTTCATTCTTCAGCTCCCCTGCTGGACCTGCACCGACTTTCCCTTTCCTGACCACCGCCTCCATCAAAACCGGCTCGTCGAACATCACCGAGGACCCCCCCCCCCCCCCCCCCCCCCCCCCCCCCCCCCCCCGCCTCTTCCGTATCTCCACGCCGCAGGCAGGCACCAGGTTCCCGTGCCTCGCCCCTCCGCCGGGCTCCCTCCCGCGCGCCTTTCTCCGCGACTGGGCGCCCATCAAAGTGAGCGGCGGGGTTGGGATGGCCGTCTCCGCCGCCTCCGGCCAGCAGCCTAACCGATAACGGCCCACGAGAGAGAGCCCGTAAAGCAGCCCTCATTTGGCTTGCCTTCCCTGCGCTGGCCATCAGATACTGAGCTGCATTCCAGATCCCCCTCTCCGACCGGCTGGACTCCATTAAATGTGATTTGTCATCCAGCAATTCCACCTAGATCTCCCGGTTGGGGCCAAAACTATTGATTTCTCCCAGTGAGACAGACATTGCATTGTGTGTATCATAGGTTACAAATCATCATTTCTATTTATTGTCTGAGTAGCATTTATTGTATAATCTTTAATCTGTGGGAGCAGTAGAGTTGCTGGCAAAGTTTTGCTTTCTTATAAGGAGCCATGTTGTGTTGATTTTTCTAATGCTATCTCAGTTGTAGGAACTTCTAGTCACACGAATCACTGTATATCTTCCCACTTCTGAGTGAAAATGAACTGATGGCAATTGATTGAGTCTGTCACCATGGATAGGACTGTTTTACAGGTTTGTCTGTTTTTAATTAAAGAGCATGGTAGATAGTAAGTGAGCTGTGGTCTGCTGTGGCTCGTGAATGGCTCCTCTGGAAGGATTCACTGCAAAATTACAATGTTTTTTATATTTGTGGAGCAACTTTGGCCGAAAGTGTATTTCCATATACAGCTATTATGCAATATATTTGCTATGCATTTCTTCAATGTGGATTTGTACCTTAACATTGTATTCTAGAATAGACTTTCATTCTGCTATACTGAAGACCCAAACTTCAGAGTCAGAATCAGAATCAGGTTTTATTGCCAAGTAGGTTTACACATACGAGGAATTTGTTTCGGTCTGTTGATGCATAACAGTGAACATAAAATAAAATAAATAAAATGAAATAAAATAAAATAAACATAGTGCAATAACATAAACAATAACATAACTTAAACATGTCATTTAAAAAAAATAATACTTACATACATATTCAATATGTATACGTAACTTCACTGACAAAATATGATTGTCACTGTCAACTCAATTTGAGGTTTAAACGAAAAAGCCACCTTCAGCTTTATAACTCTTCTAGTTGTGTTTGGGCTGGAAAGTAAATTAAATATGCATAGGTAGGAAAATGAAAAGAGTAGCATTAAATATTTTTATAGGGCTGTCAGCTTATAAAATAAACAAGTTGGTTCATTCTTTTTCATTGAATTTACCAGTAGATTAACTGAGAAACTGTAAACCCGTTAATTAAATATGACTATAAATATTCCTTGGAATAAACTGTTAGCCGTGGGACTTCTTGTAATATAATATAACTCACTGTTCTCTCACCATTTTAATTGGCTGGCCATTTGATGCTACCAGACTGTAATTGAGTTGGAAAGTACTTTTCTTTTTGATGCACTCGACGCCATTGACATGAAACCTACAGCTGTTTGCTTAATGTTGCGTGCTGCCAGCCTAGCTGAGTCAGATGGGTCATTGGAAGCTTGCCCATCGTCCGTTTGCTTTAGCTGGCTGACAACAGCTATGAAACAATAGCTATGAAAGGCTTCTTTGCTTGCAGGCGATACTGTAAGCTAATCACACTATCCTTATATGAAAAGCTCTGTTCACAAAGCAGACAGAGAGTATTGTATGAGACAGAGACATGACACAGTGGTTTCCACGTCTCTCAACTAAAGGTGTGTCGATCGACTTTGTCATGGAAGAGAGGTGTTGCGTTCCGCCTGCAGAATTCTAAACACCAAAGCGCATGCAAGCCATGCTGGCTGATTCTATTTTTTATTCACTACCTGTACGAGAGACAGTTTGAAAATAGTATTTCCGAGGGTGTTATGTGAAAGTATAGCTGTGTTTGTCAGTTACAAACTATATATATATATGTACTATTTCAGCTGTGTGATATTATTCTCAAATTAATTTTAAGTTGGTAAACATTCATGAAAACAGGTTATCAGTGTTGTGAGCATAATTCTGTACAACCTGTCTTTTCGTTTCCATCTGTTTCTGTGTGGTTATATGGAGCAGAAATGAATTTGAATATTAAATACATGCATGCATGATTCTTTTTCCAAAAAAAAAATAAACATAAAAAATTGAACACTGCTGATTTTGCTCACTGGTTAAGAACGCCCCACTTTCTGACTCACACTTGAACAGAGAAATCGCTGTTCCGTCGCACATGCAAGATGCCAATGAGAAATTCTCATTGCCATACCCTGGTTAGACTTTGCTTAACTTGGGAAGCAGCAGCCTTTCCTCTCAAAAACCCTTTGGGTCACCACTTCAGTTATTGCTAGCAGATCCACAGACAGGTTCATCTGCAGTGATTTCTATTGCTATTTCTATTTTTATTTTTATTCCTACATTTTGTAGGATTCGGTGCATACTGATGCATGATTTGCAGGCTAGGTTTATAGTCCCGCTCATGTTACACATGAGACAAAACCAGGTATATTAAATAATTTATTTAGAGCGTCATATTCAATGTCATAGGAAAAAGAATCTAATTTGGGTTAGGAACTGAATTAGAAATTCTCAGATCAGTGATCACCTTTGCTAAGTTGCTGGGAGTGAATGCAATCCAACCACATTGTATGTTGACCTGAAATTGATTGACAAATTGAAACAGACATGACATCCTGTTCAATTTCAAGAAAGTCTGTAAGAAATATAACAAGTAAAAAAGTAAAATATATCTTCTTTTCAAAAAATATTTTCTCTGCAGTATTTTTGCACAATTTTAGTAACTTTTGTGTTTAATATTTAAAAAGGTAGATATTGAACTGAAAACATTTTCGACTTTTGTGTTTAATGTTTAAAAAGTCAGATAACATCTTGGCTCAAAGTTTGTGCTGACGCACGTAGCATTTCAATAGGACGAGGGCTTTGACTGGAGCTCTTTAATCTGACACCCGCCTGCGGGAGCATTACTGCTTGTGAGGCTCCACGAGGGCAGCCCAGCGGCACCGCTGACCCCACAGAACCATCGCGGGGAAGAGCCGCCGCAAGCCCCCGCCGCCACTCGTGGGCGAGCGTTCTCAGAGACACGCCTCTTCGGGGACTCCTCTGCGTCTGGTCCTGTCTGCGCCATTAAATGGACATTCCGAGATTTTGATAACCCACAACCCCCTTCACCAAGCCAGCACCGCTCACAAAACCACCGAGGACTTCTTTAATGCTCCTTGTTGTAATACAGAGGAATGATATCACTGTGAAGCATTCATTATGCATGTATGTCAGTTCTGGTTTCTATTACATACAGGAAAGGCCAGGGAGGCAGAACAGGCAAGTTACTGCAGGGCGTAAGCGTTCGATACAATACAAGAAGTACACAAAAAACACGACAGCCATACTGGGACCAAGGCTCTTCCGTGTTTCAACTAACCAGTCTTCCTCAGACAGCTTATGATGAGTTAGCGTTTTTGGAGTTAGCGTTCTTTTGCTCTGCTTGGATTGAGTTTCACATATTGTTCTCGTGCGTCACAACGCGTAATGCACACACGCAATGCAGGGCATTTGTAATTGACATTACATGTTTATCAGGAAAGGCAGGTTTTATTTTAGCTGAGGCAATCAAAGAACAACCTTCGAGAAATCCACGCGAAAGATGGAATGTGGAGGAGAAAGAAAACAATGGTGTGAATGGCAAGATACGCAGAGTTTCATTGCGAGACACAATATAGAAGACGCTCACGCATCACTCACACGTATCATTATCTTTTTAATTAATAAACAGAGAGCAGACAGTCCACCCACCTCGGAAGCCGCACGGGGGGGAGGTTCTTATACGGGCTGAGAGTCAGCCACCCTACAGACCGCAGCATGTGGTCCCTCTGTTATCATTTTCAATAACGGTGTTGTTTTTCTACCGCTCTAAAGTAGCCCCTCTGTGAGCGCAGTTTGCTTCATTGGGCAGCTTTAATGAGCTAATTAAAACTACGTGTGTCCCTTTCACATATTTACACATCTGCCTCAAAGGTCACCGGCTAATCGTTGCGGGAGAAATGTTTCTTTTTGCGCGCGTGTATGTGTTTTGTCTCTGAAAGTCATCCAACTGGCATTCCGGAGTGGTGGCCCTCGATGATATAAATCCAGGATGGCTTTGTTTAATGACCCACTTCATTAATACCAGGAATTAGAGGCGAGATGAGTAATAAAATTTCACACTGCTCTGTTATATTGGTTTAACAATTATTGCTGGAACTAATTAAGGAATCCAATTAATACAGCTGAAATGGGAATTGGGAGAGAGAGAGGGGGAATGATACGCCATTTCCAGCGCAACCTTTCAAATTCCTGTCCACAAATTGGATAGTCGGGATGCCTGGAGTTTCAAGGGAAATAAGCAGGCTTAAGGGGGAATCTCTCACCGAACGTCTGAGCCCCGTTCAAGGTGACACACAAAGCCGCTAAATATCGGTGCCTTTGATGCGCCGATGGCCCTCGATGGAGGTCGGAGCTCGGGGACGGCGATTGGGAAAAGAGCGCCTTCGAGGCAGCGCCTCCGCGCTCCCACAGACACCGGAGCGGATTAATGGAGTCTGACAGAGCCAGCGGGCACAGGCGCGTGTCACTGACACGCGTGCGATATTATATTACGCCAGGCAGAAAGGCTAAATGAAACAATCGATCAAATCGTTTGAATGGAAGGGGCGACTATCAATTTTCAATTCAATTCCATTGAATTCCGTTTGCTTTATTGTTACGACAAAAGCAATATTTATGTTGCCAAAAGCGTAATAGATGAAGGACATTTAAAATAAAAATCTTATCCAGAAACATCCAAATAGACCCAACAAGTACAGACAGGCTAAATTACACAATGAAGCAAACGTATCCAAACAATTACACAGATTTCAACGCTTAATAAAACTGACTGCATGATAATGTATCCACAACTCCATTCGTAATTGGCATTGTGTGTCACCCTGCCACAAAGGTAGTTCTTGCTAGATACCATTGAAGAAATCGACCAGCAGATATAATCACAGGGACGTGTAACTGGAGCCACCAGCCCCACTAAAACAATGAAGACAAGGCGGCCGTCACACAGATCTAGAGATATAGCAGCTGGTGTGACTTGTCACATGGCCTCGTATAATTGGGGAAAACAGAAGCGCTGATGCTGTTGTGTCGTTGCACTGGAACGACTCCAGCACGGCTCACGGACATGCTTATTGTGCCAATCAGGTTTGATCTGAAGGTTGTCCCGGTTATGGTAAGTTTTTGACCCCTGGCCAAAAAAGTAATAGCACGGAGTGTAGCACAGTGGGTAAGGAACTAGACTTGTAACCGAAAGGTCGCAGGTTCGATTCCCGGGTAAGGACACTGCCGTTGTACCCTTGAGCAAGGTACTTAACCGAAATTGCTTCAGTATATATCCAGCTGTATAAATGGATACAATGTAAAATGCTATGTAAAAAAGTTGTGTAAGTCGCTCTGGATAAGAGCGTCTGCTAAATGCCTGTAATGTAATGTAATGTAATATTCCCCCTCAATGAAACCCAACCCGAAGCCTGACTCTGGGGCTGGCGGGGAACAGGCCCCGTCACGTGCAATAAAGGAATGTGTCTCTCGTTCTGCGAACAGGTATCCCGTTTCGCTGCTGACAAAGGCACCGGTGTCACAAAGCTCTCCGTAGCATCGGGCACAGACCGCTAAACAGCCAGTGCCCTTCTTGGTTTACCCTAAAAGGCCATAATTGCATTACGCTTCATTATTTATCGCCTGGCGGACATGTTTAATAACGGGAAGCTGCACAGCTTTCATTGTGCATGCTGTCCGTCGGAGGCGGATATTTGCTGAAGATGTTCAGGTTAAGTGGCGAGCTCAGGGGTACAACAGCTGCGGGTACAACACCTGGGATTTGAATTTGCCGAGGGGTTGCCAGGTTCGTATCTATTGTTCAAGACTGCATGCCACAACAGTTGATTATGAGTTTCTGAACATGCCTCTGAACTGACATGGGGATTTCAATTATGAGCCGAAGCAAGTCATGCTGACAGATCAAAACAGAAGCGATCCTGCGAGTACCACAACAAATATGTGAATCTCATATACGGCGAGGGGTTGAATTTTTATTTCCTCGCTGCAGACGCATGATAGACGCCCCCTTTTTTAGTTTTACCTAAGGGCTCACAGTTTAATTGGTCCCCTGGGGGGTGTGGGGCTCCGGAGTGCATTTCCACCAGGTGTCGAGGCTGTTGCTAAGACACCATCTGCTATGCAGCCGCGCGTGTCACCCGCTGCATGAGGTGAGCTCCAAAAACTCCCTTTTCCATTAGATTTTTTCCGTTTTTTTTTAAATCCTTATCTTTGTTATTTCACATCTCTGTCCCTAGAGTGACCAATGCTCCTCTGATGCTGGCCCAGAGTTCATTAACCGCTTATTAAAGAACGCGAAACGAGCTCTGTGCTGTGCGGGGGTACGGCAAAATGAAACATTAGCACGAAGTGTGCCGTAAAAAAATCTGCTCTATTTCCCTGATTTTATGACAAGTGTTGATATGAGACGCATCGTCAGAACATCGGTACAATCATGACATAACATGAAGTTCCCCAGCCCAAAGCGATTTGAGTCTGCGTTGCTGCGCCGCATTGCCTGTGCTGTGCCATATTGTTTTATGAATTATGGAGCAGCTACGTCTTTGTTTCCCACCAGCCAGTGTAGTGACGGCACACCGACAGAGCGATGCCATTTCAATTTAGCAATGATTGATTCTTCCTTTTAGTTTGATGCGCAGCTACATATTGTTTATCCATGTTTTAATTTGATAACAGGAGTCTATATGTTTCTGTCTGTTGTAATCTACCTGGCTTGTCATTGACATTTTTCAATTCTTTCTTTAAATATGGCAGAAACAGTTCAGAATATGGTCTAGGCCTATTTCTTGCCGAATGCTACTGTAGGAGGGCTTTCAGACTTCTTGTTTCAAGTCATGTTCCTTAGCTAAAGCATCGTAATATCGCCCATGTATTATAATAAAATTAAACTAAACAGACAGCAGTGGCCCACTGCCAGTGGGTAATGGTTTTAAACTCACTCAGTACAAGTGGACTGAAAATGCATATTTAAATTATATATTCCTTTTTGGATGTGCTCAAGTTATTACGTGTGCTCACAGTATTTTCATTTCCTCTCAGGTTAGCTTGTGTACTCATAGTGGCATTTTAGATCCAGAGTACCATCAGCACAATAGCGGCATTTCATTTTCTTTAGCGTCGTATGAAATTGAAAACAGTTAGTGAGAGCGCGGCTCTTTTATGAAGTGCTCAGTAAGAGTGGAGCTTAGCAAGGAAGGAACAGCTATTTTCTCCAAGTACTAAATGCATATGAAGGGGCTTTGAGCTGGCGAAGAGCAGTTGGGGAGGGGGTGGGGGGGGGTTACCTGGCGACCTGCCCACCTCCTGGAGCTTTTTGGCCGCTAAGACATCATTCCGCACATGATAGCGGGAGCAGGGATTGTTCCTCTCCCCGGCCGTGGTGACGAGGGGCTTCCTTGGGTACACCTGGAGCTCAGAGGCGCGGAGCGCGTGCTCGGAGACGGCGGCGTCAGGCTCAGTTACGCCGCCGTCCTCCTCGCGCCTTTGAAACCCTTTGAGCTAAAGTGACAAAGCGGGAGAAGGACGGCTCCTTGTCTGACTCACGCTGTTCAACAGATATCTGCGTTTCAGTTTTATTGGCTCATTCCAGCGGACAGGCCCGAACACCAACTAGCGGCTAACGGCTAACGGCGTGTGCGCCGACCCAACCTCCCACAGGTTTTCTGAAGACATTTACAAGCCTACAGTCACAGTGGGGGCATCCAACTCCGGAGGTCCAGTGGATATACTGTTTAATTTCTCCACCTAATTAATCTGTCTCAACTGGTCACACTTTTTAATTAGCTGCGCTATAAAACCGACCTTTCTCAAAATACACACCAGTGAAACATGAGTAGAGAATACGTTTCTTCAGATGCAAAATGTCTTCTTTTTTTTTTTCAAAAAAAACTTCCAAAAAAAAAAAGTGAGGACATGAGTGAAATAATTAGGAAACAGGTTGACAAAAATCATTTTTCATTTTCATTCATTTGGATTGAAGAAGTCTGGCTGGTTTTCACAGACCACACCAAAAAAGAAAAACCGTATGCTTTGCATGTGAAACAAAATTCATTAGTTCACCATTCCTTCCACCCCATTATGTGCAACACATCTTGTTCGAGGTAGGTTCAATGAGGTGTATCATGGAAATTAGTCAAGTGAGCTTTGTAGGGTGAGCTGCACCTGATAGACTAGACTCAATGGACTAAGCTTAAATTAGCTTTGGGGAATCGCCAACAAGTGCGAGCAAACCATGGCCAGTTCAAACTCACCGGTCCTGAGCCAACCAAAATCTCCGGTGTCTCATTCCTTATGGTGAATGAGTGTTTTGGGTGGGGCGGGGGAGGTTCAGGTATTGGTTCCTGGGGCACCGTGTCCCTGTCGCTTGTAGTAACTGGAACCAGAAGACTTTGTTTCACTGTAATGACAGATGGCTGGGTCAGATATTAAGGACCTCTGTGATCCACACCACCACCTGGCTACTACGGTGTCGAAAATGAGGGTGGAGGCCAGAACATGCACACTGACGGGGGCGGCGGGGGGGGGGTTTGCAGTGGGGGGGGGGGGGGGGGGGGTTACTCACCCCTGCCAGGGTCCTGCAGGAAACAAATAAGCCACCACGCTTTCGCCTGCCATCGGCCCCCTAACTCTAGGAAGGGGCCCCATGACCTTTGGGGTCACGTTTGTGGGGGAGCACAATGAACTTCTGGGGGGGGGGAGGGCTGTGAGGAGGGTGAAGTGTGCTCCAATTTGCATTACGATTTTGCCTTGGGAACAGACCTGCATACAGACATAAGCTGTACAGTACATAAGCGGCGTGGTAGGGCCCTGGTTTGTCTGGCATACGTGTATGGGAGTAGTCCTAAACATCATATCAGCAGGGGATGCTGACAAAACTAAACTACAGGCAAAAATGAAGAGTAACACCCACTGGAGACCTCCCTGAAGATGAAGTTTTGTTTGTATTAAAGAGAAACCCTCCCGCATACACTCCTTGGTATGAAGAAATTAAAAACAGTGATTTATATTTTAAAAGTGTTTAGATATACTTTTAATAACAGCACCAACAAAAACAACAATGTTAATACTAATAATAATCATTTTCATGATGATAATGATCATCACCATCACCAGCATCATCATCATCAGTTTGCATTTTGTCATTCCAAAAGGTTACAAATGTTACAAAATTATTACATTTGGCCAAATACAGTGGGATTTCAACAAAAGCATTTTTTTGTATGTGTCTTATAAAATGTTGTATTATAATAAATATATTGCTGTTACTTTTATTACATTGTTATATCTTTAGTAGGCAATCTACAGCTGTAAGTCTGAACTCTGAAAAGGATCCCAAAATAAACAATTATATTACCGGGGGTTTTTCTGTTAAAGAACATAATGTTGCTTTAATACCAAAGTAATGTGACAGTACGCAGCGCAAGGCCTTGGCATAGGCTGGCCCATCTTGTGTCCCTCTCAGCCAAGAAAGTAGCGACATAATTAAATCCGCCAGGCGAGGCCTCAGGCCTGGTCTGGATTAGACCTCTCGCACAATGCCCCCCTCGACAACATAAGGCCATAGCTTCGACGGGTTTTTATTTTAGCTAAACATTAATTTGGTGCTTTGACAACGCAGCGTAGCTACGGCGCTTCACAGAACAGAGGAAACGCACACACCCCTGTACTGTGTCCCATTTTTGGACGGAGCACAGCACCACATTCACCAGCGTGGGCGACCTGCCACCTCTCTCTGCCCCAGCGGCCCAGGGTCCTCCCGCTCTGCGTTAGTCAGGTTTACATAACAGCAGTCCTCCACTCCGCGTCTTTGTGGGCCCTCATTACTAATTTGGTATTCAAGCGCCATCTCTGCTAATATGTCTTACCACACGGCTCCATAAAAGACCGCCATTATTCGCTCGGAATATGTACCTGTGGTATTATACGGTTTTCCACCGAACAAACTTGCCGGCATCTGTGCGCCGACTTAAATTGAGAAGATGAAATGGGCCTAAAATCTATTTATTTTGGTGTAATCATTGGGATTATTTATAATCCTCTCCCCCGCCCCCTCACGGGCGCAAGCCTTGCAGCGCGGACCCGCTTTTAATTTGGAAATAAAAATTGAAGCGCTCGTTTGGAGCGGCTTTGAGCCCCTGCCAAGCGCTCGTTTGCATTGTGCGCTTACAGCTGGGCTTTCTCTCCTTTATCTCGCTCCCTCGCTCCTGCTTTTCTTCCTGGCCTGTGCACGAGGGGAAGGGGGGTGGGGGGTGGAGGCGGGGGGCGGGGGGGGGGGGGGGGGGGTCAGCGCTCTCCCCGCTTTGTCAAGGGGCCAAATTTTCACGCCTCCTGCCCATTACCCTCCACAATGGGGGACTGTAAACACAGGAGAGTGGGGAGCGATGTCGTGTTCCCCCCTGTTCCCTCTTAGCTGCCTCGCGCTCTCCTTCCCTCCTCCGTCTCTCACACTCAGCTGGATGGCAGGAGCAGGGCCGAGCAGACGGGCTGAGAAACAGAACACGTGTAAGGGAGACATCAGCTCCCGTCCCTGGGAGAAAAGTGAGCAGGGTACGCTCAGGGGAACAACACCGAAAAACTGAACTTATTTTTCGACACATCACACAAAAACTGGAAAGAAGTGGTGCACCAAAAAATGACCCAAGTTCTAACTAAACTGGCCGTAAAAATCACATTCATTCTGGGAAGATTTTTCTGAGTGACAGTAGTATATTCGTTCAGGCCACTGAAATTAATGACATTCATATTATAGTTTTTCTTCCGTATAATTGTCTGTTGGAACATAATAGCATAATTACCATGCATCTCACATTTTGTGGGACAACACTATACCACTTAGATTTAGTCACAAAAATATTATTCTTTTGTCACACACAATTTCATACACATATTTTCACACAGACATTTTCTAATAAATCATGAGGCCCATCTTGGCTAGCAGACTTGTTGAAGAAAGTACAGTTTCCTACAAACATTGAGTCAAATTGTACTTCCTTGTTGGAAATCTATACTATAATCTATAATTTTCAACCATCACAAAACTCCATCACCACAAAGATAACATTTTATCACCACAAAGATAATATTTTATTCTACAATAAATATACACCAAACAATGCAAATAGCAGAATGGCCAATAGTGGTATAGTTACGGGTACTTGTACCAGCAGGCAGGTATGGCTATCCTTTCAAGGCGATAAGTGAAGGACCTGTACAAAAAGGACTGAACCAAATTTTGTTTCATTCAAATCTAATAAAAATGTAATATTCTGCTGCATTAATGAGCACTAAAAACATAAAGCACCCCCGCACAATTTTTTTTTTTGTTCAATTTGAATAACAAATTAATCCTTTTAGAAGGAGCGTTCCAATTTTCCAAATGTGTGTTCATAATGATCGGCCTTCTAACGGGTCTTTTACTTTGGGAAAGGTTACATCTCCATGACAACTTAAAGAGCTGGAGGAAGGGAAGCACTCCATTCTGAACTGTGAACAATGTTGGAAAAATTACTCATTTAAGGCAAAGAAAAAATAAATTTAGGCAACCGGTCGGGACTACAAAATACAAATGAAAAGAAATACATGTTTAATTTCTCTGTCTTCAGTAAAGACTGAATAAAATGAATGAATGAATCAAATTAAGTAGCTTGCAAAACAACTATTTCTGACATTGAATATTAATGCTTTGTGTTATTTTTCTATTATTTTTCAGGAAAAATATTGCTGCATATGCGACACATCTGCACATCTGCACTCCCTTAAATTTTCTGATGGACTGGGGAAAGAGAAACTACACATTAAAACATTACTGTTGAATTTCACTTTAATATGCCATCTTAATTGTAACATTTGCCCAAATGAAATTAACTATATGAAAATTAATTTGTGTGGGTGTCTTGAAAATGTTTGGCTATTGTTCTATTCACACAGTAGATTACCCATACAACACACACAGAGAAAAAAAATGACACAGTGAAAGAACAGTTTTAGTGGAACATAAGTAGCAGAATTAGGTTCCAATAGACAATATAAAAAATTGCATGTTGTTGGCAAAACATAGGACTTCTGTTATTTGTAGCATGACTGGTACCAGAAAGTTAATTATTTTTTTTAAATTAATGCAGATGACAAATGCTTTCCCCATTCTAAACTGTATAATTTACACAGCAGTTCAGAATGAAGAGAAACACCCATATGTCTCATCTCCACTTTGAGGCCCCCGTGCATCTGACCTAAGTCAGAGGTCAAACAACTGGGACATTAAATATGCAGTTTCAATAGGACAATTCAACCACTTATGAACTAGCCCTGCAGGGATGTTGAATTTTTGTATGCACAGTATGTCCAGCCAAGCACTGAGGTTAAATTCTTCAATTAAGTTTTTTTTGCTCCTCTGGGAAAACTTTAAAGGTCTTTCCTGCTGCAAAACCTACATACTAAACGATCACAGTGAAGTAAGCTGCTGGTCAGTTTCGATGCACTTTCACAAATGCTGTGGCTTGGAGCTTAAAGCAGCGAACACTCGGGCAATAGCAGTCTTATGACAGGGCAATGCATAACACAGCAGTAAGTGAAACAATGTGTTCTTAAACAGCACAGCCTGCCGGTATTATCCACTTTAAAGAAAAGAAAAAAAAAATCCCGGAGGAAAGGCTGACCTCAGTGTGACTCCGTAAGCCTGTGTTATGACCTGATCGCTTGGGAAAACATGAAGCCGTAGTTGGGAAAATGTTATGTTTATGGTTTGATGCCGCGTTCTTGGATCTCGTCCCTCTCCTTCCTCTTCTGATTAAGTATAAACAGCGCGAGGGCTTTGGTCACCGTTTGCGGGGGAAGGGGCTGTGCTGGATCTGTCTGTCTGCCCGTTGCGTGGGCTCGCGAGACGGTAATTACGCGATCGAAGCCGGCGGGCCTGAACGTGATCCCGATAGCCGGCCCGTTTTCACGGAGATCAGGTTGTGGGAAGGAGCCGAGGAGCCAGAGAAAGAAAGCCGCTCGCTTTTCTGCTCGTGTTAAATTCGGGATCGCCAAACTCGGAGCGAAAAAGTTCAGGAATGCCAAATGCCTGTCGTCACCGCTCCTTTATTTTTAAAAAAAAAGCGTCGCCACGACGATGACGCAGGTTCACCCGGATACAGCGGCACTGCTCGTTCGGGCTCCGCATCCGCGACCCGGTCTCTCCTCCGGCTGCCGTCCATCAATCCGCCTCCGGGCTCATTCACCACCCTTGCGCTTCATTTCACGGTTCATGGATTTTTAGAGTGCCCACGAACAAGGACCCTTGCATCAAAGGGGCCTCCTGAAAGACGAACCTGGGACGCGTCCTCCTGGGTTCTCCAGCCGGGTTTCTCGCAGCTGGGCGATCGCGGGAAGAGCGGTGAAAGGCGCTGGACAGGCCCTGCTCCCGTCGAGCCCGGCAGACGCCGGGCAGGGAGAGGTGTTTTTATCCAGGCTATGGGAGAAGCGCGGAGGCTCTGCTGGCGAGAGAGCGCCGGGGCCCTCAGGGCGCAGACAGGGGGCTCCTGGGACACGTGACGCGCCCTCATTTGCATGAAAACGCTGGAAATCTTCTGTCTCGCTGCAGGGGGTGGAGGGGTTAAGTGGTAACCCTTATACTTTTACGTTTAAACAGCAAGCTTGATTTACTCTCCAACGAGCAGGAGGGAATCATTTGTAAATCACCACCGTCTCCTGAGTTGCCAGGGTTAGTCCCAGCCTTACTGTGCACCTTTGGTATGCATTCATTTTTTTAAAGCAGCAAAATAAATAAATAAAATAATTGGGGCAGTGTTTCTGAGCTATCAGCATAGGCAGATTTTTGTGTGGGTGTACTGAATATAGGTTGCAGCGTAATGCTAAATATTTACTAAAGCCATGTGTTTTTTGATATTAATAGCTATAATAATGACATTGTAAAAATCGATATTTTTGTTTTTGCATTTATTTTCATATTTCAATGTCCAATTCCAAGCTATCGTGGCAAGTAATATTCAATGCATAATGGAGAAGCAGAAAGAAAAACATGAAAATGTACAGAAATGCCAGAAACATACTGATTAAGGATGATGTTGTTTTACAGTTGAAACATAATGCTTTCGATTCATTCCAAAATGCGCAATTATCAAACACCATAGTATGCACATGTGCAAAGCGGCAAACTGTAAAAGCAACATTACCTTGCATAATACCAGCAATCAGTACACAATCATTATACTGTACACAATCAGTATAAAAAGTAAAAACAACATTGCACAATGAGAGATTTCGCTCAGGGTTTGATTTTCACCTAGGCGGGCTCCCGAGCGCATGTTGCTAAATACAGGCAGATATAGTTCAGTAGCTTAACCGCTAAAAAAAAGGCTTAAAAAAATGAACTGCCACTCACATCCTCCAACAGACCACACGATCGCTCATGTTTCTGTGTTTGGTTTGCTAAGTGTGTGTGTGTGTGTTTATGTGTGCATAGGTGTGTGTGTGTGTGTGTGTGTGTGTGCATAGGTGTACGTGTGTGTGTGTGTGTGTGTGTGTGTGTGTGTGTGTGTGTGTGTGCAAAGGTGTACGTGTGTGTGTGTGTGTGTGTGTGTGCGCGTGTATGACAAAGCGAAAGTGCTCTTTCAGGTTCCTTTGTTATGGCGGAATAGAATATGCCAAATAGGCCATCTTGTGCTACATAATTCCAAAGCAAGGCACGAACGTTTTCTCTCAAGTCCAAATAGACACAGACACAGGAAGTACTATGGAACCGGTGGTCGTTGTTCTTGTTTGTCTGGGGAAGTATTCAAGTAGAGCGTCTCTGCCCGCTGTAGTGTGGGGCTCTCACAGATGTCTCAGCATCCCATTTCCCTTGTTGAGTCACGTCTGCTCCCTCATCCTTGTACTATATTTATTAAGGATTCATCAAAGTGAGACACGATTAACCCACACCTTTTTTCTTTTTTTTTGGCGCTACAGTGCCTACTCCGAAGGCAAGGCTGTGTGTCACACCCGCGCTGGATCTGACTGCGTTGCGAAGGCCACGTAAAGAATGACTCACACGGCGCTGACCGCTTGTGGGTGCAAATCAAAAATCGACACTCCCTCCGGGGGGGGTGGGGGGCGGCGCGTACAATTCTTGGGGGTCCCGTTACGTCTCTTCGTATTGTTTCGGTGTCCCTGATAAGGAGGATCTCCTCCAAAAATAAAGAAGCGTGGGCAGCGGCAGTGGAACCAGAACAGGAAGCGCCGCGTGGCCTCCCTCTCGTTTCCCTCTCCGTTCCGCATGGCCTCATTCGGATCGAAATAGAAACCGTGCGGCCCGGGCTCCCAGCAGGCCTGCCCACTGGGGCAGGGATTTCTTTTTTAATGCATCAAATAACATTTATATTTCATTCATTGTTTGCAAATGACAGATCCACAATGAGACAATTACCAAGCTCCGGGATTTATTTTCCACCGGTGTTTCTATAACAATTCAAACCATTTTCTTTTCATTCTTTGTTTTTTTTTTTTTAACCCCGGAATCACTTCCTAAGATTGAGGTAATTATGCCCGGGCTGATTAAAAACGCATATGATCCACAGAGGTGCGGAGGCCGAGACGGAGCTGGTTTTGCCCTGCTGCTTGTTTGTTCAAGAATTCATTGCCATGAAGTGAACTCAAGGGAAGAAAGCACACAAGCGCATGGTATGGTGATGCTCGACACTTTCAGAACGCAGATAGCGCAACAACAGAGAGAAGGAACAACAGGCAGGCTGGGAGGAATTAATCCAGTGCTACCAGAATGTCTGAACAAGAGGAAAATACTATCTTCAGATGGCAAATTCGGATCTAATTTATTTCAATTTATTCACTCTAAGAATTTGGTGACGATCTTCAAACCTTCCGTGGTTCCCTGGCTTGTTTTTTTTTTTTTTTTTTGAACAGTTGTGAATTTAACAGGGTCTCTCTGCATTTCAGGCATTCACCAAGCAAAAATACGTAGAATTCAGCAGCAACACATTGAAATAACACCACATACCTCCAGGTACACAGCCAGAATATGTCAAAGACTCAGTAATTGGCATCCTCTGAACCCAGAAGATTTATAAAGCTTTAAAAAGCATGCAAAATTCAATTTCAGCTTTCAGTGAACTATTTGAGATATACTATTGGCAGTTGAATATTACATTTAATAAAAGACAGTACAAGTACAATTGGGTGTCCAATTCAGCCTTGACTGATTAAACAACATTTAGTAACTTCACTGTGTGGCTCCAACTCAGCATGTAGCACAAATAACGTATGCATTAATTACATAAAAATGTGTCTGCACACTCTGTGGAAAAACAATGTGTTCTGTTGCCATTACAGAATGTGTATGCTAATGGAAGTCAAAGATTCATCTTCTCATAGAAATATTTTTGACAGCAAGAGTAAGCAACATAGCTGGCTTTGCCAACAGGCAACTGTTAGCATTTGTTTGAGCTACTAGCCTGAGCAATAATAGCTCTTATCTCAGCTCCTCACGTTTCAGTATTAGAGAGAGAGAAGGAGATAGTGGGAAGCTTATATGTGACACAAACAGAAGATTCTTCACTTCACTTGTGAAGAGCTAATAAATGTTATCGGTAATTGTTTCGGGACCTCTTCATCGGCCTGTTCCCGTGTGACACGTGAAGTTGATTAGGAGCTCTGTAATCCATCTGTTAGTGTTTCCGCAAGGCAGGAAAAATGACAAAATCATGTTGTGTTAGTCACAAAAGCAATAAAATTATTGGTGGAAGTTTTCCCCCACACAAGGCAATATTCCACAACGCCTCGCACGACTTTGGATCGGTTTTAAGCCCAGTGAGGATATTAGATGGTAAAAGCGTACCCTGAGCCGAGCGAGAAGAGGGTATCCCTTCACCCCTTTTCATGCAATGGGATTCAGCTGCTTATCAAAAAGCCCTCTGTTACATTGGCCTGACTTCCACGGGTCAGGGTGCTTGCGAGTTAACCATTCATGATTCTTCAGATCTACATTAAGACAAGGGACACTTTTTACAGGGCACATTATAAGGTTTTGCCCTTTCATTCCAAACAGAGGTCTCATGGAATTTCCTCATTTCATTCAATAGTATTGGCGGGCCACCCCTGCTGGGACAGATGAATATGAATTTGAATTTAATAGGCTGTTGTCAAAATGGTAGCTCTAGATAGGCTGAATGGCCTGTCCTTGTCATTAAACTTTCATAGTACAGTGCGGAGCCTGTTATACGAGGTAACATGGCTGAGAAGTGTTCTGCAGCAGGGGCTTTTCATACTGCAGTGGCAACTCTCCAAATTACACCCAGGGAGTGAGCGGTGTACTCATTGACTGCTGTGAATCTGCATCCCACAAGAGACAAAGAGAAACACACAGCACTTCAGCTTGAGAGACGCTGGAAAAGCCATGAAGCCTTCTGTTGAAGCTTACACGCTAGCACACGCGTTCCCAGGGATACGCGTACAACAGATAGCTTGAACAGATGCCTCGAATTCTGACAGGATAGAAGAGGTGTGTGCGTATGTGTGGTCACGACAGGAATCCGCCCTGTGTAGGAGAGCTAATCTCAGGGTGGCAGCTCGCGTCGGGTGGAGCTCAAAGCTAAGCCTGACCTCCACCCAGCAGTAAAGGGCGCCTGGAAACCTCTGTGCCCAAACCACTGGTGTTAATGGAGCTACTGCCCGTCTGCCTCATCAGACGAAAGTACAGCCGCGTGTCTCTCTACTCTCACCCCACACGCGCTCTCCAATTCAAATACAAACAGGGAAAACCTTAAGTGCTTGTTTGATCGCTAACCAGACAGATTTGCCTCAGTTCTACTATATTACTGAACCTGCTGAGCGATTCTAAAAATCAATTATTTAGCCAACGCTATATTCACTCATAATTTAAAAGCCAGCTTTGGTGATTCTATGAGAATAGATATATGAGGCTGAGTCAAAAGTCTTTGGCTGACTTTACAGGATATTTATGTGCCCATAAATCTATATAACATATCCGTGAATAATTTATACATCCTTTATATGTGGTCATTGACCCTGTGTATAGTTGGCGTGTCCAACTTTCCCCAAAGATTTTATATTCAAACTTTACTGACGCTTACCAGAAAATATACAGTGTGTGTGTGTGTGTGTGTATTTATGTATGAATATGCCTATATTCAGGCCTATACTGTCACGTCTATATATAGGGTACAAAAGTATTGGCCTGCCTCAGTACAGGAAATAAGTACTGGTATATTTGTATTTGTGTGTGTGTGTGCATATGCGCATGCATGTGATTCATCTTTATGTGGAAATGTTTATTAAATTGTATTTAGTGTTTTTCAGAGACACAAAGACGCTTTACAGTGGTAATACAAAATTGGGCAAAAAATCAGGTCTGAGCCCCCAAAAAGCAAGTAGCTGTCCTAAAAAATAAGATAAAAAAAACCACTCAAGCGATAACATGTGTTGGGAAGGTTACAGTCAGAGGTAGTTAAATTAGCTACTGAAATAGGCATGCCAAGCAGAAGGATGTATAGTAATATGCAAATCAGAGGCCAGTGGTGATGCATCCTAGGCCTCCAGGTTGTGTCATGGCGTGAGCTTCACCCAGGAGAGGGACGAGGCTAGAGTGGTCTGCAAACTCTAGGGAGGAGGAGAAGGATTAGACACTGTACAATTAGGGCATTAACTGCTGCATATGTAGAGGCCTGGGTGAAATATAGAAAAGCCCCAGTCTGCTATGCTATGGCAGGATATCTAAAAGACGTGAAGAAATGGACTATGCGTAAGCATGAGAGTGATCCTGAACAGACAGTAGCCAAACAAGGCACAGAATAGCGAACCTGAGCATTTGCATGCAATGCAGTGGCAGGGCAACAGCACAGTCAGCTCAAATCACACAACAGTTCAATGATCCTGATTTAACCCTTCCCAGACGTCTTTAACAAAAGGACTGACTAAAGAGGTAAGTTTTGTGCCTACCTTAAAGAGAAAGAGTGTGAGTGTGTCTGAAGCCAAAGCAGGCAAAGGGAGTTTATTCCATGAGTCTGGAGCTATATGAGAGAAGGCTCTGCCTCCCATTGTAATTTTAGATTTACTTGGAATTTCCAAATAGCCAGATACCGTGTGAGTGAAGCAAACTTGTAGGAGAATAGAGGGCAAGTATCTCCCTAATATTCTTTGGAGCCAAACCATTTAAACCCTTCTACAGTAGGAGAAGAATTTTATAGTCAATTCAAAATTTAACGGATGAATATGCTCACATTTTAGTTCTCTTAAGTATCCTAGCAGCCACATTCTGTGCAATTTGGAGACATTTCAAGGCTGAATTAGTGCAACCAGACAAAAAAGCACTACAGTAATTCAATCGAGAGGTTAGAAAGGCATGTAGCCAGTTTTTTTTAGCATCCTGCAGGGACATCTTTCTCAATTTAGATATGTTCCTCAGGTGAAAGAAGGCCATTCTTGTGATACTATTAATGTGGGTCTGAAAGGACAGAATCGGTAGTCACACCAAGGTTTTTAACCATTGCATTGGCTGACACAAAAAGTTTAAGAATTAATCTCTCAGAGATTTGAGGCATACTACCATTAATGCAGTCTTATCTGAGCTCAATAAGAGGATATTTGCTGGGTTTAACTGATGTATAAAGTTACATGTTTTGCAAGCCTTGCTATCGGTATTACATGGCTGATGTGAAACATTCCCTTTGTTGTAATAGAGGTTACATCCTCATTTCTTAGTGAGAACTGTTCCCTGCATGAAACAATTTCTATACGGTTCAGATGACTGTTAACTCCAGGGAAGCTTCATTGAGCTTGTTAGCGCTGTCGCACGCTTTCCTTCGAAAGCGTAGGTTCAGACTAGCAACAAACATGTCATCTTATGTGATTCCGTGTCAGCTGCAGCATCAGAGCTGTCAGGCCGGCTGTTTTTGACATGTGCATACTTGCAAATTGCGTGTAATCTTTTTTTTCTGCTTTATTTACTATTTCAGTACAGTATACGTGAGCCTTTTGCTGTGGATATGTCAGGAGACACCCGCTTCAAGCAGCTGTTTTCTCTTGTTGTAAAATTTGTTTTCTATGGAGACACCCTTCTTAAAGCAAGCTTGTTTTACATTTTAGATATGTGCTGATTCTCCGTGGGACTGCCTGCCTGTCTCCTGCCTTGGGCTGTATAGGCCCATTGTCACTCAGATAGTGCACACTCTTTGAATGGGCCAATGGTGCTACAGAGCCCTACGAACCTTAGTTCCCGCACTCATTGTTCATCAGAAGTGACTAATATAGGCTTCCTTGCACCGGCCCACAGGAACAGTTCAAGGCTGTCTTAGTTTTTATTTAGTTTACTTTTTTTTTTTTACTTTCACATCTTGACTTAAATCAAAGATTTGCACAATATAAATTTAAACATCCCTACCTTTAGGTTTGATATGACATTTTTTGTCAGCTATTGTTTGACATAAAAGAGAAAGCTAGGAAAATGGTATACTTTGATTTAATTGTAATTCGTGTTTAGTGGTTCCTAAATAGTCTGTTATTTAGATGAGCTAAAGATGATATATGTTATAAGGATTTCCCATCACTGACGAACATTAATTAGTCAAATGTATACAGTCAAAGAAAATAAAAAAGGAAACAATACCTTCAATAAGCAATGGCAGAATACTGGGAACACCTGACCGCCCAGACAAAATCTCACAGAAATCCAGCAGGGACCGTGTGAAATATTTGCTTATTTTCTCTGCTAATTGTTCACAGCCTACATGTTCCCTTCAGGTTTCAGATCTCTTCCCCAATTGGAAACATTTGAAGTTCCCACAGATGTCATCACAGAGCTTCCAAAGCATGTTGAACAGGAACTAATGAGGGAACTGCAGTAAACTGTCCCTCGCAGTGCGTCCATCTGAAACACTGAAGCACAGTTTCAGAGAAATGGACACAGCAGATGTGGTTGCAACATGGCTTCTGCAATCAAAAGCCTGCCTGACAGGGGAATGCTTCTTGGAATGCAGAAGTGCCTTTTTGAAACAGCCACCCCAGTCATTCAGATATTTGTCATTTTGTTTTTACGATGTACTATATTTACTACTGCATTGATCTAGCTCTTAATAAAGAATCGATGTATGAGATACATAAATTGATTCTTTTTAAGATAAAATACTTTCTTCAATTAACAACCACAGGTGCCATTTTTAAACAGGTTTTTTTTTTTTTTTTTTTTTTTTTTAATGGTTATTAAACCTTTATTTAACCAGGAAAACGTAATTGATTTTAAAGAATCTTTTTCAAGAATGTTCTTGCCAAGACAGGTAGCAGCACATAAAACATGGTTGCAGAACACAATATAAAAACAAAATTATAGACAATAAAGGTTGTGGAAGACAAGGTTATATAAAATATATATATATAATATACCATAGGTCCTCACATTAGTTGTCAATATAAAACAAATCTTAATGATGTGGCGGTACTTGCGTGTTCTCCTAATGATACAGCGCCCATGTGCCGGATGGCTTAGTCGCTGACGCCTCGCAGTAAGTGGGTGCTTATCAGCCCGGGTAAAATTTGTGATGATTTTCCCATGAAGTGGTCCTGACCGCTGACTGACTAAACAGGCCTCCTCCTCCTCCTCCTCCCCCTCCTATACGCACTCACAATAGAGAGCAGCAATCTACCTCCCGGGCGGAATGTTCTTCAGTGTGATTACGCAGGAGCGCATTCGCATCTCTGCCTCAAGACGGCACGTAGGTTAAGTAAAATGGCCTGTGGTGGGTGTTCTTGACGTGAAGGTCTTTTGCCGTTAATTAATTAAAAACAACAGTCTTGTTAAATAAAGTGATTTATTGGTTTTCATTTTCTGAAAGGAATATGTGGGATATATTTTATTCCTTGAGCGCACGCGCGGGTCTGTCTTTTCCACTTAACTGCATAAAAAGGAGGCTAATGTGATTATTACTTCGGTGTCTAAACGTATCCTAAGAGTTGAGGCACTCTGGAAGGGATATGTGCGCTTTTCTATGAAGTAGAATTTTTTTTTTAGTCCCACACATCTCACAGACAAGAGACATAATAGGACACAATAACTTCTGTGTCGTCGGTTACGCCGAGACCCGTTGTTCAGTTTTATTTAGTATCGCTCGCATTAATGGACTTAAGAAGTTGATTAGCTGTAAATGAGCACACAGAGAAACCACAGTGCAATCACGCTCGACTAATGAAGCAACCAAGATCCCCCAGTCTCCACAAGGAGCTGGCTTGGTAATGGATGGGCCTGGCTGGATATTGTAATTGAAAGCAATGATAATTAATAAAATCATAATCACACTTTGTTATCATGGATGCTTATGTTGTTTTGGATTTAAAAAACAATACATGTTAAAAGGGTATCATTATTATTATTATTATTATTATTATTATTATATGGTTTGATAGCGTATAAAAATGTTAGATATGCACAAGCTCTGCAAATTAGAAGCTGAGAAAAAGCACAAAAAATTACAGTACACGCCCAAACCAAATCTGTTGTGTGTATGACCACAATAACATGCTCTTGATCACCAGCAGCTGACAAGTTAAAGCAACTGGCACAGCTACAGCTTTTATTGCTTTGAATTTGAATTCTATTTGAATAATTACAGAGATGCTGATTATGATTTGGTCAGATTGAGGTAGGAATAGTTAACTTTCCAGGTTTGTTTAAAAAAATGTATATATTATTTCCATTTCTAGTGAACACGTTCAAGATTTTATGTGCAATGAAGGATATTTCAGATATTTCCAGAAGTGTCTGATTACCTTTATAATGGCAAGTACATGGCATTAGTGCGTTTGTGGTCAACATAAAAAGAAAATACATTTTAGGTATAGATTTCTCTATAGCATCTTGTACAGCAACATTATGTTTCCAGAGGCTGTTTACATGAACACATTCACTGTAGAGAATTTAATCACAATTATAAAAAGAAAATATGTTTTCCACTTTGGTAAGTCACTCTAGATAAGTCTGTTAAGTGAATGCAATGTAATGCAATAAGAATCCATCTTCTGTATATTGTCCTAGCGCTTCTTTCCTGTGCAGTGGTCTTAGGTCACATGGGCCATTGGAAAAAGTTCCAACAAAAAATGATATTTAAACATAATTTTGAATTTAAAAAATTGGGTAATATACATACTGCAACTTCTCTGGGCGTAATATCATTGTACACACTGTTTGGATGCTACCTGAAGAATTATATTTTCCTTTTTTAGGCCACCAACCCTTAAATGATGTAGGCTACAGGCCTACCAGCCATTATACTGATTTCGGGAAACTTCATCTAAAATGTCCTTCATCACACACAAAAACTATCTGGTTCAAGTAATAACATACACTAAAACTGAAGTCAAATGTATATTAAACAAAAAGTAGACTATCATTTTAAAGGGTTAAATGGCAGCAGTAGGCTACTGGGCTCCAAATGGATCTTTCCACCATTTCAGAGAAAATACCTGTGAGATCAAAACTGAGGGGTCGAATGAGATATGTTGGTATCCCAATTTGGCCACTACCTACGCTCAAAGAAGATCATTTACTAAAACTGCCAAAGAATAACAGAATATTGTGAAAGAATGTGCCTGCAGAAGTTTGTGTTTACCGGGCTATTCACTGAAAACAATTATGACATTTGCAGAATGTGTTTAATATACTACCACACTATTCAAAATCCCATTGTGCAGTAAAAAAATTCAGACCATCAGCCCCTCTGTGGACCACACACTGTAGTAGCAAGGACATAGTGTGGAGATAGTTAAGTGATGGCATTCGTGCAGCATCAGCTAATCTTGTATCCTTAGCTTTTGATCTTTGCCCCTGTAAATTGACCTGAGAGATATTTGAGTAGAAAATGGTACATCTCTGAAGTACATGGTAGCTCAATCGCCATCTTCAAAAAAATAAAATAAAATAAAATAAAAACAGTCAAAACACCACATTTGTGGGAATAACCTTGATATATCACTTGTCCAGGTGAATCCCAGAAATTTCCAGTCCCACTTTGGTCACATTTCATGTCTGTATAATGTAGGCGAACAGACACATAGTGCTGAGTGACAACGTTGCAGCACGTAACCTCAAATGCTTGAACAGGCTTTGAAGGCGCACATCTCACAGTCCTAAAATACTTTAATTTAATCAAGAAATTATTTTAGTTTACAAATTAGTTGAGGGTTAAGGGGTTATTAAATCTAAAAATGCCTTGCATTATAGTAATTTTGGAACTAATGTGAAAATCAGTGGTGTGCCCTGTTTATAATATATCTCAAGGGGCCCATGAACTGGCTTTGGGGAAGTATATAAACGGACAATCATTGCATGTAACCTCATCAATACAGTTAACAACAATAGGGGAGATTACCTAGAGCCTTGTATTAAACAAAGAAAGAAGTAATGTGCACCAAATCTCACCAGATGCGATTTGTTCCGATTTGAGGTTTCTTTCGGAGCGCCATATAACGGTCCAGTCATCCAGCGAATCCCCTTGGTACATATACGGCGTGATTGTTTTTCCTGGAGTGCGTTTGCGATTACCATTAGCTTCATTATTGCTCATGCTAATGGGGAGAAACCATGCGGGATTATCGGGCCAATTTGAACTAATAAAAATACGCTGAACCTTTCTCCGTCGCTCGCTCCCCTCTTCCCACCTAGTTATTATTCAGTTAGTTTAAGTACAATTACGTCTTTTCATTTGCAAATCGGGCTGGAGAAGAATGAGAAAAGACAAACAATCCCCCCCCCCCCCCCCCCCCCCCCCCAAAAAAAGCAACCCTCACAGAAAAAAAGACAACCTATTAGAAAAGAGACACATGTAGCTAAATTACACGGGCCCAGGGGAAATGTAAAACAGCTTGGCCTCCCTCAAGAATTGCCTACTTTTTTATCATGCAAACCATGCTGCTTAATATAAGCTCTGTATTAAGAATAAAACACAAGGAATATTACACTCTGCGTAAATGCGCTATTCTGAAAAGGCTATTATGCATTCTTTGAGAACAGACTCAATTGACCCATCATTAATAATCCTGGAAGATTAATTAAAATGACTGCTCTTAATACTATTATGCGGCAATTAAATTAAAACTGCTTTTAAATCACTTGTACGCAAAAGGAAACATCCAGCAAGTCTTTGGCAGAGTCTAGTCCTTAAACACAAGTGACTTGAAAAGTGCAATCAGTCATTCTACCCATATGGTGACACAGCAAATAAAGCTTTACATAATTCAGGGGCTAAACATTTTGCAGTTTTTGTTGTCTATTCTTGTAATAAACTGCTTTTCAAACCACACAAATTTACTCAGACAAGCACAGCAATGCTAGCACAATCCCTGGAACCATAACTAAATGAGAATTCAGTGGTGGTGGTGGGGGGTAAATATTCCAAGAAAAGTTGATTTTTTTAGAAGTCCAAATGAAAATTATTCCAGAAACTTTCCCAAGTTCACATAAATAGTGAATCCCTTTTAAACCCCAACCTGGCAAATAAACCCTTGGCCAGTTTCCGATCAGGTACTTTGGTGGTTCCCCTGCCTGCTGCTTCACAGAGCTCAGCTCACCCCCCCCCGCCCAACCCCTCCCGCTTCCCTCCTCTCCCACACCAAGACCACCCAAGCTGTGGTTGCCCAGCTCTACAGCTGTTCTGGAGCCACGGCCATTTGTGTTACTTTGTTTCCACGAGACGAAGGTCAGCGCTACTGGCCCTGCTCTCTCCTCACACCCACAATGAGGCACAGGGGCAGCTTTTGTGCCTGGTGCAGGTGTCCCTGAGTGAAAGGCCCATGGACCAAAACACCAGGCTGGGATAGGTTCACTCCCCCGTACAGTAACCTGCCCCGGATGACTCATTAAACCGGCCGCATGAATGCATCTCTTTCGACAGCCAGTTTTCCCGTCGTCGCGCAGGAGAGGCAGAATCCCTTGACTGTTTTGTATTCTGTTTTTTTCTCCATGTCAAGATTACAAAAGGGCAAAAGGCTTGACTGCCTGTTCTCTGCTTTAACTCAAGTGACAAGGGAATTTCATTGTTAATTCAAATACAAAATGAAAAGGTGTAAAGAAAGGCAGGCCTTTAATTCTGAAAATGCTCTCAACTGGCAGCCTTTTTTTTCCCCTGCTAAGGAGTTCTGACAATGAACAGTCTTTGTCTTTCCTTTCTTGTTATGGTCGAGACATCATCACATGACCTGCAGTGCTTACTAGGTTTCCAGGTGACAGAAGCTGTATAGCTCCCGAGCCCATGCAGGTAGCGAACGTTAGCCTCCCAAGTGAGAAAGAGGTGCCAGCCTCACTGAGTCACATATAGGCTGTCTTCAGAAACACCATGTACGACTCGAACAAGTAATTGCTCAAATGTTTGGTTGTCACCGCACGCCGGCCAAATTGTGATACTTATCGTTCATGAATCGAGTGTGCCATACTGTTGGTACTGTTTTACACTCGGTTTACATGATGCAATTACACAGTATGAGTTTCATTTCAGGGGGGACTTCCAGACTCAAGGTGCTCAATTATCCCCGGTAAGAAACTGAGTCCCCCAGTCCCCACCGCATGAGGTGAGAGGCGTAGAATAAATTGTGTTTGTGTGTGCGGCTGGTCTCAGTAGGGCTGGGGGCAGGGAATGTGACTTTAATGTAACTGCTCACAGCTTCTAATGTTAAACTAAACTTGCTCTGTCTCAGTCTGACCCTCTGCAAGGGGGCCCAATATGAAACACTATTCTTTTTTTCAACTGAGATTTTTTTCACCTTGATTAAATAAATATGGTGTGTGGATTTTTGGAAGAATGATACAACAAAATGTTTTAATCATGGCTTTTACAAAATTAACAATGCAAATATTTCAGACAATATGAAGGCTGTATCATTGAGATTTACAGACAAATGTGACCTGAGTGTCCTAGCATCTGCGTATTGATATAGCATTTAATAAGATAGTTCAGGTTTCATTTGCAATATGCCTTGACAGTTGTATACAACATTTTTATTAATTGAAAGCTTATATTCTGTTTTTGTTCATTTTTAATAAAATGCCTATAAATGCTTCCTGCATACAAACTAATAAACCTACTTATTTCCACCTTTATGTTGTACATATGTGTCCTTTAAAATTATCCTCAGAGACAGGATAAGTTTAGTGAGCAATCAAATGTATTCATGATAATAATACCATCACTAGATCCAAAATTATGGCCCAGAACACAAACTGACCCATCATCATCCAATGGAATAAGCAGTCATTTAAATATGATGCAAGAAAATAGTTTTTAGTAGTCACTCACTTAAACACACATGCCTAGCGTGTAAGAATTTACACTCTTTTGCATTTTCCAAACATTTAAAATGAAGTGATGTCCTCCGGTCATGTTTCCATTGCTGGGGGTACATTGCTATATTGCTAGCGCATTCACATCATGCGGTGAGTATATAAATATATCCAGAATAAATGGAGCTAGCTCAGCAGTACTTGGGAGTCTCAGCCCAGTTTGCCTCCATGATTGATTTGGACGTAAATGTCACTCACAGCATGCCGGAAGAGACCGCCAGTCTCATTGCTGAACACGGTATTTAAAAATGGAGTCAGCTCCAGACAGTTTGAATATGCAAAACAGCTTTTTTTGATCTGGGTCAAAATGTAAATTGCAGTTAGGTACGCATACAGTATCAATGATGATTACGGGTCATGTGTGCAGATCTATTGTTTTAGCATGGTGATATCTGCCTGCTACTCGTTCTGTGCTCTGCTCAACAGCTCCCTTAATTTGCATCAAAATGCACACTGTGAATTTATCCACCAATAGGAAAACACGTGGAGAAGACGGAGGCTGTGTCAAAGACAACCCTACTGCGGCTGAACAACTTTGGCAGCAGAGTCGTTTCATGCCTAACTTCTGTCGCTCTTAATCAAAAGTAACCAAACTAATTACAGTACATTGTGGTCTCTTGGGAATTCCATAACTCCTTGAACAGAGCTAAACATAGCTGCCTCTAGTCAAATATGGAATTATACTTTAGAAACAACACAGTTCAATGGGATATATATCGAATTAACCTAAAATCTGAATATTAAATATGAAAATGTTTATCAAATAATGCATGAAAACGCATAAAAATTAAGGTCTATTGCATTTATCTAGCATTCTTCAGCCCCTGAAATGTAAATTACTTCAAATTCTCAGGCAATCCATGAGGACAAATTATGTTTTTGGGTCATTTATTCTATTGTGTCACATCTGTGCCAACCAAATCATTTGTTTTGCGTGAACTTGCACAACTTTGTGATTGGCAAGTAGACAAGTACTGTGCATATATAGTGCATACTGTGTACAAGTACACTTGTAACATTTCAGTCCACTTGCCTGACCAAGCATGTTAATGTTCATTCTTACAGAAATGTTTTATGCTACAACATGAATTTACCCACTTCAAATTGAGAACGACGTGACCTTTCTCTGACTTACAGGATTATATGAACTGCAGACAAAGGCTCCTCGTAAATATGAGGCTGTGTCAGCTATCTGTTATATTTTCCCTTGTTGCCAAGTTTCACAGAAGTGACCACTCCAAAAAAAAAAAAAAAAAGAATTAGTTTCCTAAACTGTTATCTGTCACAATGTTTTAACAACGCTAGAAAGTTTTAGAAAATGTGCCTGAAACAGCAATGCTCATCCTGTTGGGTCTAACAAAGGACAAGCGTTTGAGGAATCACTGATCAGTGTACAGCCTGAATTAGAACACATAATCCCCGATAACTCTGTTATGTTTCCGATTCATTTTGTACACAACGTAAAAAAAACCTCTTGTCAGAAAAAACAGTAAAGCCTAGATTCAAATTCTGTTCCACAAATATAGATAAATTTTGGGTTGCTCTCCAAGTGACTGTGGCTGAAGTTCTTTAAGATATCTAAAGTTAAGGAGAAACTACCTCACAATCATGTCGAATCTGGGCTTATATGTATTGAACACAAAAAAGTGGCCGACATTAAATGTAAAGCAATTTAATGGCTCCAATAAAGGCCAGCAAGACACTCCCGAGGACACTCCTGAGGACTGGAATGAAGCTAAAATAATTGTTTCATACACTAGTGAGTTTCATTAGCAGTTTCACCTTAAAGATTAATAACATAGGGGTGAGAGGTATGTTTTCTACCTATCATGATCTATTGTCAAAATAGCAGAGAGAAGACATGTAGAAACAGCAGTAGGCAGAATTAGCTTCCAATTCAGTAAATGCACTCAGTACTCCCCTACAGCTGTGTCAGTGTGGAGGAAGATGATCCAGTCATATACAGTCATATACTTGATTGCAAAACTGTAGCCATCCACACACTGACACGCCTCTTGACAGCATCCTCCTGATCTGACGAAACAGCGAATGATGGCAAACACCCACTTCAGTGACGGCTGGGCCTTAGTGGGTTCACACAAAAGAGAGGCAAAACTTACTGTCTTTCAGAACTCTGCTGAGTCATGCGTTCTCACAAAGAAGGGGATGAACTTATTTTCTTTCACTACACAGGATAGGGGGTGGAAATGTCACAAGAGGCCTCTAGTTGAAGTGTCACACCACTTTAAGTGATTCATCCCTTTTCCCACTTGCCAACATGCTATTCACTTCTTTTCCTAGCGCACAAACACAAACACACACACGCACGCACGCACGCACACACACACACACACACACACACACATTTTCCTAACGTTCTGAGAGGGTTTCATTATAATTCAGTCAAATAGAATGGTCAAATGCAAGCCATCAACTATATTTCTTTTTCACTATTACGTTTACTTGGAACTAAGGAGAAAAATTCAGCATGGCAATTTTCCATTCAGCTTTTTATTTCAGACTAATCTAAAATGAGGTCCAGAGCAGGAAAATAAGAAAAAGAAAACAAACAATGACAGACAGGTCACAATAAATTGCAATAAATTACACAGGCTTCATTTATAGCCTATCTGAAATGTTTATATAAAGGCCCCTACGCCAGTGCCACCACATGTTTGACTGGAATCGAACACAGAACTCAGTTCTTCACAGGACGGATTAGTACCTCAGTTATCCTATTCTTTTATTCGACCAGTCGACACATAAATTTCTACATGAGATTTCTTATAACTGCTTGACTGTCATATACAGTAGGCCTATCAAGTGCATTTTAACGGCATCGGCGCCTATGCCTTGACACGTAGGTACGCCAATATTAACAAACATCTGGCTAGCACTGTGAAATCTTGGAACATTGAGGAACAACCGCATTGAATCGCTGATTTTTTAAAAGTATTTATAGTGGCCTTATAGTAATCCTATTTTAACACTTCTGTAAACTCATTTATCAAATTCATATATGAGAAATCGCTATCAAATAAGCCATGGCAACTTGGAAAACGACTCTGACTGAATGTTTTTATTCCCAATTTTCTGCTTGAAACTGTGGTACCACTATGAGTAGGTTGGCCGGCCAGACATCAGCACGTGCCTCGGACATTTTCAACCGTATTATCCTGTTTTTTATAGTCCTTGCATTGATGCTTATTATATCATTCATTTGACAGATGTAACCAATCTAAATGCCATTCTGTTTCACCATGCATGTATCACCGACTTCCAAATACATTTAAATAAACATTTAGTTGCGCTTTCACAACTACAAGAAATCGGCTGTTAGCGCTGTTTCCCCCAGGAAATAATGTCAAGCTATCTATATGCGAGCAAGAGGAATGAAGCGGGCGCTCGGTACAGTTGTGACATTTGCTTTACCTAGGCCTACTGTTATTTTACACGTTTTAGAATCTCGCACACTCATTAGGATAAAATATTTACTATTGTATAAAGCGTACGGGACTCCAAATGACAAACCGACAGTAAGGCCTTGTTAGTTTTTACAGTCTTCAAGTCGGCGAGTTTGTGCTCCCGGTGGAGAAACTGGTTTTGTATTTGTACTCGGTCCCTAAGAGAGCAGTCCTTTTAAAGTTACCGCTGTGCTTGGTCTTGGTTGTGATAGGCGGATGCCGTGGAAGAAAGAAGCTTGTCTATAGTGCGGATTATCAGTGGTGCTGGAGAGTTCTCGCCGTCTGCTTGCTCCAGCCAGAACGTGACTGCAAACCTTTTATTTATTTCGTTAGATAGCTAGCTACATTTGAATCCCCTTCCCGAACAAGATGTAACTCACTAGCTACAGTACGTAAACACTCTTTTGAGAATACTCGTCAATTTTTTATAAATCGGGAGCGTGAATGACACGCTGTTTTGCTAATGGAAGGTATTGTGAATTATTTCGAGTATGTTACGCCGAAGTGATTTTTTGTTTTGTTTTTTTCTATTCATCGTGGATCTTTGATTTGGGATTTACCAACAAATCAAGGCGGTTCTCCGTGAAGGAAATACAGGACGGGAAGAACGCACGCTTAACTATAAACCGGGGATTTAAATCGTGTTTGGTGTGCTCCAAGAAAACAGAAAGGAAGAAAAATTCATGTGGCGATTCTCTCTTTAACAAATACAGTTTTGGATTGCAGAATGAGCAAAGAAAGACCCAAGAGGAATATCATCCAAAAGAAATACGTAAGTGGATTTGTATTTCTATGCGTTATAATCCCAAGAAAAATTACCTTAAACAAGTTTGTACGTCCGTTTGGTTTGTTTTCATGAAAATGCATAAAACTTTCATCACGGGCCGCTCATGCATAATGTAGCTAAAGCTTGCGAAGGCAGTTTGCACATTTTCTGTCTTGTAAATATTGAAAATTCCTTTTAGATCATGTATTGAATTGATTGCTCTGCTAAATTGGAACTCATTTTAAACGATACTCGTGCTGTCTGGGCTCCCCTTCAACGTCAAATCAAATTTATTTGATCACTTGGCAAGCTACCGATATTCCTACGAATGAGTCTCAAAGACTCATTTTAGATACCGCGATATAAGATGTAAGTGTTGACTTTTTTGATCAAACACATTATTTGCGTCAAATAAACCGAATTTCCTGAGTAATTTGTAATCTGAATGGCTTTGTTTGCTCTTCATAGCGATCCTATTTAAAGCCGTGCAGACAGCCATATCGCCTCTGGCTTTTTCCGGGTTCCATTTCCCGATGCAAAACCTCTTCGTAAAAAAAGAAGAAAAAACACTATAGTCATTGTCATCGATACGAACACGTTTTCCTGATTATATGAACATCACGACTGATCCCAACTTGTTATTTTGGTTCGACCGAGCACTTGCACGTTTGCAGAAATCGGACACTACCGTGATGTATGGAGAAAGGGGTGTTTGATCTCTCGTTTTATCACTAGCTGCGAAGAGAGAGAAAACGGGTCATGCGTTTTACATTTTTATTTCTTTCATGCACTTGTAGCCGGAACGACTTGTTTGCAAACATGTGTTTTGTAGCCTAGTTTATTATTGCCGCTGAATACAGAGTGCGAGTGGTATTTGTCTTGTGTTGTACGTCTCCGTGTGTATGACCTCTGAGTGGACGGATGGGAGATATTGCAGCAGCCAGGGTTGGCTGCTTGAGCGATTATTTCAGATATTCTCCGCGTTTTTGAACGATGGGGGATTTGCGGTTAATCGTTTTATGAGAGCTCGTGTCCACAGTGCACACATGAATGTAAAGTAGAAGATTTGATTAAACGCAAGGATCTAGAATTGGAGATCGTTTTAAGAAGGGAGTAATTGGAGTCGCATTGCAGGGGTTCATGTGTGAAAGAACAGCAACCATTTTATCTTTGCAAGAAATATTAAAAGCAACGAGTTTGTCGTAATGGGTCTAAAATCCACGAACGTTCTTGAAGTAAACATTGTGTAGATGTTTCTCGTTGTTAGCTTTTACGCTAGTGGATTCTAAGAAGTGCTAGCTAAACAAAGATTTTAACTGAAACTGAGTCACTCAGCACATTTATGTGCAACCTTATTTAGCATCAAACCTTGAAATTACTGAACATTCTCTTGTATGAGTGATTTCTGAGTTGGATTTACTGGTCGCGAGCAGCATTTCCCGGTGCTTCGTTTTGTACAGCATGCCTGCGGTTAATTGCATTAATATTATTTGAATTGTAAATTATCACAGTACGTGCGGATGCCCTGTTCGGAAAGGGTTAGCTCTAGCAACAATTTGAGATACTGTGTAGTGATCGCGTGTTCATGATGTTTAAATAGGCTATTCGAGGAACCATAAAAAAAATATAAAAAATGTTTTAATTTCGAGCATTAGCAAGCAGAGGCGTGTATGGGTGATGACAGACAGCCCGTAGAATTTTTTCTTATTTGAACCGAAGAGCAACAGGTTACATCGTAGTCGAACCCCCAGATTTCCGTTTCACTATGACGCACACGTATGTTTGTTTTTTTCCTCTAACAAAATAATAAACAACGCATAACAGCGTGTTGGCATTTTTATATTCACATTGGAAGCGCGTCATAGGCTACCTGAGCTTTGCCGTAAAACGTAGCAAATATCGTTCGTTTTGATTTTCAGAAGTCGTAGCCTAGACTAAGCTACTTGCATTTTAATATGTTAAATGTGACCGTGAGCTTGATGCCGGATTCCAGTTACATTTTTTCAGTTTTAAGCGCCATTGAGTACAATTGTAAAACCTTTAAAAAGCATGAGTAAATGCCAATCTCGGGCTTTTCCATATTTAGAGTGTGAGGTCTTTATGGAAACTTGCCTTGTATGGAATCCGCAGTGTAAAAATTCTGTTTTTTATTTCTTTTTAAACGAATGTTATTTTACTGTTCTCTGTAAATTCTTAACAGTGCGAAAGTAAGTGCGTAGTAAGGCATTCCGCATACTTGTTAATTGCTTTAAGCAGGCCTAATTGTTTGACAAAAGTTGGATCAAATTACTCGTGCAAATGTGAACATCAGAAATCGTTTTAGTGGGCTCCTTATGACGGCACTGAACCTGAACTGGCGTGAACTTCTCATAGGCTTTATATTTGCGCAACAGACGGGTTACTTGCATACACTTGCTTATGTTTTTCATTTATACCGCTGGATACTGAAAAACACTGGTATAATACAATTACATTAACTGAGATTTGAACCTGAAACATTTCTACTTACTTCCCAACCTTATGTGTTGCTTCGAAACACAAGCAAAGAAATGTAGCCATTAATTTCAATACTTTTGTCCTTAAGAATTATTCTAATAGCAATCAAGTATTTGTCTGATTATTTTAAAGATTTTATGTTGGATAATTTCCATTTGTCATGCCTACATTTGTGTGTGTGTGTGTTTTTTTGTGTGGGGGAGGGGGTGTTGATGGCAGACTTTTCATTTAGCAAACATAAAATACTCCCTTTAACTCAATGCCTTAACTGTTTTCCCTTCGCTAATTGGACAGCAAAGCATAAATGCTGCCTCACGGGAGTCAAACTGTCACCGGGAAACCTCTGGGACAGGATTTGGCAAGGCCTGAAAAAGTCTCCCACTCCAGGTGCATATTTTGTAGGCCCGTTGGACCGCGCAGAGTAGAAGTTTTAATCGGGGAGCCCACCGCACACAATGTGGCTTTCTCCTGCCTTCTCTTTTCTTCCCCCGTAACCTCCCTAAACTCCTTGTCTGAATAATTTGTCTCTCTCTTTGACATGTGAAGAGTGCGGGCTGTGCAATTTTGTGCTCCAGAATAGCAGTAGTCCACACTGATTACAGGAAATCCCTTCACAATGTTAATGCTCTTTCTCTCCAAAATTAATTAGACCAGAGAGTCTGCCACTGTTCGGAGAATTCCTTAAAGGGAAAATGAAAACTATCCAATAGATTTGCACTTCTGAATGCTTTCTAGTCAACATATTTGCATTTACATTTGTAGGAATTAAACATACAATGCTACATTGATTAACCTAAATATATGCACAACAGAGTAAAACATTGCAAATTAAACATGCATTTCATATTTGTAACGATAAGAAACGAAATGGATTTGGATTGCATGCACGGCAGCTATTTTGCACAATCACGCAGAGCAAAGTATACATCATCTTTGTTTAGTCAGGCAATATAATGTGTGTGCCACTCCATCCCCCTCCTGCTTCGACAGTGTGCTGTGTCTTGGCTGTCTTTGTTCCGAGTTGGCCCGTGTTGAACATCACTGGGCCTGTCACATCTGCTGAAACTTGGCAGCTGTGGGTGAAATCTGGTCAAAACCAAACCCGGAAAACAACAAAAACAACCTGGAGGAGAGGTCCCGGGGGCCTCCACTTAGACCAGAACTCTTGCCCTTCTAATTTAACCTCTCCTTAATTAGCGTAAGACAATTATACATGCTTGGCTTAACCATTTCCCCTGGAACAAGAGTGGGAGTTGTTTTTCCTCATGCACCAGGGATGTTATTAAAATTCATCAGTGGAGGGAAAAAAATGTTAATAAAAGCAAAACAAGAAAATGTAATTACGTTGCCCCCAATTGATAGACGCAAACGTAAAAATGGCCAAGGAGAGGAAGAATCGCCACTTTGACATTCTCTGCGTGGTTCGATATTAATGGCTTTTCTTTCTGACGCCGACTTGCTGGATAATTCGGAGAGCACGTCTTCCTTTAACGACAAAATAAATGATTCACCGTGGTGGTTTATTTGTGCAGTGCGGTGTCTGGAGCGAAAGGTGAGGGTAATGGCGGCTGCGGTATTTATTATTATTATTGTTGTTGTTGTTGTTTAGTTTAACCGAATGTGACAATGAGAGCGGAGTTAACATGGGTAATATTGCCATTTTGTGCGGCGCGGTCTCCTGCTCGGGCCCAGCTGGGGTTCGACTCTAATTCATCGCTGTATGGTGGGATAAGCACAGCTGCTCTGGGGGCCTTTACAAATGTAAAGAAGCTGTCAGTGTTTGTTTCATCAGGCGTACAACTGATGAGCCCCAGTCCAGAAATCCACTGCAGTGTGTGGCGAACAAAAAAAAGAAAAAAAAAAAAAAGAAACCAGAAACAAAATAGCGTGCGGCTGAGGCCTCGTGAAGGCCGGCCCAGTCCTGCGGCTTTAAAATTTAAATGCGGGTCCCTTTGCCGGGCCTTGTGGATGCTGTTGCGTTTTACGCCGGAGCTCGACTGCGCTTCATTTAACCTCATGTTTTAATGCAAATGGTCTTTAAAAAATTTTTTTTGTGTGACACGGCAGAATTTAGTCCTCAGGAGGACCCGCGTTGGAGTTGCTTGACAAGATTGTTTTTTTTTTTGGCGGGGGGGGTTTAAAGATCTGTTTGAGTTCATCTCCGGTCTCCCCGAAGGACACACTGCAATGTTTGGAGCAGCATTCTGATAAAACGAGTCCAGGGCTAGGGGGGCAGCTTCGTTTTGGATTCGGTTTGTCAAGTGCAGACAGCTTCCTATAAATGCCTGTCAGATAATTGCATAACATTGCGTAGTGTGCAGCTGGCTTCCCTCTAATCTCACAAAATACTCGTTACAGTTCTGTGGCTATTCTGGTGAACTGTGCAGTGTCGCAACAGTCCAGTTATCAGGAGTTGACTGTACTCATGGCAGCCTAACTGAAAATGACTGGATTTTTATGTTGTGGGTGATAAAGAATTATCCAGTTTAGGGTGGCTCTGTGCGTGAGCTGTTTCAGAAGCAGTCTGTATTTCAGCATGTGAGAAAAAGGCTGCAGAGGACTTAAGTCAGCAGTACAATTGTGGGATAGCCGATCTCTTGAGGGGAAAAATTCCAAAGGTTACTATATAGTAGGATAAATTAATTTATCAACATTAGAAAATTCAGCAAAACCGAACAGCAATAGGTTTTCTTCATTGTATTCTTTAATTTAAGTAATAATTTTGAAAAGGCCACGGTTAAGGCATAAACCGTAAGCTTCCCCATTATTTTATAGAACTGTCCTACCCACATAATGCATTTTATCATCACTGAAGAAAAAAATTGGGAGATTTTCGTTTACAAGTCCATGAAGTAGCAGGAATTAAAAACAAGCTATACGTTTATTTGATTCGTGATGACATCCTCAGTTCCTTAAGGCGTACCAGCTCCACAGACCATGCGTGCTGTGTTAAGCACCACGGGTCGAACAAGGGAAGTGGTTGTTTGGACGAGCCTTTGAAATAATGTTCCTACATGAAATTAACCTTTTTATTTCTTCTTTAGCCTATCTCATGCTCATGCTAGTTTGGTTATTTTCTAGGGTGTTTTAAAATTGCAATAACATATTTTGGCCTGTGAGTTGCAAGTTGGCGTTAAGTTGTTCTGTGACCCAGTTCGACCCCCCCCTCCCACAGACCACAGTATAGGAACTGCTGGTTTGGTCCACGGAGAAAGAGATCTCCGAGCAGCAGGCTCAATCGGCAGACACAGCATATGCTTTTACCGTTTTTTTTCGCGCTATAGTTTCTCGCTGCTTTCCCGCGTCCGCAGAAAGACGACGCTCCTCTTCGCGGCGTGACCGACTGCGCTGCGGAGGTCAGTTAGGCCCGCGCTAATCCGCGGCGGCTGCGACTTTTCCCTTTATTGTTTTACTGCCTCGCGTTTGTTATGCAATTCACCCTTCTAGCCGTCAGCATTTATTATTGCACAAGCTCGAGTCTCGCGCGCGGCCGTCCGGCTCGGGGGGAACGGCCTGGAAGGAGGCCGAGCGCGCTGTGCCAGCGCGGCGGTCACGCGGACGGCCTGGGGAGAGAGGCTCGCTCGTTTCTGTTCTGCGCGCACGTGAGACACGCGCACACGCGCTCGCGTCGCGTTTTCTGCTGGCTAATCTTTTGCGAGGCGAGGTTTACGTGTTCCCCCGCACTGGGTAAACAGCCAGAGGTAAACACCCAGAGGCTAGGGGGGTTGTTCATGTTTAGCATTTTGATAACCCTCTTGGTATCCGAAGGAAATGGATCCCACAACAACATACCTCCTATGAGCAAGACCTCACACGGCCTTGGGCTTCATGAGGCCCTGGAGTCGCTTATGCAACACTAGTAGTGGGTTAATTGCAAACTATTTCTTCTGTTTGTACAAATCTTTTGGGTGAACAGAATGAACCGCATCACCTGCATTTAACGAGTTACTTGGTTTTTATTGCTCTGTGTGTCCTGCAAATATTTATTCATATTCAACTTCAGCCTTTTTGATACTGTCAAAAAATGTTTCATTTTAAATAAATGTAATCTAGTGGACTGAGAAGTTTTATTGTTGCCAATGTATCTCACGATAAAGACATGATATGCAACATAAAAATTCAGAGAGAGAATTCTCCATTTGATTGCGTAATTAAATTTTAATAAAATAAATATAATCTTAATATAATCAAAATAAGATGGAGGATACTTTGAAAAATCATGTCAGATAAAATACATATTGCCTAGAGATTTAAAAACTTGTCTCAGTGTGCAGACCTGTGCATGGAGTCAGGGCTGAGCATTAAACAGAGCACAGTCGAGGTTACAAAGTGAGAAGCGGGTTTTGAAATGTAACCGTGCTGCACATCATCTGGCTGGCAGCATAGGCTCTGCCACCGCGAGGAAATGCTGAACGAAACCGCGGTCCGCGCGTCTGTCCCGCTGAGTCATTCTCAAACGAAAGGCCGACCGAGCGAAACTGCGCATGGATCAGCGGAAAAAAGAAAAAAATCTTCACGCGGAACTGAATCAAACCGCTCCGGTCGCCGGAGGGAACTGAGAACCCGCCGCCAGCGATGAGCGGGACCCGAAAGGTCTCGCTCACGAGGACTCACGTCAGGGATCATCGCCGCCCGCTTCCGGAGAGGAGCGGGGAAGACGCCGACGTGTCTTCGTGGCGTCCGCCCTCCTCTCGGCTGACCGTTTTTTACGGTTGTCGCGGAGGGAGCCGCCGCGGTCCAGCGTCCGCCCCGCAGATCCGCGAACGCGTTCCCAGTACCGGAACGCAGCCAGCGGTCCACAGGCGGTCAGGCGACGCCTCGCCTCTGCGGCGTGCCACGCAGCTGACCTGATTACAGCACACCGTTACTCTAGTTCTCTGTTTGGTACATTTTGCTCCTGCCTAAGGTGTTTGGTTATTTGCTCTGATGTGTTGTCTTAATGATGGCTGTACAGTACGTGCCTGTGATCCACGTGTTGTGTGAACGCGGACTTCCCCTTTCGAGTGGTACGGCAGCGTCTCGGCCACCTTAACCAAACCGGCCAAGTTGCAAAACACCATTAACAGGAGGAGGAGCCTTACTTAAGCTGGGCTCTTCAGTAAGACTCCGCTTGTCAGCAGCATTGCTGCGTGTGCTGGGTAGATAGTGGAAATGGTCCAGTCGAGAGACACGTTACAATTGTGGGTGTGTGTGCGTGTGTGCGTGTGTGTGTGTGTGTGTGTGTGTGTGTGTGTGTGTGAAAATTGAGCTTTATATAGTTCATTCTATTTAATTAGGTAAGCAGGAAGAAAAAAAACATAAAGGTTAACGAAATAAATATGTTTAAACTACTCTTTATGAATAGTAATGGAAAAGGGGTACTGCTGCTGGGCAACTACGCCGTCGATTTCTTTAAAAACCAAAATAATGAAGAAATAGGACGACCAGACTGACTAATTAATAGCGAGCACCCTATAACCTCTCCGGATCGATATCTCAGAAGTCAGACCAATAAAGGGACATCTCTTGTGTACATTTTGTGTTTGATATTTTGATTTATAGTAATGGCGGTGGGGCTGGATACACCAGCAGAGCATTATTGATTCCCGGGCCCATCTCGCGGCGGCCCTGTCCGCGCTGAAAGAGCGCCGCTGTGTTCGGCACACAATCAATGTCATCACTCACCCCGTTATACTGCGGGGCCCGGGGGCCGAGGGGATACCAATTGCCTGTCGGCGGCGCGCGCGAACGGAAGCGCTACATTTCGCCCCGTCTCCCGGTGGCAAAGCTCTTAAACCGGCGGGAGAGAGTTGATTCGGCGGGATTTCCACCGGCTTTGCCGCGAGCGTATTTATTGTAAAAAAAAAAAAAAAACCCCTCCGGGCCGGGAGGAACGGACCCCCGTCCGACGTTCGCCTTCGCTCGCTTTTTTTTTTTTTTAGTATTTTTTCCCAGAGCGCCATCGGAAACGTAGCGCTCTTCCCCGGTTATCTGTGCTGCGGACGGATCCAGAAGTAGGGCGGCTATAGCTGTGCCTGCCCGTAAACGTGCTTTTTTTTAGGCCCTTCGTTCTGAGACTGGGGCGGGGCTGCATTCCGCCTAGCCTCCTTCACAAATGTCTGACCGCACTAATGAATAGGACCGAAGGTATCGTGTGGGATGAGCGTACCGTGCTCCTTCCCGATGGCAGCATCTTGTTATCGAATGCTCAGGCAGGTGGATGTTCAGTGGCGGTATCCTGGAGCTTGGTCGTCACTGCAGTTTCCTTTAAACATAAAGACGAAGCATTCTGTGCAATTATAGGTTTTCTACTGAAAGTATAAAATAAAAACGCATACACGGTATCACATTGCTTCTGCAGAAGTTCTCGTGAATAATAGTCACCTTTTCATGAGCTCATTGTGAGCCTAGGATGTGGCACATGCATCTCTTCTTAGTATTACGTGTGGCTTCTTTTGATTTTAGTTTACCTGAAAGACACACTCTGGGTAACCTTCCCCCCCCCCCTAGTGAAAGTCTACAGTCTAATCTACTGACTTGTGTTTTGTCCAAAACTAAGTGTCAAGTCTTCTTTCAATTTTACCCCTATTAATTTTGAATGCCTGACTATTTTTGTTTGCGCTCGTCACTGTGGCCTGCTCTGTCAAATTGGAAGAGTGCAGACAAGCACACGCTCTTGTCAGACACTCTCCCCCCCCCCCCCCCCCCCCCCCCGTCCCCCGCACTCCTCCAGTTAAGTTCTCGAGCATCAGGTCGGAGGAAGATGTCGCTTGTGCAGTTTACGCAGGAAGCCCGTTTGACCAGAGGGGGGTTTCTGGTGCATGATAAGACACGAGCATCCTGCTGACAGATCCCTTCCTCCCACAGCCGACGCGGCCACGGTCCAGACTCCGCTCGCCAGAATAGCGCCTTAACAGGATGAGCCAGCAGGGCAGCCGCAAGCCTTCCGTTCGATGGCAGCGCCTGGGACGATGTTGGGCATTGTTAGATTAAACGGTGCCCTGAGTGGTGTGCCATTTTTGACTGCTGTGACAGTCGTTTCGGTAACCGGTCCTGTGTTGAAGCCTGCCAGCGTTCCTGTTGACGACTCGTCTGCAAGAATCCGTTAGCGTTCTTGCTGTATGCCAACATGGCGATGTGGCGGAAGCTGGGTCGCAGCAGGTTATCTTTTTTGGCTAAATATCTCTGCTTGATCGCTCTCCATCCTTGCAGGTGTCACACCTCTGCTATTCGCACTTGACTCATAATTCTACAAGCGCCAGGCCGTCTGCCGCTCACTGGGGGAACCAATCATTTTGCAGCCGAATGATCTTTTTGGTTGTGGTTTTGCTGGGGGGTTTTTGCCGGTTGACTTTGTATTGTGGGCTAATGGTAATGGTAAATGGACTGCATTTATATAGCGCTTTTATCAATCGGTCTTACCTCCTGAGCTGTGTCGCCCCATAGCTAATGTGGCACCGGGTTCCAGTTTGTGATTGGGAGCACGAGCACTCGATTAACAACATCTGCAGACCCTGAGCCAGACTCCTCTCGGCCCAGCCCAGCGTGTGTGTGTGGGGGTGGGGTGTGGGGGGGGGGGGAAGGGCGCATCGAACGGTGCTCCGTCTGAGTCTCACTGGGCCACACAGCCGGGGAGTCTGGTACCTTGTAAACCCAGGGACAGGAGCCAAGGCCCAGCATGCAAAGCTGCGTCTGGCCCTGGATCAAGTGGCAGGTCTGAGTGGAGCGCTCGCAGCAAACCTGGGGCCGTGTCCCGGACAGACTTAAGCGGATAGAAATAATTAAATCAAACGCATGGCCCGGGTGGAATTTCACCCTCTCGAGCCCTTCCTTGGTCTTGGCTGATGTTGGAGAAGGTTTTGTAAAGCGACCCAAAATGTAATCACTTTCTACAGCAGCGTTCGCGTGCTCTCCGATTCAGGTGGCTGGGTTCGTGTCCCAGGACAGGGAAATGCACATTTTTATAGTCACCATGCAGAGCTATCAAACAAACTTTTTTTTTAATAGTTCATAATAAAAATGAGAAGGAAGTTATAGGCGCTAAGCTCTAGTGACATGAAATTTAAATAACCCTTTTTTTAGTCGATAAAAAGAAACATGGCTTTTGTGGGCAAATAAATTTTTTTAAATTGCCTAAAGAAAAAGGTTGCTATAGTGACCAAAATGTGCTTTTTAAAGCACCGTGTCATCAGTGGGGCCTAGCCACCCTGTTTCCATAGCAACTGCTGTAGCACCAGAATGGAGTGTCTTTCAGGCTTTTCAGATTCGGCACTTCAAGTGTCTCAACATAGTGGAGCATTGAAATGGTAAGAAAATTTGACTGTTTTGGGTTAGAATAAAAAGAAAAAAAAAAACAATGCGGTTGTTCACTTATGAACTTGGGATCCCCAAGATTGTAGTACAACAGATTAAAAAAAAAAAAAACAGGGTGATTTAGTGTTGCGTACAGCAAGTTTGTGACGTCCAGTTCTTTCCCCCAACACACACACACACACACACACACGCTGAAAGCATTTTTTTTAAATCATGACTAAGCATATAATTATAATCTGGCCCATGCCCTTGGCTTGATGGATCGCTCCTGTTACCCTAATGATGTTTTTGTAACAAAAAAAAAAAGAAGTCGGAGCCCCAAATCAGGACGGAGAGTGTTCGGTCCTGATAAGTCGGGCTGCTGCCAAGGTAATTTGTTTTGCCGCGGACTCTTCCTGCTCTGCCTCGGCCTTTGTGTCTACCAGACGCGGCGTGAGTTATGCCACCTTTTTTCTGCTCTCTCTCTCTCTCTCTCTCTCTCGCTCTCGGCACCAAGGTCAGGCCGTTTCGCCTCTGTGCAGCTGCACGCGATTCCAGCCGCTTTGCTGGCGCGTCGCTCGACAGACAAAACTTTATTGGACTGAGAGACCCCGGGGACTTCAAAGCTTTCGCTCGTTACCCAGAAGCGCAGCGACATGCGCTAGCGTCACGTGGCCCGCTCTGGAAAGAAAAGAGCTGTGCGTGTGTAGGCAGTCGGCCCGGAAGGTGAGGTGGAATAGTTTGACTAGGCCCGCCGTGCAGGCCTACCTGCTCAGCAATCTAATCTGTGGCTCTTCTGTTACTTTTCCCTTGCGTTATTTAAGAAATATGCTTTTACAAGGTGCTGTATAAGTTTTTATTTATATATTTTTTTGTTTTAAAGGTTTTTTTTTTAAATGCCTTTGCTTAACCTAGGAACCCCTAACGCATAGCTTAAATATTTTCCTTCTGCGAGCATCAAAGCTATCTTTGATCACAGGGAAGGAACCTTGAAGGGGTTTTTTTTTTTTTGCTGCTGGTTTTCCCCCCCTGGTAGAATTCAGAAAGAGAGCAAACTTTTTACTTATGTCGGCCAAATTTTTCTCATTGTGACAAAATTGCCACGTTTTACAAGGCACCTGATAAATCGGTAAATAGCCGGTCAGCAAATTAATGCAGACTCTACGGAGTCGATGCAACATGGATCTGAAATGTAGCTACTTTAAGTACAATATAGCCTAAATATCTCTCAGGCTAACATTTTGAAGCGGGCCAGTATCAGCGAGTGAGATCTGTCCAGCCTCTCCTAATCTGTGTTTAGATACAGGGTATGAGAGGACACTAGTGAGGTGGATTTAAGGTGTGAAAAGAGATTAACGTGGCCTGTAGTCCCCGCGGTTTAGGCGGTATCAGGTAGCCCGGGGGACGAGCGCTGTCGTGCTACCGTTAGCATCGGCTGCCCTGTCAGCACCCTGGGTGTACTCAGAAGGCCTTCTGAAGGATTTAGACTTTTTTCTGCCCGCTTATTGTGAGTGGCAGAGAACTGGTGACTTTTTTTTCCAAGAATACAGAAACTCCAGATGTGTCATACTGTAACCCCGGGTTCGGCTGAAATCGCTCGGCGTCACGGTGCTTCTCGAAATGTCATTTCAGACAATTTTTTTTTTTTTTGCCGCCACGCTCGTTCTTGGTACTGTGTGGGCAGGCGGAAAGAGCGAGGGGGAAAGAAAAACACGGTCGGCTTCCTCTCTTCACCCGGCTTTGTTATGGAGCGCGCCCGGCTCGCCGGAGGTGGACTCTCCACCGGAGAAGGCGCACCTTTGTCCATCTCAGAGCTGTCGGTGCTTGTTGTAAGGGAAAAAAAAAAAAAAAAAACATTCCAAGATGGTCACAGCAAAATGTCAAGACGGGAAGGTTGTTGGCGCTCATCCCACAGTTGATGGTGCAGCTTTAGTGTGTGTGTGTGTGTGTGTGTGTGTGTGTGTGAGACGTCTTGAGTATTGTCTCACTCTGCGGAGTGCCTCCCGGTACATTAAAGCCTCGCGCGTCTGAGGCGGACAGGTAGAGTGGCGGTTAAGTGGACGGATTCCGTTTCAGAGCCGCTTCCTGTGTCTCCTCTGAGCTCTCTTTGAGGCGGGGGTGGGGGGCGGGGGGGCGTTAGGGGGGCGGGTGGAGCAGGGGGGCGGGTGGAGCGGGGGGGGGGGGTGGAGCAGGGGGGGGGGGGCGGGTGGAGCGGATGAATTCATCTTCTGCTCTTTGTTTCCCCTCCGTCTTCCTTCCTTCGGGTCTGACTTAACGGTTTCTCCCGCGTCGCCGTCGGCTTCCTCGTTCCGGACGCAGCCGCGCGGGTCTTCGCTCTTTATCCGTCCTCTTCCTCCTCCCCCGTTTCAGCCCCCCCCCCCCCCCCCCACCAGGATTAGCGCTGTGGGAAAACGATGAGACGCGGCCACCCTTTGAAGCCAAGCAGATGTGTTAATGGCCTTTAATTCACAACTGGCTGGCAGGAAGCCTCCCTCCCCCCCGTCGGTGCCAGTCTCTCTGTACCTGGGAGTTCCTTCTCAGCACCTTTCTCGGAACAGCCGGCAGGGCCGACGTCGCCCGAGCGCTAATCTTTCTCTTTTTGTTTGCCGCGCCGAAGGTTCAAGGGTCAGGCGTGAGCGTCACTTTCGCCCCCGGCCGATTTCCAAGCGTCTAGCGCGTGAGAAACTTTCCTCAGGCAAACGGTTTTCACACCCTGGTGCGATAACGGACTCCGATAGCGCGCCAGGATGCAGGGTTTTCCATCGTCCCTCCCTCTCCCTTTATATCGCGTCGCTGTGTGATGGTGCTCGTTAAACTGGCTATTGTAGCAGCCCGATGCCTTTCTCTGTCTTATAGCATCCTGTCACGACGGCCTTTTGCATTCAAATTCAGGTTGAGGACAAAGCTCCCTAATTTTGCCTTGCAAACCTTCCCCCCCCATCAAAGCTTCAGGTAAAGAGTCCAGTTTGGGACAGGTCTGGGCCCGCCGCGCCTCGGACGGCCTGAAAGCCCGGGGAGGCCTCTCCGCTCGGCTCCCGCATCTGGCCGGCTGTCTCTTTAATTCGGCTGTTGAATTTATCGCCCCCGGACCGGGCTCCTAATCTTATCTCCGCGTCTGTTTGCGTTGCGTTTGCGCTCACCGCTCTCACCTCGCTTCGCTCCCGAGCTCCTGCCGCCGCGGCTCTCTACGTCGCCCTCTCCTGCCCGGCCGCGCCCTGCTCGGCTGCAGCAGGGCCGTAGAGAAGCTGGCCGCCGTGGGAACTGTTCTCTTGTCAGTGTGTGCACACTGTGGGTCTCCAGGACGTGTGTTCTGTTTATATCTGCTCTTGTGGTTTGGCAGTAGGGGCGAAAGGCATTTCTGCTTTCACTGCAGGTTATGACAGGAAATGATTCCAGTGCGGAGCTCACACACACACACACACACACACACACACACACACACACACACACACGTTAGCCTTAACAGAAACTTTATGGGCCCTACTCTGTTCAAAAAGGGAAAAAAAAAACCCCTTAAGTACTGCCGCTAGGCTGTTTGCCAGGCCGCGAACCCACAACAGCCCACGAGCCTTCGCCAGTGCGTCAGTCGCCGCGAAGCGCGGCGTTCGGGACCTCTGAGCCCACCGGCGCCCCATTCCTGCATTTTCAGCTCGAGCGGAGCTGCACAGTGAGGACCGCCCTCCCCAACCCCCCCTCGAACCCGGCGTGGTGCTCTGTAAGGCTGCCAGCAGACCACCCCCCCGCGGCCTCTCGTGCCTGTATGAGCGCCCGTAGAACAGAGCCGTAATGGCGCACCGCGTGCTCCCGGTTGCCGGATGCCCCTGTGTTAGAGGGCACGGCTTCGCAGGCTGTGCCAGCCAGTCTCGGCCTGGACCTTGAAGCCGCCTGCCAAGCTGAATCAAAAAGCCCTTCCTGAGCTCCCCACGCTCCCCAGCCTCCCCAAACCCAGCTCGTGCGCCGAACCCTTCTTTGTCAATTTCACACGGCTCTTGAAATATATTTTTTTTTTAATGTATGTATATTTTTAAAGACGTGTTCTTTGTGCAGGATCGTCTTGCACCTTGTGTGCGTGTTACCCTTAGGGATTATACTGTTTTTAACCGCTTATTATCTCGCAGTGCGGGTAGCTAGTCAAAACGATCTTGGCCCTGTTCCCTTGAAATGGAAATTTAATTGTGATTAGTATGTTTTAAAATGTTTTGATATTGCTTAATTTCTCACAGTAATGTTGGGAATGTGCTGTCCTCATGGCGTATAGTACATTTCACGCTGGTCAAATTTCATGTTCTTCTTCGAACAAGAAAAACTGGCCATTCCAGCATTCGTTCAACAAGTTACATTTTGTGAAGTGAGCTAATGGAAATTTTTGTTCTGGTCCCTATGGTGCATAAATTCCAGTGAGGCTTTCCCAAACTGAGCGTATTAATATTTAAATAAGCTGTCAGAGATTGATTGATGCTAAAAGCTGGAAACGTGTCCCGTTGTACTCCACTGAAGCACACAAAGGCTGCCTCAGTCTGCTCTGACTGATAGCCAAACGGGGGGGGGGGGGGAGCTGTTTGAAGAAGCCGAGTTAGGACGTCCAGTGTGTAGCGCTGTGCTGGTAAAGAGCAAGATTACCCTACAAAAAAGAGATAAATTCGGAAAATGTCTCTGTCTCTGTGTCTGTTTCTCTCTCACACTCACTCACTCACTCAGTCTCTCACACTCTCTCTCACTTCTCTCTGTCTCTAGCTCTCTCTGTCTTTGTCTTTCTGTCTCTCTCTCTCTCTCTCTCTCTCATACACTCTCTCTGTCTCTCAATCTGTTCCTGTCTCTCTCTCTCACCCCCCCCCCCCCCCCCCCAACCCCCATGTATTTGAGTGGGTCAAGGCAGTTCTGCTTTCCATACACTTTGACCTCAGTTTAACGCCCCCCCCCCCCCCCCCCCCCCGTCATGCCCTGGTGTCTCAGCCCGCACCGAGCGAACCCGTTTGGGCACAGTCGCGGCGTTAGGCGCTGCAGGTGTTTGGCCAAACGGTCAGGTCACCCATGCGTATCCTGGGCGCGCACAGTAATGTGAGCCCATCACCTTCAGTTACGCGTCTCTCCCCCTCACCAGCGCGCGCTTGAGAGAGAGAGAGAGATAACGCGAAGTTCACAGACAGTCAGCCCCGCCGCACAGTCACGGTGGGGTGTGGGGTGTGGGGGAGGGGGGAGTACGACCGCGCTACCTTTCGCTTCTGCAGGATATTAATTCGTAGATCGAGGTTTTTTCGCGCTGTTGTTGCTCACCGGTAGCGGGATTACTGATGGCTCTCGCGTCGCACGCTCCTCCTCTGCCGGGGAAACTGAAACCGAAAGGCCGCGGAGCTGCGAGGCGTGCTCTCGGGCCGAAACCTGACCCGGGGGCCGCGAGGGAGACGGCGCGGGGTCGCTGCCCGAAACGCGGGGTCGCGCCCACTCGCCGGCTGCCCTGAGCGGCGGCTAGCTAGCACCCGCAGGGTCACCCGTGAAGCCGCGAAGCTGCGAAGCTACGTTGCTGAGCCTGGATTCATCCATGTTAGTTATTAACCGTGTGTGTGTGCGTATGTGCACGTGTGTGTGTGTGGGTTTGCGTGCGTGCGTGCGTGCGTGCCTGCGTGCGGGTGGTGTACTTGCTTGGTCGTGCGTCTGTGTTCGCAATTTGCATACCTACGCATAAGTGTTTATGGGGGGTTTTTTTGAGCTTTTGTTTTGATTTCTTTTTAGAGCAGTGACATCCTCAGTAAATCAATTGTCACTTTTTTTTTTTGCTACAGCAGTACGGTTTAATGTAAACAACGTTGCGGGCCGTGATTTGATTCCAGGCTGACGATGGAGAAGTAACGTGCCGGGGTAGGCTGCTCAGTACTGTAACTTTGATTTTATATCTCCATGGCTACGGCGGGGCCTGTAATTGAATCTGGAAAGCGAGCTGACTGGAGGACGCTTCTGCCGAGGCGGTGATTGTGTTCGCCGTCACACCTCCGTCTCCGTTTCCAGCCGCTCGCTCTTTATCCGGCCCGCGTTCAGGCGCCGGCTGCTAAGCGTCGACGTACGGAGCGCAGGGACGATACTGAGCAAACAGTGGGTTTTCATCAGCGACGATTCTGCGTATAACTCCTCGAGAGACAGAGACAGAGACAGAGACAGAGACAGAGACAGAGACAGAGACAGAGACAGAGACAGAGACAGAGACAGAGACAGAGACAGAGACAGAGACAGAGACAGAGACAGAGACAGAGACAGAGACAGAGACAGAGACAGAGACAGAGACAGAGACAGAGAGACTGTTAAAGGATAGCCATCAGAATCTTTGCGTAAGCTCTCTGTAGTGTTCTGCGAAGCGAACTGCGTTTGACTGACAGCCTCGAGTGCTTTTGTCAGCAGTTTGCCGCTTTCACACGAAGGATCGTGACGCTAAATGGAACATTATCTAATTTTGTGTAAAAAAGCCAATATATTTGTTCTTGGCTTTACTTAAAAAAATTTGCTCCCGCTTTGTGTTTTAACCACGACCCGAACACCGTTTACATTAATGCATTAACCCGTTTAATGCAGTGGCACAGAACAGTTAAAATTTCTTTAGATTGTCAGACAGCACAGCCACGGCACTTTAATGGTGTCAGTGGACGTGGAGAACTGAAATGAGCTGAAATGGAGAGGGAGTTTTTGCTGGCTTTTTATGGTAGCGGTATTTTGTTTATAGAGGGGATTTTTTTTGCTGGCTTCAAACGTTTTCAGTGTTCTGCTCTGAGCTGGACAGGAACAGCGGTTGTTAAAGTGGAAGAAGGTAGCCTAAATCTTAGCCACATTTATGCGTGTCCTAATAAAGCGGGACATTCGAAGACAGGATGAAAAGCCATCGAGAAAAGTGTAGCCCAATGAATATAATTTTTTATTTTTTAAACGGGACCAGGAAAGTCTGCCCTCCTTTCACGTTTTTTGTGTTGTTCGGGCCAGGTTGAGAGCAGAGAGCGGGTAGCCTAACTGACGCGGCGGGAATTTGAACCCGTGCCTTGCGCGGGAGAATCGCGCCCGACGCGACGTACGTGCGCTACGGTCTGCTCCGCACGTCCCCGACGCTCGCGCGGGCTTCTGAACACCAAACCGCTATCGAGCGAAGGGGCCCTCGCTGCTTAGCGCTATTTCGGGCGCGCGGAGGCCAGGCTCACAGGCGTGTGGTTTTTAAACGCCCCGCGTTCGCGCGGCGGACGGTGGGCCGCGAGACACGCGGCTCTGCCGGGCTCCTGCTAACACCTCCGCTTTCTGAAGGGGGCCCCTCTCTCTCTGTTTTGTCGCTACGCATATGGGGGGCGGGGGTGGAGAAGTGGGGGGGGGGGGGGGGGGGGGGGGCGGCAGGCCTGAAGCAATGAGTGTTAAAAAAAGGGCGGGGGTGATCCTTGATCCCGCCCCCGCCCCCCCTGCCCCCCCCACCACCATCCCTTGCCCTGACCCCGTAAGAGCGAAGCAGGGACCAGTGCACTAGAGTGAGGAACCGGTCCAGCAGAAAACAAAAAAGGTGAACTAAAAACACGCCATCGGTCACACCCAGAGGTGGTCTGGTGGCAGGCCAAAACGAGAAAGGGAGACAAATGGAGGATGTAGTCCCAACACCACACTTGCAGTCTCCCTGATTTATTTTATCTGTGCGCACATAGACCATGTTTCAAAACAGAAGGATCTTTGTGGGGACGGGGCTGTGTGTGCGTGCTCGAACAAAACGAGTCACGTGTGGCCCGGAAGTGTGTGCCAGCTCTAGTTCTGCTCTTTGAAGTCAGTCCTGTTTGGTGTGTATGTGTGTGTGTCTGTCTGTGTGTTGTAAATGTGTGTGTTGTAAATGTGTGTGTGTATGTGTGTCTGTCTGTGCGTTGTAAATGTGTGCATGTGTATGTGTTGTAAATGTGTGCGTGTATGTGTGTCTGTCTGTGTGTTGTAAATGTGTGTGTGTGTGTTGTAAATGTGTGCGTGTATGTGTGTCTGTCTGTGCGTTGTAAGTGTGTGTGTGTTGTAAATGTGTGTGTGTGTATGTGTGTCTGTCTGTGCGTTGTAAATGTGTGTGTGTGTGTGTGTTGTAAGTGTGTGTGTGTGTATGTGTGTCTGTCTGTGCGTTGTAAATGTGCGTGCGTGCGTGTGTGTATGTGTTGTAAATGTGTGTGTGTGTGCGCGTGTGTATGTGTTGTAAATGTGTGTGTGTGTGCGCGTGTGTATGTGTATGTGTTTTAAATGCGTGTGTGCGTGCGTGTGTGTATGTGTTGTAAATGTGTGTGTGTGTGCGCGTGTGTATGTGTATGTGTTTTAAATGCGTGTGTGCGTGTGTGCGTGTTTTAAATGTGTGTGTGTGCGTGTGCGTGTGTATGTGTTTTAAATGCGTGTGTGCGTGCGTGTGTGTGTGTTTTAAATGTGTGTGTGTGTGTTGTAAATGTGTGTGTGTGTATGTGTTGTGTGCGTGTGTGTTTTAAATGTGTGTGTGTGTGTGTGTGTGTGTGTGTGTGTGTATGTGTTTTAAATGCGTGCGTGCGTGTGTGTGTGCGTGTCGTGTGTGTGTGCGTGTGTGTGTGTGTGTGTGTGTGTGTGTGTATGTGTTTTAAATGCGTGCGTGCGTGTGTGTGTGCGTGTGTGTGTGTGTGTGTGTGTGTGTGTGTATGTGTTTTAAATGCGTGCGTGCGTGTGTGTGTGCGTGTCGTGTGTGTGTGCGTGTGTGCGTGTCGTGTGTGTGTGCGTGTCGTGTGTGTGTGTGTGTGTGTGCGTGTGTGCGTGTGTGCGTGTCGTGTGTGTGTGCGTGTCGTGTGTGCGTGTCGTGTGTGTGTGTGCGTGTCGTGTGTGCGTGTCGTGTGTGCGTGTGTGTGTCGTGTCGTGTTCTTCCCTTTGTTGCAGCAGCCTCGGCTGGCTGGGGCTTCGCTCTTTTACTGGTCGTTTCCTTCCGGCAGAAACGCAGACTGCCCTCCCACCGGCGCGGGGTCAGCGGCCAGGGGCCCTCGCAAGGGTCCGCCTCCTGCAGGGGTGGGGCGTGATGTGTATGTGTATGTGTGCGTGTATGTGTGCGTGTCTGTGTCTGCATGTCTGTGTTTGGTTTCTATTTAAGTTCAGGGTGGGAATTGCCCAGGAGACCATCTCCTTGACACACTTCTGTGCAGACAATCGACTGGGGCGAACTCAAGAAAATGGAGAAGTAACGATTGCAGCGTTGCTGAGTGTCTTTAAAGAGTTAAACCTGAAACTGCAGGGGGAGAGAGAGCGAGTGAGAGAGAGAGAGAGACAGAGAGAGAGACAGCGAGAGAGAGCGAGAGAGAGCGAGAGAGAGAGAGCGAGAGAGAGAGAGAGTTCAGCGCTCTGCCGGGGGAGAGCGAACAGCATGCTGCTGTTGTTTTGTGGGGGTGGGGGGTGGGGGGGGGGAGTAGAAGGCGGAGCACCGGGTCTCCTTGGCCCAGACCAAAGCCTCCTGTCTTGGCTCCCGGCCGTCTGATTGGACGGGCCCTGTTGTGGGGAACAAAGTGCTTTTGATGAGCGAATTGCGAATCCTTTAGCAGTGTAATCGGACTCTGGGGGTCTCCCCGGAGCATTGTCCCGCGTTTAAATGGCTAATAAGAGCAGGAGCAGGAGCCCGGGATACCGCCGCGCCGCTCCAGATAGGCTCGACGAGACGGAAGGGGAAAATTTGCGCGGCCATCTGTTTCTCCCTTCTCCTCCTTTTTGTATCCGCGTTAAAGCTCATAAGTGATTTCTCCCCTTATCTGGCTGGCTGCGGTCTGAAGGCCCGCTCGCCCCGGAACGGGAAGACATGAATAGAGATCAGTGTGTAATAAAATCAATGGCACTACAACGGAAATGGAGTTATAATGCTCTCCATCAATAAAATATTGATCAGGATCACAGGCGGGTCCTGGAGGCATTCTCTCTCTCTCTCTCTGTCTCGCTCTCTCACTCTCTCTCTCTGTCTCGCTCTCTCTCTTTTTTTTGTGCGGCTGGAATCGTTATGTGCTTTCAAGTCAAACGCGCTTCCGCGCCTGGGCCGGAGTAGAAGTCGGGCTAGTCGGCCTGCTTATAGACCCATGGCACCGCTATTGCCAGGTCCCACTTGGGGGGGGCCTCCAGGAGCTTGAGTCTTCCGGCGTGCTTTTGCTCAGGCAGTCCAGCATGATCTATGTTTTTCGTGTTTTGCAAGTAAACTGGCTTTGTGGACATTTCTGACATTTTTTTTTTTTAAATAACAGTTTTCCACATACGCCCACTTTGCCGGTCAAACAGTGCATCTGGCTTTTGATAGTTCTTGTGCCGACTTAATTGTATTTGCATTTCACGAAAGTTCAGAAATGTCAGGTGACTTTCAGTAGGAGGGGAAATATGGCGAAATGACGCCGCTGCTGCTAATGTTCATTGACGCTAATTATGGGCTAGTGTACCCGTAGGGCCTGAACAACTGGCACATCTGCTACAGCTACCTCAGAATGCCTCGAAAGGGAGGTTTACTTTTCCCAGCTGACAGCTGTTTGCCCTCACGCTTTTAAGCCTTGCCTGTATAACGCGCTGAATGGGTTAAATGTGAAATAATTTCGCCGTCGGACTACGAAAGTGGAGCAGACAAGAAGTCGCGCGGCCAGACGGAGGTGACGGGGGTAGCCGGGCGCTGGGAGGGGGCTGGAGCGGCTCTCTTTCCGTTTCGTTTGGTTCCTGTTCCTCGTCGGGGCGCGACTCTGGCGGGGCCTCGCGGCGAGCCTGGCGGGGGACCTTGGCGGGGGACCCGAGGCCGAGCTGTGGAATGCCTTTGTGCCGCGGCCGCGATAGCCATCGCCCCCCCCCCCCCCCCCCCCCCCGGCCGGCCCCATGCTAATCTGCTCTGCCGGCGGGGAACCCTGCTGCCTCTCTATTATTAGCCCTTCTAGAATGTTCTACTTCCTGCCGTCTCAGGGAAAGTGCCCAATATTAGTCGTTTTTCTTTTTTTTTTCCGAAATTGAGTCGAGAGTACTTTTGCCGCTGTTACCGGAATCGATACGCGCGGGAAGAGTCAACAAATTTCCCCCGACTCCGTGTTTCATGGTTTTAGGGTTTTAGCGTTTTCACCAGACGGCGAAAAAAAAAAAGTCCTTCGCCGAGCCTCGCGGGCGTCGCAGAATGAGTGCAGCCGGCGTCGCTTCAGCGCACAGGAGTTTTTCCTCTCCGTGTGACTGTTGTGGGGGACTCCCCCCCCCCCCCCCCCCCCCCCCCCATGTGACCGTGCCCCAAATCCGCTGGGGCGGGGCCTGTGGGCCCGCGTGGCCGCGGAAACGGGGAACGCGGAAAAGCGCGGTCGCATCGTTTCCAGATGCCCCGGTCGGTTTTTTTTTTATTTTCTTTTAATTACTCAGGCGTGTCACGGTGAGGAAGTGAACTGCGTCGGCGTGCAGGAACTGCTGCTTCACCCTGCTGCCGCTTTTTTTCTTTTCTTTTCTTCTCTTCTCTTCTCCTCTTCTCACACGCGTCACCTCCGCGTCGGCCGCCGCGTTTCCGTCAACCCCCGGCCTGGTGTTACTGTAACCCGGCAACCTCCGCTGTCTCCACGAGCGAATCCGGCGCTTTGGGGGGCGGGGCTCCAGGGCCCCCCCCCGCCGCTGTAACGGAGACGTCCGGGTTGCCGAGGGGACGGCTTCGCCTCGGTCTGGAGGCCGCGCCCGGTCGTCAGGGGGATCCCCTTCCGATCTCCACCCGCCGGGCCTTCTGGGTGCCGGGGATATTTCTCCGATGTCCTGGTCCGTGAAGTGAAAGATCTCCCCTCTCCTGAACCCCCCCCCCCCTGCATTCACAGCTTGTCTGCTAGGTGTTAATGGTCGTCTCGAACTTCCCCCGATTGTGCCGTCAGCAGGCTCTGCTTTAAAAATGCGACCGCTTGCTTGGAGGCGTGCCAGAGCTTACAGCCGAAATGAATTTTGCAGCTGTCGACTTTCCTTGCCCCCCCCCCCCCCCCCCTTTTAAAAGGGGAGGCTTGGGTAGCGTCTGGGTTGCGTTTTTAGAATGTTCTACGTTTTGCGGACAGATAATAATTCAGATATCAAAATATCAGCTTCTGGGAAGATGAGCTCAAGGAAGGAGGTGTGTATGATTGAGGTGACAGCCACCCCTCTCTCATATTTGCTCATGAGGCTGAACCACCATCTTGGAAATTCATCTGGTGGGCTGTCATTAACAGTTCAGATTATGATGATGAAAATCTAAAATCCCCCCCAATATTCTTGTTATTTTCAGCATTATTCCTTGCTGTGACAGTTTGATGCTTTGGGTCTAGTCTACACTGCAGAAAAATGAACGTTCTGTGAAAATGTAGAGGGGGACACTTTTTTTTTTTGCCGCTGAACGCTTCAGTTTCTGTGAGAAAATAAATCTGGTAGATCTGATCCATTATTCTTTTTTACGCCTCACTTTGCTGAGAGCCAGCTCTGGGCGCTTGCCTGCAGCGGGAGACCATGTGGTCGTGTGTGTTGGCACAGCACCCCTGTTCTTGCCTGGGAGAGAGACTATGTGTGTGAGTGTGTGAGTGTAAGTGTGCCTGTGTGTGTGTGTGTGTGAGAGAGATAGAGAGAGAGTGATAAAGTGGAGAAACTGTACACGCCTCCCACTCTCTTTTTGGTTTTCTATTCTGTAGTCTGTTTTTCTTAGAGCTGCCTTCCCAGGCCTGTGTGCGTGCGTGCACTTGTGTGTGTGCGTGAGTGCACTTGTGTGTGCGTGTGCGTGTCTGTGTGTGCGCTTGCAGATGTTTGTTTGTTCTTGTACGTGTGTGAGGAAAAGGTGTGGGCGGGAATGGTTTTGCTCCGTTTCATGGAAGATTGTGTGCATTTCCTCCACGTGGTTAACTGCCATTCGACAGTCAGCTCCACTTTTGATCAGTAAATGGGGGGGGGGGGGGTGTAGTGAAAATGAGACACTTGTGTATGCTTACTGGATTATAGCACCTCACACTCACTTTCTCTGCCTTCGCCTTGCCTTAAATTCCCCTTTTTTAACGCCACCATGTAGGCTAGGTGTGTTACGGGAAAATTTGCTCTGCTTCCAATATTGTGCATTCTCAGCTCAGCCATTTTGCTCTACCTTTTGCTAATGAAACTTTGAGAGTGCATCCCAGTAATGTCTGTTAAATTTAACTTTTTCCCACATGTAATTAGTATTTTTCCTTTGCCCATCTTTATTAAGGGTGTCAAATCATTGTCACCTTTGGTAAAGAAATAAGGCTGTGAAATAAACAATAAAAGTTATTAAATTTTGTGTTCAAAAATCTGTTATTTTTAAATTCTCATAAAAATGCTCAGTGAAAAGTTTTAACCAGTTGTAATTTTATTTTACGAAAGGAATTATTGGCACCCCTGGCTCCAGTGTGCATCCTCCCTTTTGGAAGGATAATGCTACTGCAATTCTTGTTCTGTGGTGTTTTATGAGATGGGATTCCTCACCCGTATGGTTCCCCATTCCTGTATGACTGCCTCCAAAATTATTAGCAAAATATGTAGGCTATTTAACAAGCCTTCTGCGTCTGACACTTTTACAGCATTAAACCGTACTGTTGACAAGTATGCTGTTCCAGGCATTTAATTTTTTCGTGTTGATCTGGTCTCTCAGTTAAAAGGACGGTATTTGAGAAGGCCCTAATGGCTGAGTATGGTCCGTGTGCTGATTTGGCTTGTTAAAACGAAGCCGGGTTCACAATCGCAGTCATTCCGCGCTGGACCCTTCTCTGCTGGCTGGCTGGGTAGCGCCGGCCCGCAGGGGGGTTCTGGCTCCAAACACGGGGATTAACCAGGAATTAGAGCCGCCGCCACCGGGGGGGGGGGGGGGAATAAAAATAAGCGGCGAGGGTTTCGGTCCGGGCCGCGACCATGTGACCACAATGCTTTAATTGTGCTTTTCTTCCCCCTGTTTAAACCTGTGGGGGGGTGGGTCGGGGGGTTGTGGGGGGCGGTGTGTGTCTGCAGGCCCTCTCTCCGGTCAGAGCCAACGCGAGAGAGAGAGAGAGAGAGAGAGAGATCAATGGATTCTCTATAAATAGCGGATGTTTGGGCCCTGTTTCCGCCAGCCTCCTTCCTGTGTGTGGAGACAGCAGTAGTTAACCTGTCTCCAGCCCCCCCCCCCGTCTGCTCCGGCCTGCTGGTGCCCCGGGAGGCTTCCCAGACAGGCGGACGACAGGACCAGCCTTCGCACTGCTCTCTCTCTCTCTCTCCCCCTGCCTCCCCCTTTCTGATTTCATGCTCTCCCGTTGCTGTGTTCTCAGCCGGGTCATTAGAAACCGGGCCCGGCGGAGACGGCGCCCAATAAGCCGTGGTAGTCGCCGCCGACAGCCGCGGTTTCGGGCGTCTGAGGGACGGTGGCTCCCGCCGCCCCCCTCGGGCGTGCCCGCAGCTCGGCGTCCCCCTCCCCGCCCACCGACCTGCTGCGCTCCTCCGCCCTCATTCGCCTGCTCATTCGCCTCCTCAAGATGGCCGCCTGCGCGCGCTCGCGCTTCAGTCTCGTGGACGCGACGGTTCCTGCGTCGCCCTTACGGATGCTCGCGGTGCGGACTCGCCCTTCCTCGCCTGGCGGGGAGGGGCCGGCGCTCTCAGAACGCCATCGTGGCGCGTTCCTGCCAGTCACGCTCCCTCTCAGACGACGCTCGTAACCGCAGGAATGGCAGGAATGCAGTTTAAGGCCAACCTGAAGGATTAACTTCTTTAATACGCTGCTTAATACTTAAATGTGCTTTTGACTGACAGGTTCCTCTTGGGCAACATTAAAGGGACAATAAACAAAAGTCTAAGACATTAAATGCCATTGTCTGTCTGATGGTGAACGAGGTCCTGGGGTTGGGTGCCACAGAGAAAGGGGTGTGTTCAGTTTGGGGTAGCCGGGTGACTGGAGTGGGGTTTGTTTTTGTTCTGTTTCGCCCCCTCTCTGCGCAGCGGTCACACAAGCTCCCCGTACCGCAACGTAACCGTCGCCCGGCACGGTTTTTTTCCGTTCCGCACGAGCGTGACTTTTCAGCGCGCGTTTTACGAGCGGGGTGTGTTGTAACAGAGGGGGCGGGCCGGAGCGTGGGAGTCCCGGCATTCCGAAACCTCCTTGAGTAAACGGGGGAGAGATAAGCCCGGCGAGAGTCTGCGTGTGCAAAGGTGAGGCCTTCTGTGGGGCGGCGGCGTTGCCCGGTTAGCGTCGGGCGCCGCGGTTAGCGTTTACGGGGATACCGTGGCAACCGCGCGGTGACTCGCTCTCCTCGGGCTCGCCCGCCGCGCCGTCCACGCTGATTTTCACCGCGTGCGCTAAACAGCAGGCCCATCAATTTTCGGTGTTCCGCGCCACCCCCTCTGTCTCCACGCCAGTTTTGGGCCGGCTCTGGTTTCCGCTCCAAAGCTCTGCCAGAGCAGGAACTGGTTCACGTGGGCAAACCCGCTTACCCACCCCGACAGGGGGCAGGGGTTCTTTTACGCGGACGCGCGCAGCGAAGGTCATCGTGGGCAAGTCGCCGCTGGCGACCGGTTTTAACCGGCGGAGACATGCCGTACTGGCTTTGGGGCGCCTGTTGCTTGTCCTCTGTGTGTTTTACTGCTGGTCATGTGCAGCTGTGCCTTGTATCCCAGCAGCAGAATTCATCCTTGCCAAGATTTCCCCTCGGTTATGTCCTTCACAGCTGAGGGAGGATGAGCAAATGGTTTGTCTGAGTCCAAATGACTCTCTCGCTCTCTCTCTCTAAAAACATCTTCAGTTTTATTTCCAGATTTTGCCAGAAAACACAAGTGCTGGCCTGTGAGATCGTGTTTGGATTAGAACGAGGGAACACAGAGGGCAGTGTGTCCCCCTTTTGGGCAGATGTGCTGTCTCAGGGCCCCCGCTGAGCCGGTCGCTGACCCTGAATCCTGGCCTGTTGTCGCTGCTCGTATTCAAAATGGCAGGGAGCCCTTTAGACAGGCCCTGTCTGTGTCTCTTTGTGTGTGTGTATTCGTTCGTGCGGTGCAGGGAAAGCCAGGCCTTTAGCTCCAAACTCATCTCTGCTGCTCTCTGAGCCCGTTTTGAGCGACACGTGGCGTAGACCTTGTCGGAAAGTAAAATCTGGAAGGAGCGCGGTACGGCTCGGAGTTCCCAACCTGCGTGTAACTCAGCCCGCCGGCAGTCTCCCAAACCGTCAAAAGGGAACGCGAGGCCGGTCGGGGATTTTAAAGAAAAGATGAGAGGGGGGTAGAGGTTTAGTTTTTGACGAGGAAGTGGCAGGAACGCGGACTGGTTAGTCACGTAGGCAGCGCTCGGCGATCGCGTCCCGCGGAGTTCCTGGAGCGCGGCCCGGCGGAACGTTTGCGACGTCCACGATCCTAAATCCCCCCCCCCCCCCTCTTCCCGCCGTGCAAGAGGCGGCCAAGGCCCGTCTGGGCTGGGTTGTCAGGGGAGACGCGGCCGATCGGGCCCGTCCGGCGTGAAAGGTCACATGGGGTCTTGCGAAGCCCAGGAGAAACGGTGACGGTCGGCCCGGCCCGGCCTACGGGAAAGAACACCTGGCCCGTTCCTGGCGCGGGGCTGCGGTGACGTCGGCGCGTTCCTCTCCTGACGTCTGATTCCACAGCTGACTCGCCGACTTTTCTCCCCTACCCGGCAGACACGGGTGAGAACCGCTTTCTGTGGGAACTGAGGCTTCCGCAGAATAACGATTACGTGGCTGAGAAACTCTGAGTCAGAGGTGCAGCCTCAGCACTCCGACGCGCAGGCCTGCTGCTGCTGCTGCTGCTGCTGCTTTGACACCACATTGACCCCGCCGGCTGATTTCAGATTTTCCAGGTCGTTCGCAACCCTCGCGCAAGCGGCTTTTACAGAACGCGTCGCGTGCGTCTTCGTATGAGCAGACGGCGGCTGTTCGGATGTCGGGTATTACCGAGCCTTTGTCGGCTCCCTCTGTACTCTCCCGGGATGATCCCGAAGTTTCCGGAAAGATCAAAGGGAGAGAGGAACAAGTCAACGCACTTCAGTGTCTGAGGACCAGAAGGTGCTTCCTACCACAGAAACCATCAAAAAAAGGTTGGGGGACTTTTTAAAATCGCCGTGGGGGGGGGGGGGGGGGCGGGTTTTAAGCCTCCGCTGGGATTGAAACTCAGGCCTGTGTTGTGGTTTGGAGAAACTTCCCTGCTTCCGTTGTTTAAGGTGTTGGCAGGGCTCGCGGGTCCCGCAGCAGTGACCTAACTTTACATGAAAGCAGAGACGCGTCCGGACCCGACGCGCGTGATGTGGGTGGGCCCTGGGTCCGGCAGGAGCCGCGGCAGACCGCGGTCAGGCTGACTAACGCGACGCGAAGGCCCGGCTGGACCGGAGACTGAGCCGGAGATTTACTCACCCGTGCGTCACACACACGTCTCCACACGTGACCGAACCTCTGGCCCGGTCGGCCGTGGCGACCGGCAGGCATCTGCTTGGAGGTCTTGCTGTTTTTCTTTCGGGGGGAATCGTTACATGCGAACACGCAAAAAAGCACTTCCTTACCACCGTTTGAATTATGGGGAGACTTGGCCAGAGGTGGGGTTGTAGGGGGGGGGGGGGATGCCACGAGAAACATCCAAGAAGAGTAACTCAAAACAGTTGCTGAAATCCTTCTCTCTCTCTCTTTTTTTTTTTTACTGCCTGAGGATTTATGGAAGCTGCCCCCCCCCACCCCGATTGCCTCCCTCCTTGCCGACGCCGAAGCGAAACGGGGCCGTCGGAAAAGGAACTTCCCCGGCTTGTTTAGCCGCGCTTTAGAGAGCGGCGTTTGGTTTACCGGCTCTCCCTTTGATCTCTCGCTGCTTCCAGAGCACAGCCGATAATTAAAAAAAGGTCAAACGGCTGGTGTAGGAAATCGGTTCTGCACGTGGGGTGCGGAAGGAGATTGCCTCTGTGGGTGGGGTGGGAGGGATTTGGGGTGGGGTGGGGTGGGTGGGGAGCAGACAGCGGGGGTACATGTTGTAATTATAGCGGCCGGAACCTGCTTCAGCAGATGAGGAGATGTAAGGAGTGAATACGGGCACTGGAGAGGTTCTCCTTTTCTGCAGTCCAGGAGCGAGGACGCGTCGCGCCTACAGCCAGGTTTTCGCTACGACCCCCCCCCCCCCCCCTCGCCCAAAACCGCCGTCCGACCCGCCCGTTGTGCGTCGGCTCCGCGATCGTAGCGTGCGTGCCGGTTTTTTTCGCCGGAAGAATTGGGAAAGACGTTGGCGACTGACTTCGCTTCTCAGGAATGTTGTCGGCGAGGAACACGAAACGAGCCCTTAATTCGCGCACATTCCCCGTCTGGCTTGACGACTCAGAAATCGAGCCATGAGACGTTTTCGCTGGGCTACAAGCGTTTCGGGTCCCGCTGCGCTCTACGCGGGAGGCCAGCCATCCTCTGGAAGGATTACCCGCTGCTCGCTGATGCGTATTAAACTAGTGCGGAAGTGACGAGGATCGAGGGATTTTGTCTCAAAGAACGGTTGGGACATTGTGTCCAAATACAGTTGACGTCCAAAACTTTGATGTCACGTTCCGGGACAGTTCTGTAGCACAGTGCTGAGAGGAGGGGGTGAATTTGATTATGCGGTAGTTCAGCAGTAGTACACCCCTTCCCCCCCCCCCTTCCCCCCCACACTGTTCCCTTAGTTGCAGACCAGGAGGCTTCCCTAGGGACAGCCTGATCGCCGCTCCATAGACCTCCCTCTGAAAGGACCTCCATCTGTTCGCAGAACTGAGTTTGGAGAAGAAGGGAGCGAGGAGACAGAGTGGGTGAGGGCTAGCACTGAGGGAGCGGAGGGGATTGGATCGCTTTCGTTTTTTCCCCTCTACTTGTGTGGTCAGCATAGCTCTTGCTGGTTGTTTTAAAAGTCCTCAGCTTGTTGATTTATCCTGGTGCTCTTGCTGGTGGTGAGCACAGACTGGGTTGAGTTGCAGGGATCCGTGTTGTCAGAGGAATGGGAGAATGCCACATGGGAAATGGAGTCCCACATCTTCACAGTGTATGGGAATTGGAGTTTTTTTCCTCCAATTACCCGTATGAAGAAGTTGGTGTAGACCACGGGTAATTTGGTCAGTGTAATAGGTTTCACAATAAGTTATATCCTTCTTTTAGATAAAATCATTGCTAATTTGTGAAAGAAAAATATATAAAAAAATCAACAGACAAATGCATCAGAATTTATCACATTTTCTAATTCCACTGGTATTTCATTCATCAGGAATCGGGTTCCATTTTAAACACCATCTCCAGTTCTGTCCTAACATTAGGCCCCAGCCCACAGAATGTGAAACACACGCTTCTTATTACCCCTTAGACGGTAACAGGAAACTAGCTCGCATTAAAAAATCATTACCTGTGCTCACAGTCTTATTGTTTTTATGTATTTGGGGAAAATAAGGGTGTTTTCATTTTTGCCGTGGATTTGAAACGCGTGCTCTTATGCATATTGATATTTTTGGTCCTCTTGTGTATTGTGGAGAGAACAAAGATTCTTCCCTTTCATGCTCGTTAAGTATTCAAGGACCGGTAATTTCTTTGGACACGGAGGCTGTGTTAAATTTAAGGCCGCATCCAAGTCCGCAACAGACAAAACAAACGCAGGATTGCGTTCAGACGATTGGCCTAAACCGTAAGGCCACAAAGAAAAAGAGGAGAATTTCGGGTTAGGTTTTTTTGTTGTTGTTCTAAACCGATCTCGCTGATTAATTTCCCTTTCTCCTACACTCATAAGCTGACACGTTCCCTGCGAAAGGAACATTTTGGTGGTATTGGGAGGCGTGATGTATAATTCATCGGATGATTAATATCCTCTTGCGGAACGTGCCGGGCTGGCCGGCGGAAGAGCTGGCGTCGGCCGTAATCCGAGCGGCCGCAGCGCCCGCAGGAAGCGCGCGCCGGGCGGCGGGCGGGCGGGGGGCATGGCCGCCCCCGGGGGGGAGAGGCGCCGGCTCCGTGCCTTCCCTCCGTTCCGCCTCGTTCTCCTCCCTCCCTCCCTCTCTCTCTCTCCTCTCCGTCGGATAATCAGGCGGGAGGCGGGCGTCTGAAAGCCGGCTGCCGTCACGGCGTCGGACGTTCCGGGGTTCGGGCGGTTCGATCCGACGCGTTAAAGCCGGTCTCTCTCCTCCCCCCCCCCCCCCTTCTCCTGCCGGCGCGGTCCTTTCGCTGAAATGCGGACTCCCCGGTGTTTTAATCAGTCGCGCGAGAGCGACTCCGTATCACGCCATCTTCCCCTCTGTCACCTGAGCGCGTTTTCCCTCCATCATTCCGCCGAGCGCGCTCTGTAGCCGCAGCGGGCCGCCTCCCCCCCCCCCCCCCCCCCCCCCCCCGCAGGTACCGCCGAGCGTACCCTCCAGTTTTTGGGAAATCTGAATAAAAAGTCGCCGTCGGTCTCTGACCGCTGCGCCGCCCGGCAGCTGCCGCTTCGCCTGAGGAGGGGTTCGCTGAAGCGCCTCCTCCGCAGGAAATGCTTCATAAAGCTTTCGTGTTCGCGAGCTGCGTTTTTTCCGATTCCGCCTCTGCCCGGCAACGGGCTGTGCTGCTCCGCGCCGCGCTCCACTCGAGAGCTGAGTAGCGTTGTAGCCGCACTGCTCGCTCTTATCGCTCGCTCTTAACTGCTCTAATGCACCGGCATCGCAATTATTTATGCCGCGCGTTCCGTGGCACCGAGGCCGGAGTCCATTACACACACTGGCTAAGGCGTTTTTCTGCCCCAAGCCGTTCTGCTTGAGTGAAGGAACGTACGGCCGTCACCTCATCTGTGCCCATGTGCATGCTGGGAAATGTGAGCAGAGACGCAGCAGACGTACTCGGGGGGGTGGGGGGTGCTTTTACACGGACACCTCACTGGTGGCTCACGAGGCTCGGCCGGGCTGAGGACCCGTAGGGCAGCTGAAACGCGGGGCCAACGCGGGCGGCAGCTGGAGAGGTCCCCGCGGCTCAGACGCGCAGCTCGAACCCCCGGCCCCCGTGCCCCCTCCCTCCGATAGGGCCGTCCGCATAAATCCATCCCAGCAGACCGGCCTCTCCAAAGAGCTCTGTTTCGGCCGAGCGCTTTATTGTTTCTATGGTCACGCTCTTAACCAAGACTAAGCTCTCCTGGATTTCTGTAGGTCACGGATCGCCATCTGACACCATGTGACCGCGAAACCCCGCTGGCGTCTGCAGTCGAAGGCTGGTTTCCGGTTAAAACCATTCCAGAACGTTTGTTTGGATACTTAATTTTCATTAAATATCGATTTTGCGACGCTCCTAACGATGGGTGAGGATGAGGAGGGTGACGCTGCAGCGTAGCTGGTGCTGTGACTGCACTCACATGCAAGTGGGCAGCAGGCCAGCACAACCTCTTTCAGTGCAGAGTATTCCAGAAAGCCACGTTTCACCCGGTAGTATGGAGATTCAGGATATATTCGGCTGCGCTTTCCGTGTGGTGGGTGCGTCTGCAGGCTGAGTCGGAGGGAGAGGTTAGCCAGCGCCGTCTGCTGCAGTCCTAGTCTGTGCAAACCATGAGAGCGAGAGCGAGAGAGAGAGAGAGAACGAGGGAGCGGGAACGCGAGAGAAAGCGAGGGATAATTGTGGTAATGTCTCCCGTATCCAGAACGCCCACCGCCCGTCTGTAGAACACGCCGGAGCCGAGCGAGACGCGTAAATCTGATCGTAATTACGAGGTGTGTCTTTCGCGTTAGCTCCTCGCTGCAGTCGACGTTCTGCGCTCAGGTGCGCTCGGATCCGAGCGGCGGATTTCATTATTTCTTGTTTTCGCGAGCGGGCGCGCTGGAACCGCACGCATTACCACGGCGTCGCGCGCCGCTGGAATCTCCGCTCGTTCCCGGAGCGGACGCCGCCGCCGGCGAGTTCCACGGAATCGCTTCCCGACGGGCGACGGAAAGCGGCGCGTTCGCGCGGCGTCTCGCAGACACCCCTCACCCCGGCGTGCCCCCCGGACCGACGCGCCGCGACGCGGTATCTGCCCCCCCGCCTCCGCCGCGGATTCTTCTCGTCGCTCCGCATTTAGTTTCTCCGTAGTCAGCGAACATCTGTTTTTCGGCTCGGATGTCAGCGTTTACATGCCCCCTTCAACGCACCCCCCCCCCCCAAACACATACACACACACACATACACACCCCCCTCAAGACATCATTTGTTATTCAGAAACACATGTGAGCAAGCATGTCTGCAATTACCGAGCTCTTCCCCAAACGTGCCAGTTTGTTGATGCGGCGGAGCCGAAATGGCTCCCAGCTGGCGCGAGCGCAGAGGAGCTGGGGGAATGGCGCTGGAGGGAAAGAAGGCTCCTGCTGGAGCCCGTCGCTCCCGGACTTGGATCCCTTGCAGAAAAAAGCCCTGGCTGCTCTGCTTGGTCTCCAGCCCTGCGGTCCAGCTGTCGCCGCGGCTCGCCTGCTAGCTGGGACTCGATTCAGCAGAACTGGAGCCGTCGCTAACGTGTTCAGTAGGCGCTGCACTCGTGCCGGGTGCTACGCTAATATTTTAACTGAAAATTTTAAATTTTCAGTTAAAATATTAGCGTAGTATGTAATGTATTGTATTCAAATTGGTATTGTATTAAAATTGGTTTTGCACACACCCCATTTCAGGAGCAAATGCTGCTAAAATGGGAGCTAGAGACTGGATAGTCTTTCACTAAAGATGGATGGAAGTTTTGTAGATAGCCTAGGCTGTGCTGTGATGCTGAAGATGAAATGGGTGTGGTTATCTCTTCTGAATAAGCTCTAGGTCTTTCATGTTCATCTCTTCTGAAAATGTTTGTGGTCATGCATGTTCATCTCTTCTGAAAATGTTTGTCGTTGTGCATGTTCATCTCTTCTGAAAATGTTTGTGGTCGTGCATGTTCATCTCTTCTGAAAATGTTTGTGGTCGTGCATGTTCATCTCTTCTGAAAATGTTTGTGGTCGTGCATGTTCATCTCTTCTGAATACGTTCATGGTCATGCATGTTTGTGGTTGTGCATGCTTTAGCCCGCTCCTGTTTCCTTTCTAGGCTTGCAGTGCTCATAAGGCGGCCTGTGCAAGTTCAGCAGTCTGTATCTCAGTGTTTTTGCTTTTGCTTGTTTTTGCAGCCGAGGTGAAGCCCCTCGATCGATCTCACAATGGCTGTGCCCCTCGCGTGGGTTTCGAACTCGCAGCCCTCCGGTCTGGAGGACCAGGGCTCCCATGTGCGCCATATGTCGCCGATGGCGGCTGGACCGGCACATGTGCTCCCTTTAAGCCTGCCAGCTCGCATTCTTCCCTCCCCCCCGTACCGCTCCGCTAAGGATCTGCGGCTGGCTGACGCTGCCTGTTTGGCTTAATGTTGCCAAAACAAAGGGAGGGGTAACTGCCGGGTCACCCTCGCGGCGCGCCAAGACCGAGCTGAGTTCGCGGCCCGGCACGTTCTTAAATTTCTATTTTCTTGCCCGCGTCTGTTCACATTAACCCCCGCGGTCTTTGGCCGCGATGAGTCACATGATTCACCGCTGCGTTTTCACTGATGCTTATCTGTCACTGTTTAATCATAGGTGCTCGTGGTCGTTATGCACTCGCGCATACTGCTAATTGCCCGACCGAAGGGTTTTCTGGGATAAATATTCCGTTCGTTTTTTCGCGGGGGGATCCCGCTCGCCTCCGCAGCCCTTCTGCGACTGTAATTTTGCCGCGGCGGAAATGGAAGTGATTGTACGATCTGCTTTCTCAGGCGTGATATTGAAACATAAAATGAACCCTTCCGTGACACTATTACACTAGATGTGCAATTGAGTGCTTAACTGTGTATTATGCCAGCTCGCAAACAGTTGAAATGGATCGCCAGCTATTTAGCTATCTGGTCGAATTTGTATTTTTTTTTTTTTTGGGGGGGGGGGGGGGGGGGGGGGGGGGGGGCGGGGGGGTTTGGGTGGTTAAAATGTTTTAGCTTAACACTGTTCATTGTGTAAAGCAGGTATAGTTTGGTTTAAGTGACACGGTGCTTACATAAGCATTTACATTCAGGCTATTTCCTTGGGTCTCTTTATTTAACTGTAGGCAGGAATGTTTACATTTCATTTAGCTATTTTCATAGCCGATGTCGCATTGACAAAAAAAAAAAAGATTCCATTACTGGACATTTTCACATTGCGCCTAAACGACGCAGCAAATGGAAAATAATAGCCTATATTTGACAGTGCTTAAAGTCCATAAACACTTGCCTGAGATTGGCCCTGCGTTCGTAGATGAGCTGATTGCATTTTACCGCCGTTCAATTTGTGCCGTTTGCATTAGGGGAGGGCTTTACTGACACGGTCCCTTAGGATCGGGATGTTATCTGGAATAATCAATAGTAGATTATCAAACGTTTGTGGTCTTTTGTATTTAAAAGGGGATTTCCCTAATCCTGCTGGATGCCTGTGGTCATTGATCAGAAAGGGCTAGTTACTGTCTTGTTGTAAGTGTTGGCTCCTAATAAAATCGATGCGCTCCCGTTGAAAAAGGTTGGTCAGAGGTGAAGTTGGACAGGAGGACAATCGGGTATGAAAGAGTGAGCCCTTGGTGTTGTGCCACAATGCGGCTATTTTAAGAATTGTAATAGGCTCAGCGAAGCCCTAACCGTACAGGAAAGGTTGCTCGCAGTGCAGTTTGTCTTCTGTTAATGCGCTATCGACCCGTCCCGGGCTCCGCTCCACTCCCTCCCGCGTCCGCGCCGCGTTCAGCGAACCTCCCCGATCCGGGTTTGGCCCTGGCCGCTGAACCGCCCCGACCCCCGCTTCAGGAACGAGGCCCGGGGTTTTCCGATACGGCTTCGGCCTAATGGGGAGCCCGTCGGCCCTCTCTCTTCCCCCCCCACCCCCGCTCCCCCCCGCGTTAATGTAATTACATTAACGTCTGCTGCGTTCCTCCGTGTCCTCCCGTCGTGAGGGGTAGCGGTAATTCGGTTAGCGCCGAGAGCTCGCTGCCCGCTAACGCCGCGCTCGAGGCCGGCCCCGCGCGCCGCTCTCCTCGCTCGCCGAGCCCACGTCTTGTCATTTCCCATTAAATGGAATAAATCTGCCTGCCTGGCAGACTCGGGCCTGTGGTTAATGAAGCCTCACGAGCTCTTTACCTGCTGTCTCTGTGCGGTTATTGTCTTCATCTGCCGGCGAGAGCATCGGTTATTTCATCACCGGGAGTCGGGTCGTCTCTCTGCGTTTCGGAACGACTGCGCCGGTCGGCGAACGGCCGCGATTCCCCCCCCTTCCCCCTGCCGATCCCCGGCCTCTCTCCGCCATCCCGCGCAAAAGGGTGCGCTCTGTTTCCTCGCGCGACATGAAATTCCTGTTTTTCTTTAAACATTTGGACAAAACACGTTTGTCTAAACACCAGGATGTTTGTTCACGAGCGTTGGCATTGACCGCACGGTGTGATCAACATGCAGGGTTAGACCGTGTTTGCATTTTACTTCCCTGGAATGGCATATCCGTAAGCTGGGTGAAGTCAGTCGCACGACAGAGCATTCTGGTAGCGATGCAGCGTAAAGACCTAACTGAGCCTTGCGCTTGTCTTGCACCGGCAACTTGTCAAAAAATAACCGGCCCAAATTCGTCCCCCTTCAGTCCACTTTGTATGAATGTCAAAATTGATTCAGTACTTCAGTAGTAATTTAGTAGTAATTGATTTAGTAGCGCTTCAATTTTGTTTGCTAATGTTTTTGATACCGAGATATTGTGGCTTTCCCTTTGAAAAGCACAAGACTGTTTTAACAAGCACCACTTCAAGAAGGGTTTTTTTTTTTTTCCCGGGACACAAGCATGCTTTTTTCCCAACGTGCTTATTTGTGTAAGATGTACTTGGGTCGTTGGCTGTGACTCTCTGATGTAATGAACACATGCCGCGCTCTGTAAAGTGCAGCTTACACAATTTCCTACAAATGCCTGGCCATTTTTTCTGCCATGCCCTGTGATTCACTCACTCTTAAAATGCCGCTTAACTCTCCCGAATTGCTCAGACAGCGAGTGATTTTCAGATTAAGGTTCATAAGTGAGTTCATTTTACGAATTCTTCCACTGCGTTTAGTTTTTAAAAATTTTTTATAGAGCAAAATTTGTATGAAAGGTCTCAAGCATACAAGCTACTGTATAACTCAGCATGGAGCCTCACGGCTTATACCTTCATACTGTCCTTACTTTGCAGATGTGGCGAGGCATTTTTCACCCTTGCCCTTATAATTAAATCCCCTTACTGTGGTTGGTGCACTCCTGTTTTTCCTACCTGTATTTCTGGAACAGAACTGTATTTCTGGAATCATGAAATCTTCCAAAATAAGTGTGGATCTTATACAAAATGTCAGTCTTCATCTGTGCCCCTTCAATAACCAAAGATGGCTTCAGAGATGATGGTTGATACTTCTGTGAAGGAAGCAATGAGCACGAGCTCATGGGTTTGAGTTTGTGTACCCTGAGAATCTCTTTTGTGTACTGGGTCAGTTTCTTGTAAATGCGAATTTCATATCCTTCTTGCTTTAGCCTTTGAAATGCATTTCCCCTGTTGACTGATGCTAATTTTGCTTTCCACTGGCAGAGCTGAATATGCAGACATGTAGGCAAGGTCTTCAGAGACCTGCTGGTGGTGTGATTATTCTTACTGATTTCAAAGGACCGGGAGTGTAATCAATGTTAAGTACATGCGCTCAGATTTTTCCATGTATTATATTTTCCCTGATTAGATTTTCTCCAATAAACAAAAGTTTCAGTGTAAGCAATGCTGGCGCTAAGTACTAATTCCCCGTAATAGGAGTTAACAATTTCCCAGACTGTAAATGCATTACTGTACAGGATTTGAATTAATCCCATATCTCGAATGTTTAGCACAGTGAAGTCTATTTTTAACTGCCGGCGGGCTTTACTCACAATGGTGGCTGTCGACATGCAATTATGTCATTGTCTATTTCCGTGCGTTTTTCCAGTGCGCCATTAAAAAGCCCAAATGCGATGGTGAATACCTCCAGTGAGCGAGCACAGAGAACGTTTTGTCAATTTCACTGACTTCAAATTGGTCAAATTAAATGAAATTTTACGAAGCCTCATAAATCACGTGAAATGTATACGAGCCACTGTTGTGCTTTTAAAACGTACGGATTGGTTAAAAAGCCCTGAATTGTGCAATTAAACCGCTTCAATTGATGCTCCTTGAAGCTGGCTAAGCAGACAGGAAAAGTCTGCTAAATATATAGGCGTACACGTACATTATTAGCACCCTGCGTTTGGGCTAGCGCACGCCCTTGCCAAGCATGTGCAGTTCCAATGCTATCCGCCCTGGGTACACTGTGTATATTGTGCCGTAGTCATCGTAAAATTAAGAGGCCTCTATATCAACATGACACTGGCAACAACCTGAACTGAATAGCTACAGGACTCGGTGTACAATCTGGGTTAAATAGAGCCGTTAATAACGTGGATTGCTGCAGAGGTAATGGAACGCTCGCAAACAAGGAGACGTGGAGATGCATCAGTTAAAGGGCTACTACTGCTGCTGCTGCTACTGCTGCTGTTAGTGTCGCTGCCTTCCTCCATTTATTTGACTATGTATCTGAGCATGCCCAGTTTTATTATTTTATGCCATTTTAGTCATACAGAAGGATGGGTGGTGTAAACGTGGAATGGGGGCGGGGGGTGGTGGGTGCGGGACCAGACGTCAAACGCACAGGGGGCGTAGACACGCCCAGCGGCTCTGTCGCGTTTCCCGTGGTCTCCGATCGCTCGCCGATGGGAACCCCTGCGATTAGGCTAGGCTGCGCGTTTCCGCGGGGTTATCTAAAACACGCTAACTCCAGGCCAAGGAAAGCACCGAGGTGCGTCTCCCACAGACTTAAACGTGACCGAAGGCAAGAAAAACGAGTAAATAACGGCGTGCCAGTCTTCCAGGATATCCTAGAGGTGAATGCGGTAGGGTGTGACAGTAGGCTAGCGCTACAGGCTTGTTTACTCTGGCTTTACCTCGTGCTGTTTGATGTGTGTTGCTAAGTGGGCCGAGCGGCAGCGTAAATATAGCGGTGACACGAACGCAAATCGCCCCGGATCCGGCACGGCCCGTCCGCCTGCACGCGAGTAGCAGCTTTGCGCGAACGGAAACTAGCAGGTACCCTTTCTTCCGATTGGCCGTCCGTCTCCCGCTGGATCGAGGGCGTTCCGAGCGGCGACGGGAGGTCCGCTGTCTTTGTTGCGCTGCGGGGTGTGGATGTTCCGCTCAGCCCCCGCCCACTCATGAATATTCATAATGAGCGCTTTGAGCTTCGATAATGTTAAACTCATGAGAGGAGTGTCTGACCAGTGCATGGGAGGGACCTCAGCCGTGTGAAGGACAGGTGGAGGCGGTCCCGCGTGTGCCAGGGAGGGCCCGGCCAATCAGTGATGGATGACACTGTATCCCGCGGTAACAGGTATGCAGTGAGTACATCGCAGCGCCCCTTCAGCACCGCGTTTCACCACGGGGGGGTCTCGCTGCGACCCGCGTTCCGCCCGGGCCGACGGGATTACCCCGGGAACCCGCGCGGGTCTGGCGTCGCGGCGTCGACCGGTGCGTCCGCCAGAGACGTAAAACAAAAGCTGAAGGGGGGGGTGCTGTCACAAAGCCGGCCGCTGACCAGAGCCCCCCCCCCTTTGATCCCGCTCGTAAAAAAGCCTTGTTCCCCTGATCCGCTCGTTCGCGTCCGAAGGCCTCAGCTGTCGTCCAGCGCCATTTTCCATTTCGGACCTGGTTATTTTTGAGCCCTGCCCTCCTCAGCAAGGTTTAAGAATTTGGCAGCTCATGGGGAGTGTGGGGGGGGGGCAGGTCATCTCCTGCTATCTGCGTGGCGAAGCGGCCGTGTGCGTTAATGCGCCCCCTGGAGTTTGGGGTCACCCCGCCGCCGGGCCGTTAAGCCGACCCCTGTTAGCACACCGTCCTGAGGAGAGCCATCGGCCATCTTTACGCTCACGCGATCTACAAATAATTTGAGTTTGCGGTTTCACTGGTTTCCCTACCAGAATCTTTTTTTGTAATCCAGATCCCTTTTTTATTTTTCTCAGCCAATGACAAGGCCCTAATCTTCAACAGCGTGAATATTAGTAAGGAAACAACTTTTCTTTTCTGGGCATGTTTTTGTTCTCCTCAGCTGAGAAAATAAAGGAGGCTGTAAATACGTTGTGGAAGCAGTCGACTCATAAAGCTGCAGGAGGCGTAGATCTGTGCTGCGTGGCTAGCACAGGAATGCAAACGACATAAACGCTTTTAAGAGTGGCAGTAACTATTCAACGGTTAACCTAGTGCCTGGATTGACTGAGCCTTTCATTCTGGCTTTGTGCGATACTGTTTTGAATGTGCCTGCTTTAAAGTGAACATCCAGTTCTCCCAAAGATTTTTTTTTTTCCGGAAGCAATTTACTCTTGGAGCACGTCCACTTCCCCTTCAGCCTGCGGGTGGGCTGCGTGTTTCTGTCTGTTTTTTGAAGGTGGAGGCGCAGTGTTGCAGGTCAGGCTTGTCTTGTAAACCTTGTTTGGCATCTCCTGCTCTTTGCAGCAGACCGAAACTACGGGGGCGAGGGGGAGGGCGGGGCGGGGCGTGGCCCCGGGCGCCGGCGTCCGGACCGGCCGGTATTTCGGCACAGGCCCCGACCTGCGCGGACACGGTTGAGCCTCCCGAGCTTCCGTTAGCCTGCGGTCGCGCTGCCGAGCCTGTTTGGGCTCCGAGACCCGTCCGAAAGCTGCGAAACCCCCTCTTTCATGCGCTGGCGGGACGGGGCGGGGCTGAGGAATCGCGGGAGGCCCCAAAGGGTCCGGGGTCCGGGGTCCGGATTAGACTGGAGCCTCGGCCTGTCCTTTCCTCCGAGGAGCGCGAGCCAGTTCCCCTGGCAACAAGACCAGGTCAAAACCTAGTGTATGGCTGGACCGGCCCACCAATGGTGTAGCTCCTTCACACAGTCACAGACATTCGCGTTTGTAGGGCCGGCCCCGCTGTTGCGGTCCAGCCAAAAAGTGTGTCCCCGAGGGGCCGGGGCTGGTGTCCAGCAGGAGTTGTTTGGGGGGAGAGTTTTCTCTTTGGTTTTATTTTGGTTGGGAGACTGCAGCTGGCCAAACACGAGCGCCCCAGAACTCGAGGGGTGAGCAGCGCCAGCTCCAGCTCTTTGAAGTCCCCCCCTCCCCGCCCGGGGAGTCTGCACAGCGCTGGGGGGGGGGGCACGTTATTAAGTCTTCATATGAAAGGAATGAATTTAGCATGGCTGTGAAACGCAGGGAGGCAGGAGGGCCGCCAGACCCCTCCGTGAGGGAGGAGTACGAGCCTGGCAGTGCGTCTTCAAACTAATGGGGGCGGGGGGATAAACCTTCAGGACAAATTAAACCCCCCCGGTAATGAACTGAGAATGTTCCGGCCGTGGCGAAAGCTCCCCGATGTCTCGCTTTTCCCTGAGAACGGCGTCGCGCTCGAGGGACGGCCCTCGCTCCCCGTCGTCCGCTCCCGTCCCGCGATTCACCGGGCAGCGTTCCTGTCGCCTCATTGGCCGAGGGCATTGTTTTGCGGTTGTGTGTTTTCGAAAGCGGCCGAGCCTGTGTTTAAACAGCTGACCGACATTGGCTCGGCAGTGCGAGCGTGAAGGGTGGGTGAGTGGGGGCGGGGGGGGGAGCGGTGTATGGGATATGGGCAAGGGGGAGGGAGCGGGGAGGGCAGTTCAGGCTAATGGATTTCAAGAATGTGCTTGTTGTCCTGCACCATAAAACCAGCACATGCAAGGGAGGATTCGGGGGGGGGGCCACACTTTGGAAGGAGGGTGAGAAAAACAGATCTGTGGGTCGGAGAGAGGAGGGAGGGAGGTTACTGTAGGACGGGTTGAGTGACCAAAAAAAAAAATGGAAGGAGAGTTTATGCATTCATATTTTTATTGCTTAAACTACATAGCTGTATTTTCTTTGCGTTGCCTGAAACAGGTTTTCAACCTGGAAATGTTACCTGGAAATCCAGATCTGTTCTCTGAGGAAGAGCTTGTCTTGGCACCTCTAGCCCTACACACACACGCACGCACACACACACGCCCTTAGTGTACAGTACATCCTGTTCACCAACTCCTGTAAGAAGGGAAAGAGTCCAGCATTACAAGCTATTTTCTTAAAAGACGAGAGCTGTTTGCCTTGTAAATCACATTTAGAAACTGTAATTTGTCTTCAGCAAATTCAGTCCAGACCCCGAAGCCTCTCTGCTCCTGACTAATTTCATACAGGCGCCAGCATCCTGAAACAGACAGTTTGTCACATTTAAAGAGATTTGATTTTAAAAATGTATATATTTATATTTATATCATACGTTTTGCTGTGTGTGTGTGTGTGTGCGTGCGCGTGCGCGTTTGTGTTGTAAGGCGAAAGGAGAATGGACCTTGCTCTATAAAGGGAGTTCTCCTCATCTAGGGCTGGAGGGTTGGTGTTGGGGTGGGGTGTGCTATCTCGTGTTGAACAGAGAGGGGCGTGTTCCTTCTCTGTGTGAAAAGGTTTCTGAGTGTGCACTTTAGGCTCAGAGTTCCTTGAGTTCCTCCCACACTGTTGGAGGAGGACCCGAGCCTGCCCTCCTAAAGCACCTGTCGCGTGTCTTTCCTTAACGTGAAAGAGCGCTTTGTGGAGATGTTTCTCTCCGGCCATTTCCCTACACTGCCTCTTAATCCTCTGGCTGCCGCGGCCTGTCCAGTCTGCTTGTTCTTCCACTCCCAACATCTGCTCATTTAGAAAGGGACTCGCTTGGAAATGAAACCACATGCTAAGCGCTTCTTTGCTTTTCACTCGGGTTTGGAATGAAGCCCCGTGCTGTTGAAGGACGTGGGCCTGTGTCCAAATGTGTCACATGCCGTGCTGTATTCCGCTGGGTTTTTAAAATAGTTTTGTTCCTTCATGGTCAGTGTTGTCTTCCACAGTTCCCCCCGTTGTCATCACATGTCGCTTTCCCGTGATGCTAGCTCCAGGCTAGTTTGATTTGCTTTGTCTCCTTAACAAAATTCATCATGGGCCAAGAACTGCACGCACCCCTAAATTCACTGAGATTTTAGTTTGGACACATAGTGCGTCAGTCATAGCTGTAGGAACATAACTTACACAGGCAATCTTTGCTATGTTTAGCCTTTTTGTAACTAGCCTATATTTTTCACAGTATAAGCCTTTGAAATGCTTTCCCTGTGTCACATGATCCTTTTTCTTGCAGGGCACTCAGAAAAGACTGACTAATTATGCAAAGGTCAAGACTAAGAGACTTCTGGACATTTATTTTGAAAGTTTTTGAAAGCAGTATCTGCAGAAAGAACAGTCCTTTTCAAACGTGTTAAGGTATAAGGGTCATATTCATGGGTACCTTAAGTTTCTATTGAAATTATTGTTCAGAAAATATGTCTAGTTTTTTTAGGCCTTGGGTGAACCACATGCATGTTACTGGGTAGCAGTATTCCATTGCAGTCCCGAACGTGACACACGTCATGCGACTGTTTGCTGCTAATCTGGGTTAGAAATTGTCTGGGCCAGACAAACCTTCAGCGCAGTCTCTAGTTATACCCTCCAGGAACGGAGAGATGAAAAGGGACAGGTGACTAGACGTCTCTTTCTTCTTTCTTTTCTTCTTCCTTCCTTCTTTTGTGCCGGTGCAGTCTCGCCAGGTTACACCTTCATTGTCATCAGTGAGGGCTGAGGGGGGGAGGGCTGTCGGGCGGGGCGGTCGGCCGGGACCGAGAGGCCCCAAAACAGACACGTAGGCCTACTTCCCGGGCGATCGGCGGAGGCGTCGAGAATGGTGCGCGTACTGGCCGTGGTTCGGTCCTCCCCCCTTTCTCCTGGCCTCGCGAACGTGTAGCCTACTTACACTTATAACTACGTCGCCTGTTACCCACTTGAAAAACACAAGAAACAGTACAGGTGTATTGGGTGAATGGCCCGCTGCCCCCTAGTGGTCCGGCAGATTTGAGTTAAGAGCGGGGTCGTCACCGGGGCGTGGCGCTCTGCAGGTAAGTGAGGCGACTCGTGGCCAGCGCGACATGGCCGACAGCCTCACTGAGACGCGGTGCAGGAGAGCCCTGCAGAGGGGGCTGCACCGCTGGAGGAGGAGGAGGAAGAGGAAGAGGAGCTCCACTGAAGCTCAGTCCGGCTGCGTCCCCCCAGCCTGAATGGACAGCTTATCCCCTTCCTCTGTGTGGACTCCCAAAGCTCGCCTCTCAAATCCGCATAAGCCGCCCTCGCTCGCGTAAACGAGACTCCCCAGCCATCCCATCTTCCCTTCGAGTGGAAGTCGGAATTCGGAGAAAGTATTCTATATTTAAAATTGCATCTCTGTATCAGTCCCGGAGAAGTGCTTTCCAGAGGTAGGGACTGCATTAAGAGCAGCTTAGCCATTTAAAGTGAACCGTGTTTATTTTCGCTGCAGGGAAGGTATCTAGCAGACAAATGTAATGACTTTCCAGCTTACCACAATATAGACAGGTGGGTTTGGCACGAGGAAACAAAAAAACACAAGAAAAAAAAGCAAAACCCAAAAAAAATACAAGCTTGTATTGTCGGTGTCATTAACAAGAAGAACACCTGCTACTCTTTGACAGCATTATTTGATTTTTATTATTTTAACATGATTAAACTAGACTTTTAATTGAACCAATTTGAATGCGAAACTTGCTGACTGCTACTTGAAGGAAGGGGGGAAAAAAAGGGTTTGAACAGTTGTTTTCCTGTCACACATTTGCATTAATTAAGGGTCCGGGTTTGAACAGGGTGAACGTTGATTGTTCTCGTCAGCGAGAATGGAGTGTAGGTTTTAAAGCTGTGCTATTTCACGTCAGACCTGTAATTGGTTTTTTGTTTAGGCTAAATGGCGGTGGAATTGCTGGGGGTTTGGGGGGGGGGGGGGGAGGTTTGGAAAGGTCCAGCGTGGAGTGTGTGCCAGACGCTAATTACAGGTCCTCCAAAAAACCTCTGTTTTTTTTCTCTTTCCTTTGCTCCCCTTTAAGGGATTCAGTTTTACCTCTGTCTCTTTCCTTCACGTCTCTCAGTGCAGCCTGTGGGCTGTTACCAAACATGACATAATTATCAGTTTAAAGAACTTTTAATAATCCTTCGCAAAACTATCCTGGCAGCAACCTGGAAAGATGTAGCCTGCACTTTTAAGAGTGTGACCATTTATTTAAATGGATACTTCAAATAAGATACATAAATATTTTTTTATTTTACTTGGTGACCTGCTGAATTGACGCATTTCCTGCATTACACGGCACATTCCTAATGCTCAGTCACTTTTCTGTTTTGGGTACACAAGCTTTCCAGATCTTGCCGTTACCCTTCTGCCTTTAAACTAATAACCTTGGTTTGTTATCAGTAATAACCTTGTGATTAGAAAAAACCCATAGAAAGGATATATCTGAAGCTAATTTTGCTTACGAGAGTAAAGAGTAGGCTAATTAATCGATAAAGATTTATGAATCAGTAGGTGCTGAGCAGAGAGCATGATATCGTTCGTTGTGGTGTGGAAAGTCTAAGGTGCACATGCTTACGGGGGGGGGGGGGGGGGGGTTTGTGAGGAGGGGGTCAAACATACAGCTCGCATGAAAGACCAGTGGAGAAGAGAGCATGGCTGGGGGGGGGGGGGGGGGAGGGTGGGGGTGCTTCTGGGAGCCCAGAGGTTGAAAAGGTTTTTCTTTGTTTTGCATTTTAGTTTTTCTTCAGGAATTCCTGCCATTTTGTCATGCAAAGGGTCCCTTTATTCGGCCGGAGTTGAAGGGGGGGAGAAAAGCAGGGCCGGGCCGGGGGGGGGCTCCGCTAAGTGCGGATAATCCACGTTGATTGACGGGTGTTTTGAGCGGAGCAGCTCACCCATTGCAGGGAGATGTCTGGCGGGCGTTGACCCCCCGACCCCTGGGGCCACCTGCTCGACGCAACCTCTGACACCTCTCCGGACAAGGCCCCTCTGTCTTTGGTTCCCGTCTTCACCCGCGATCCCGCCCCAAATCCCGAGTGACACACCCTGTCATACCTCCTGGGTTTCTCCGGGACAAAGGGGTTCGATTTTTTTTTTTGTTTTGTCTGAGGTCTACAGTGCAAAAACGTTTTGATCAGTCCTGATTTCCGCAGAATTTAAACAATGGGATTACCCGCTCATCGCCAATTGTGGTTCCGAAAGGATTTGCGTCTTTGGAGACTCATGTGTGCGTAGTTATCGTGGAAGAGCTGATTTCGTGGTGCTTTAATCATGGGCCTTGTTGTAGTTATTTCCGTCTTGTGTCCACAGCCCGGCGCTGGAAGGTTAACTTGTCCTGAGACGGATGCGAATCAGTGTTCTGAGGCTGGAACATGGCCGACGTAGAGTGTACATTTGAGTGTGTGAGACTACATTATCTGAAATTAGTTTTAGAGGAAGGCTTGTTCGAGTCTCATGAATATTTTACCTCCTGAGAAAACATGAAGTTTAAGCTTCTGGACGGTAATGGCCGCTGCAGTATTTGACGATAAACAAGCCGGGGGTGAAAAGAAAGTCCGACACAGCTGTTACGGAAATGGCTTCAAAACTCTTGAAAAAGATTTTTCTGAATATATATTCAAAATTTCCATTTTTTTTTTCTTTTTTGCATAAAAATGTAAGCAATACGAAGAACAGCAGAAATACAAGCATCCAAGCTCTCACTGGTGTTTGCGCAAAGCAATCTTGACCTTAAATAGACACGAGCACAGTTGTAAATGGTAGTTGACCTCAATTGAAGATCACTTGATCAAATGTAGTGGGACGAAATTATGGAACCGTTACTACTTCATATAGCCTAACGTATGGTGGCATCCATTAGTAGGCAGAGTAATAATAACAGTCAGGATCCTGTCTTGATGGAGAAGATGGAGAAAAGCTGCAAATTATCAGGGCAAATATGACACTTGGTGTTATTGTATGCAGTCAGGCATAATTAAACTGTGATACGTGCTAAATCTAGCAGCCAGCCAAGTAGCAATTCTGGAAGTGTCTAAATTGCCCCAGGGAAGCGCTTTCCAATTTATGTCCATTTTTTGCAAATTGTTACTTGTACATTGCCCGTTCCCTGCTGAATGTTATTTTTCGGATTTTGGGGCAAGCCCCGATTTACATAATTTTGTTTTTTTTTTCATGTAAATGACCACTGACTGCGGCTTTTAAATAGCTGCCTATTAAATGGAAAATATGAACAGATTCACGTGATTGAACTTTTTTTAAAAGGCCCTTTTAGGGTGACGACACGAGTAGCAGAATAGCCCTCAGCTTTATTAAACCGCCATTACGGAAACATGCAGACGTAAGTTAATGGGTCTTTGAATGAGAAGTCAGAGTCTCGGTTTCGGTGTCCTGGTTTGATGGTGTCAGAGCCCGAGTTTCTGACTGCAGGACACGTGCAGCTCTGTGGTTTCATAATGTAAAACCCTTTTTGAAAATCTGAAAGAAAAATATAGCCGCAGGCTGCACTAAGATATGATCAGCAAGTAAATCGGATGTGCAAAATGGCCGCTGCTATTGCACCGCCGCTGTGTGCCCGGTCCGTTCCTGTTCCCTCCGTACATTGGCCCGTTCCCTGCCGAACGTTATGTTTTGGGGCGAGCCCTGGTGAAATCATTTTGCTTTGTCATGTAAATGGCCACTGACTGCGGCTGTTAAGTAGCTGCTTATTAAACGGAAAATACGAACAGATTCGTGCGAGCATTTGAACTCCTTTTCTTTTTAAAAAAGACCCTGTTTGAGGGAGAGAGGGGGCAAAACACATGACCGTGAATTCATCAAGGGTCAGTGGAAGTCATCTCACCCTGTCCGAGCTTACTTGTAATCTTGGGAAGTTTTCAAAACAAGAATTCTGCTCAAAAACACTTTTTTGCTCAATAGGCGTGCCTTTTAATGGGTGCCTACCTTAGGTTGTAGTGCAGTGGTCTGCAGGTTATCTTTGATATGGTCCTTATGCAGTCTTGCCTGAAGCTTGCCCTGGTGCTGAATTCTGATGGCTATTTTAAAACCTGAAAACAAACTGATCTACCGGCGCACACGTCATTCACACGCGAATAAAATGTAGATGTTTCGTCGAGTGCCATCTTTGCCAAAGCAGAAGTTTCTGATTATTTTGAAAGAAAGAAAAAGAGAACTTCACAGTAGTAGCACCAGCGTTCTGTCGTGCAGAGCCCACGTTTCTTCGCTTTGCAACTGTTGGTCTCGCGTGCTGTCAATCTCAGGCGCGCTGGTTTTGAGGAAGATGAGGGGGGGGGGATCCCCTGCCGCAGCGCGAAGCCACGAAAGTGTGTCGCGGCCGACATATGTTCCCCGTGACCCCCGCCGCTCTCAATTAACCGCCGCCCATATGGATCCCGCGCCCGCGATGGCGGCCTTGGGAGGGAGGGAGGAGGAGCGCGGCGTGGAGTAGCACTGCCGACGTCTGCGCCGCTCTGCCGCGCGTTGACCGCGCTGCGGCGTCGGTCTGACCTAACGGCGTAACGTGGGGGGTGGAGGGGGAGGGGGCGGGGTGGACGTCGGCAGCCTCCGCGCGGCGAATTTAACGACGTCACGTGCGCGCAGCGACAAAAAGGCACGGAGGGGGACGGACCCGGGGGCCCGTGCCGCGCCCCTCCTCCTCCTGACCCCGGGCCGTAAAAAGCAGAATGGCCTCCTAACTATTGACTTTCTGTTAAAGGCTCTGCAGACACGAGCCCCCCAGCTGCCGCGGAGCACGGGAGCTTCTCAGCGTCGCGTATTAGCCTGTCCGGGCGTAAAGGAGACCGATTAGCATACGCGGAAGGGATGGCACTTGTAAGATGGCCTGGAGATGATTATTAGCACAGTTAATCATATCATTAAGGCTTTGGGAAAGTGTTCAGGGTGCAGGGTCTGCTTAGCCTTTTCTCTCAGGACAGTAACTCATAACTTTAACTGCTTTCAGGACCCAGAACGATAGGGCCTCATGTTTCTGATATTTATATGTTTTTTGTATTAACGTGTTTGTGGAGAAGTGTAGTCAGTTTGCATTAGAAGTGTTTTTATTACTTTTTTTTCCCTTTGCGGACACAAAACAGAGTTCTCCTCCTTTAAATGCTGTCCACCATAGTTGTGTGAAGTGCACCTTTTAGAGTAGGCCTGCACATTGCTCTTGCAAGTGATTAATTTATGGAGTTTTCCGATCCTGGTACCTTTATTGAAGTCCTAAGTTTACGATGCAAAGTAATCCAGAACTATTTGATTGATGCTCCTTGTTACAAAGTTTCTTGCACAACTGCCTAAAGGCTCATCCCGTTGTAAATTATGAAGTTGGTAATGTGATTGGAGGAATTAGACCTTAAAGGGCACTTTGGGGGGGAATGGTGGGGGGGGGGGGGGGCAACGCAACTGTTTGCCTGGATACGCTAAGCACTTATAAATCTGCCCCATAAAACCAATCTACCCGTCCATGCATAGTATATCTAATCTAATCTCCGTCCTTGATTTATATTGCTTAGCACTTATTCAAATTACGTGCCAGTGAAAAGTATGAATTGAAAATTAATGTACATAATAACGGCGTGAACTTGCGAACACTTTTGAAAGAATGCCTCGGATGCACTTATAAGCAGTGCTGTGTCACGCGTTCGCCGTTTGATTAACTGGTTTCAAGCGGACTGGGAAACGGTGAACTCTGGCTGGGTGAATCCTGCCACTCGAACTGTTCGCCACGGTAACGGCCCGCCCCCGAATTCCACGCCGTGGCACGCTGCTCCACTTGGCACGTCCCGCTCCGGGAGGGCCCAATGGCCTCCCGCCGGGGCCCTCGCTGCGTAAACACCGCGCTCCTCGTTGCTGGGCGCTGTAAACACACGGCAATTCTGTTTTCTCCACGCACCAGAGAAAAGGCAGGAAGTGGGCCGGCGTTCTGCCCCCCCCCCCCCCCCCCCCCCCCCCCCACCCCCAGCCCCCCTTGGTCCGCAGGGCACGCGAGGACAGCGGCCCGCCTCTCTCGGCCTCCGCGTTTCTGACACCCGGCACCGTGAAGCCCGAGGCGCGAAGCAGCGCCTCTCCTCACGTCTGCAGCGCCCGCCTGCCTGCCAACAGCCCGAGAAATATTTACACCGCGTGTGAGAAATGACCTCTCTGGGCGGGGCCCTGCCTGAGCCTCCCTTCTGCAGGAGGTCAGGCGCCTCCTCTCGGCCCCCTCCCGCTCAAAACGTCCAAATTCCTTTACCGGTGATTTCTTTACCGGTCGTCTGAAGTGCCTGCCATTTTCAGTGTGCTGCTATTGTTTTTTTTTTCTCCTACTTCTGTGCACATCTGTGGCTTCTGTTTGGAAAATTGAATGGCATCAATCATTCTGTCCCTGACTTTTTCCCCTTCAGTTGCGCTTGTAGGAAAAAGGAATTACCTCAGAGTACTTGGCTAAAGCTCATTACAGATGCTAATGATCCTTTTTAGTTTGTTTCTGGAGTAGGATTTGACTAGAGCTAAATTTACGGTATGTTTGTAAACATAGCCATTTAATTTGAAACTATTTAAGATGGGTAAACAGAATTGAATTGAATATAAAGTAACAGTTGAACTGTTACTTTCGAAGCTTTCTTAATTATGGAAAGCCTGTGACTTCACACTTTTGTGGCAGCGTATTAGCAAGGTCTGTTACATTGCTGCCGTGGTTGAAGAGTCAAACCATGGTTCAGCCAGGTTCAGAGTCAGAATCGGGCGCTGGTCGGAGCAGAGGGCTTGCGGTGGAGCCGCGCTCTGAACCGGACTGGGCAGCGTTTCCAGGCTGCCCGCCGGGGCTGCGGAGGACAAATGAGGCTATTTAAGGAGCTTTAAGCCTCTTCAGTTCATTTAAATGAAAACGCATCATGTCTTTTGAGGGGGGACGTAACACTTTGTGGAGCATCTGTCCTGGACTGTCCTGTCACTTTGTAACTTCGTGCCGGTCCCTGGCAGCCTCCTCCTGGGCGGACGAACCGACGAGAGGATTGGCTGTCCCTCTCTGTGAGGAGCTGATTGGCTGTCCCTCTCTGTGACGAGCTGATTGGCTGTCCCTCTCTGTGACGAGCTGGTCGCCTTTCCTGCTCATTGCTTTCATTGGTTGCTGTCTGAGGGGGCTGCCATTTCCCCAGCTGCCCTACCAGCCAGACAGGGGGTGTCAGGCTTTACACAGATGAGCGAGGGTCTGTACTTTAGTGCCCGCATTGGCATGTACCCTTGAATTTGCCTGGTGTTCTCAAGGTGTCATTGGCTCTTGATAATCCATAATGTTCCGCAGGGTTGTTTGGGACTCGGACCAAAGGGAGTGCGGGTCTTTTGAAAGGTTATTTTGTCAGCTGATCTGGTCCGCTCTTCAGTACAAGTCACTTGTACCCTGTGGCCTTTCGCATTGCACTGTGAGGAAATGAATGCTACTATTGTAAGGAAATGAAACGGGTTGTGCTCCGTGCCAACATCTCTCTTTAAAGTATCCATCTTTATCATCATGAGAGAGGCTTTCTTTCAGACGATTAGATAGTGAAACTTTTTGAAGGGCAGAGATGTTTTTCTTTTTGATGTTTTTGGAGCATGTGTGTTTACACCGCACAGTGGTGCCGGAGAAGTCCTGTCCACTGGACAAGGGGTCCAATTATTGTGAGACGTAAACCTGAGTTGTGAAATGTAAATGAGTCTGAGTAATGTTTGATGGACATTGGTGTGTCTGCTACCTGCTCACTCTGGTCAAGGGCCTGACTCCTTCTCTGTCTTCATGTGTATCACGCACACGCACACATGCAAATGTTGCATTTGCACACAGATACACCTACATGCGCTCACACACGCACACACACACACACGCATATGGATGCAAATGTTGTATTTGCACACCGAAAGGCCTACGCGCGCACACACACGCACGCGCGCGTGCGAGTGCTCAATTCTTGGCTCTGTTCCTGCTGGCTGACTCCTCTAGTGAGGTAACAAGTCACAATAACCTTGTGCAATTCCTCGAGAGAGAGAGAGAGAGAGAGAGAGAGGGGAGAGGGACAAAGACGAAGAAGAAGTCTAGGTCAAAAGCAAAGGCGAGTCAGTCATTCATGCTGTCTCTCGCAATGGGCCTCATTCATAAAGTGTGCATACGATTCATTTTTATCGTCGTTTGTGCTTATGGACATTTCGGCATTCATCATTTTCTTCTTATGTGAATTTGTACTTTAGTAAGATCTAGATCTATGTGTGTTTGGAACCGCGTAAAGGCATAAGCAAATGTTTCTATTTAGAATTCTTTGAAGTAGTTCCAGACTTCATGTTAACAACAAATGTTTATCAATACAATTATTTAATTAATGTAAAATATTCATATTAAATATGCTGTTAATTTTTTAACTACATTGCCTACTTATCTTAACCTCAGATTTTTCACTAGATTTTCTTTTAAATTTAGTTTTAGTACGTTTGGTAGTTTTAGTTTAGTTTCATTTTTTCAAAAACTCATTTTTATTTTTATTTCAGTTTATGATATTTTCTTTTCTGCTCGCACACTTTTCGTCTTAGTTTTGTTTTACGATAATATCCTTGGTGGGAAACACGTGTAATTAATTTTGTTTATTAATAAAAGTGATTTATAATGATGTATGATGATAAAGACCCACAAGCACGCAGCCAAATCCAAATCTTAGCAATGGAGTAGGCTATTTGTTCATTTTGGATTACTTGGCTAAGCGTGCCTTGGGGATACAACGCGTCTTTAGGGACCGTGCATATGAGACGCAGTTATGTTTGCGGAGAGCGATGAATGGCTGATGTTTGCACACGACCCTGCAGGTGGCATGCCTTTTATGGGGTTTTTAGGGTGTTTCCTTATGCAAATCAACATGAACATGCACATTCATTTTATGAACAATTGACATTCATGCTCTGATGCACCTGGGATATGCACAAAATCTGAATTCTGTGCATGTTTCAGGAATCCCACCTTGGTTTTTTGTGAAAACTTTTAGGAACAAAAGTAAGAAGAATTTAAGAAAAGTTTTGTGAATGAGGCCCAATGTATGTATGTGTGTATATGTATGTGTGTGTGTATTTTTATGTGTGTGTGTATTTATATGTATATATACGTATATATGTATGTGTATATACATATTTATATGCATGTTTTTACCTGTGTGTGTGTGTGTATGTGTTTATGCATATAATACATGTGTGTGTGCATATAAGTTGGTTCTAAGTTTATATAGCTAACTTGGATGCATGACTATTAGTATTTCACCTCTTGACATAAATACCGCGTAGCCCCCGGATTCCCCGGCTGATCTTCACTGACAGCGGGATTTAGGCGGGCTCTGTCCCCCACAGCGCGTGCTGGAGGGTCCTGTGGAAATGGGGCTCTGGGACCGCCCCGAATCAGGCCGCTATTTAAAGGCTTCGCCTCAGGAGACCTTGGGTAAACGAAACCGCCACCCCCTTCTTCAGCGCTGGGGCCCGAGAGCGCGGGTTCTCCCCACGGCGTTCCGCGAACGCTCACAGTCCGCGCGCCTGCCTGTCAACCCGAGCGGCCGCGGACGGACGTGGGCGCGGTCCAACGGGCGTCCTGCGCGGGGTTCCCTCGGTGAGCTGCCGCGGACGGTCAGTGCCCGGACCGGTTCGGTGGACGGTCAGTGCCTGGACCGGTTCGGTGGACGGTCAGTGCCTGGACCGGCTGGGTTTTGCGCTGAGGGACCGGGTGTGGCTGGGGCCCACTGCTAACGCGTCGCGGGCCTGAGAGGCTCTCCGCTCCTTCCTGCTCTTTTGGTTTTATTCGTCGGGGGGGGGTTTGCTGCGCGTTAGATGGCGGGTCCTCTGTTGCATTGTCGCCGCGCACCTCCCGCGTGAGCAGAGCGATCCCCCGTTCAGTATTTATTGCCCTGTTTTTTTTATTTGCATTCGGGGCATGGGAAACTGCCCACTGGGACGATAAAGATGTGTTTACCCATCGATTTTCCGGAGGACCTCGTAACGGGCGAATAGAGACCCCCCATCGCAGCGAGACCCCCTCCTGGACACCCCGCTGCACTCCTGCTCCGCCCGCGCACCGCTCCGCCCGCGCACCGCTCCGCCCCGATGAATTATTTGTGAGATGTAGGCTATGCGCGCGGGGCTTTGGTACGCACTCACGTTCTGCCTAATGGAGGTCTTCCTCTCTGTGTTTTCCCCTCGCGCTGTGCATCGATTAAATCAGGTGGGCAGTAGGGGATGAGGCCGTGGAGGCCGTGCCTCGCTCTTCATCTGGCTCATCTCCGTTTGTGGTCCTCTTAAGTCTCTAAGTGTGTGTGTGTGTAAGTGTGTGTCTATGTGTGTGTGGCTTTCATCTCTTATGTGTTTGTGTGTGTGTCTGTGTGTCTGTGTCTGTGCCTGTGTGTCTGTATGTGTGGCTTTTATATGTGTATCTCTGTTATGTGCTTGCGTGTGATACTTGTGTTTTTCACATATGTGTATCTAATGTGTGTGTGTGTGTGTGTTTTGTTGGCATTGGCTAGACGCAAATTCACATGTGAGGCCCTTTGTGACTTATGTTTGTCTGTGGTCTCAAGTGAAGAATTGTAATGTCTGTGCGTCTGTACATCTGTGTGTCTGTGCATGTGTGTCAGGCCCTGGGAACAGGCCCCTCTTGTGTTGGGCAGTCCAGGCTGCAGCGTGTGCCCTTGTGGCTGCTGGGAATTCTGGTACAGTGTGGGAAAGACTGCTCTCTCCCCTCTCTAACTCCCCCCCCCCCCCCACTCCATTTCCTTCTGGTTCTACATGACTAACCAGAGTTCCGTGGGGCTCCTTCCATCCTGGGATCCTGGTTAGCCAGCGCAGAGGCTTCCGCTGCTTACGGTACAGAGGGGACTTTCACACGGAGCTCAGGGAGGGCAAAGCAGGAATTTAGGATGTGGGTAGAACTGCAAGAAACGGGGACCAAAGGATATTGCGGTCGGCGCTATGGAAACACGGGCGTTCCGGGGGACCGCGCGTCCCGCTGCAGATAATTTAGTCATCCGGCCTAATGCTCGACGCGCATGATGCCGTCATACTGCACTTCCTCATTAGAGAACTATCCGCCCGTTAGGCCTGCCTGTCAGCGAGACAAAGGGGAGCCTTCGGCCAAAAAAAACGGCATCTGTTTGCGTTCGCTTTTTCAACGCGGCCCGCGCGTGGGGCCTCTCCCCGCGGCGCGGTGCGTACGTTTCCTCCTCCCGGCCCCCGTCCGGGGCCTTCCGTGCCGATGGCGGGATCTCGCTTCGCTCTCGGCTCGTGTCCCGGCAGCTCTGGGGGCCTCCGCGGTCCCCCGTTTATTTATTAAAGGCTTACGAAAGCTGTGGAAGAAACTGTCAAATCCATTACGGCTATCGCTGCTCAGCCAGGGGAGAAAGGGAGAGAGAGAGAGTGAGAGAGAGGAGGAGGTGAGAGAGAGAGAGAGGAGGAGGAGGTGAGAGAGAGAGAGAGAGAGAGAGAGACGCGCACCCCGCCATCTGTTCCGCCTTAGCGTGTGCGTTTTCCTCTCCTCTGTAAACTTTTATCGAGCTCCGCGGCGGCCCTGCGCCGCGCCGACCGGAGCGATCCGGTTTCATTAAGGATGACAAAATCAGGCCGGGCCGGTCAGCGCCCCCCCCTGCCCCACCCCCCCCCCCCCCCGCGCGCTTTTAACCCTCCCCCCCCCACCCCCCCCCCACGCTCACCCAGGGGGCCGGGCGAGACGGACGAGGAACAGGCCTTCGCCTCGGGGGGGCTCGGCCGGTTCCGGTACCCATCCGCCGTCCGCCCACCCGCCGCCCGGCCTGGGCCGGGTCGCTTGGTTCTGCCCCCGGTGCTCAGACGGGACGGTGGAACCGTCGCTGAGGACGAGCGGTATTTTGGAGACGGGTTTATCTCAGGCCCTCGCCACGCTGCACAGCCCCCGCTCCAGGGCTGCGGTCCGCTTTTGGAAACGCTCTCCGGTCACGTGATCTCCGGCGGTTCAGGCGAACAGCTGGATACCCTTTGGCTGCATATTTCGAGTCGGCTGCAGGGCTGCACGTTCACAGCCGACGTAAAAAATGAAAATAAAGTCGGAATAAAACAACCGCTTGCACTTAAATGCATGAATGTTTCATGCTTTGGGTTTAGTAGTGTAGAGGCCCTTGTTTGCCCTGACCATGAGCAAGTCTCGCTTAGTTTCTACTTGTCCTTCAGGAGAGAGAACTATCAGGGCTTTTTTTTTCCTGCAGCCTGTGTTTGGGCTGCGCGTTCCTGTTGGGGGAACATATGGAATCCGGAAATTTCCACTCGGCTTGGGGGGACGTTGCAGTAATGAGGGGAATTGCTGCCGTGCCCCCCGGCCACTTCCTGTCTCTGGCTAGGCCGCGCCGCGCCGGGGCCTGTGATCTCACGGCCCGCTCTGGCGGTGATGATTACCAGGTGGCCGTTGGGCGAGGTCAAGCGGGCCGCCCGGCCTCCTGAACCTCGCTCGTCCGGCTCGTCACGTTAACGGCCTGAGCATCCTGCCCCGTAAAAACCTCAACGCGTCTGCTCCCTAAAAACCTAAACGCGTCCGCTCTCTAAAAACCTAAACGCGTCCGCTCTCTAAAAACCTAAACGCGTCCGCTCTCTAAAAACCTGAACTCTCTCTAAAAACCTGAACGCGTCCGCTCTCTAAAAACCTGAACGCGTCTGCTCTCTAAAAACCTGAACGCGTCTGCTCTCTAAAAACCTGAACGCGTCCGCTCTCTAAAAACCTAAACGCGTCCGCTCTCTAAAAACCTAAATGCGTCTGCACCCGATTCCTTTTTTTAAACCTGGGGCCTTCCAAAAGTGCTAGGTAATGCAGAAGAGTCGAGGGGCGAGAGGTCGAAGGTCAGGCAGCTGGTGGGTATTCCTAATGGAGAGGAGCTGTTCTTTATTGAATGTTAAGCTATATGTTATGGCATTCATTAAATTCAGTCTACTCCCTTTACTTTTTTTTTTTTTTTTTTTTTTAACACATGCTTTTTTTCAGGCGAAGCAAATCTCCCCCAGATCTGCACTCTGTTGCTGTATGTGTGTCACCGACACCTGCAGTTGAAGATTAACGTTTTTAAATAAAGACGGTGCCTGCTGAACTGCTGTTCAGGCTATGCCCAGTTTATACTGGCCTGCCTCCACATCTGGACTGAAGTCTTCTCTTTAAGCACAAGTCATGTTATTTTACCTAGCCTAGCGTAAGTGTGACGGCTGGCCCCGACAGAGCCTTTTAGACTTTGCGCTTTGGTCGGCCCTTTCCAGAAACAGCGGGTCACCCCCAGCACACCTCTGCGGCACCTCTGAGTTCAGACCTCTGCAACGGGAAGACTGTGACCTTCACAGAGACCAAAAAAACTAGCTAAACCACCACCGCCGCAACTGACTCGCATTATTGTGAACGCTCATGAGTGAAACTATTTGGCATCATTTCAACTGGATTCTTTCCCCCAAATGTTTTTCCACATGATGACTTCAGCTGAAGCACAATACAGCCCAACAGCTGAGCCCCAAGAGATATAGTGGCCATGGCCCATCATACGATAGCAGGGCGTGTTTCGTACTCTTTGGAAACCAGCATTCCAGTCCCACCTGGAACAGGAAATGTAAGTTTGGTGAAAGATTAGATTAGGCTTTAAGGCGTGCTTTGAAGGGGGAGTGGTAGTGAGGACGCTTCTGAAAGGCTAATTATTTTCCGTGCTGGAATTAGCCAGCGGAGAGAAGTTTATGCGTGCCATATGCTTCCCGAAGACAGCTGCGCTGGAAAGAAGTGAACTTGGTGCATGTTCTCTTCCATGATGACTTTGGGGGGTTACCAAGGTTATAAATATATTGGTATTTCAAGGGGGGATCAAAAGTTCAACATTATTCATGTATTAAATAAGGCCTGGACAGCTCAGTCCCTGCGGGAACGACAAGGGTACGAGGCGCAAGTCCGAATAATGTGACGGGTGGAAAGCCAGCGAACGCGTTCACCTGAGCGCGTGTCGTACGGCCCGGGTGAGCCTGGCAAGCTTTCTGCCCGCGAGCGGGTCATTGAAATGCAGCGGGCATCGCAGAGGGAGGCTCAGCTGCCTCCGTAGAGCGTGGTAAAATAGCCCCAACCAATGACGTTACCGGAGAGAGCGCGGCTCGAATTACGCGCAAGGTCATTTCGCTGGTCTACGGTTGTCCGGTACTTTACGAGGAAGATCTTTCCCACAAAAACCCGACTCAGGTTGGAAGTTGTGGGGTTGTGTGAGTGTGACATCAGAAGTCGAAGCGACGTTTAAAAAGTCCTTTCTTTCGACGATTGAAGTTTGAGGAAATTTTTCCTCGGACGGTTCTGGAAATTTCTCGGGCTTTTCCGGCTCTGCTGGTCGTTCGCACAGCGTGACGGAGCCCGATCCGGCTGGAAGTTTTGGGATGAGCCCGGACTGCGAGGGAGCCAGTGAGCCTCGCCCGGAGTCGGGGGAGCCTGTTTGTTGATTAGTGTCGGTGACAGGGGGTTGGTCCCGGGCGCTGGGGTCCCGGCGCTGGGGTCCAGCTGCTCTGTCAGCGCTGAGAGATGGCGGGTTGCGCGGAGCGAGGCCCCTGCTGCGTCTGTGCGTCGCGCGGGACAGCTGACCTGGCACAAACGCTGCAGAGGCTAGGTGACAGGACAGGGGCCCAAACTGGGTGTTCTGCCCTTGAAAGTCCTCTCCATTGAGGCTTTTTGGATCTCTTAACAGCACCAGAATAACCTGTTATTCACAGTGGAATTTATTTGAAATTAAATGGAATTTCTACCGCCGTCTTCCTCCTGCCGCCGCCCACCGGCTTCACTAGCGTATCGCGTTCTTTGTTGATGGAGCGATAATGGCAGCGGTCTGTCGTATTCCGGTTTGACTCGTCCGTGCACGTGCGCGCTCGGAACGCCGTGCGGTGGGAACATGAAGCCGGTCTGTAGGACGGAGCGGGAAAGAGAGGCGGCTCTGCCTGCGTTTCGTCTCCTTGTCCTCAGACATTCTCCAGCACCAAGGCCTGACTGTAAACACCCCGAAAGAAAGAGCTGGCTCTCCTTTAGAGGCCCTGCGAGACTCCGGCCAATGGATCGCTTCCAAAATATAGCTTACGGGGGGGGGGGTGGAAAAAAAGCAGCGGCAAAAGGCTTAAATGGTTCCATAGCCACGGCCTCCTGCTGGTCCTCTTATGGACAGGGAAGTGAAGAGTAGTTTGTACTGAGGTCCGCTCATGCAGGAGAACATGTTTGTTTGGTCCCTTCAGTATAGGTACCTATGAATTCTGAATGATCCTTGGAAATGGTTTATTTATTGCAAAACGGCTTGAATGAATTAGCTAGATTGGTCGCAATTTAAGATGGGAACTGGGTCAATCTGAAGAGGCTAAATGCCAGGACTGTCGGCTGGACGCTTTTGAAATATTCCCAGCTTGTGAAGTCAGAGCATTTGGAACTAAATGCCCTCACTTTATGTGTCTGGCAACCCTACCCTTTGAGCTAGATCTGACCTGTTTCGCAGTTGTTGAAATTCCCTAATTTAATCCCTAATGTGAGATGTTTTTCTTCGTAGGCCAGACTCAACAGTGCTATGCATACGTCGAAAGTCTAAAAAAAAAACAATATTTCACCTGCGCTTATTGTTAGCTGAAACATAGCACTTTGTTGTTCAGTTCGTTTTTACAATTGCGCTGGTTCGACGTTCAGCGTACGCTAAACTGCTCGGAGGCTAACCGTACAGCTGGCAGACACATGGAATGGTGGAGAGGAACTTGCGCAGCTACCGGGGGAAGAATGTGTGCTACACAAACACAAGTTTCAGTGAATGTGTGTTGTAATAACAGAATTCGGCTCGTAAAAAGGAGCGTTTTTTGGCACGGAGCCGACGTTCTTTGCTGATGAAATTCAGACAATTACCGACAGCTCTTTTTATAGCCGTACGTGTGAATGCCTGCTGTTTTCAAACCGGAATCCCTCTTTAAGTGGTTGACTTTTTCGCTGCAGCGCTTCCATTGTGCTGCACGTTCATCAGAAAAAAGGGCGAATTTCCTTTTCCTACATAAATCATTTTTTGAGGCCAGTCTGTTCTACTGAATAACCTTGACTGACATCGACTAAAAAGACCTTTGTAATTAAACCTGCACTAAACATTGTTGGGTTGGTCACAAAGATTCCTCATACAGTCATCACACAAGAAAGGTATACGGTGCTGCTGTGCTTTCAAAACCAATCACAAATAAAGCATTTTATTGCCACAAGAAAGTAGTGTTAAAGGAGACAAATGAAATTTAATTACCAGCGCGTGTTCTGGTGTTATTGGATTTGATGGCCGGGGGGGGGGGGGGGGTTTACAGAGGAATAAAATAGCTTGTTCCGGACTTTCAGGCTGTGAAAAGAGAAAAAGGCGACGTTCTCCAGAAGGATTGCCAGGAAACGCCCGCGCCGCACGTCTTTCCTCGCCGTGCGTTCCTTCAAACGGGCGCCGTGGTTACCGGCCCCCCCCCCCCCCCCCTCCCCTGCTGCCCGCTGAACGCCGTCGCCAGGGTCGGGGTCGGGTCGGGTCTGGTCGGGTCTGGTCGGGTCTGGTCCGTCTCAGGCTGACACCGGTGCGTGGGCGTGGCCGGGTCCCAGCGCGGGGGCACGTCAGACCTCTGACCCCTCTCTGTGGGAGGCCTCCAGGTAGCGCCGTTTGGGGGTCGGGCCTGGGTGACCCGCCGGGCCTCTCAGCCTTCACTCCCAGGCCCCCGGTGACAGCCGGCCCAAATAACCGCGCTCCAGTCTGGCGCTGGGTCAGACCCGCCGCCCTTCGCTCTGCTCACCCCCCCCCCCCCCCCCCCCCACCCCAGGCCACCTTCCTCTACCCTCCTCATCTTACACCTCTTTACCCCTCCCCCCATGCTCCTTTACCACCCCCACCTCCATTCCCCCCTGCTCCTACTCAATGACTCCTAATCCTCCTTATACCCCCACCTGCATCGCCGTGTTGTGTCTTATTGCTTGCAGATGTGGAAAGTGGAGGACCAATCTTAGCATGTGGACATTTTCGTAGTTCTGCTAGCCTGGAAAGTGAAATATCTTGAGAGGATGGATTTTTCTGAGTAGCCCTACGCGTTAGCCTGCAGGTCTGGGTCTGGCCCTGGTAGTCGTGCGTTTCCGCGGCGATCTTTCACACGCTTTTTACTTCTCACTTCCCTCTTTCACGTGAACGAGGGCGTCGCCACAGCTCTGCTCAGCACGTTTCGCCCTTTCGTTTTGGAACGGTCGTTTTTATTTTTGTTCTTGTTGTTGTTGTAAGCCGAGCGCGTGATCGTGCCTCTGGCCCGATAGCACGCGGCGGCGGGCCCCGGGGGGCCGCGGATGAAGGGTTCAGCAGCGCGCTTTCGCTCAGTGACGCAAGCGACGTTGCCACGGCGTTGAGCCCGTCCCCAGACGCACCGGGGCATCGCTGCGATTTACAGGTTCTGTCACCTGCTCGGGATTCGTACGCAAATGCGTGTGTCGGGACACCGCCACGCCAGGTATGCTGACTTAAACCGATCGAAGCGCCTGCGACAGAGAGAGGTATTCGCACTGCATGTGCTACTGGATGGCAGTCAACTTTGGCCCATTTTCTGAATTTATACGGCCTCGCTACCGACGAGCGGCGGTCTACTCATCTGATTTTTGTTTGAAAAAACACACGTACCTAGATACTCTCTCATGTTTGACTCTGCCCCCGTCGGATATACGCACTGCAAGCCTCAGGCTGAGCGTGATAAGAGAAAAACATTTATCTCCCTATCTCAGAGACATTCAGCTTTCTCTTCTGGCTGACGTCTTGTCCGTTGTTGTGACGTGGGCCAATTCTTGTTTTCATCAAAGTACGTGAGCACATTCCTGTCAAGTGAAGACTTGATTCACAAATAGTTCTCTCGGCGATCTACAAGGCGTCGATTGGCCTGATTACAACGAAGGCTCTTAAATCCCACAGCCCCTTACTTTATCTTTTATGATGACACTGGTGCACATTTGAGTTGATTGTGCTGGTTGTCAGGGGCATTGGTTTCCGTAGCAGTCAGTGTTTTGTGTCGTCGCAAGAAAACCGTTGCTCATTAAGAACACCCACCTTCCCTCTCATTCCGTGTTATTTGAAGCGATTTGTCCTCATGATAGGAGTTTGTCAGTATGTGTGTGCGTATGTGTGTGTGTGTGTGTGTGTGTGTGCAGGAGAGCGAACATGTCTACGCGTGTTGTGACAATGGCGCGGTCATGCTGAAGTGAGGATATTCGCGTCCCTTTGGAACCCAGGCGGGCTTGTGGGAGCGGCGCTGGGCAAACGGAGCGTGCCGCGCGCGGTGTGAGGAAGGGCCCCGGCGCTCATTAGCGGGAGGCCGCCTGCTCCCCCGGGGATTCTGGGACAGGGGCTGCGCTTCGGGTGCGCCACACCAGCGCGGAAAGACGGCCTTCTGGAACAAGCAAGGGCCTGACGTTTGGCAGGGGAACGCTGCAAAAAAAACAGAAAATAAGTCCATCTCAACAAGTGTTTTATTCTTGTATTTAAACTTATATTAATGTAATAAATCTTATTTTTCTATTATGTTTTTGCTAAAGAAGACAAAAAAATGACAATGCAGTGAGACAGTTAAAGTCAAGTGATTAATTTCAAGAATGAACAATAACACGCTAATATTTGTTACTTGAGGGAAAACACAAGATTTTAAGTCTTATTACAAGACTAAAACATTTAAGACACTTTTTACAGTGAGCGCATTTTGAGAGTCAGTGAGAGACAGAGCGTGGGATTGTGAGTCGGAGAGAGAGAATGGATTGAGAATTATGGGTGAGAAAAATATTTAATAAGTATTATAAATATATACTGAATATTTTTTTCTTCAATATGTATTTATATATAAAAATAATGAGGCTGATTTTTGCTTCTTGCGCCTTTTCTCTTTCATTTGTTAAATTAATTGATTCTAACCCATTTATCCTTCCCTGAACAAATAAATACTATTGAAAATGGCAGCTGGGAGGTTAAACTACTGTGATTTATGACACAGGAAACTGCTTGGGGGGGAGAGGTGAGTTTGATGTCTGTGTATTTTTGCCATATGTTCAGTCCCAGTGCTACTTAGTAATTAGCTTGCTTCGGTTCTTGATGGTCTAAATGTGTGTGTGTGTGTGTGTGTGTGTTAGAGTTAATCTCAATTTGTTTTTATTTCTTTTTTTTTCCATTACTGTTTGATCACCACACTCTCCTCACTGTCAGACCAAAATGATTAGTTGTTTATTTTTTGAAAGTGGAGCTGCTAATCATAGTTAATGACCCATAGCCCCACCTCAACAAAACACAAATTAAGAATGATAACTAGCTAACTCTGGAAGAGACAAAGAAAGCTATGTCGAGAGGGGACTGACTCTTCAGTACTTGGCACCAGCCTCAGTGCCACGTAAGACATCGTTCCTGGATTCGTTCACATTAAGCTGACGACAAGGCGATTTTTGACCTATTTTCTAACAAATGAATCTTGACACATTTGCTTAAATTGTGTGAACATTTTACCGTGGGTAATTTGGAAATATTTCATTCAACATATGAGCACACTGCAGCTGTCCTTTAAATTCAAAAACTGTACTTCAGATGTGTTATATTTTTAGTACACAGTAACTTGTTCTATAGATAATACCTTACTCAGCACACTTTTTACGCTGTGTGCGTGTGTGTGTGTGCGTGTGTGCGTGTGTGTGTGTGTGTGCGTGTGTGTGTGTGCGTGTGAGAGAGAGATAGAGAGTGAGAGAATGAGAGAGCGAGAAAAGGAAACCGTTTGGCCCGTCGCCAAAGTTCTGAGAAACCCCGGCAAATTCCTGGTTGTTTCTCCCGAGTTCAAAGCAAAGGGCTTGGAACAGCAGCACATGTAACAACTTGGGGTTTACACCCTTCTGTCTCAGTCTGGCGGAGAGCCAGGCTGCACGGGGGGGGGGAAACGATACCGGTGTCTGCCTAATTGTTCTTCGCCTAGCCAGCGCTAGCACAGCGGCGGCGGTGAACGGAACGAGGACGCCTCCTCGCCCCCCTGCCTTTTCGGGGGGGTTTCGCGGATCTCCTGCGCCGCGCGGCCCCCATTGTTCTCTCTGTCAGCCACGCCAGCCGTGCTCCACGCCATTTCCCCAAAGACCATTAACTTACCCCTCTGTGTCACCTGCCTGTCCTGTCAGCGTGGGCCGCTGTCACTGTTCATCTGTGATGTCGGCCCCACCTCAAACCTGACATGCAAAGTGTCCCAAGGTTTTTTTTCTTTTCCCTTTTCTCTTTTGCATATAGAAGACAAAGGCGTTCTGTGTTCTGGATCTGATTTTATCTTTCAATGGAGAGGAAGACGTGCTCTAATTGGCTATTTAGATGACACCACATCTGCGTGTGTGTATTTTACCCCACCAAAACCGAAAAGCCACGTCTAATTTGAGTTTAAAATGACGCCCCAGTACACAATGGGTTTATGTGGTGTGTCCAGCCAGGCACTTTCGCTTGGTCTTATTTTCTCACGGATGCACCCCTGGAGCGTGTTAGGATGAGTGCGGCTGATGTGCGCGTAACGGGGTTGATCTGGTGGCTTTGCACGCCGCACGCAGCCGGGAGTGACGCGCCGTCGGCGCCGCAGAGCACCGGAGCGCGTGTCGGCGTGTCTGCCAGCCGGCGACGCCGCCTCGCTCACCCGTCAGCGTCCTCAAACGAGTGCGCCGCCTTCCGTTTCCCCCGCCCCCGAGTCGGAAGCCTGCCATCTCCAGGGAGACTCTGCACGCCCCGCGCTCCCGCCGGTCGCTCCACAGAACGGAACCTCAGAAAAACGCGTACCGACCGGGGAGAGTTCTGGGGCAGGAACTGTGTGGGGAAAAAAAGACGTGTACGCGCGCATCTTCATTTCCTCGCCCTTGCTTATTTCTGCGAAGCACTTACTGAGCTTTTACGTCTGACGTGAGGTGTGTGTAAATCTAGAGCTCCTTGTTAGCTTCGCTGTAAGATGTGAAATGGCCGTTTTGAATTGCGAGCCAGAGAGAACGCCAGAGGCCGTCCTTCACCAGAACTTTGCCGCATGCACATTACGTTACCTTTATGTGGCTTAAAGGCTGCCATTATCCTCACAAAAACAACATGCTCAGCAGTCCGGTGAAGCACACTGCGACTCAGTTTACTTCCGGTGAAGTAAACTGAGTCGCCCGCCTATAGGCAAACCGTCTCGCGGTCGCATGGCGAACAGGGCTGAGTTTAATCCCGCCCTCTCTGAGTTTAACCCCTCTCTGTAAGCAGCTCCTGTTTGTTTATGATAGTTTGTTTATACAGTCATGGACTCACGCTGCAGAGTCTGCTTTCTCGCTGTCACGTTGTCCGACTGTGGCGCGTGCTGCCGGTAGCGCTTCCCCCCCCCCCCGATCACGCCGTGAGCCCGCTTCGCACCGACAGACCATTCCAGAACAAGCGATCGCTTGCCAGATCCCATCCTTTCACATCTGTAGAGTGTTTGAGTCAACATTGTGTTTGACAACACAATATGCTGTCTGGGAATTATTATTATTTTTGTCTGTTTATATACTTTATGATTTGCCAAAGAAAATAACTGAGGGCACTTCTTTTTGCATATCTCAGGCTCAACCCTGTGCTGTGGTGTAAGAATACAAATCTGTTACGCCTCTCCCTTTTTAAAAAGCACTAGTGAGTCTAATATCCACTCTGCTGTCCCTCCTCCTGCAGTCACAACCTGCTGAAACCTTCCCCAGGGGCGTCCCCAGACAGAAGGGCTGTCGTTTAAAATCAGCTTCTATTCACTGTCCGAAAACAGCAGTCTGAACCGCGACTGCACCGCTCCTGTGTGTAACTTTGGTGTCCCTGGTGCTCCTGTTACGATGCGTTTTTGGTATGGTGTGTCGAGTAATTTCTTGTCCGTTTTATTACCATTTCACCTTGGTGAGCTGAAGAAGTGTTGACAGTTACTACAGGGGTGATACTGAATGGTGTCCATAAACACTTCAAAAACATGCGCTCACACATTAATGATGAGGTGACCGTTTACTGTGCTGCGAATAGCCTACTGTTGTCGTGATTCAGGAATAAAAATGTTTTATTGAATTAAAACCATTATTTGCACTCACAAACTAGCATGTCAATAAAGGGATTGTTCGTATTGGCCATAAATGTCTCCCGTAAGGCAAAATGGTTATGGGTTTTGGCAAAGCTGGCAAAATGAGTTTGCGATGAGGTGAAATCGAGAATCGGCTCTGTGGCGTCGTGCCTTCCGTTCAACACGGTTTGCGTCTCCAAACCCTCGTGCTTCAAGTCCCTGCGGATCGATACCCGTTATCAACATGCCTTTAGTGTCACTGCGCAAACCGAGGGGGGAAAAAATGGATTTCTTTTTGGGCGATAATTAACAGCAGTGATGCGACTGACAGAATCTCGTTCTGTCCTCTAAATGCCTCCGTCGACACAACCCCCGAGCGTGCAAAAAAAAGGAAATGGGGCCAGCATCCTGTTTAGACGCTCATTGTGGATTCAGACTTGCGTGGTCGCGGGGGGGGCCCCGTAGGTTTAAATAGCGGCGAATGCTAATTTCCTTTTGAGGTGCGGGGGCTCCTGCGTCTGTCGTTAGATGTTTGACTCTCGCGGCAGTCGAACGCGTCTGTTTACACGGCGAGGAGCGCTACGCCGAAGAAGCTTTTTTCATCAAGCTCGTCGGAGAGGGAAAGAGAGAACTGAGCGCAGAAGTCGGCACGCCGTTCTTCCAGGAGCGGCGGCGACGACGGCGACGGGAGTTCGCAGCCCGCTGTCTCCAAGCCCTCTCGCGGCTTCTCAGAAGTACAGTCGCCGGGTTTTTTTTTTTTCCGCGCAGACAGATGTTTGTACAATCGCGAGATTAAAGAGGGGGAAGAGAGGGAGAGCGCGCTAGGAAGAGCAGCGTAACCCGCTCGTAACAATAACATCCTCTCCGTCTCCCCCGGGGGGGAGCAGAAAAGCTCTCGCTTTTTTCGGCGCGGGCTCGAGGCTTCCCTCTCGGGACTCCGGCGGCTGAAGTCGCTGCGGCTCCCCCCCCCCCCGTGTCACAGACCGGCTGGCGGTCGCCGTCGGTTTCTGCCGTGGCTGCCTAGCGGTTCGCTGTGCTGCGCGTGCATGCGTCGCGTGGATTTGCATTATGCAGATTGTGCCCTGTGCACTGTTTAGTTTTTATAAATTGTGTTGTGGATTTGATGTTGGGTTTTTTTTTTTTCTATTTACTGCGCGTTGCGTTTTGTGTCTGGATTGTGTCGTAGGGTGCATTATGTCAGTGTGGGTTGTGTTGGTAGGTTGTGTTGATGTACTGCGTTTTGGCGTAGTTTCGGTTGGACCATGCTTGGGGTGTTGAACATATGAATTGTATTTATTGATATGTGTAATGTGTGTATGTGTGTATGTGGATGGTGCTCTGAGGACTGCTCTGAGCTCTGGCCTAACTGTGACCTTTTGGTCTCCTGTGCAGGATGACAGCGATGGGATCCCATGGTCAGAAGAGCGGGTGGTGCGCAAGGTGCTGTACCTGTCCCTCAAAGAGTTCAAGAGCGCACAGAAGAGGCAGCTGGGGGACGGCCTCTCCGACGGAACCAAAAACGCCAACGGTGAGTGGCTGCTCGGCCTAAAGACCCCGTACACCTTCACCGTCTTCCAGTAAACTCCTCTGCCCCCTCGCCTCCATGCTTCGTGTTTACTGGTTAGTTTCTGTGCCGGTCACAAGGTGGATATTGGAGTGTGAGGTGGGTCAGTGTATTGGGGGGGGGGGGGGGTACTCTGGACTGATAACCGCGGGTGTGTTTTTCTAACGCTTTCAGGGCTGGGGAGCTTGACAGCAGGGCAGTTGGCAGGGATTGCACCGCTGTGTTTCTGATTAAAATGGCGTCGTGGCCAGGATATGGCACTGGGTTCCATTACAGGGCAGGGAGACCGTATGCTGGGGCCTGGTAGGGGAGAGAGGGGGTATAATGGAATTCTGGGATGTTTTGGAGTCCATTTGCAAAGTTGCGACTCTGGAGTTTGCTCTCACAGCTGCAGCCTCATAATTTACCGAAAGAGTTCATGTAAGTGGCAAGAATAACAGGGAAAGACGTTCGGACATCTCAGTAGGAAGTAAAGGCAAACACAAATTCAAGTTTATTCTTTGTCCTTGATTTTTTTTTTTTTTAAAAACCTTTACATTTTAAAGATGTTTACATTTTTGGTTAGGCCCTTGGAAAATGTACAGTCTAATATGTGGTCTAATAAAATGAAAAAATGTGCATGTTTTTTAAATTCGACATCTTGGCCTATTTAAATGAGCCAGTTTCAAAAGCGGAAACACGTCAAATAAAACTGAAAGTCTGGATGATTAGGATGAAGATATGGGGACAAGGAGAGACGGCGTTCCCTGCTTGCACATCTACTCTTTAATCAGAACTTCCCTGCTGGACTTTTGATCCAGCCTTTGCACTCCAGTTATTAAATAAGCCATGTCCTTAATCGGGTCAGATACGACCGCTTGCTCCATCGTTTTTCTAAACGTGCAGGTCTTCGGTTGTATTAGCCCTGTGTGAAATCTCTCAGTGCCGGCTTTTTAAATCTCTCTGAAGATGGGGGTGGGAGGGTGTGAGGTTTAACAAGGTCCGTGATTAGAACAGAGAGACGGTCTCCATTGGCCGAGCAGGAAGCATTGCTGGGGAACTGATGGTTAGGAACAATTATGTGGTTAAGCCTTCACGGTTGACCAGCTTCCAGTAAAGGTGTGGAACTTGGATGAAATAAAAATCTGGTCTGTACATGTACACGAAGCTTTACATTGCACCATTGACCTTCAGTAGGATTTAAGCTGCTCTTTACAATCAGAGCCTTGAACCTGGTGGGTCGTATGTCTTCACTGTGTTGGGATATTTCATTCTAACAGATTCTGGGGGTGGTTTGTCGTGTTTTTTCCACAGTTCTACCTCACCTCTTAATTCCCAAACTCTTACATGTCTTTAAATCCAAAAAAAAAGGTTAAATTTACACAAAACTATCCCAATGACCTTGTAGTGCTGTGGGTAATGTGACTGCAGTTATTCCAATGGAATCTCTTACATTTTTAGCTGACAAATATAAATGATAAAGGGATTCAGGATGTAACTTCTGGGCCCTGTTTCATTAAGCGGGTTTACTGAGTTAGCTGCGTAAGTGCATTGAGTAAAACCTGGAACCCTCCCAAATTTGGAACATGGACTGGAATAAAAAGAGCTGTTCGGGGTTTTACTCAGTGCAGTTATCCGGTTAACCCTGTAATCCTGCTTCATGAAATAGCCCCCCGACCGCAAGGTTGTCCTAAACTGGGTGAGCAGGGACAGATGATATCTGATGTTTTCTAGATGATCTGGCTGTTAGAACCTCTGTCCTTATATGTAATATGTGTGAAATAGTGATCGCACTATGTCCTAATAAATTGTATTATCCATATCAAATCATTTGAATTGAAGCCAACTTTATTGCTACACCCTATTATGTTGATAACTCTGGCTAACATAACTACTTTATTGTCGGTTTATCTTGTTACCTTTGACCTTATTTGATACATTACATTACAGGCATTTGGCAGACGCTCTTATCCAGAGCGACGTACAACAAAGTGTATAACCATAACCAGGAACAAGTATGACGAAACCCCTAGAGAGAAGTACCAGTCCAAGTGCAGGGAACAACCGCATAGTTCAACTTGGACCCTGAAGGTTAAACTGATTAACACTAACACAAACGAGAACAGCAACAACGCAGTCTATGGAAAAATACAAGCAATAGTTAAGACAGGTGCATTAACTAAGTCACCTACGAAACAGCTACCTAGTTACAACCCTAAGCTTACAGTCATTTAAGAGATTACAGGGAGGTAGGGAGGGATGGGGAGAGGTGCAGCTTGAAGAGGTGAGTCTTCAGTCGTCCCTTGAAATGGGTCAGTGTCTCAGCTGTTCTGACCTCCACGGGGAGGTCATTCCACCATCGTGGGGCCAGAACAGACAGGAGACGTGTTCTGGAAGCATATCTAAAATACATATACATATCTAAAAAGAGGATTTTTGCCAATGCTTCCCTGCAATGGATTCACATCCTGTCCAGGGAGTACTCCAGCCCCCATGCAACCCTGACCTGGAATAAGCAGGTTAGGTAATGGATGTACGGAAGTAATTTATTCCAATGTTAAGTGCAGCGCTGTTTCTTTAAACCTGTGAGCAGTATTATTCACTGTGGGAAGCGCTAGCAGATTTGATACAGTTGATGTAACATTTAACGGGGGCAGAGCTGGTTTCGCACCCGGGACCGGGAACGCTCAGCGTCTGGGTGCGTGTCAGAGAGCAGATCTGAGCCGGCGCGATGAGAAGGCTCAGCTCCAGGGCTCAGGCGCGTTTGCCTGTGGTGTTAAAAAAAAGAAACAGGAAGAATTAGCGTTTCTGAAGCCTTTCCTACCGGGCCTTCGTCTGACACCTCTGCTCAGCGCCTAGTCAACGAGGAGACGGAAGCTCAGACCGCCTCAGAGCAGATCTTCCGCTGTCGGGAGCGAAGGCTGAGGAAAAGAGCAGGAGGTCTGGCTCCAGGCTTCAGGAAAGTTTGAGGGGGGACTGAGAGAAGTCAGACTAGATGTTGGTTGTTTTCTTTTTTCACCCCCTCGCTCTCTTTTTGAAATCCTCTAAGGCCGCCGCTTCCTTTCGAGAGGGTTATTTTTCCATCGAGCGGCCGTTTCCGTGGCACCCCCAGGGCCCTGCTGGTCACGGCGAAGGGCTGACCTTATCAGCCGAATAAAAAATAAGCCATTACAGCGGCTTCACAGCGGGGGGCGCCGCGGAGGACGGGCTGAACGGAACCCGGCCGAGCGTCTGGGGGGGGGTTTTGTGGGCGGACTCCCCTGCGCCCACTCTCTCAACACGCGCCCCCTTTCCGTTAAAACGTACAGCCCTTATTCCGAACCGGTCCTTTAAGAACGCGGCGGAGCACGTGGACGTGTGTTCCTGTGGCAGCCCGCGAGCTGACCCGTGCCGTTTCTCACAGGGGGGAAACGGGGGGAGCCGGCTACAATCAGAGCAGCTGGGTCTCGAGTGTCATCTTCCTCCCGTGGCGCGGAGGGACTGTCTGCCCCTTTAAAAGGGGGCGTGGCCGGCCGTCGCCCTGCAGTCGGCGGTTTGTGGCGGCCTCAGACCGGAGAGCAGGACCGTCTAGACCGAGCGCGTGTGTCAGTCTCCGCCGTGCCCCCTCCGCGGGGCTGTCTGGTAACCGGCAATCACCGCCCCGCCGGCCCGCTCTGCCTCCCCGGCGCCCTGTGTTATTAAGCCAATGACATTCTGCCCCGGTGCCGCGCCACCTGCCGCGCGGCTTGCTCCCGGCCGCTAGGCCCCGCCCCCCCACCGCCGCCCCCGCCAATGGCAGGTCTCGCATCGCTGGAGCTCCGGTTGCTGCCCGGTCAGGAAGTGCTGCTGTCATGCTTTTTTTTCCCCCTCTCTGTCTCTTTCTCTCTCCCTCTTCTTTCCTCTTTTCTCCCTCTCTCTATCTTCCTCTCATGCTCCTTTCCTCCTTTTTTCCCTTCCTTTTTCTGTCTCTAGTCACCTCTCCCCCTCCCTTCCAACCTCTTCCCCATACTCAGTCTCTATCCATCTCTCTCTCTCTCTCTGACGCTCTCTCTCCCTCCCTCTCTCCCCCTCCCATTCTCCTCTGTCTGTATTAATCTCTATCATGTGCCATTACCCATTTAGAGGGAAGAGGGAGATGCTCTCCAGACGCAGCGCTGTTGCTTTAGCTAAGAGGCTGCTGGGTGGGGATGCAAAGCAAGTACAGCACACAGTAACCCTGTGACTGGAAATCACCTCATTATCACTGTGCGACCGTTATTGTGATTTCATACGCGATTGGCAAAGCCACCTGGCGTTTTTGAGTTTAAGCTCAATGCCCAGGTGGTGCAGGTGCAGATCTATGATTGATTTCTCTTTAGATGGATGCTCAAAATGAAATGAGTTTGAGTACACTGTTTGTCTGGAGGTGTTGGGCAGTTTGTCAGAACACTGGTGTTTCTGAGCCACAGTTTCCCTTGCCATTTATCCCCACTGTTGGTGTAAAGAGGTTTTAAATGATCGATTTGTGTACTTTTGATTGGTTCAGAGAGCTGGTGGATGGACAATAGGGTGTGATATAGACAACACAATGGTGATGAGAGTGTGATGCCATGCAACGTTATGCAAAACTGCATTTTTCTTTTTCAAAAGTATCTCTATTGGCTAAGGAAATGCAGTGTTAGTGCATCTGGAGATGCAATGTCTTTGTCATTGAGACTTGCACATTATTGTAATTATTGAAATTATTGCAGCACAACCTACTGGGGTTGGGGTCAGTTTAATTTCTATTCAGGCAATTTTAGAAAATTCATTGAAATTCAAATAGTGAATTAAAAAATCCTCACAGGATATTATGGCAATATTTCAATTCTTGAATCGAATTTCAGTAAGTTTTGCAGAATTGAGCAAATTTAAATTAAATTAACCTAAACCCTAAACATGACCCCTTCACAAATGCTCATACGTCAGAATTATTACAGTACTGGCTTTTTTGCTCAATAGATTTACTCACTTGTCTGTGCTTATGTGTTTTGTATGTTATTTTATGCCGCTTGTAATGCTTCTTGTCAATGTTTGCATATTCTTTACTCATTTGCCTGTAGTTACTGTTTGTGTGATGCATGTTCTTTTATGTTCCTTAAACCATCAACCTGCCCAGGAACTACAGATGAAAATGAGTCTGTATGGCTAAATCTGGCACATTTACATGGTGCATCTAAGTTCTCGTGGTTATTAATGTGCACTGTCCCTTTCTTAAATAAAATAAACCTTACACCTTTTCACTATTAGTGTTGAGTGACGTGCAGATCGGGTTCTTGATGGACAGAAATATGTATTGTGGCGTTTCTGCTGTGAACAGCAGTGGTTCTTTGAAACAGAATTGACTGTACGCGCTGTACACCCTAAGTGCTGTTTTATTTATTTATAAGTGCCGGGTTTTTGTTTTTATTGCAGAGGCCCTAGTTTGCAGTGGTCTGTTAGGTACGGCATTATTCAGTAATGATTGCATTGGAGACCCGTTGGTAAAGTTGATGATGACCTGTGTATAACGCTCCTCGTTTTGGCTTGGGTTTCCCGCTCAGCGTTACTCTGGTCGCACGGCCCTAGTGATTACGGTGCCCGCAATAATGGCTTCCACTTGAGGTCCCGCCTGCTGCCTGCCAGCCCTCTGGAGAACAAGGAAGGGGAGTAAGATGGAGGCGACTGGCTTACTTAAAGGCGCATGAATCTGATTAGTGGCCCAAAGCGCATCTAGCGGATGAATCGGCATAATGTTTTAAGGAACGGGCCTTGGCGGAGCTAGCGGGGAGTTTGGGCGGCGCCGGGCGCCTCTCCCGGAGCTGGTCGGGCGAGACAGGCGTATGCGGAGCGAGGGACGGCGCTCGCAATCCCAGACTGCCCTCCCGCTCGCTTTTGAATGAGCGGCGCTGGTTTCGAGCGCGATGCATGGCGTTTAATACGTCGATTATTGTTCGCATCGAGCCGTTTTTAAATCCAGCGGTTTGCTTTAATCCACTCGGCGGGACAAAGCATTTTTCTCGACGTAGCGTCTTTTCTGGCGGCTCGAACGATGACCCAGCGGTTTCAAATTTGCATTAAAGGGCACCTCTGGCTGTTCACTGAAAAATGTTGCTCGCCCCTGTAATTTGGTTTAACTGGAGCAAGGCATTAATCTTAAAATGTACTTCAGAAAGTAAATACACATTTAAAAATGAACTGCAAGCGAAGGACCGTCTAATGAAGCGGCGAGGCAGATTTATAAACCCTCAGTGCGCCCGGCCAGATGTTTCACTGCGTTTCATTATCCGAGAGAGCGACCGAAGGCACGTTCTCAAGGCCGCGTTCTTCGCCCTTCTGAGCGGGAACGGAATTCTCGACGCACGTTAGCCGCAGACCGAGCGTCCGTCTCTCTCTCTCTCTCTCTCTCTCTCTCTCTCTGTCTCTCTCTCTGTGTGTCTCTCTCTCTCTCTCTCTCTCTCTCTCTGCAGAGAGGTTAAACATCATTAAATGACTCATTATCCCAGAGCGCATCGGGGGCGATCCGCAGTGACGCGCTCGATAGCGAAGCGCCCGTCAGGTTCCCGGCCGCTCTGTAAATGTCCGGCTCCTCGAGGGTGAGGCGCGTACCTAGCGCCGAGCCGGCGCCGGAATCCCTCGCCGCGCTTCGCCCGCCGCCCCTGCGGGGTCCCGTCGGCGGGGCGCGGGCGAAAGGCGCCCGGGCTCGCGCTCCCAGCTGCTTTCGGGATGAGTCGGCCGCGCTTCGCGTCGCAGAAACGTCTTTCGCTGTTTTGTTTGCGGTTAGCGGGGCGAGTGGGCGCGGAGTGACTCAGGTTCAGACGCAGAAGCGCTGTCATGTAGGTCTCATTCCTGCAGTCCGTGGGGGTGGGGGGCGCCGCGCGGGGGGGGGGGGGGGGGGGCGGCGGCGGCGGCGGCGGCGGCGGCGGTGGCGGCGTCGTCGCTCGGAGAGCGGGAGAAACGTTGGCATCCCGCGGCTTTTTGTGGGGGGGTTGAGTGACGTGCCCTGAGAAGGTGCAGCGGACATGTTAGCCCAACCCCACCCCTCCCTCGTAAAACCAGGCCTGAGGCCCCGGGGCCTGGGGTTGGCGTGACCGCAGTCGTTGCGATGGCTGCCGGGCCGCAGAAGGCCTGCTTCCACTTGAGTTTTAGGCGCCCGTTGAGCTGAGTCATTCGGGGGCCTGCTGTTTTAAACGTGGGCCGCGGCGTTCCGAAGGATCGCGCGTCTCGATGAGCGCGAAGGAGAAGAATTTGCAACGCTCCCTCCTGCCAAATCTGTCATTGTTTTTCAAGAATTTTTTTTTTTTTTTCTTACCTTGAAGCTAAATTGATCTGTGACTGAGTCAGTGGGTTTAGTGAATGGGAGAGAGCGTTTGTGAGTGACAGCATGAGCGATTGGAAGTTGAACGAGCGCGTGAGGAGCCAGGTGCGTGTGCGTGCATGTTCACGTTGTTTTCTCTTCGAAATTGCCCCCCCCCCAACCCCCCCCCTCCTCCCCTACCCCCGCGGCGGTTAGTTTCACCCGGACCTCGTTCGTTTCGCGGGGCTCACGCGGTCTCTCCCCCCTGGCCCGCAGGTTCCCTGGCGAACGGCCAGCTGAACGGATCCGGGCCCAAAGGAGACGGCAAAGACGGGGGGTCGCGAGGGTCGTCGCAGAGCACCGACGGCAGCAGCGACTGCTCCGAGGAAGGACCGGTCAAGAAGAGGTGAGTCCGCCGCTCTGAATGGAGGGGGGGGGGGGCCTAGCTTAGACTTCATATGCTGTTATTATGCACTTCATGACCAAAAGTATCTGGACACCCCTTGGTCTGGGGCTGTTTTTCATGGTTTTGGCTTGGCCCCTTTGTTCCAGGGAAGGCAAATCTTAATGCTACTCCACACAACCACATTCTAGATGATTCTGTGCTTCCCCAACAGTTTGGGGAAGGCCCTTCCCTGTTTCAGAGTGACAATACCCCCAAACTGGCTATGTTGCATATATATATTTTTGCAAAGATATTTCTAAATATATAACTTCTAATTATAATTATTTAAAAAATTATTTAAATATAACCATTTTTAACATATGATTGGGATCCCTCTGAGCCTGGGTGGGGGTCCCTGGTTGAAGGGTTGAAAACCCCTGACTAAAATATATTGAATTGAATTCATTGAATATATTTTGCGTGGATTGTTTTCGTTTTAGATTAGAAAAAAGTTATAAAACCTATTGTGAATAGACTGTGTTGTGTATAAATGGGACCGTTTACATGGAAGAGAAAAATGTAGTGTGGTTATAGGATGTGGAAATGTTCAGAAAAGCAGAACTGTCCAGCAATTATTTGTTTATTGTGAATTGTCCGCAAAATTGCCTTCAAAATCATATAAGTACCGTGCCATGATTGATGTGTTACATGCCATCCTCATTGTAGTCAGTGTCTTGAGGAGGAAAGGGAAGAAGCTTATGAAGATAATAGTCAAACAAGGCTGCATGAAATATTAATGGCAAACAGTGTTTTATTTAAAAGAATGCAGAGGCTTTAATGAGTATTAATTTTTAAAGCAGAACTGCCGTGTTAGTCGTTTTTAATTAGCGCCTCACAATAAGTTAAAATGCATCTCCGATTAATAATGCATGCCAAAGTTAATGCATTCAAGTGCAATGTGAAATTATCTTGTTGCCATATCAATTTTCCGAGCGATTCTCAATCTGCGTTCTGTAAACAAGGCTTAAGGAAATTAAGGGCTTCAATTGGATGACAGATTCTGCCAGCCCAGACCCCCTCAGGCAATCTTCCTTGTAAAGTACGGCATAGAGAAAAGCAGGAAGATAAATGGGAATGTGCATTATGGCAACTTTTTTTTCCCTCATCGTTACCTCTCAATTAAACCTGGCGGACATTTTGTTTGATTTTCCACTCCGAGTAGCTGTTCTCGATGCGTCTGAATGCGGGGGGTGTGGAGGAATCGCTGTGATCCGTAGCGGGAGGGAACGGCGTGTGAAAAGGCTCGTGTCGCCGTCCCGCGCTCGGCCTTATGTGACGCGATGCGTTTTTCGCGGTTCCTGGGGGGGGGGTGGCGTGCGGGGGCTCGCGGTGCTGCCTAGAGGTTTGGAACGCGGGAGAGCCCACTGAGGGCTGAGCTTAGGGACCCTGGTGAAAGTGCTGTTTGTTCAGTAATGACGGTAGAAGAAGGAAGTGCTAAATTAGTGGAGGAGCACTGACTGAGGGGGCGGGGGGGGTGCTGCTCCGGACCCTCATCCGTCAAGTCTGGGCACAAACGGGGAACTGTTGGCCCAGGCTACTTACCGCACTTCTCACCAGCTTTGAGTCTGATGAAAGATGTGTTTTATGCGTGTATGTATGTACAAGTGTGTATGTGGGTGTATGCAAGACCACACACACACACACGCATACACATACACACACACACACACACACACACACACACACACACACACAGAGATATGTGTGCACACGCACACATGCACACAGACACACACACACACGCATGACAGCACACACACGCATACACACACAGAGCTGTGCGTGCACATGCACGCCTATGCACACACACACACACGCACGCACACACACACGCACACACACACACAGTACTCGTCTGCAGTCTCCAATCAGGAGTTTTTCAGGAGAAAAGCAGCACAGAATGTTCTTGTCTTACCCCGCCTTCTAAACAGAAAAGCAATGAGAGTGGTGAGGAAGTGCTGGACTTCTGGGACCGGCAGTGCTGAGGGCTGTGTCTCCATCATTACCCAGGAGGCACTGCGGGGTCATCAATTCCCATTAAAGTCTGAACAGTCTGTCTGGGTCTGCATCTGTAATGAATGGGCTCTCTGCATGGCGTGTCTCCACGGGCCAGCACAGGAGCTTCATCAAAACACAATCCATACGGGTTCGAAAGACTCGTGCGTGCCCCCCACTGGAGACACCCAGCATTACCCATCATGCCTCCGGACGTTTCCTGGGGTGGGTTTATTATGGAAACTTATCCTCGTTTTATGTCCATGTAATGCTTATAGCAGAACACATTCCAGCAGTCGTGGATCTCATAAATATTTGCGATGGGCTTCTGAACGAACGCAGTTTTTGAGTTCTCGTCAAAAACCGCGCCCTCTAGTTGTGACTGAGAAGTTGAAACGGTGCGTTCTGTGAACTGCGACCGTTATTTCCGGTCCGATCTTTTGTGGAAAGGAGTTCAGGGCATGGTGATGGGAAGGCGTTTGTGCCACGCCGGTAATGCGGAACAAGCTCTTTTCACTTCACTGGGCATACCCACAATGCTCCGCTTACTTCCTGTTGTGGATCGAAGCGTAGACACGTTTCCTGTTTTACCGCAGGTATCCAAACTCCGATTTATATAATCAACGTATTTAACCCCAGCAGTGTTAAAAAGGTGAAGAAATCCTGTTGCGTATGTATTAAAAGGGTTATTTATTAGGTGCCGTCTCCTGAGAAACACTAATGGGATGTACTGAAAGGGTTGTTGGTCGTGCAGTCTCTCTATCGAGGTCTAATGACTGCAGAGTCGAGGAAAATTGAATGCGGAGAGATTTTAAAGTAGGCGGTAGTGCACGGCGAAAGGCCTGACACATTACGGGGCTCCTGCCAACGTGCGTTTCATTCGTTACAGGAAATAAACATTTGCCGTTTCTCCGTGACAGGCTTGGGCCAAATTAAGCTCTAGAACTCTCTGAGCTCTTGCAGTTGGTTATTAGCTACATTGCAGTTGTCTCAGAGTTGCATTTTTGTACATGGGAACTTAGATACCCTTGGCGAGTCACACCTTTGTAATGTATGCGCAGGGAGAGTTTACCTCAGGCCCTGTTTACAGCCCTTTTAAAGTATAAATTGCGCTGTAGCAAGGCTCATTAACATTCTGCCGTTGTTATTGCCCGTACTCCGAGCCGACATGTCGGATTGCTCATTAACAGGAGGCCAGCCGATGCACTGGTTCAGGCTAGCAATTCCCCGCGTTAATGTTCAATTTGGATTACACAAGTATTTACATTCTGACTGGATGTCTCTTGTGTAGGTTTGTATTCTGGTTAGTTTGAAGTCTTTCGTATCTTGAATTCTGTGCCAGATGTTTGTGATTACCAAAGCGTTCCTTTGGGAGGAAAATAAATAAAAATCCTTTTTTATTTTATTCATGTATTTCAGAAGAAACTGGTTGTTTTTAGGGTTTTCAAGCAGAAAAGCAGATTAAGATGTTTTAAGCAGAAAATTAGGGAATGAATATGATATGTCATGTTCCTTCTTACCTCCTTGATCCCCCCCTCTCTCTCCCTGTCTCTCTCTTTCTCTATGTCTCTCTCTCTCCCTCTCCCTGTCTCTCTCTCTCTCTCTCTCCGCGTCTCTCTCCGTGTCTCTCTCTCTCTCTCAGTGTCTCTCTCTCTCTCTCCCTCTCTCTCTCTCTCTCTCTCTCTCTCTCTCTCTCTCTCTCTCTCCCTGTCTCTCTCTCTCTCTCTCTCTCTCTCTCTCTCTCTCTCTCTCTCTGTGTGCAAGAGCAGAAGGAGCTGCTTGTGTGAGCCGCTCAAAGCCGGCGAATCAAAACTTTGCCTTCTGCGTCGGAACAGAAAAAAAAACCAGAAAAGAAGCAGCCCCTCATTAAAGCGTCTGTGTGAGCGGCGTCCTGACCGCCAGCCAGCCCGCAGCAGATGTCCGTTTCAAACCCGCCGCGCCCGTCCCACAACGCCCCAGTCCAAAGGGTTTAGAGTGTCCCCGGGGGGGGGAGAGGCCAGAAAACAAACCTCCCGCATTATTCCTGCCTCAGAACACAACCGCGCCCGGGCCGCAGCACCTGCCGCCGCGGTACCTGTCATTAAACTCCGCCCCGCTCCGCGGCCTCTGAGCAGAGCCATGTCTGGGAGACCGGGCGGCCACGGGCGCAGTCGCTTAACGGGAAGAAAAGAAAGAGAGGGTCTGGCCGTGGGCTGGAGGGGCGAGAGCAGCGCAGACGGGGTTTTGGAGGGTGGCGGTTACCACGGAGGGCCGGGGAGCGGACGCGGCGGCAGCAGGCCGCGGTTCACTTCCTGCCGCCGGTTTCCATGTCCCCCTCCCCCGTGGGAGCGCCCCCAACGGCCGGCCCTGTGGAAGCTCGGCGGCCGCTGGGGCCTGGCGAGCGGCCGGCTGGGGGAGGCGTCTGGGCGTCGGCCCTCGCACCTGGCCTTCCCGAAACAAGAGGCGGGAGGGGCGTGAGCTCCGGGATTTGACATCCCGCTGCGGCGCTGAAAACCGCGGCTTTGGGGCGGCTCCGGGGCGGCTCCAGGGCGGCTCTTGAGAGCGAGGGGGTGTTTGCGTTCCCAGGGCCGTGAAAGCCTGCGGAACCGGCACGGCTGCCAAGCGGGAAGGAGCGCTTCCCTCCCGCCCAGTCTGACTCGCTCCCCTACACTCCCCTCCCCTCCCCTCCCCTCCCCTCCGCCCTTACGAGGAAACAGGGGGCGGGGTGGAGGGGGGCCTGTTGGAGGGTCCGCCGGGTTCGTACAGGGTGAAAGAGCTGGGACCGGCTTTCCTTTAGACGGTCCCTGCGACCGGGGTCCTGGCAGGGCCCACGCTGTCCTTCGCCTTATCCTCCATCTTTATAGCCTGGCAGGGGAACGGCATGTTTGTCGGGATGGAAGTGCGCATACATCACATGTCTCTCTCCCGCGTGACTGCCAGAGAACGAGTGTCACTAGTCACAGATTCCAGTATTGGTGTGAGGAAACGTCTTTTTTTTTTTTTTTTTGCAAAAGAGCAAAAAAAAATTAGTTACTGTACAAATTACAATTAAGATGTTTGCCAGATGCTTTTAGCACTTGACACAGTAATCAAACAGTAGTGCAGCTAGAGATGCAAAGCTACAATAAAATCAGTGCCAGCATGAATGTGCATGCCTCAAGACCTACAAGAAGCAGAAAAGTTTATTTATTTGTATTTATATAGCCAGCGAATCTGCTTTCCTGAATGAATAAAATACAGATTAAAATATAAACAAGTTGTTACGTAAATGAACATCTTAGTGACTGAGGCATTCAAAACAAGTAACTCTGTGGAAACTGTGTTACTGATTTTTATGGTGGTCACTCATTTCAAATGACATGAAAATGTTCATAATAATCTGAACAATGCTAATATGGATGGCCTTCTTATGGTCATGTAGCGGAACTCCTGGGCCTGTATCAGCCTATTGAAGCCAGCTTAGAATGCTGCCTCCAGTGTGCTGAAGTGCTCACAGCATTGTGTTCAGCTTTTATGTCCCCATGAGTTTGACCCCTGACCCCAGCCTTGAAGCTGCTCTTATGTTGATTGGCATCATTGCCATCAATAACATTGCAGTCTAATGGGCTCATTCTCCAAAATTTGAATGTGTATTTATGACTCTTTAACTGCAACTGGATGCGTAGGCATAGGTCTGTCTGTGCGTGTGAGAGTGTGTGGAGTACTATAACTCCAAACGGGCTGAGACTGACAGATCGTTTTTAACGACTCTGCGTTTGGTGCGCGTGCGTTTCGGGGAAGTGTTTTTTTTATCGCGTGAGGCGCGGCTGGCGTCCCTTTGTGCCGCCGCGGTCCGGCGCGCTCCCGTGCGAGGAGGCGTGGCGGGTAGGCCGAGCCGGGCCGCGGCGGGGCCTGAGTCACTGGGCAGGAATGTTTTCTTTGCGCTGACTCAGCGCTCGATCAAAGCCCTTTCTCTGTCACGGGCCGGGATTGGGCGGGACTGGGCAGCGCCAGCCCGGACCGCCGGCAGCGAAAAGGGGGGGGTGTCGAGGGGTGGTGCCGGAGCCCCGTGGCTCGAGAGGAGAGGGGGGGTTGCAGCGATGTGAGCCGTGCGTGGATCACCCCCCCCCCCCCCCCCCGTTTCGGGGAAAAAGCCACAAAACAAACCGCGACGTCAGCCGGCGATGGACTGCCGGTGGCCTGTGCCTTTAACTCCTCCTCTTTTCAGCCTGCGCGGACGGGCTTCGGTTCCAGACCGAAAGGGGCGTCTCGAAAGCTGCCGTGGGCGGCGTGCGGTACTCTGTTCGCACGACGTCCCAGCGCCCCAGATCCCGTTTGCGTTAGGACCGTCATAACACGGAAAAAGAAAGGTACTGACAGCTAGCCGTGCAGGAATCACATCGCATTATTCATCATGAATCAAAGGCGGAGCGTTCGATTTGATCCGGCCTGCTCTCGTAAGGCTGCAATTTGTCCGCGGGCTAAATTTATGAAGATCGAAAATGCAGGCGATGGTATCATCGCAGTCGTAATAACTTTGCTGAGAGATAAATCTAAACAAACTTGTATCTCTTGGGTCTATTGTTGTGTTTTCAATGTCGAAATGTCTAGTATTCTAAAAGCAATATCATCCTGTGTAGGATATGTATTCCAAAACAGCAGCCTTTTTGTCAGTGAATCAAATAAATCTATGCATTATATATAGGTTTTATAAAGATAAAATTTAAAAAAACTGTTAGTTCTGCTATTAAAGTAAAATGCAAAAAAAGTTTTTTACTTCTCGACATTGTTTCTGTGCTCTTTCCCCAAGTTTCCATCATTTTTTGCACAAGTATCACAACATATTCCTGTAATGACAATAAGAATTGCTTGTGACTTGTGTATGTTGGTATTGGCAATGGTGGTTATAATTAGTCAGCAAAAAAAACAAAAAGAATGAAAACAATGAAAACAATTGCTGGGTAGTGGGAGTGTGTGGTGAACGCAGTCAGTTGCAATCACTGTTGTTTGAAATGAAAGTAAAGCGCTTGGTCTCTGCCCTCTCCCAACATCTGCGGAAACCGTTATCCTGGATAGTGTTCAGGGAACATGCAGTCTGGGCCCAAACTGTTGTTAGGATTTGTGTAAAAACAAATGAAAGCTGACAAACTGCAGCAGGCAACAGAGCCTCATCACCGAAGCTCGTTTGCACGGCCTACGAAACAACTGCGCTGTTCTTTCCAGGACTTCAAATTACCTGCGTGTAAAAACATTGTCTCTGCCAGTGGATAATGAGGTAAAAGTTTTTTATGGTGATTGGAGTGGAAGGGAGGAAAACATGTATTTACCTTCACGCATCTCGTGATACTTCAATTTATTTGTTCGAGATAAAGAGGCTGCTTTTCACTTCAAGTTTTTCAGTCTGTGCCTCAGAGTTACCGATGCAGAAGCTTCTCCTTTTTACGACAAGAACGGGGCGTTTCGGGAATCGTCCCGGGGAGCGTTAAGCGACAAATTGTAATATAAAAGAGTTTTTTTCAGTTTCGTTTCTCCAGATTTTCATTCGGTTTGACATTGCAAACCATATGCGCATGTTTACCGGCTCACGGACTTTTGGGTAGGCAAGCAGCTGGGACTGGATGAGCCAACCGCGCAAGGACGGCTAGCTTCACCGCGATATCAGTCTGACAGAAACCCGGTTCCGTCCAGAGCGTCGCGGTGAAGGCCGTGACTGACTCGGCGGGTGTTTGAAACGCAATTTGAAGCCGCGCACCGCGTGGATGGGCCCCCGGAGGCGAGGACGGGGACAGGGGCGGGGGCGGAGGCGCGCTCTCACACGCGCATCTGCGTTACAACCCCTGGCTCTCGGGTTGCAACAAAGAATGGGGGACACACAAAACCGTTAAATAATCAAATTATTTATTAACAAAGGTAATGGAATGAACTACATAACATAAGTTGTGTATATGAGCGTCAGTAGAATCAGTGGTGTAAGTGAGTATGTGTGTGGAGTATGTTGTGTGTGCTGCAAGGTGTGAACCAAACAATAACCAAACGAATTAAGTGTGGGGCGGACTGGAGAGAGCCCGCACTGGGAACTGGCAGCAGCCTCTATGCTGGAGGACACGCCCCGATCCAGGTGTACGCCCTCAGCTCTGACGAGCCGCCTCCCAACACAGAATGACACAACGTAGAAAAGGAATGAACAGAAACAACCCAAAAGGGGCGGGTCGTCACGGTCTGCTCGCAGAAGCGCACTGTTCTGATTGGTCGGGGCCGAGACCCGACGGCCCTCACCGCGCTGGAATTTTTAGTCGTTTTCTACGGCGAGCCCAAGTGCCTGACGAAGCGCTTGCACTGTGAGGGGAGGTCTGTTACGATCCTTCAGAGGATGACGTCATAGCGGGCGCGTCTGTTACCGTGCCTAGGTTGCCGGTTTGAGTCGGGCGTCTGGCCTTGCTCTCCACTCCAGGAGGCGCGCGCAGGCAGGTCAGGGCTGTAAAGACTGACGGACGGCCTCAGAGAGAGAGTAGGAAACACCGCCAGGCCGGTTTCATGCCATTAGCTGGCCTGACTGGTTCAGTCAGTGCGTTATACAGAAGAAAGGGCTGCAGTCCACTGTGATGTTTGAGGCCCGCGGCGTAGGCCCCGTTCAGGACTCCATCGCCTTGTTTCGGAAAGACTCAGTCAGCCCCCACCGCTCTCCAATCCGATTCCTTCATAGCAACAAGGCAAGGTGATATTTTACCCCTCCTAAATTTGATTGGTTAATTTGCTTACGCCCGTGCGCCTCGCCTTTCCGTCCCCTCGCCCTATCGTTCCGATCACAGGGGAGAAAAATCGCCCCCGCGTACAGCTAGCCGTAGCGCGCGTCTTCACAGACGCAACGCCGCTTATCCATCTCGTTCCGACAAAAAAAAGGATCTGTCGCCATGGAGAGAATGAAATGAAAAGCAGAGCGGCGCATTTGCATTTGAATGATGTGCTTCAGCGGCAGTGTGAGGATGTGCTGGGCTGTGAAGTTGAAGTGGGGAACGTTGAGTGCATTAGTGTCACAGGAGCACAGCAGCCTGAATGAGACCGGCAACGGGGGTCTGAACTGGGGGCCTTCGACTATCGATCGACAAAGTACAAAAGGGAGGGGTTTGGAAACAGCGACATAACCAGGAAGTGCAGATATCAACCAATAGAAAGCACCGCCCTCTAATGATTGAAGCGCGCTGTTCGATTGACACTTTGGTTCAGAGCGTGATGTGGTCCGGATGCATCCGGAATATGCTTGGAATCATTTGTGTAATGGCGCGTTATATTCACTGCTTTATTCACGTGTTTATCTGTGTTTTATAAAAAATTAGGAAGTGTCAGCTGCTCTCACTCCCGTGAGTGTCCTTTAAAAAAATTTAAACGGGTGTGTGCGCCATAATTTGAAAGCCTTTCACGCGGTCGTCGCACTGCGAAGCTTTGGAATGTTCACCATTTTCACGGAAGTTATCGTGTTGCATGGATTTTTAGTAAAGTTGTGTGGGGGGGAGAAATGTAGAGTATTATAAGTTCCAGGTAAGGGTTACACAGGACAGCATTATTTGCAAACCGCTGACCCACTAACCTCCGTCCTGGACAAAACACTACGCATTCCAAACACAGATAGCTCCCCTCCAGAATCTGAGACTCCTCAAATATTTATCCTGTTTAACCTTGGGCATCCGCCCGCGCTCCCTCTCCACATGTTTACACCTGTGTGTCCTGAATGATGACTGTGGGGAGGGGTGGGGGGGGGGAGTGGTAGTGGGAGGGGGGAGTGCGGGTCAGTGGGTTTAAGGGTCAGCGCCGCGCGGGGCTATTCATCGAACCCTGTCACCAGTGCGCCGGGCGCTCTCAGACAGAGAGCAATAAACACATTAAGCAGAGTGCGTCTACTCGCCTCTGTTCACGTTGGGAGCCGGGCGCGTATCCCCCGCTGGGAGCTCCCACCGCAGTGGCTCATGGGAAGGCGCGGGAGCCAGTCTGTGTTTTCATGGCCCGTTTTTATCATGAACCGAATCTGCACCAATTATGAGCCCGTCCTGCCACAGAGGACAAGAACACAAAACCACTTTTTAGACACCCAAAATTGTCATGCAGTTTTTAAAACAAAACTAATGAAATTCTGTTTGATTTTATTGATGTTTATTTTACTTCTTACAGACACTGTGACAAAGATGCTTTACTGAGAACCAGGAAGTAAATCTACTCTCAGCTTTTCTACTGATGGCTTATCTGCCCTGAGGTGGAAGTGTGCTTCCTGAGGTCTATGGGTTTCAGTATCTCCAGTCTTGTGTTCTTCGGTTTGACCTTCAGGCTTGTATGACATGGTGTACAACCTAGCACTTCTGTATTTCCCTAATTTAGTCCATGAGACATCACTTGCTGTTCACTTACAAACCGATTTCAAATCCATCTTCTGCACGGTGTGTCTCTGCATGCAGACTGTGGAAGTTGAAGACCCCACTGTACCGTGTGTGTTTGTTGATGTATCAATGCGTTGGAATGAACAACCACACACAGGTGAAGGCAGTGGGCAGGTGACAGGAGTTCGCGGGCAGAAATGTCAACCGCAAGGTGTAGCAGACTCTTATGAACTTCGGTTTGGCAATGATGGGAAGTCAGTTAATTAATTCAGTTCACATATGTATGGGTGATTAATGTTCCCATTACATTTTTGTAATTAATGTGCCTATTAATTGTGCGGACTTAAGCTGTGAAATCCATCTTTTGTGCGCGGCGTAGTATGAATTGGAGGAAATGAGATGTACAGAGAAAAGAGCGGCGATCGTTCAGTGTGAAAAACGGCACGCATAATATATTATGACTTTACAACATAACTTTTTCACAACGTGGTTATTTCAGACGTCACGTGGGATTTCTGCAGTTTCGTAGAACTAGTGTCCAAACAATAAACTGTGTGATATTAAACTTAAAGTTCTCTTTGGGGTTCCTCACTGGAAAGTTGTCGGCAGGTTATCTTGGTTGTAATTGGGCATCTTTGCGTTAATGGAGGCTGAAGTAAGTTTTAAGCCCGTGGTAAGCAGGTCTGTCAGCAGCCCGGGCCTGATCCTGTGGTTGTGGGTCAGCAGGCTCGTAAACAATGCGGGCCTCAGTGCAAAGGGTCTGCTGGAGGCCCCCGGCCGTCCCGTGCACAAAGGGGACCTGGCGTGGAGATTAGGGGAGACTCCAGCGACCCCGGAATGCCTTTGATGTGCCGAGGCCTTGCATCGGGCCCCGGAGCTGGGGGGGGGGTGGGGGGGGTGGGACGTTTACCTGCGGCGCCAGAGCGCTTCGCTCGCGGAGAGCCGTTCTTCCCCCGAGCCGAAACGGCAGCCGCAGACAGGAGAGGACGAGGGGGGGGGGGTCGGTGCCTATAGGCTGTGGCGTCAGTCAAGTCCGGTTTCGGCAACGGCGAAAGGAGAACAGCCCCGTTCTTCCATCCACTCTCGGGAACCGAAGCACGGGACGTGAAGTAAATCTGCGACGTTTTTCCCGCCGTTTTCCCCTGAGCGTTTGAAGGCCGAACGGCAGCCCGTATCCCGGCGGAGGGATCTGCGAGACGGCCGCTAAGCGCGCTTCGCACCTGGCCCCCGCGACGCGGCCGCGAATCCCGACAGCCAGGTCCGCGGGGGGGCGGTCGCCGCCGCTGTTGCCTCACATTAGCTTCCTGTCCGTCAGGCCGAAAGGAACGCGTCCGCAAAACGTAACCCTGTCATTTCTGTTTTCACGAAAGACGCCAGGCCGCGGTTAGCGTTTCATCGAAGGCGGACAGTAAGTGTGTGCTGCGCTCCTGACGTGCGTGCAAACTGCGTGTCTGTGCTGCGTCGGTAATTGTTCGCATCCGCTGAAAAATGAGGGGGAAAAAAAAACGGATAGCCTTGATTTTTTTATTTTTTTTTTGAAGGATAGTATTGTGATTGGCGCGGTGACAGGCCGGTGTTTGGGTTAAGTAGCAGTTCAGCCAGACTCGGCGTGTGCATGTGGGTTAATGTGCCTCTTTGTGAAAGTGACACCAGCTCTCTTTGATCACTGGAATTATAAGGGACGGCATTGTAGCGCGCGGCGGCGGCGTTGCGTACGTTTGGCCTGTAATTCCGGCTCTGCGCGTAGGAGCAGGAACCCGTTCCACGAAGGCGCCGCGGCTACGGTTTCGAGAGGGACGAGACCGCGTCGGAAATTACCGGAGCGCTCTCGAGCGTAAATTCGGGCTTAAATTCCGCCACTGTTGTCTTCTGAGCCGGCAACAGGTCCTCTGTTCAGAACAAAGCTTTTCCTGGATTATCAAAGGCCCGGTGCTTAATGAGCTGTGGCTTCAGAGGCGGGCCTCCTGTGAGCTGGGGGAACCTGGGATTAAAGGCGGGGTGACCGGGGGAACCTTCCGGAATAATTGGGGGGGTCTGTGGAGGCGGTTGCAGGTGCGCTGCTGTTAGAGTCGATGTGGCCAGCCGGCTGAGTCGTGCGATGGGCCGCTTTGCTAACTTAATAACGTGCAATTAAGGAGACGCTTCTTTCACTCTTTGATACAGAATATTTGTACTAGATGAGGAGGACCCTGTAGTAAGATGGAGACCTGGAAATGGAACATAATGAGAAATGTGTATTTTGTCTTGATCCTTCTTGTATAGGTATGATATATTTTGTATTTTTACAGTTGTCTGGTTTCCTACCTGGAATTCCTACCCTTATTCAGCAGCTTTTAATGATTAGTAAATAATACAAGGACTACATAATGCCTACATATTTTGTTTGGTAAATAGGGATTGTAGTGCTTTAGTGTTTAGTTTTGGGTATTATAGCTGAGGGTTTTTCCCTTTCTATTTGTTGGTGGCGATACTTGTACTATATTTGTTTTACTGTTTTAATTGTGCGTTATAAATTATGCAGGTCTGTTGTGTGCTGATATAAAAGCCCCATTGTCAGAAGGCCTGTATCTGTCCCATTAAGATTGCTCTAGGGCCCTAAACTCTACAGGGTACAGCCCCTCCCCAACACACTCACATGGGCACACACACGCCCACAGACACACACATGCACACACATGCCCACAGACACACACACACACACACACACATGCCCACAGACACACACACACACAGGAACAGAGACATACATACAAACACACACACACGCACACAGACGCACACACACGTGCACACACACACAGACACACACGCGCACGCACACACACATGCGCACACACACACAGACACACACGCGCACACACGCGCGCACACGCGCACACACACACAGACACACACGCGCAGACACACACACACACACGCGCACACGCGCACACACACACAGACGCACACGCGCAGACACACACACACACACGCACAGACACACACGCAGACACACATGCAGACACCCACACACACACTCTCACACACAGGCAGCAGGGATCAGAGAGAGACTCGCAGTGAGGCTCCTCACATCCTGCGCCGCCCCCGCAAGTCTGGACCCCTCCCCTGCAAAACAAAAACAGCGAGCAGACCGAGCCGACCCCGCCGGCCCCGCCGGCTCGGCGGCCACCACACCGAAAGCGATAAGGGGAGCGAAGGAGCCGGGGTTCTGCCTGTTTCCACGGCGAGAACCTTCCCGCGGTCGCGTCTGCGCGAGGCAGCCGAGCGGAGCACTTGAACCCAGGGCACGCTTTCGCTCTTCCCTAACCCTCTTCTCCATTCCATTCCTCCAAAAACGCTTTCTGACAACGCTAACGCTTCCTGCCTTTCAATGCAAGCTAAAGTACCCAGCGCTCGCGGCCAATAAACGCCGCTGGACATGACAAACCCCGGTGTCGAACCGTACCTTCGGGCTGACTGAAACTCTGCCGTCCTCGCAGGCTATCGCGTTGCAAGCTCTCTTCCTTTCTTTTGCCAAAAAAACTCTTATTAATCATTTTGACGCATTGTTGAAAAACCAAGGGTGTAGTGTTTCCACTAAACATCAGGTTTTAACAAGCTCGGACACTTTTCTGTGATCTGTTTATTTTTCCTGTTTACTGAGCACCTCATCTGTTTCAAATAATGGAGATGTTTTCGACTTGCGGGCTTTGCTGATAGATTGAGTCCGAGATATTTGTCCAAATGTTGAAGGGGCTTGGAGAATATCAAGCATCTCTCGCAGCTAATGCAGTGTATCGGATGTGAAACCTATTAAATCTCTTCTTTCGTTACCGGGAGCTTTATAATTAAGTAGCATGCTTATGAATGGGCAGCAGATAAAAACAGTCCAGTAAAGGTGGTCATCATAGTCTTAAACTGTCTAGACAGGATTTTTACACACCACTGCAGTCCCCCATTGTTTTTATTGGCCCTTTTCTCCTTTTGTCCAATTAAATTGCGCAATTATTTAAAAGCCTTTTGTAGATTGACTGGAGCCATTCATATTCAGGGGGGAATTGAACTGTTAATTCAGATCAGTAGTAAGCTTTTCAAACTTTCACTTTCAGAATTTGGACAAGAGAGTTAGTTTTTATCTTTTCTTTCCAGAGGAAGATTAAAAACAAAGTATCTGTTTTTAGTAAGATTTTTCTTTTTTTATACGGCATCGCGCAGACTTCTCCAAACCACTGACCGCAAAACGCTCTCTAACATCTTTTTAAATGCCTGCTTTGCTGGCCGTCCTTTGTAGCTACTGTTAAAGTGCAGCGCTGTGTTGGACCTTAGTCAACAGAAATAAAACGAGGCAGAGAAAGCCATTACATTAGCATCTGTAACAGGATCCCAATGGCCACTCAATCAAGGGGCTTCACAGTTCTGGAGTACAGTCCTGTAAATCATGCAGGCTTCTGGAATGTTCAACTGTAACTAAACGTGGAGTGTCATATTTGCTTTAAAATTAGAATCAGAAAAGGACCTGACTGCCAGCTGGTCAAACTATCACTGCCAGTTGAGCTGTGGTCAGACGTTAAAAACGCAGTGCGTGGGTGTATGTCACATTTAAAAAATAAAAAGTATTTCTGTATTTCAATGCTTTGTTATTGTTTTGCTGCCACCTGCCCCCCCCACCTTTTTTTTTCCCCCAAATTTGAATGCCCAGTCCTGATTATCAGCGCTTAGTGCCACCGCCTCTGCTACGGTTTCGGACAGTCATGTGCTCTCCTCAAAGGCGTGTGATGTCAGCCGCCGCATTTTCTCACATCCTGCTCTCGTAGACCCGAGTCAGGAAACCGCGCTTCACGTGCTGCTCGACGGTCTGGCTTGCAGTTCCTCCATCCACCAGCGGGGATCGAGGATTGCTAGTGAGCAATTCGATGCCATAGTCCCCGCAGACAGAACCCCTCCCGTCTGCGGGAAACGCTAGAGCCAGTGTGCACAGCCCTTTAGGCCTGCAGGCCACTGTCGGCAGTGGCACAGTTGAGGTTTGATAGCACGACGTGGGGCCCCTCTGTGCACTTAGACACAGCGCCTTAGCAGGATGTGACACCCATCAATGTGTGTCAGTCTTTTTTTGTAAACAACAAGCTTAGAGCAGATTAGTCATGGCAGTGGATTAATGTTGCCTGATTTCAGAACGTATAGCAGTGTTAGGGTTTCACTTTGTCGTGAACCTATTTGGAGTGTAAATGGTTGCACAGATGTTTCATCAGCTCGGCACCAATTTAAATAGCAGTAATTTGATTGCTTTTTTTTTAAAACACCTTTTCCTGTCTTGTGATTTTTTTTGTGCTCATTATGTGGGTTTTCTGTGGATTCTTTCCTCTTGCATTAATTTGAGTGTCAAGTAGTCAAACTCTACAGTTTAAATCGAGTTTCTTTTTGGAAGCGGTCAATTACTTCTGTTAATAAAAAAGGGGAGGACCAGGCGAGTTTGAAAAGAATGGCACGCCTATTTCTGAATAATGCAGTCGGCTGTCTGTCACATTTCAGCAATCTGGCCCTGGTCTGGGTATGATTGGGCTAACAGAGCCAGTCAATACCCGGAAGCACAATCAGATATTCCTCTATCCCTCATTGGTTCAGCCACCCTAGTGATAACGTTCGAATCCAGCTCCATCTCAAAGTGATGCAACGTGTGCACAACTCATCGACATTTCCACATCCATGTGCAGATTTTCATGAAGAAAAAAATATGTAAACAAGTCAAACAGTCACATTGGCATTGTGTGTTACAATGTACCCAATATAAATTCCCTATATAAATTCATCAATATATAAACGATAGCTTTGGTCCCCTTTTCTGGAAATTGACCCCATATTCACAGATGGCGTTGTGACAGATGGCATTGTGACGGCGGTGCGGGGGGCACGTGCGTCCCAGGCAACGAAGCCGCCAACAGGACTCTCGCCGTGTGACGGCCATTATTTGGGCCGTTCAGCCCAAAGACCGGTATTACTCTCTGCCTGGAAACCGTCCCCTCTTCCTCTTCAGCGGCCAATCGGGAAGATGAAAGGGTAGGCGGGTTTCAGTTCCGCGGACGTCGCCGTTACAGCACCCCCAGCCCCCCCCCAGCCTGAGGCGGCCTCTTCTGCACGAGCAGCGAGGCCGACGGCCGACCGCAGCCAGCGTCCGGGAGAACGGAGTCGCGCGGAAGCGCTCAAATCGGCGAATTGCCGCTTAACGGCGCGGCTTTTTGCACGCGAGCCGCTGAGGTCGAGGCGGCGTCAGTCAGAGCCTATCAGGGCGGGGGTTGATTATAGTGTTTAGTGCGTATTGCATAAATTGACTGGCGTTTTTCAGAGCGCCCCGTGTTCAGCCCGGTGATTTCCTCGAGTTCCGCATCAGGTGGCGAGGGAACAACCACAATGTGAGGTTGTGTTCTTCAGTGTGTGGCTACACTGCTCTCGTGAGCGATTCTGCCTGTGAGGCATTAGTGAGCACTTGCTGAGCCATCCATACGTGCAGCTGTGTTTCCCCTTTTGGCACGTATGTGAGCCTGTGTGTGCGTGTGTGTGCGTGCGTGTGTGTGCGTGTGTGCGCGCAGGAGTCCGGTAGACTGTGTGTATATGTCTGGGTTTGTGAGGGAGAGACAGATGGAGAGAAATTCAGAGCGCTAGAGAGAGACATCAAGAGTTTAAGAAAAACCTTAAATACTCCTTGCTGGCTGCTGTGATAGAAATCACAGCCTTTTGATGTCAGGTACGGTCGTTTTGAGGCTCAGCAGGTTCTCCCAGTGCAGTGATTTGGCTGTGATTCAAGGGCTCCAGAATCTGGAGTTGGAAGTGTGTTAGACGGCAGAGGGGAACCACTTGCCCATTTTGCAGTGGGGAATCGGGTAAACGCTGTAATGGAACAGATAAACACGAGACTCTCCGGCTTTATTTAAAATAAGAGAGAGCCGGGCCCTGCTTTCTTAACAATCCTGCCGGGGTCTGAATTGATTGGTAACGCTGTCTGCATTTGTTTAACCTCCGGTAATGGATGAAAAGTCCCTGGAACAGACATCTGTTTGAATCCGAAATTGGTTCTTGCCTTCTCTCTCTCTCTCTCGAGCGGGGGGGGGGGGTCTGCTCGCGGGGGAGAACGTCTCGAACGGGCAGCGGCCCACCAGCTGGACTCCCAGCGTATGAAATAAACCGGAACGCGAGGGTCCCGTCGCTGGAGTAACGTAATTAAATCATGTTTGGCGCTCGTTCTGAAAACGTTGTTAGACGCGCGGGAGGAATATATTATTAAGACGTCCGGCGGGCCTCGATCCAGCGGGATGGCGGGGTGTGCGGATTTTTTAGTATTCCAGCCTGTCGGCTCGGGGGAACGTCGACGGAATCTAAAAGGTTCATCTTACGGAGGAGAAGAACGGAAGATCTTAAAAGGGGCGGGGGGGGTGGGGGGGGAAGCCTGACAAAGCCGGCCTTGAGTCTGCCGGCGAATAGACACATCCTTTTGTACTTTTATCAGCTGTCAGCCGCCACAAAGGTCTCGGCAGCGTCTAATAGAGAACTTAATTACATTTCATGGACTCAACATGAATCAAAAGTTGGCAATTATGAGATGGGAAGGTGGCGCGGGAGAGTGACGGAACAAACATTCCGTGCGTCCTTGTTTGTGCCTCGCATAATAATTTCAGTCAAGGATTTTATAAGACAATGTTTTCCTGTTTTTAAAAAAAAAAAATTGAAATCTTTTATACAATGTGTAAGCAGCATTATGGGTAGTGGGTAAAAGCACAGTCTTTTGATTGCTTTACTTGGTTTGATAGTGATTGATTTTGTTTGACATGTTGTCGGGCTGTGGCTAGCTCATACAAAGGACTGCAGCAGACTACTGGATACAGAGCAGCCCCTGTCACTCAAAACATGTTTTCATGATATTTCTGTTTAATGGAAGGCTTATAAACAGCATGCAGCTAAAGTGTGATCACGCATCTACTGAACATAAATGTGCACTTCTACATGTTGAGTGTTGCAGTGATTAATGGGGATTCTGCTTTGAAAATATGAACAGATTCAGTCTGTTTTAGGGCTGAAGGAAAGATGGGGATGGTAATGATGATTATCTTCACCATCGTCATCATGATATAGGATCATAATATTTATGATGGTGAAGATTCTTAATATCATTTTTAATTTCTTTAATTTTATGTCATTTTCTGATTTATTTGACCATGCCATTGATACATTGAATTAGTGCCATGATAAAGTGTTCATCATTAGAGTGACCAGGACAAAGGGATTTGTACAGAATAGGAAACAGCACGTTGACTAACCATAGAACATTAACCTAAACGATCAGAGAGGGCAGGTACTTTTTTAAATGAGGTTCTATCCCCTGATGTCCTTCAGTGCGTTTGGAGCTGCTCCTGTGCGGTACTCCCACGCTTTAGCCCCCTGTTTCCCCGCTCCCGTCCCACAGGCCCCGGCTGCAGGCCCAGAGGAAGTTCGCCCAGTCGCAGCCCAACTCGCCCAGCACCACCCCGGTGAAGGTGGCGGACGCGGCGCTGCCCGCCCCGGCCTCCCAGATCACGGACCTCTCCAAGCGCAAGCCCAAGACCGAGGACTTCCTGAGCTTCCTGTGCCTGCGAGGTCAGAGAGCGCCCCCTGCTGCCGCCGCCGCCGCCGCCGTCCCAACGGCGTAGTGTCCCACCCACGCGCCGCTGCACGCTCCGTCATTCTAACGGCATGCTCCTCTTCATCAGCCGCCGCGAGGGCTCTACGCACACACGTACACACACACTCACGCACGCACACACACAGACGTGCACGCACACACGTACGCATGTGCACAGACGCGTGTGCACACACACTCACGCACGCACCCACACACTCACACGCGCACTCACACACGTACGCATGTGCACAGGTGCGTGTGCACACACACACACTCACACACGTGCACATGCACGCACGTTCGCACGCGTGCACACGCTACGCATACTGCAGCCTTAGCGTAGCTGTCCTACTGAGATTAAGTCTCCGTGCTTTAACACTGAGAAGTGGAAATGGAAAAAGTAGGCACGTTATGATTTTATCTCATCAAACAAGATTATGAATTGGGCGGATAGTATTCCATTATGTGCCAGAGGAGCCATTTTGATTAGAGGAGCTGGGCTGCTGATCTGTAAGCTCTAGTATCAGTCCACTCGAGCGTCGTTTTAGAGGGAATCCGATCCCTCTAAAGGGCTCAGCGTAAGGCACTTCAAAAACCGGCCTGACATCCCCAAATAAACCACAACAAGCAGTGCCCGCTCATTTTGATTCGGCCTGTTTCTGTTGCTTGGTGCGGCGAAGGTCCTTTTGTCACAACTGAGTAAATTGTCATAGCTTGCTCCCTTTCACAATGGCAGACCTGTTAACCGGCCCAGTAACGAAACGCAGAAAGACAGAAGCAGACAAATTCATTTTCTCTTTCCTTTGAGAGCTTAAAGCAAGTTGACCATAGAGATGCCCGTAATGCTGGGTGGGTTCCCTCTTCAGGAATCTCATGGAAGCACGTATATATATATAGTTTTTGTTTCTACGCACCACGCGCAAACATTCACTTTCGGTTGCCGATAGACTCCATTTGTTCTTGTCCTCCCACCGCAAGCTCAATTCAAGAGCGAACTCGCTGAAATACAAGCATCCAAGCATAGGAACATACGAGCACTGAAGCACAGAACAAGACGTTTAGCCGACTTCTCTAACTGTGCCGGGAATACATTTTTACTCTGGTCTAAAATTGCATTCGAGTGGTGCGAGTACTTGGCGGTGAAAGTTGTTGGTTTTTTTTTTTTTTATATGTGACAATACATATTTAAGGTGCACACAATGGACACCAGTGGCGTGCTCATTTTAATCTTTGCGGACAAGATTTGTTTGTAATTTAAATAGAAACCGTTTTCCAAAATTGGTAGTGTTAGAAATAACTTTTTTTCCTTGGCTTGCTCAGCATGCAGCATAATAGCCATGCGGAAAGCTTTTAAAAGAAGTTTTGCAACAAAACATTACAATAAAAATGTTTTTGGTTGTGGTGGCTTTTAAAAAATGAGGACGGGCTTGATGGTTTTCAGTCGGATAATTCTTGGTGCAGTTTTATAGTATTAAGGCTGCTAATAGATGTAGAAAATAAATTTTAAAAAACTGTTTCACTCCCTCCTGCTGGGCTGGAAGGGGTTACTTTGCCTGTGCTGAGGCAGTCCCTTGGCACAACGGTCACACAAGAAAAACGTTTGTCCCCCTATTCGGCCAGCGTCAGGTCTGTGTGCAAACAAGCTTCTAATCTCTCCCAAATGGCGCAACTGCTATCGGCGCAGCGTTCTGCAAAAAAAAGCACATTATCAGCCTGCAGCCACCGCGCTGTGTCCACACAAAAGGGTCCCCTACAAAGCGCCAGATAAAGCCGCCCCTCCTAGAAAGTCCACCTCGGGGGGGGGTGGCCGAACGGGCTCGCGCTTGGCCTGCCAACGCAAACGCAAACGCGGTCAGCGCTGTTTGGGAGTTCAGTATCGAGCTTCGCTAGAAAAGCCCGAGCCTTTCCCGGGTTGACCTTTCTGAGAAGCGGGCTGACGGGCGTCGGTTCAGGGTAGTATTCGCCGGGCGGCGTGCCAAGTTCACGGCAGCTCGTCGTTTGGGTTTCAGCTACGCCACTGGCTGAGGCGGGAAGAAAGTGCCTCATTGTTTGTCCTACTTTGTTTATTGTCGCTCTGCTAAAGCGCGGAGGATATTGTAAGATGACACATTGCCTCAGATAGTGTTTTACGCCCTCAGGGGTTCCAGGCTCCTGGTACTGGGAGGAATCGGAGCTTGATTCTATTCACAGGAAGTGTATCCCTCGTTTTTTTTTCCCCCCCTTTCTTCCCAATGAAAGGAAATGTAAAAATAAAATGCTGGGTGAAAGCCAGCATGCTTCTCTCTCTCATTGCGCTCCTTTAATGCTCTTTACAGCCGAGCAGAGATTTTCTTTCTTTATTTATTTGTTTTTATTTTTTACAGCGTGTGTAAATCTGCGTTTAAGCCTCAGAAAATTTAGCGTCCCCTCGGCCGACGCCTTTTTACGAACGGCCTGACGAGATCGCAAACAGAATTGGCCGTTAAGAAGACGAATGCTTCAATTAGATTAATTTCGCATTTCCATTAACCTTGGCTGGCTTTTTGAAAGTAGGTTAAAGAGGGACGGGAGGTGTTCTGCGGGGAATGGGAACGCGTTCCGGGAGGCTTCCCCTGTTACGACACGCGGCACTTTAATCCGGCAGAGCGCGCAGCGAGATAGCATCAGCGCTGCGTGTGAAACACCGCCTACACGCAGGCCTACTTTTGGCTGTTTCGTAAGGGACCCACGAGCGTTCATTATCGCGTCGCAGTAGAACGGAGGTTATAGAACTGTTTTGTCTCGTCTTTGTTTTCAGTGTTTATTGAATTATTTTAACCGGTCCTCGCGTTCCTGGTCGTTTTCCGAGCGCAGAGCAGAATGACGGTGCGCTGCTGGTAATTGTGGTTTGGTGTAAACCTCAGACTTTGTTTCGCGGAGTTCAGACGGCGAGCCTTTTCCAGACGTCTGAGCGCGCTGGCACGGACGCGGCCCCGGCGCCCTCTGATTTTCGCGGCCGATCCGTTTCGCCGGCGTTTCCAGGGGTTCAGAACGTCCACCCCCGCCCTTCCGACCTCCGGTCTGTCATTCCCACCGGCAGGATTATTTATAGATGATGCTCCCCCTTGATAACCACAAAAACGCTAATGGCGTTTTCATACACAAACACTTTGTCCCCCCCCCCCCGTTCTAATGAACGATGTGCAGCGGACCCTTGCGATGAGGGATAGGTGGTAGAATGTCAGCTCTTGTACAGGGGGGCGCACGGTCCAGTGGAGGAGGGAGGGAGGGAGGGAGGGGAGGGCGGTCACTGCTGTTTTAATGCTCACTTTTCATATTTCAAAGGGTCCGCTGCCTTTGTAGCCTCCTAAAGGTCTCTCTTCGTTTGTCGGTCAGCCCGGTGAAAGGAATGACAAACGGAAAAATAGCCCCTTCTGGGCGTGTGTGAATACGACGACTCGGTCCCTTTAAAGATTACTGTGCGGCGAATTTATTTATTTTTTCTTCCCCCCCCCCCCCCCCCTTTTTTTTTTTTGATCGATCGTTTCAGGGAATGGAAGCCAGGAAGCTGGTTGAACCGTTTATTCTAGGTTCTGAAAGAGATCAATGGCCTTCCCTGTAAGAACCGGGAGGTCAGGGGGTTGTTTGTTCGCCGGCTCCGTTGGGGCTCGCTCTCAATGAAACGTATCTTATCTGACAAAACCTGCCGAACGTGCTCGGCCTGGGCTGACAGGACGATAAAAACCGTTGAATAACGAGACAAAACAATCAACTATTGGCGAAAAGCGGCACCTAGTCGGCTTGAATACGTCCTTTGTTTATAATTTTTTTATTATTTTTTAGTTTTTTTTTGTAGCGACTTTGTGTTTTTGTTATGTTCTTTTTTGTTCTGTCCCATCAGTGACAGGTTTGTAGTCTCCAGTGCGTATTCAGCTGGGATTTCGACAGCATAACAACTTGGGCAATTTTTTTTTTTTCTTTTTCTTTTTGTTTTCACGCTACGGATATATTTTTTAAATCCCTCTTGGGGATTGTTCAATCTCTGATGCAATGTAAGACTAATCTATGCTGTCCACGAAAAAATGAAAGGAAATACAGTTCGGCACTAATGCCGTTCATTCAAATCCTATTTTTATCGCGTCGTTTTTTTTTTTTTTTTTCTCCTGTGGAAACTCTGTTCTTGAGTTCAAATGTAGCTGCTTCTTCATTATCTTTTTTTTCCCCCCTCAAAGCGACGGCGGGAACGAGGAGTGGGTGGCACTGTGGAGCGGCATTGGGGAGTGGAGTTGGGCGCTGGATAGAGGGGTTATTGTTGGCCGCTGTTACACAGAGGGCTCTGTAGCGTGGGCCTAGTCAGCGCTCAGAGCCGCGTTGTGCAGTCTCTCCGGCTGCCTGCGAGTGCGCTCTGTGCGTGCCGGAGCGCACGCTGTAGTAAACGAACGACTTTTACGAGGCTCGCTTTACATAACGGGCCATTTCCGGAACTCTCCGGGGCGAGCCGCCTTTTACCTTTGCACTCCCGGCCCGTCACGGCGACCCACCAGTTTGGCGGTAGATTTCCCGCCCCTTCCGCCAGGGACCGTACCCGGAAATGGGCTAGAGGCTTTCTCGGCTTCCTCCCCCCCCCCCCCCCCCCCCCCCCCCCCCGCCGCTCAGGTTCCGGAGCTCGCATTTGCCCCGCCCCGCCTCGCCCCGCCCTCTCTCGTTCGCGCAGGCTCGCGTTTTTCTGTTCCTCAGGAAGCGGCTCGGAGCCAGCAAAACAAGATGGCCGCTCTCAATTCAATTAACCATGCTCGGGGGCTGCGCCGTGGCGGGGAACAGACTGATTAAATTTGCCTGTGACTCTGCGGCGGAGGGCAAACTGGGTTAATGGATTTCCAGACATTCAGGAATGTAAATCGGAGGAGATATAATCCGTAATCCTCTTGCGTTCTCTTGCCGCAGTGTTCCGACAGTGTTATTATGAAAAGACTCCTCGTTCCGTTCCCCCCTCCTTCTCCGATGCGTGGTGACAGAGGGGAGGCGCGTTCAGGTGCGCTCCCGCCCACAGCCGCTCCTCGCGTTAGCGCCCACAGCCGCTCCTCTCGTTAGCGCCCGCAGCCGCTCCTCGCGTTAGCGCCCGCAGCCGCTCCTCACGTTAGCGCCCGCAGCCGCTGCGCACGTTAGCGCCCGCAGCCGCTGCGCACGTTAGCGCCCTGACGCCTCCTGTAATGGCAGCTGAATGACGCTTTGACTGATTCTAACCGAACGGCTAGCCTAGTTTGTGGGGATCGCCCCCTGTTTCAGACCCTCTGCGGCAGCTACGCTAACCACTGGAATCATCCCTGTTCAGTACTGTATAACCATCGTAAGTGGAGTCTTGAGTGTTTTGATTTTGTGTCAGCACACAGTCGGACACGCAGTATATATTTTTATTTAAGTAATATAATGGGTGTGTTCTGCCTTAATTATGATTGGTTTCCGTCTAAAAAAAGGACTTGTAATTGGTGATTGTGAAAGCCCTCTGGTTGAGCGCTTGGCCCGAGTCTAGAGGCCCAGCTGTTCCTGGGCCGGAGCCCAAGCCACGAGTCACACTACAGCTCCCTCATAAACCCCCAGCATGCTCTGCTCTCAGAGGGCGCTGCGCTGAAGGGACGCCTCCAACTTGGACGTCTGTCAGATCTCTCTCTGTGTCTCCCTCTCTGTCTGTGCCCTCTCTCTCTCTGTCTATCTCTCTCTCTCTACTGTATGTCTCTCTCTCTCTCTCCATCTCTCTGTCTTGCTCTCGCGCTCTCTCTCGTAGCCTGTAATAAAGAAGTCATAACAAAGCGAGGGTCTTATTTTCAAGTCCAGGAAAAGATTACAGGCACTTACTGGTTTTGGGTCTCTAGCCGTGAACGGTCAAACCGCGCCTTTCTAATAGACCCCCTCTCCCTCCGGAGGTCCGGTTAGGAGCCTTTACCCCCCAAACCCCCCCACCCCCCCCCCCCCTTCCTCCCTGCCTGAGGGCTGGAGGCTCAAATACCCCTGTGCCTGTTTCCCATTTGGTCCCTGACCTTTCCCCCCCCCCCTCCCGTATGAGAGCCGAGTAATTGCAGACATTTTCTCAATTAACTGGGTCATTTTCAAAGTTGATTACCGGCGGCCATTGCTTGTTTGTTTTAGAAATCGACCCAGGCTTTTTTTTTTTTTCTTTTTGGTCCGTCTCAGGAATTTCGCCGTAGGCTGCCGGAGGGCTGGCGCGGACGTGCGCCAGAGCGCTTTTCTCTGAGACGCGCAGCAGCGCGCTGAAGGATATAAAGGCTAGAGATAAAACGTTTGCGCTCCCTGTTTGGTGCGGCTGCAGTCCGGCGCGGCCTGGTTGCTACGCCGCCGCGTGCGGCTCCGCGTAAAATAAACGGATTTTTATTAGGTCTGAATTGAATGTCTCCCGGCCCGTCTGAAGCGAACGCTGTATATTATGCATTTTACTGCTTGTGCTCCGCACCGACGCTGGGCTATTTTTACTGCGTACCGAGGCGTCCTCTGTAGTCTCTCATTTATGGAGTAGTTGTTTACTGTCAAGCTTGTGCTTGTTTCTCTGTCCTGGTTCCTTGCGCACGCATGCACGTATACACACGCGCGGACACACACGCGCGCTCACACACAGACACGTACACACGTGCACAGCTTTGTGTGTGATTTGTTTTTTTATTGTTAATCTCTCCTCTTCGGATGCGCTAGTCGCCTTTGAGCGTGTGGGATTTGTGCTCAGTTAGCAGACTGCTGCGCATGTGCCTTTACACCTCCACACACACACACACACACACACACACACACGCACACACATTTACACTCGTGAGTCGCGCTCTGCAGCTGGAGAGGTGCTACACCCGTCATTCAAATCCATTACTGCATTTGAATAGCATTAACCATCGGCTTCCATTTCTCCTCCCCATACGTGTCCTTGAGTTGACAAAAGGACTCCTCCATTAGCATCCGTTTGATTTAAATACAGGTCTGGTCATTAATTCCAATGTCAAAGTTCATCCATCTTTGCACAGTCTTCTCTTCAGTCGTTTTTTCATTCTGAATTCTCCCGTGTGGTCACTGTGAAACTAATTCTAGCTTTACTGTACGTTTAATTTCAGGTTACTGTACGTGGCTCAATGAAGGTTAGTTAAATTTATCCACTTTTGAATAGAACTTTAGCGTAGACAGTAGCTAATACACTGGTAGTAATTAGCACATTTATGCATTTTAAACGTGAAACGTTTTATTATTTGTAAATTTAGGTTGTGTTTTCACTAGTGAAAGAATGACCTTGTTTTGGACCACAGCAAAGACCACCTTTCTGGTCCGTGTAGTTTATGCCTTTGCTGTAGTTCAAAACCTATTTATAATGAAATATGCCTCATATTCACATTGTGTTTGCCAGCCCTTTGACTGTTTTTTGTGCTCTTGCCAAAAATGTTGAATACAGTGTAAACATGATGTTAATATTTTATTTGAAGGTTATTTGGTTGCCTAGATGCAGGTCTCCGTACCATGACAGAATTTGAAATGTTAGCAGTGGAAAGTTCCGGTCTCTTGTGCCTTAAGGACTTTGCCTTTGGCCGTGTAATAGAGCCCTGTTGAGTCGCCCAATTTAAGCCCTTAAATGACCCCCCCCCCCCCCAAGTTTAAGAATGCATTCCCAAAGTTAAGGGAGTGATGAAGTCCTGATACGAGGGGGTGGGGTCTCAGACGGATGGTATCGTATTGAAGGTCCCTATTGGCCGTCTGACAAAGAAGTCTTCTCTGTTACCTGGATTTCCCCCCTTCATAGCCCGGGGTGTCACGACCTCTCTGGGTCCCCCTCTGATTAATAGGTCACACGCCAACGCAGGGGTCAGGGGGTGGACCCGACGGCCTGAACCGCCGGTCATACGACCCGCCTTTCCGCCATTTCCGCTACGCCCAGCCGTGGAACGCACGGCCCTGTGTGCGTTTCGCAAATCAGGCCGCTATTGTGCACAATTCTTTTTAAACTGAGGTGTAAGGTCACAAATATGTGATTAGAATGTTCTTATCTGAACATTCTAATGCTGATGTCACAATCGCTACAGGTAATTGAAAGCAGCGGAGTTCTAGAACACTGACTAAAAAAAAATTCCAAAAAACTTACTCTTCAAAGGGGTTTAGAGACGTTTAGACCCATAAGACCACAGCCGGACTGACGATAGCGCTCCGCGGAGCTCTTCGTATCGAGGCGGAGAGAGAGGTTGCGGGAAAAGAGAGCGACTCCCTCGCTTTGCCTGTCGGCGTCAGACGTCCCCACCGGGCTCCCCAGAAGAACCCGTATCCCCGCTCTATGAACAGCCTTTTCCCGCTATAGAAAAGACCGATGCACAGATCCACTGCATCTACAGCCAGCACAACGTGCTGCAACACAAGTGACTGCTGAAAAGACTGCTCCTACCCCTCTGAATACCCCCGCATCATAAGCTCAGGTTTTGGCCCCGCCGCGCGGGTAGCAAATTGGCATCGTTCTATGCGGCTCCGGGAACCGCAGCGAGAGGTGCAACACAATTGGATTATTACCCGCTAACCTGATAAACGGATTAGCCGAGGTGAAAACGAGTTTCGCGGCTGAACGCCAACCTCCTTTAAAAAATTTTTTTTTTTAAATACCCGGTCTTTAACGTTTCAGATTTGAGTTCTGATCGTGTTTGACAGAAAAAAGTCAAGCCTGATTTGCGGCGCGTGGAACGTTCCAAAGCAACGTCACGTCGCGGAGCCGGGTTCAAATAACGCGTTATATTCCCCCCCCCCCCCCCCCCCCCGTGGGGTCGTAACGCGCACGGGTGGCGTTTATTACCGCGAGCGTCAGCTTGGCCGGGGTCTACGCGTCGAGCGTGTTGCGGCTGAAGCAGAGCACGCCCTCGGCGGAGTCCGTCGTGCGAGCGATACAGAAAAAGGGACCGTTTGGAGGGTCTCTCTCCGTGAAAGCGGTGTCTTTTATTTGGGAGAGTGCGTAATCCCGTTTAAGTTGTTAAGCTGCAGATTTTGGGGGGGAGGGGGGATTAGGATTCCAGTGCACTGCAGCTCAAGCGCTCGTTCTGTCAGCTGAGCAGGTTTCCTGAACGTGTCCTCTCTCCACCCCCGTCAGGGTGTTCCTGTCTGTTATTTTTGTTTTTAAGGTGTTCCTCTTTCTCCCTCCCTCCAACCCTCCCCCGTTTCTCTCTCTCGTTCTCCCTGTTCCAAATCCGTTCTCCTTCTCTTTTCTTCACCCCCCCCCCCCACCCCACACGCACGGCCCCCCTTCGACTCCCATCTCTCCCCTGCTCGTTTACAGGCTCGCCGGCGTTGCCCAGCAACATGGCGTACTTCGGGAGCTCCCAGGACGAAGACGAGCTGGAGGACGAGGAGGAGTTCGAGGAGGTGAAGGCCGCGGCCAGCGTGGCGTCCACGTCGTGCCAGTCCACGCCGCGGAAGGGCAAGCCCCCGGGGAGGCCGGCCATTAACGGGCACGGTACGCTACGCACCGAGCGCTCACACAGCTGCTCACACAGCTGCTCACAGAACAGCCTTCAGTATGCATCCTAACTTCAGTATGCATCCTAACTTCAGTATGCAGCCTAACTTCAGTATGCAACGTAGCTTCAGTATGCAGCCTAACTTCAGTATGCAGCGTAGCTTCAGTATGCATCCTAACTTCAGTATGCAGCCTAACTTCAGTATGCAGCCTAACTTCAGTATGCATCCTAACTTCAGTATGCAGCCTAACTTCAGTATGCAGCCTAACTTCAGTATGCATCCTAACTTCAGTATGCAGCCTAACTTCAGTATGCATCCTAACTTCAGTATGCATCCTAACTTCAGTATGCAGCCTAACTTCAGTATGCATCCTAACTTCAGTATGCAGCCTAACTTCAGTATGCAGCCTAACTTCAGTATGCAGCGTAGCTTCAGTATGCATCCTAACTTCAGTATGCAGCCTAACTTCAGTATGCATCCTAACTTCAGTATGCAGCCTAACTTCAGTATGCAGCCTAACTTCAGTATGCAGCGTAGCTTCAGTATGCATCCTAACTTCAGTATGCAGCCTAACTTCAGTATGCATCCTAACTTCAGTATGCAGCCTAACTTCAGTATGCAGCCTAACTTCAGTATGCAGCCTAACTTCAGTATGCAGCCTAACTTCAGTATGCAGCCTAACTTCAGTATGCAACGTAGCTTCAGTATGCAGCCTAACTTCAGTATGCAGCGTAGCTTCAGTATGCATCCTAACTTCAGTATGCAGCCTAACTTCAGTATGCATCCTAACTTCAGTATGCAGCCTAACTTCAGTATGCAGCCTAACTTCAGTATGCATCCTAACTTCAGTATGCAGCCTAACTTCAGTATGCAGCCTAACTTCAGTATGCATCCTAACTTCAGTATGCATCCTAACTTCAGTATGCATCCTAACTTCAGTATGCAGCGTAGCTTCAGTATGCATCCTAACTTCAGTATGCAGCCTAACTTCAGTATGCATCCTAACTTCAGTATGCATCCTAACTTCAGTATGCAGCCTAACTTCAGTATGCAGCCTAACTTCAGTATGCAGAGTAACTTCAGTATGCAGCCTAACTTCAGTATGCATCCTAACTTCAGTATGCAGCCTAACTTCAGTATGCAGCCTAACTTCAGTATGCATCCTAACTTCAGTATGCAGCCTAACTTCAGTGTGCAGCCTAACTTCAGTATGCAGCCTAACTTCAGTATGCAGCTTAACTTCAGTATGCAGCCTGACTTCAGTATGCAGAGTAACTTCAGTATGCATCCTAACTTCAGTATGCAGCCTGACTTCAGTATGCAGAGTAACTTCAGTATGCAGCCTAACTTCAGTATGCAGCCTGACTTCAGTATGCAGAGTAACTTCAGTATGCATCCTAACTTCAGTATGCAGCCTGACTTCAGTATGCAGAGTAACTTCAGTATGCAGCCTAACTTCAGTATGCAGCCTAACTTCAGTATGCATCCTAACTTCAGTATGCAGCGTAACTTCAGTATGCATCCTAACTTCAGTATGCAGCCTAACTTCAGTATGCATCCTAACTTCAGTATGCAGCCTAACTTCAGTATGCAGCCTAACTTCAGTATGCAGCCTGACTTCAGTATGCAGCCTAACTTCAGTATGCAGCCTGACTTCAGTATGCAGCCTAACTTCAGTATGCAGCCTAACTTCAGTATGCATCCTAACTTCAGTATGCAGCCTAACTTCAGTATGCATCCTAACTTCAGTATGCATCCTAACTTCAGTATGCATCCTAACTTCAGTATGCAGCGTAGCTTCAGTATGCATCCTAACTTCAGTATGCAGCCTAACTTCAGTATGCATCCTAACTTCAGTATGCATCCTAACTTCAGTATGCATCCTAACTTCAGTATGCAGCCTAACTTCAGTATGCATCCTAACTTCAGTATGCAGCCTAACTTCAGTATGCAGCCTAACTTCAGTATGCATCCTAACTTCAGTATGCATCCTAACTTCAGTATGCATCCTAACTTCAGTATGCAGCCTAACTTCAGTATGCATCCTAACTTCAGTATGCAGCCTAACTTCAGTATGCAGCCCAACTTCAGTATGCAGCCTAACTTCAGTATGCAGCGTAGCTTCAGTATGCATCCTAACTTCAGTATGCAGCCTAACTTCAGTATGCAGCCTAACTTCAGTATGCAGCCTAACTTCAGTATGCATCCTAACTTCAGTATGCATCCTAACTTCAGTATGCAGCCTAACTTCAGTATGCAGCCTAACTTCAGTATGCAGCCTAACTTCAGTATGCAGCCTAACTTCAGTATGCAGCCTAACTTCAGTATGCAACGTAGCTTCAGTATGCAGCCTGACTTCAGTATGCATCCTAGCTTCAGTATGCAGCCTAACTGTAGATGTAGAGGCAGAATTCTAGTCTGAATTTGAAATACACAATCTGTAAATCTCTGGGAAAAAAATCATGTGATGACATTCTTTTCTCTCTTGAACATACATTTTGGACTAGTCCCCCTACGTTTACAAAACATGGGAGAGGCCTCACATAGTGGCTGATTGGTCCACATTAAGGGCCCCAGCGCAACATCTTTAGAGTTTTGACTGTGTCACTCGCCCCAGCAGACTGCTAATGATCCCAGCCTATAAAACATATGGGCGGGGCCTACTGTGCACGCATCGTTACTGAAGCCACAGCCCATTGGTCCGGAGCACCCAGGCATCCTCTGGGTTGCATCCCTCAGCTACCCAGACTTGTCCTCCGGATAGAGATACTGTGTCTCTGACGATACGCAGCCACGTTAAATACACGCAGGTTAACGTTCACAACGGTCGTAACGCAAGCAGAGATGACGTCCGAGAAGCGAATCGAATCGCTCGGGCAGAGGTGTTCACGGCGACAAAGATTGGCCATGGCCGTCCTCCCCCCCCCCCCCCCCCCCCCACGCACGTACCCCTTCCACGCTGAGACTGCAGACCTCACCGGAGCGCGAGGAGCCGACTCCGCCTTTCCACTCCAATTAGCGCTTAGCGGGGAGCGCGGTAACGAGGTGTTCCTGATTTGGGCGCGCAGCTGTGGCGGGTGAGGGGGAGGAGGGCTGCTGGGAGACGCGGTTCTTCTGACGACGCGCGCCACGGAAGGGGCTCAGATAAGACAGCTTCACGTGTGGAAAAATTTCAGCGTGGGCTAGCAGGTGTGTCAGGGGTAGTTTGCTTATTCAACACGTCACGTTAAAAAAACAAAATGACCTGTCGGCGGTAATGGAAGCAGATCTGCGGCTGGGTCTGCGCGTGGTTCTCCGGCTTCCGCTGTGGATGGGGTATCAGGTTTTGGGTGGAGATGGTGTTGGGTGGAGGTGGTGTTAATACGCATCACTCCACAGACAAAGTTTCCAGCAGTCGGAGGTGTCGACTGTCGCATTTAGAGCACGCTCTTCAGCACTGAAGCTGCCACCTGGATTTAGAGCTCGTCATTTTCACCCGAGCCCAATAAAACACAACCAGAACCGGAGTTTGGGTCGGCTCAGACCCCTATTCTTGTGCATTGGGGTTGGGCCACTTGTGGCTGGACCTTTGCTTTACGTCACCCCGTTTCTGCCCGGCCGGCTCTGGCCCTTTGAGCCGGGACGAGCGCCCGCGCCATTACCCAGCTCCGGCTGAATGGCCGGCGGCGAAAAGCAGGCCGCACCGCGCCCGCACGCCACGGAGGAGCGGCGGAGTCTTGCGTCGTCAAGTTGATCACACGCCCCAGGAGCTCCTCATCCTGCGGGATTATGGGAAACAAAACGAGAGGCAAGAGCTTCTCCAGAACAGCATCCCCCCGAGCGTCTGCCTCTCTGTCATCAGCACGTCAGTCTCGGCCCGCCCGAGGTGAGGAAGACCAGCGTCTGGACGAGCTGTAAGGACACGCATACCTCACCCGCGCTCCCACCCCCCACCCCCCTTAACCATGCGCACATACCCACCCGTGCGTGTATGCATACATATGCGAATGCACACTGGCTGACCTGCACAAAAGACACACAAATCCACCCACCGGCGTTGGAGGCAAGTTCAAACCATTCCGCCCCCCCCCCCCCCCCCCGGTCTGTGGCTCAGAAGCTTTGTACTGCTAGCGGAACAACAGCTATTGATTTGCCGGGGGATTGGATTGACTTCCTCGCCCAGCGCTGACTTACTTTTCAGGGGGTATGACTGATATTCCTTTTCCTTTGGTGCTAAGCGGGAAGCGTTCAGCGTAATCTGCTCCAGTCTTCAGTTCGCTTCGGTTACGGACGCACGCAGCGCTCTCTCACCGGAGGAACTGCTCACATCCTCTCTCTCCTGCCCTCAGTTCCTCACAGTTCAGACTGGCCGTTAACTGGACGGCCCCCAGTCTGGAGCCCCGCCCTCAACGGCTAATGATAACGATGATGATGACGATAATAGTAATAGTAATAATAAGGTCTTGTATAGCACTTCTAATGCATACATGCCAGGGCACTTTACAAAGACAGCCTAGAAAGTCCATACTAAGAGGGATGGGCACGTGAGTGAGGTTGAAGCCCGCTCTCCTTGCCTCAGCGCAGCCTCTCCCTCGTCTTCACCCGGGGGAGCCCCGCCCTCTCACGGCACCCGAGCCCTGTGCCGACGGCGCAGGCAAAACCCGCTAACCCCGCGAGTCCATCGCGCTCGGCCGACCGCGGCGTAACCGAATCGCCCCGGCTCCCCGAAACCAGAGCGGGGCGTCCGGGGAGGGAAGCTGCAACCGGAACCCCCCGGCCCGCCCGCCGGTGTCACCTGACCCGCCCCGCCGGTCCGCTGCCCGTGCGTCGTCTCCGCGCTCGCTTCGGGGTTCAGCGCGGTGCCGCTGAGTCAGGCGCTCTGGCAGCCAGCCCCGCTTCAGCCGCACGCAGGTGTGTGAGGTCACCGAGGGGTCCTTCCTGCTGACCCACAGAAGAGATTAAAGACCTGGGCTTGTAACCAAGAGGCTGTGGGTTTCACATCTCTCACACCTTTGCTCCACTATAATACCCATCTTATTGAATGCGCATTATATATTATATATATAATTACATACACTGTGTCTTATTAAATTAATTTTTTTTTGCTCTTTAGTGAAAGAGATACTCAGAAATAACATTTTGGAAAGTTTTGTTTTGAAGACGAATCAATTTGAAATTTGAAACTTGACAAACGTCTCTATGATTTAGAGAAGACCATCTGGTGGTACAAAAAAACAACAACAAAAAAAAGGCGGTTTTCTAATATTCCATGCTTTCCGCATGCAGGCAAGGTCACCAGTCACCAGCGACGAATAAAACAATCCTGTCATGAAAACTCAGCAGTGAAGGGAGCAGGAAGCCATTTTCTCATATTGACTGATTCCTGCTAAGCTGGAGAACTATTGGAAAAGCAGACCCAGCGATGCCCACAGTCAGGTTTAAAAAACCATCCGTGGGCCCCCTTGTGTATGACCCAGCTGTGCGTGCGAATAGCCCCTCTCTTTACCAAGCGACCGGAACGGCCTGCTTTGTGCTGTGAAAGCTGAAGAAGGGGTCTGTACACCCCTGAGCAGCGAGGACGCGGCCTACTGCCTCCCTGTAGGCCGGGGCGCTCGGTGGTGTGTGGCAGTCAGCTGGAGTGTTCCGCCAAAAAAACCCCACCTTTTCCCCAAACGAAGCCACAGGCTTTTCTGAACATCGGCCCGTCGGCCATGAAACTTTAATGCGCTGAGCTGGCTGGAGAGCCAGCAGGTCTGCACACCCTCCACAGGCTCTCTGCCTGGCTACAGAGGGTTACTCTCATTTGAAATGAAACCTTAAAAAATACCTCTACCCGGGAGTGCATTTTTATGTCTGTATTTTATCTGTTTTTATTTGGTTTGGTCCTTGGAAGATGCTTCCACATACATGTACTGTCAGTGAATTATTGAAACGTTGAAACTTGACACAACATCGAAGATGTTTGAATAGGTGGTAAACGCACGTAACTTTTTAATGTTTGTCTAACATGCATTTGGAGTCCAATTGAAAAGTAGAGGGATATTGGAGCAGGCAAGCTGAGGTGTATGTTACCGGACAAACTTTTTTCACTTGAAATGAAATCGTTGTGGGAAAAAAAACTGAACATTGTGCAGTTTTTGAGATATCAAGCTTTCGAGCTAGTCAGAACTCATGACATAGCATTGTGCCTGATTTTCAGTACGTTTGGCGAGCTTGTAGAGATTGACAGGCCTGACTAAGCACTGCAGGGTCCTCTGTAAAACGAACATTAGCATTCTAGCAGCTGCTGCTGCTGCTTCGCGCTCAGAACTGTGAGCTCAGCTCGCATGTGAACTACAGGTACCCGACCAACCAGAGGACTCGGTTTGGTAAGGACAGTCCCGCCTCCTGAAACCCCTTTGCGGCGGTGCTACCGTATGACCCGCGTGGCCGCAGTTGGCCTCAGACCCAATGAGGATTCGGTACCAGACCGCAGGGCGCATCGCTGTGTCACGGCTCTCTGTGTCGGCTTCCTGTTACAGTTGGGCTGCCTGCTCTTTGCCTGTCACGTGCTGAGGTGTGATTCACACCCCCCCCCCCCCCCCCACTCTCTGTCCTCTTCAGTTTTCAACGGCCACAGCAAAGCGGTGCGGGAGAGGGACTCCGCCCCCAGGCACAGGGGCAAGGAGGCCACGCCGGGGAAGGAGAGGAGCGACAGAGCGGAGGGGCGGAGGGAGCAGTCCGTCAACGCCACAGCCAGCAGCTTCCCCTACAGGCGGTCCGCAGAGGAGCTCCGCAAACAGGTACAGTAGGCCATGTGCACATACACACACTGAGCACATCTCAGGTACAGTGGGCCATGTGCACGTACACACACTGAGCACATCTCAGGTACAGTGGGCCATGTGCACGTACACACACTGCACACACTGAGCACATCTCAGGTACAGTGGGCCATGTACACGTACACACACTGAGCACATCTCAGGTACAGTGGGCCACGTGCACGTACACACACTGAGCACATCTCAGGTACAGTGGGCCATGTGCACGTACACACACTGAGCACATCTCAGGTACAGTGGGCCACGTGCACGTACACACACTGAGCACATCTCAGGTACAGTGGGCCATGTACACGTACACACACTGAGCACATCTCAGGTCAGTGGGCCACGTGCACGTACACACACTGAGCACATCTCAGGTACAGTGGGCCATGTGGATACATGCACACACACACACACACACACACACACACTGAGCACCTCACAGGTACAGTGGGCTCTGTGCACTTACACACACACAGAGCACCTCTCAGGTACAGTGGGCTGTATGTGTTTATGTGCACCAAACATCCCTGCGTACTGTAGACCTTGTGCAACTATACACACACCAAGTTCCTCTCAGGTAAAGAAGGCTCTGCATGTTAATGTGCACCATGTACACCAGAGCTACAGTTGGCCAAGTGCACCTATACGCACACAAAACTCCCCGCATGTACAATAGGCCATGTGCACATATAGACACACCAAGCATCTCAGTATAGTACGCTGTATGAGTTCACATGCACCAAGCACCGCCTGCATAAAGTAGGTCCTGTGCAACTATGTGCACACCAAGTGCCTCACAGGTACAGTAGGCTCTGCATGTTCATGTGCACCAAACACGTCTGAGGTACAGTAGGCCATGTGCACCTATACACACACGAAGCACCTCCAAAGTACCGTAGGCCATGTGCACATACAGACATGCACACACACCAAGCACCCCACAAGTACAGTAGGCCATGTGCATGCATACACACACCCCAAGCACCTCAGAAATACAGTAGACCATGAGCACATACACACACACACCAAGCACTACACAGGTAGATTGGAACCTTAGATTGGATTAGGTCCTGTGAGTTATATTAAAGTAGTTTAAATGCTGTTAGTGACTCTCTATCTTCACTGCCAATCTATAGCTTTCATTTGGCACCGAATTTGATAATGATTTTTACATCTCGGCCATCGCGTCCCATTTTGTGAGTAATGCAAAATAGCATATTGTGTACACTAACTTTATTTTAAAACAAAAACACAAGAAACATCAAGGAACCAAATTTTTATAGTCACTGTAGTCAAATTACCCGTTGTATCTGAGTACTGCACAGCTATGCGCTTACACTGGTGTGAAAACTGAAAGATGCAAGTACTCTGATGACAGCGTGAAAATCAAGGAGACAAATCCGTGTTTATTTCAAGTCAGCGGTGCGGAGGGGAGGCGGCCTGAAACCGCAGGGTTCAAAGCGGGGTCTCCCATGCACCCCCGCACCGCGCTGGACGGGCGCTCGCGTTTAGAGGCCAAGCCCAGATAAATTTAGCCCAGCTGTGAAAAGGGCCTCCCGGTCCAAGGCTGAGTGGAGGGGGTGGAGAAGGACGAGGGCAAAGAAGTTTTGGCATCGCTGAAAAAAAGCGTGCGGCAAAAAATCTCATTAGCTAATCGAAGGAAGAGAGAGCGGCGGCTTCTCCCCTTTCCCCGCCGACGCGGCGGCCTGGCTGGACTCCTCCCTCGTTGTCGGCGGGCCCGTCCTCGGCAACGGGGCTCCGGTCGTTTGGCGGGGTTAACGTTTTTCAGCGGCTGGGGGAGGCCTGGACTCTGAGAACGCGGCGGTAACGCCGGAGCGATGCGGGACGCACACGCGCGTTATCTCCGCTACGTTATCATATCGCCCGCATAGAGCCATAAATGGATAACTCCGATATCATAATTGCTTCTGTTTACAGTATTATTTTCCACACAAATGATCTTATCTGCCAGTTCACTGCTAATCTTTCTTAATTACTATTCATTATGTAATAATAATAATAATAATAATTAGAATTATAATTAATAACAACAGAGGTAAGACTGAGGAGGACAATATTATCCTTGAGACATAACACTGAAACTCATAATCATAAAAATAGAAGAATGTAATGCAGTTAACATGTTAAATCTGCAAGGCATGTGTTGACCTATATTTTGCTCCTTTTAAAGAGCGGACGTAGGCTGTGTTCGGAGAGCGTGAGGCGTGTTTCTGTGGGAGCGTGCGAAGGGCAGGGCAGGAGCGGGGGGCAGCAGCGCAGAGATCCCCGAACGTGGCGTCGACGCGACCGCGATTCATACGGAGCGTGACCGAGGCGGGGCGGGGTCGGCGGAGCGCGCGGAAGGGCCCGGGTTGCCGCGGCTGCGGGGTTGCCGCGGCTGTAGCGGAAGGGTTAAGCCTGCCGGCCCCCGCCGGCTCTTCCTCTGGGCCCGCGGGCGATGCAGATGTTTGGCGTTAGCCTCCCCGCTATCCTGCAGCTGGGCTATAGCAACACATGATGTCATCTCGGCTCATCTTCTCCCCGGCTCACGTGCGGCCCATTCCGCTCCAGAGCCCTGCCTGCTTTCTTCTTCTTCTTCTTCTTCTTTTTTAAACACCCCCCCCTCCCCTCCCCTCCGTCTTGTACATGTGTACATTTTTCTCAGTCAGTCATCTGTGGCAGCATTCGTACCCCACGTCTTTGTAACTTGCCTCCAGCCAGTGTGCTCCCCCCCCCCCCCACGCGTCCTTGTTCACCCCGTGCTGCTCTCTCTCTGATTGGGGGGTTGGGGGGTGGGAGGGGGGGATTGGTGGGCGTGTCTTCCATGCAAGCTTGCCTGGGCACAGGCTTGTGACAAGCACCGCAGCTGGGAGGGATCTCGCGTCCTGCCCCCCCCACCGCTTCCAGTAGACCAAACAACTGCGACGCGAGACTGAGCTCACGTGTGCCAACTCTCAGGAGAGCTGTAGGATGATGCCAGTGAGCCCTCTAGTGGCTGAAACGCGTCGGCTCCTCGCTCTGCTGATGTACCTGAGCTGCATACAGGCCCGATTTGTGACCTACACAGCGTGCTAATCCACAGGCTCGCGATGTCACTCGCAACGAGGAGTAAAACTGGCCTGTTTAAAACAGCCTGTTTTTATTTTCAAACCTGGAAAATTTATCAGTGTAATTTTCTTTGAAGTGACCTTCTCATGTAGAGTTTCACTGTTCTATCTGGCTTGTTCAAAAGGTGTGGATTCAACAGTGAAATACTGCTATCTTACGCAATGGCACCAGAGTTTATTTCAGTATTCCGCTGAACACATACCAGCCCCATTCAAGATGGTTGTTGTCCTAATTGTGAGGTGGTTCAAACAGGTTAACCTGTTTTTGTTCCATTTGTGTTTCCGTGCTTCTCACGGATGTTCTACTCTGCTTAGTGTGAGATTAGTTGTGGAATTATGATGTTTTTCTGTGGGTTATGCAAATCTTCTGGGAAATGACATAGTCAATAAAAAATAATATAACAGTCAATAATGAGTACAGGGAGGCTTAACCCTTCAGTAAAACCTCTCTGTGTCAGTGGCAGTAATGCAAGTGAGCTCCCTCTCCTATGGATGGGAGAGCCTTGGAGATGGGTCTAAAGCTCAGCACTGTACCTTCTTCTGACATCATAGGAGCCTCTGGCCTCCTGTCAGGGGATATTATACGTGCCCCACTGTCTGAAAGGTAGTGTAGCAGCCGCACACTGTTAGCAACACATCCATGTGTGTGGACTACACGCGTCTGAAGAGTGCAGGCTGGAGACGGGACTCAGGAGAAGTGTGGAAATGGGAGCAGAGGAAGCTTTGCTTAAAAGAGAAAGGTTTACATCCTGGATCTGTGGTCAATAGAGCCTGTGCTGGTATCAGGGCTTTTTTCTCTTTGTTTTTTTTCTCCTGACCAGTAATGATGACAGACAGTTTACTCCCTTTACCTTTGAATTGAATGTTCAGTAGTAGACTGACCATTTCCACCTGCTATTTTTTTTCTCCCCCAATTGATTTAACTTTTTTTGATATTTTTTTCTCCTGCTGACTGTTCAGGGTGGCACACCCGTCTCCTGCAACGTTTGCCATCAAAAAATGAAAATACTATGAATATAAAAATAACCGAAAGGATATTTGATTAATTGTGGGCTCTCCCCAGCTCAGGCCTAAGATTGGCAGAAGACAGAATAAATAAGACTCATTTTGTCGCTGCCGTGTTTTCATACTGTGGATGTCGCTCTACAGTGCTAATTATATGTTGAACAGGATTCAGGAGACACTTCTAGGAAAAGGTCAAGTAGCACTTTCAGTGAATGTGATAGACATCCTAACGGTTGATGCACTGCATAGCAAAAGTTCCCTGAATGCTTTCAGAAGTGTGATGGCAAAGTTGACTCCTCTTTTCACATCCTTGGGAGAGCTGCGTTTCTGCCGTTTTCACACCATGAATTGCAAAATTGGTCAAAAAGGTTTTTTTTTTTTTTTTTTTTTTTAATGGCTCAAATCCCACCATCAAATACCATTAACGCAAGCTTGAGTGGTTCTCTGGTCTTCAGGAAAAACAAGCCTTTGATTTGGCAAGCTGAAGTCAGTTAGAAAGCTCCAGAAAACCACAGAGAAAAGGGCAAAGGGTTTCATTTGTAAAACATGACGTAGTACAGTTTCAAACATTTTTTCAATGTTGGTATTGAAGTAAAAACATATTTTTTTAAATGTGTAGCTGTTGCACGCACACACATACACACACACACACACACATACGCTGTCAGACACGCTGACAGAAATACTTTTTTTTGTATGGATTATTTTCTGTATGAGTGTATTCTCTGACAGCTGTGTTAATGAGTGACTAAAGTCATTGATGTCCTCCCCCCCCCAGCCCCCCCCCCCCCCCCCATTTCTCTGCTTTTATAACTACGTCTTTTAGAACTCTATCGGTTTAGAAGTACGTCGCTGGTTTATTGAGTGGGGCTGTACTGCTCTCGGCTTCCACATAAAGTGGCTTTTCGCTTTTGTAAGCGTAGCTGCAGATCCAAGGCAATTAAACGATCATAAGGACCGTAATTCTCTGAGCGTAGGAATCAGTGGAGTTTTAATTAGGGCACGGGTTCTTCCTAACGATCGGATCTGCGCTTGTACATCTGGTCTAATTGAGGAGCCAGGATATCTCTCCCTGTCCTTGGCAATAAATACGGGTGGCAGATTGGTGTGAGGTTTTCATCGCACTTTATACCTGTTTTTAAATGGAGCCGATCTCTACTGCAGAATGATGTGAGAATAACAGGGTGCTCCTTATCAAATAATGTGTTATGAAAAATGTTTTTTTTAGTATGCGTATTACCGGGTAGTGAGCAGTGTGGCACAAACCTCTGAAGAATTTACATTTATCGCTTTTTTCTCTCTTTTTTTTTTCTCTACCTGGCAGGTCTCGAAAGTGAACGGACTCACGCGGGCGTCGTCCGCGCACGCGCCCAGTGCCAAAAAAACGAAAGACTTCCGACTGCCGTCCAAAACTGTGAAGTACACAGCCACCGTGACCAAGGGCCACGTCACCTACACCAAAGCAAAGCTGGTCAAGAAAACCAAACTCATCCACGGCAAGCACCACAGCGGCCACCACCTCCACCCAAACAGCAGCGCCCCCCATCGCCTCCACCTCTCCAACTCAGGAAAAGCCCAGAGTAGCAATGCAAAAACTCGCAAACAGGTGCTATTGTCCAACGGGGTGCACAAGATGGCCGACGGGGCCGGCGTGCGGGTCAACGGCAGGCTGAACGGCCGGCCGCGTGCCAAGGAGGAGGAGGAGGAGCCGGGCCGGCGGGGGCGGGAGGGCCTCCGAAACTCCAAACGGCGCCCGGAGGCGGTGGAGTGCGGGTCCAAGGGGAAGCCCCTCCCCCTCCCGGCCGTCAGCGCCAAGAAGGCCAAGGTCCAGGCCGTCCCCGTGGAGACGCGGAGCAAGAAGGTCGTCCAGGAGAGGGCGGCCGCCATGTCCAACGGGCACGTCGTCCCGCCGGCGCCTCCGCCTGCCCCTCAAATCGCCCCTAACCCCGCCTCTCAGACTGTCCCTAACTCCGCCCCTAGCCCCGCCCCTCTGCACCAGCGTCCCCGGCGGTCCACGGCCGGCAGGCTGATGTTCAACAGACAAGCACAGCAGCACCGAGCGCCGGCCGCCGCCCCCACCGCCCCCGCCCCCGGCCCGCCCCAGGCGGAGAGCCGCCTCACTACCTCAGCCAGCGAGCCCGCCCCCGCCCCGCACAGACCAGCAGAGCCTAAGGCCGAGAGGGAGAGGAGCAGGGCGGGCTGGGCCTCCCTGACGGAGGTGCCGGCCTTCCGGCCCGGCTCGCGGGAGTTCCAGGACCCCCTGGCCTACTTGGACTCGGTGCGGGCGCAGGCGGAGCCGTACGGGCTGTGCCGGGTGGTGCCGCCGGCGGACTGGCGGCCCGAGTGCAAGCTGAAGGACGAGATGCGCTTCGTCACCCAGGTGCAGCACGTCCACAAGCTGGGCCGGCGCTGGGGCCCCAACGTCCAGCGGCTGGCCTGCATCAGGAAGCACCTCCAATCTCAGGGCATCGCCATGGAGGAGCCCCCCCTCATCGGTGAGCTTGCCGGCCTGTCGGACTCCGCCCCCCCGCTCCTCTCCCGCTAGCTTCTGTTCTGCCTGCAGATCCCTCTTATACAATACAGACCAATCGCTATCAGCCTTAGCTGCCTAGCTTCTGTTCCACCTGCAGATCCCTCTTATACAATACAGACCAATCGCTATCAGCCTTAGCTGCCTAGCTTCTGTACTGCCTGCAGATCCCTCTTATACAATACAGACCAATCGCTATCAGCCTTAGCTGCCTAGCTTCTGTTCTGCCTGCAGATCCCTCTTATACAATACAGACCAAGGGGCAGCATTACACAATCGCTATCAAGCAGCCTTATCCGCCTAGCTTAACACATCAATAACTCATCTTTTAGAGGGCTTTCCAAGGGCCAGGGAGGATTCGATGGCAGTACTTTACCAAAATCGCTAGCTGTGATCTGTTTCAGCCGCGTGTGACGTGACAGACTATGCAGCACCAGGCTACTATCAGGTCACATGACAGGCATAATACAGGGGTGCATGATGGGAATATTTTGGAGAAAATATCAATGCAGATATTTGGCAGGCCGCATTGGACGATGATGATATTTTCTTGCTTTACATTTATAGCACAAATGCAAACAGCAGCTATGTTTCCGCATTCACCAAAGAAACAGACGAGCACAGATGTAAACTCGGGAAAGAAAAATTTTACAAATTTTAGTTGTATCACAAAATGTTATACAAATATACAAATGCTGTGTTAATCAGATAGCTATATTAATCAGAATCTTGAGAGCTACTTGGTTTCTGCGTAGCTTTGTGAATTTGTCTGGTAAAAATGATAAATTGAAAATACTCACCGTCAGTTGTCGGCTGATACCGATGAGTTGGTTTCAGGGTATTATTAGCTGACGCCGATGAGAATCAAATAGCATTTTGCACCCCTGGTACAGAGCCTGAACAGTCATTCCTCATCTGCTTCTTTGGCTCAGGACTGGAGGTCTTTTTAGCAGCAAGATAGTTCCCTCAATAAGTTCTGTAACTGGCCATTTTGGTCTGGAAGGATATAGCATACATACCTCTCTGTTTAAACCTCACTGGTGCTTTGAACACAGGCTGTGTTGAGAGGCACAGCGCTCAGAAGGCCTGCAGGTCTGCTATTCCTGTACCCGGCCCTGGCCTCTGTGGCTGACCGCTGCCCGTGAAGCGGGTTAGAGAGAGAGCTGGACAGTCTGGACTCCCCGCTAAAGAGGGATCACCCTCAGGCCACCGAGAGGACGGCCCTGATGAGATCACGCAGCCGACCGTGAATGCAAGCGCCTGATCTGGAGTCAGCGCCAGGCGCTGCTCCGCTCTGCTTTATGTGGCAACGGTGTCAGGATAACTGACCTGAGATCAGTGCCGGCGTCACTCAGCGCGGGGTCTCTCTGTGAGCAGAGTCCTGTGACGAATGGAGAATGTCTGCCGGGAGGTTTCAAAGGCAGCAGCGGGAGTTTGAGTGAAAATGAAGGGGGGATGGAAGAAAAGCAGAAAGGAGAGATGCTGGGGCTCTTCCCGCTGTGGGGACGGGCCCCGAGTTCTGCCGTGACCGTGACCGTGTTTTCTCAGGCAAGAGTCTGAGCCCCCAACCCTCAAACAGTGTCACGGTCTGTGCTTTAAGTAAACCAATCAGTGACATTTTAGCTCGTTCGCTAACGCTTTTATTTAATCCATGATACTGATGATGGTGAGCACAGACAAAAACGTTGTTCCATTCTTCCACACGAAGATACTTAACATGAATCAGATTGAGTCCATATGCACGGAGAAGCCTGATCTCAGGTTTCTGCTTGACATGTGGTGTGGTGAGGAGATATCAGCAGCACTTGCTCACACTGGCACACGCACGCACACACACACTCATTCTCACGCACACTCAAACACACACAAGCATGCACTTTCATACTCGCACACGCTTGCACTCATGCTCACACACACTCACACACACATACACTCACATTCACGTCCACACACAGAAACCCACTCATACATGCACGCATACATGCACGCATGCACACATACACACTCATACGCTCACACACACTCTCTCTCTGATGCCCTCCCTCCTCCTCTCCCTCAGGAGGCTGCGAGCTGGACCTGGCCCGCTTCTTCCAGCTCATCAACGACATGGGCGGCATGCAGCAGGTGACGGACCTCAAGAAGTGGAGCAAGCTGGCGGACCTGCTGCGCGTGCCCAAGTCCGCCCAGGACCGGCTGGCCAAGCTGCAGGAGGCCTACTGCCAGTACCTGCTCTCCTACGACTCCCTGTCGCCCGAGGAGCACCGGCGCCTGGAGAGGGAGGTGCTGGCCGAGAAGGAGGGCCTGGAGCGGCGCAAGGGGCCCCTGGAGGGCCACTCGGAGAGCGCCCAGCGCTCCCTGTCGCTGCCGCGCTACGAGCCCAAGAACGGCCTGGTCAACGGCGTGGTGCACCGGAACGGCTTCCGCGGCCGGCTGAAGGAGCTGGGCTCGCAGCTCGCGGCCGGCCGCCGGAGGCTGTTTGCTCAGGAACGCAAGGAGGAGGAGGAGGGGGAGGAGGAGGAGGGGGAGGAGGACGAAGACAGGGGAGTTCTCAGCGACCAGCACAAGTGTATATACAAGGTACCGATCCGGCCTGTTTTATTCCGTTTTGTGCACCCGTCCCTACCGCCCAACCTTCTGCTGCTCCCTCCGCTGCTTCCACCAGAGCTCGGTGTAATGCAGTTACTGCCCCGTGTGCCTGAATTACAGGTCTCAGTCACCCTGTGTTCCATACACCACTCTGCATTATCTCCAGTCTCAGTCACTCTCCCTGTGTTCCATACACCACCCTGCATTATCACCAGTCTCAGTCTCTCACCCTGTGCCCTAAAAACCATTCTGCACTATGGCTAGTCTCAGTCAACCACCCTGTGTTCCATACACCACCCTGCATTATCACCAGTCTCAGTCACCTGCCCTGTGTCCTCTACACCAGCCTGCATTATCACCAGTCTCAGTCACTCTCCCTATGTCCCATACACCACCCTGAATTATCACCAGTCTCAGTCACCTGCCCTGTGTCCTCTACACCATCCTGCATTATCACCAGTCTCAGTCTCTCTCCCTGTGTCCTCTACACCAGCCTGCATTATCACCAGTCTCAGTCACTCTCCCTGTGTCCTCTACACCAGCCTGCATTAGAGCCTTACTCAGCTTGTGTCCTATACCTCGGCCTAAATCATGAGCTGTGCTGCCTGTGTCCACTCAACCCAGCCTTCATTATTACAGCCATGAATTACCGGCTGACCGCTGGGTCGCAAGTGGATAGCGACAGTCGGCTTAGAATCGTGTTCTGTGGGGCGTGGACCGCCAGGAATGCTTCTCTGTCATTCTGTTAGAGCAGCAGTGTGCTCTCAGAAACAGAACAAGGCGAGCGATAACCTGCCTGCGGTCAATGACCGAAGCTCTCTAGCATTGTCCTTGATCTCCCTCGACCGTACTCCTGGAAACCGAGCCATCTAGAGAGGGGAGTCTCGCTGTGCGTCACCCACACAGGGAGCATGGTTTCTGCAGGACCTTGGCCCTCTGTTTGCTTGGCCTAGCGGTTGTGTTTGTGACAGGACCGATAGAGCTTCCGCCGTTGGCTGCTCCTGCCCTGCGGCCATATGCTTCGCCAGCGTGTGAGAAGGCCGTGCGGTGTGTGCATTTGTGCAGTGCTTGTGTGTTAGTGCGTGTGCGGTACACTACGCGTTTGTGTTCTTGATCCTCTGCGAGGTGACGGGAGGATGTTTGCTGAAAGCTGTCGCGCTTTGGATCTTGCTGCTATTAGGCTAGTAGCGCGTTTGCTTGGCCTCTGTTTGGTCTCTCTGAGCCGGAGAAGGAGAGCGTTAGCTTTGCATGCTGTAATTTGATAGCTTGTTAGCTTTCTCTGTGTACTGGAAATGGTTAGCTGGAAGCAGTGCAGGTGTTTTGTTAGATTATGTGCATTGTGTGCGCATGTCTTTGTGCGTGTGTGTGAGTGTGTTTGTGTCTGTGCGTGTGTGTGTGTGTGTGCGTGTGTGCATGTGTGCGAGTGTGTGTGTGAGTGTGTTTGTGTCTGTGCGAGTGTGTGTGTGCGTGCGTGTGTGTGTGTGTGTGTGTGCGTGTGTGCGTGTGTGTGAGTGTGTGAGGGAAGGAAGTGGCCTGCGTAGGAGAGCCGCCCCATCTCAAAGCGAGGCCCAGCTCACCTCTTGACCACACAGTCGGGTGTGCCGTTATGTAGGTCACCGCAGAGCCGCCCGAGACGGACACCCTGAGCGCTCCTCCTCGGCCTCTCTCTGTCTCTGCCTTCCTGTGTGGGCTCACTCCACGCTCCCCCAACACACAAACAGACAGGTGCAGACGCCTTACTGAGCTGTGAAATCAAACCCACACTTGTGTTGAGAAAGTTGTGCGAAGAGCAGTAGCGAAAGTAATTCCGTGTGAGTCATTTAAAAAACGTTTCTCTCGGTAATGCTTTACGTGAATTTGATCTTCAACAGCGATGACCTTTGCCATAAGCATGTTTATAAACACTACAGCTAGCTTACAAATTTATTTTGAAAGCCTGTGAGGTTAGTTATGACTATGAGAGGAATGGCAACTTTATATATTACACATCGTATGAAAATGAGCCTCTGTAAGCTGGTTGTAATGTTTATACTTGTATGATGGTGGCGACTGGTAAGATGCATTATGGGGCACGTAGTAGTGTATAATGAAAGCTACACAAGACCCACTTAAACTAAGGTGTTATCCGTTTCCAACCAGAATTTCATAAATGATTATGCTTTCCCCTACATTCCATCTGCCCGTTTTAAATCTCTTGTGTGTGTGAAGACGTTGCCCCGGGCGTAACGCCTTACGACATTGAGCAGGCTCACCTGTCTGAGCCCCATTCTAGCACGGGGCCCTCGGGGAGCTCTTAGTTTGTAATTGAATATCCACGCGGACAGGCCCGTGACGAATGACTTTTCGGCCGCGTGAAGAATGCGGTAACTTCAGCGCTTCTGGCGAAGACGACGGCCGCCAGCGTGTTTCAGCGGGCCGTCAAAGCCAGGCCTTTTCCAGGCCTTGATTAATGGGCGGCTTCAAAAAAAGCTCCTCTTCCAAGGAGATCCCGGGAAGTTCTGCGCCGAGGGCGGATCTTCCGAGGCCGAGCCCGGGAGAGACGAGGAGGTCACGGGGTCGCTCGGCACCCACTGTTCTTCCATCAGCTTTTCAAATTGGCCCATCCCCCCCCCCCCAACCCCCCGCCCCAAACGATCAGTCTTTCTATACCACCTTGATCTATAAGGGCGTGGGCCGGCGTCACCTCGCGGAGACGCGGGGGCGCCGAGAGGCGACCGCTCGAACCTCGCTCACGACGCCGCTGTGCTCTCGCTGTCTTTCAGGGGAGATCGGTGTCTCTGACGACCTTCTTCAGGACTGCCAGGAATACCATGAACATGTGCTTTAACAAGGAGCCCAGCGCCGCTGAAGTCGAGGTACGCTTTCCCCTGCGCTAACGCGATGGCGCGTCGCCGGTCTGGGGAAAATAAATATCTGAAATTCAGGCACATTTTGTTTTGTTGGATGTACTGCTCTGCATAGCGAAGACCATCTGTGTTAATCCAAGCAAACGTTTTCCTCGGGTTTCATAGTCAAATGCTTGTGGCGCTGCTCCAGGGGAATGTGCAAAGGCTGCCAATGGTGAACACTGATAAACACATGTACAATAAATTACGATATTTCTAGGAAGAATTCGTATATGTCTGTTTTGGATGTGGTTCTGGATTTAGCTATATTTAAAATGCTTTATTAATACCCATCATCTCGGTAACAACTGAAAGATTGCTCTTGTTTGAACGAGTGAATTTCACAGTGAACTTGTCGTGTTTTTTTTCTGTCCGTGTATCGGAGCATCAACGTGCCATAAATATTTAAATTTGTTCTCTCTCGCTCTCCCTCTCGCTCTTCCTCCCTGTCTTTCTCTGTATCCTTTCTGATTTCCTTTCCCAACCGCAGCAAGAGTACTGGCGAATAGTGGAACAGAAGGACTGCCATGTGGCAGTGCATTGTGGGAAAGTGGACACGAACACGCACGGAAGCGGCTTCCCCGTGGGGAAGTCGGAGCCGTTCTCAAAGTAAGGCCCGACGTCGCGCCTCTTTTTAAATTTTATTTATTTAACCTACGTATGCTCGATGTTGGGTATTTCTGCTTGGATGAGACCCACATCTCACAAAACCAACTATCGCGTGTCCCGGCTTTCAGACTTCCTGTAGAGGAAGCGTGACCAATCCGGGCCACGCGGTGGACCGTTGAGGAATCCATTTTGAGATATCGTCAAATCTCAGCTGTCAATCGTCTGACCCTCTGCTGAAAAGTTATCATTATTCAGCTGCCAAACCATCAATCATTGCAGTATGTCTGTCATCCAATTTGGCTTCTTCCCTAAGCCTAAAAGACTTCATGCCTCATTTGTCAGACAAATAGCAAGTAGCGAGTGTGTTCTCAGACAGAGTGGCTTGATTTCTCTTTGTCAGACGGTTTGGCATCATTCCTGAGTAGGCAGCTGAGACTTTAGATTTTAGAACATACTCTCATTCTTCAGTCAGGCAAAAAGCCCTCAGGCAAATATTTTTTGGCTTTGGTTGCAAGGGTTGAATATGTGCACTTTTAACAAGATAAACATTTTTATTACACAGTCTAGTCAAAGCTTTTGATCATTGTTTTGAATGATAAATAGGTTGATTTACTCTCATGTAAGTGAGTTCCAAAGGCACAGTGTTGTTGGGCAGAAAAGCATGCTACTCTTCTTTTTTTCCCCCTTGTACTTTTCATACAAATAGTACTGGCTGCTTGCTGTACCTAACAGTGAAGATTTTCTGACCTCAGCTCTTAAACTGCAGGGGCTCTGTATGAGGTGCATCTCAGTCTCAGCGTGACTCCGCCCCCGCCCCGCCCCTGGGTCAGCCTCCGCGCTGAGACTCGTGGTCCGTTGCACTTCACGCGTGACCTCATTAATAACTGCGCCCCTCTTCTCCTCCGCAGGCATGGATGGAATCTCACGGTCCTTCCCAATAACTCCGGATCCATCCTGCGTCATCTTGGTGCTGTGCCGGGTAAGCCGCTTCCCAGCATGCTCTAGCCCGACTCCGCCCGACCCAGCCCCCTGGCCACTCTCGGTGCGGTTTGAATGCGGTTTATTTGCTGAAGCAAATAACACTGAAATGGCGTGAAATGTGCAAATAGAGTGTGTACCGCATAAAGCACAAACTGTGCTCTGAGTCAGCACCTGAGCTCCCTCGATGGCAGTGCTGTAAAGTGCGCATCGGCCGCGGGAACATTTTTAATGCGAATTGGGCTGTCTGGCAGGAGCGCGGTCATTAATGCGGGCGCTAGCTGTTTCGATGGGTTCAGCTGTCTTAGGGGACCTGCCCCAGCCTGACACCAGGGTCCTCTAACATGCTCTAATGGCTCTTAATTGAAGGCAGAAACCATACTGTCTGGAATTTTATGTTAAATCATTTCTCGGCCCTTTGGGGGGGCGAAAGCGATCCTAAATTCAGCCAGGCGAGGCGGCTGGAACCCAGAGGCTGGAAAGAGGCGGCCGTGCGCCCTGTAGGTCGCCCGGCCCGCGGGTTCGAATTCCCGCCAAACCCGCGGCGAACTGGCCCCTCCGAAGGGAGGAAGCCCGGAGCTCAGGCCGAGAGCGGCGCTCGAAACGAGCCCTCCCGGCAGCTGGCAATGAGCGTGGCGCGGGTTCAAGCCGCGGGCGGCGGTGCCAGGGGCGCGGAATAAGCCGCCATTCAGCGCTCCCTGGCAGCCGCTTCCCTCTCCCACGTCCGCCATGCCCACTCAGAGAGCTCTTCTCATTCGCTCAGGGTTTAGAGACCGTGCTGCGCATTCTCTTTTAAAGCCCCATCCCCCACCAGAGTGTGTTGCGTGGGCTGTTCCGTGCCTGCATATCAACAAGGTGGACTGAAAGACAAGTGCACAATTCATCCTAATAGAAGAAATGATATTCTTCCTTGTGGCAGTAAATGAGACTGCTGTATGCTTGTAAACAGGCTCCGCCCATGTACACACATGGCACTGAAGGAAACACAAAGGCCCATTTAATGTTCCCAGGTTTCTTACTGCTGCTACTGTATGCTGTCCTCAGTGTTCTCATTTTAAGTCTCTGTTTCTTTCCTCCCTGTCTGTGCGTCTGTCCCTCTTTCTCTCTCTCTCTCTCTCTCTCTCTCCAGGAGTGACCATTCCCTGGCTGAACATTGGCATGGTGTTCTCTACCTCATGCTGGTCCCGTGACCAAAACCGCCTTCCATACATTGATTACTTACACACTGGTGCTGACTGCGTTTGGTAGGTACTCTCCATCGTCCGGTAGATAGCTGTCCTCGCAGATCTCCTGAGGTCACAAAGGAGCAGTGATGTCACAGGTCACGTGCTGCAAATGTGGCACCAGGATTGTTGTTTAATTACCATTTAACGCTTGTGTCTAATCGGAGCTCGGGATAACTTTTTAAGTTCTCTTGAAAGGCTGTGAGTACGAACCCCAGAGAGATGTTTTAATTGGAATTACAAACACAGCACCAAATAAACTGGCTTGAAAAGGCAGATTTATACATGCTCAGAACATCCAACCAAGCACTTCCAGGGTTTTTTATTTCTCACCGGGCGATGCTAGGTGCCTCTTAGATGGAAAGCACGACGCTGCTGAGAGCTGTAAATTTTTTAGTGCGCTGTGAAAGATCGCAAAGCCGATCTGCTTAGAGGAGATAATGGGCTCGTAAGTGTTATTCATTTATGTAAAAAAAAAAAAACTGGCGTAAGATAAGAGCCGGGTAAAAAAAGACACCCAGACAAAGAAACAGACAAAAGAATTGCGCGAGCAGCCCTAGCATCAGCCTGACTGAGAAACCACAGCGCTGGTTTTACAGGACAGAGAAACCTGGAATGAAAGCACTGAGACCATTGACTATTGTGTGCTGGCGAACACAGCTCTTTTACATTGGAGTAGATTAGGATCCTGCTCGAGTCGCAAACAGGAAGTGGAGAGGCTGTTACCTTTTCAAAGGATGGTTTGGCGGCTGCCAGAATGCCGGTTTGACGTCACTGAGCCGAGGCTTTGCCGCGTAGCCGCAGTTATGGTTTGAGGTGTTCCAGGTCGGCACAGTCCAATGTTTGTCATTCGGGGCATGGTGTGATCTGTGTCTGTGTGGCCCCTCCCATTTTCTTCCATAATTACTGTGCCCAGTGGCTTCTGCCTAGCTGCAGTGACGTCATGGCAACATGCTTGCTTCCCTGTCCCGAAACCCTTTTGGCCAGTTTAAAATGCTGAGCCAAGATGGCCGCATAATTTGAAGCATTACAGTTTATGGTGAATCATTCATGCTCGCCTGACATCGGAACAGATACGGATGAGTTCCACTCTACATTTTTGACTGTTAAGGGCATTTTTCTTGTAATAATAATGCCATTATTGGGCGTCATATATTGAATTATATGCTTTATTAAATAGAACACTCCTCTCAGTGCTTGTACAGACTGTGTGAGCACAGCAGAAGCGCTCAGTCAGGCTCAGGAACAGTGCTCCAGTCACTGCCATTTTGTGTTCTGGGACAGGAAGGCAAACTTTCTGACGGCAGGTCTCGCTGGAGCAGCCCTTCCCTGCGGTGCGCGGAGGAGCGAACTGAAGCTGATTTGTGAGCGCGCCATTTTATTAGCTCGCTTTAGGAGGCCCCCCGCGGGCTCCAGAAATAACGCGGGGAGCCGCCTATTCGTTGTTTTGCGTGGGGGGGGGGGGGTGCGGCTCCTCCCGTTTGGAGTTATCCCACGGAATGAATTCGTTCCCCCTTCGTTATCCTCCGCGTTTCAAGCTTCACGCCCACGCGTCTCCCGCTTCGAAAGGGGCTGCTCTGTCAGATCTGGTGCCAGATGATTCTGGGGCGGCGGTTTGTGGCGCGCTCTGGTGCGCCGCCTGGTTTGGGGCACCAGTCCTGACCGTCCCAGTGGTCGCCGTGGTTAGGAGTCAGGTTGGCCAGTGCACAGTTGGCCAGAGTGTGACTCTGCTCCCACACTACAGCGTGAAATGAAGTGGTGCTTGGGTGCGTGTTTATACCAGAGCGCTACGATGCGACTCTGCCCAATCGGTAGAGGACATTGCAGCGATGAGCCAGGCTTGCTTGCAATGAAGTGTTCATATTTGGGTAATTAAGATGGGGGGATATCTGTCTTAATTCCCCAAATAAGGGGTTTGCTGACATTGTGTTGGAGGCTGACCACGCCCCTTCCTTCCCGCATTAGGTATTGTGTTCCTGCTGAGGAGAAAACTAAGCTTGATAAAGTGGTGCACACGCTGCTCCAGGCCAACGGGACCCCGGGCCTGGAGATGCTGGAGAAGAACATCATGGTGAGACCCCTCGCTGCCCCTCCCACCTCTCACCCGCCTTCCCCCGTCCCCTCCCACCTGTCCCGCCACTACCCCCGCCCACTCCCACCTCTCCCACCCCTTTCCCCGCCCCCTCTGACCTCTCCACCCCTTCCCCGGCCCCCTCTCCCTCCCACCTCTCACACCCCCTTCCCTCGCCCCCTCCCACCTGTCCCACCACTACCCCCACCCACTCCCACCTCTCCCACCCCTTTCCCCGCCCCCTCTGACCTCTCCACCCCTTCCCCGGCCCCCTCTCCCTCCCACCTCTCTCACCCCTCCCCCCGCCCCCGCCCCCGCCCCCTTTCCCGGCCGCCACTCACAGAACGTTTCGCCACAGTACCGGGAGGTCGCTCCCCACCAGCTCCATGCAGCAGCTCCGCCCGGCCACACCTGTGAGGTGTCTGCCAGCAGCGCTGGGTCATGGGGGCGGAGCCATAAGGGTCACTCACCGTCGAGACTCATGAGATGTCTTGTGAGAGACTCTAACAGTAGAGATTCCTGCCTTTCTTTTTCCCCTGAAGGTTTCGAGGCAGAATTTTTCTATAAAAGCTAACTGCTATTCTTTGTTGTTTTATTGTTCCTCCAGCAGTTAAAGTCCAGCTGTATAAATGCGCATAATGTGGACAGTATATATCGCTGCAGATGTGGCTGTAAGGCTGCACTTAATATAAAGCAGTGCAGAATGGAACAAAGCCATTACACTAAACAGGACCGTTCATCTGAATGTTCTGGGTAGAGTCCCTGGGGTGACACTGTAGCAACTTAAACTGCTGCAGTTAAAGGAGGCCCAGCCTTTGTATGTACGGTAGAGTAGAACACAGCTTTTGCACACGTGGAAACACAGCTTTTACACGCCAAGGAACACAGCTCGTCACCAGAATGGATGCAGGTTTGAATCCCAAGATCGACCCTGTCGTAATAGCCTCGGCCGAAATGCCAAACCTCGTCCGCGTGCCGTGTGATTGGACGGCCTATAAGCCCGTACGCAGCGCGTGGGTCTCCGGGTAAAGAAAGAGTTAACGGTGTGACGCCTCTCCCCCCCCCCGCCCCCCCAGATCTCGCCGGAGCTCCTGAGCCGCGAGGGGATCAAGGTGCACCGCACGGTGCAGAAGAGTGGCCAGTTCGTCGTCTGCTTCCCGGGGACCTTCGTGTCCAAGGTGTGCTGCGGGTACAGCGTGTCGGAGACCGTGCACTTTGCTACCACCCAGTGGATGGACCTGGGATACGAGGCTGCTAAGGTGAGCCCACATCTCTCCTTCGGGTCTGTCGGGCGCCGCCCCCCACCCTAAAACGCCTCGAGAGGGCATCGGGCCTTGACTGTCCCCCCCCCCCTCAGTCACACGGGGGGATGGGTGGGATAGGTGGGAGGGGTAATTTTTCAGGAAGGTGACAATCAGACACGACCGAAGAGCTTACTGCCTGTTTCCCCATTAGAGTAGTGTAATAAATGTACCCAAAACGTAATGGAAATTTTCATCCTAAAATTTACAGCTCTCAGTTTAATTTTAATCTGCAATGAGCGTGTTCTGAGATCCAATTTAGCAATTGCAATTATTACATATTTGTGATTATTAACATGATTCTGGTTCCATTTTGTCTGTTTGTCAGCAGTTCTCTGATAGTTGTTGATTGGGGCTGTTAGACAGCCTTGTGAGATTGCCTTTGGTTGTTGGTGCTGTCGCCCTAGCCCTCCTTTCCAGCAGGTGGCTGCATTTATTCATTCTGGCCTTTTCAACCCCTCTGAAAATGCATCGTCTTTCAGTTTACTCTTCCTTCCCTTTGCATCCTTCTTGTCTGTTTAACCCCTTAAAATGCACTGGTGTGAGTAGTGAGTTTATTTGTATTGATTCAGTTTTTTACAGTGAAATTTTCAATCAATCTGGTCACCCAATATACCATTTGAAAGTGATAAAACTCACAGTTCTCCCTCTATAAACTATTTTATGATGCCAATGTTTTAGTGACCCCCATTCCTTATTTTGTAATGTGGGGAGGCCAAACAGGCTTGGGGGGTCCTCACCTTTGCATTTTGGAAATCCACAAATCACATTGATGTTGATGTAGATTTTTTTTAAAAAGCTTTTTTTAATGAAGTTATTCTGTATCAGCAATATCAAATTAAATTGAAAAATGATTTTTTGAACTTGCGCACCTTACCCGAGAGGCATTTTTCAGAGGCATGTAGTGGCAAAAAAGAGCACTTACAGAATGACTTGTTTGTGGAAATTATTTTCCTCAGTGAATCACAAAATAATCAATATTTGCTGCTCTGAGAACTAGTATTGCTGTGAAATTAAATTGCCATTACAATACTGGCAATACTGATGGCAGCAGCCTTGTTTTAGCCAATGAAATCATGTTTCTAACGTTGTAGCCTATAGATTGTTCGGCTTGCCAAATCAAACTTTTTCAGTACACACACGGAGAACTACGCAGCAGCAAAAAAAGGTTCTTGAGGCTTTATACCTAATGGTTTCGCAACAAAATAAATATCCTGCAATGCCTAAGTCTAAACATAAGAGGCCTTGAAGGAAATCACTCGTCTGAGTGAATATTTCTGAGGAGGACAGTGAAATCTTGGCTTTGGCTTCAAAGCAGAGGGCATGTTCTGTGAAGGAGTCGATCCCGTGTTATGTTGGTGTGCATGTAAATGCATCCTCAAAATGTGTTTCTTATTATTCGGCATGCTTATAAATAAGGAGTGGGCGTGAATTATAAATGCGGCTTGTGAAATCGTGGGATATGTATGTGACATTTTTATGGGGGTGGGGTATTTGACAAAAATGTGCATCAATGGACCTCAATAAATGGATTAGTGACTATATTGCTAATGTAGTTGTTTTCTACAATCTTGCAGACTTGCTGCTGCCAGAGGGAGGGGGAGGGTGGCAGACAGGGGGAAAGTGAGCTAATTTCAGCACACTTCTTCCATGAGCATACAGTATACAATAATGTAGTGTTTTTCACCTCTAAGGACTCATAATATCATATGGTTCCCAAGTGTCCTTTTGGAGTCCTTTTTGTCCTTTCCTTTTTGGAAACTCCCTTAGACATAGCTTTGGAAAAAAAAAAGCAATGCAGAATACTCATTTTTGGTGCTATTGTTATCAAATTTGAACCAGCATTGGTCCAGTGTTGTGGCTGCAGCTCCATTGTGTTTCTGAGCAGACCAGGCACATCCACGAGCATCTGTATCCGCTCAAAGAAATAAATCTTTCAGGCGAGAAAAAAAACTTCCTCCTCCATTGTGTTTGAGCATCTGTTACATTGTTTCAGTGATAGTTGGAGTAATTCTGGCTCTTGGAAAACAAACTCCCACGGGTTACCTTTCAAAAGAGACCAGGATTAATGGGCGAAAGGGTTCAAGAATAGTAACCGTTTTATATTGGGTGTGTCATTTTCAGGCTTGTGTTTAAAAAAAAGGGGGCTCAGCATAGGGGGTTTTAATAGAATTCTAATCGCGTGATTTTCCCACTCGGCTCCCCAGGACCTAAAATGGCGGCGCATTGCGAAGCCCTTTTCCATGGAGAAGCTGCTGTACCAGATCGCCACCGCCGAATCCAAACGCGAGAACGGACACGTTCTGAGTACAATCTCCGCTCTTCTCAAAGATCTCAGGTGCGTCGCCTAGCAACACACACAATCGATACGTAGTGTCCCCCGCAGAAGCAACCGGTAGCATGATATCATGAATTTCGAGACCCGTATTGGTAGATTTGTAAAACTAAACACAGTATCTCTTATGACCATTCTGTGACTGAATGGAATTCAGTCTTATACCATTGCAGATTTCCAAGGATATTTAAAAAATAACCCTTATATCAATGCAGTATACTGCACTGTGTACTTTTGGGGGGAAAAACATTATGAGAAATATATTTCACAGCAGTGTATTTAAAAATATGTATCTTAAAGTGGCAGTCAGCTACATTTTCCATATATAGTGAAGCGTTGCAGTACGTATGCATTCTGATCCTGCTTATGTACTGAAATACACAAAGTATAAAAGCTCTTGAGCTCACAGAGGGGGCGGGGTCAGCGGGAGTTTCCATGGCAGCACAGAGCAGAACGTTCCGACCCTCTCCCCCCCCCCCGCAGGGATATGGAGATGAGACAGCGGCAGGAGCTGTACCAGGCCGGGCTGATGTCCTCCGCCCGCTACGGCACGCACGACGCCAGCCAGCCGCCCGGCGAGGGCAGGAAGAAGCCGCGCAAGTGGCTGGCCCTGGAGTCGTCCGAGCGCCGCTGCCAAATCTGCCAGCACCTCTGTTACCTCTCCATGGTGAGCGCCCGCCGCGGCGCGGGCACCGCTAACGCCCGTGTGCAGCGCCGGGGCACAGGGTCATGTGACTGTGAGCTCTGTGTAACATTACGGTCCTGAGCTTTGCTGTGGGGCAAGAAACTTAAAGCCTTTCATTGTATGTTACCGTCAGTCAAACGCTACAGCTTTGTATACACTGTACTATTCTGGAAACCTACAAGAGGTTGTTGTGAGGTAAAGTGACATACATTACAATTATACCGTGGTAGACTATTTCAGGGGAGTTGGGCTGATATACCATACGTTTTTAAGTCTGCGCTTGGCACTATAATGTATGGCTGTAGTGTACAGAACGGCTGTAATTATGGTACCTTCAGACAGAGAAGTCTGTTTATAGCTGTTGCTCTATAGTTGTTACCTTAAGGCTTTTTTCACTTAAGCAATTATGGGCGTTCTGAAGAAAAAATATTTTCTTTGCATTCATTTATCATTTATCATTTCTTTCTAATTGAAGCTAATTGAAATGTATTTTAAATATTGTGTTTAGAAAGTGATTAATAAGTGCTTGGTACAGCCAATCAGAAACAGCTTTTTCGATGTTACACTAGTGTCAAAGACTGTAGCAGAGCAGTGGTTGTGAAGATGTGTGTGTTGGGACTGTGAATATTGCTGGCAGTCAACAGCGTGATGTTTCAGAGGACACAGGCAGCCTTTGTACTGATTTCTGTTCATTTAACGTGCTGCATCTGGACAATCCCCTGACCAGCACTTAAAAATTGGCTTCTAAACGTGGTGCATGATAAATATCATGTGGATGAAGCTTTCACTTTGATCTCCCCATTTGACATGATGGGGTTAAAGAGGAGAAATCTCGCACATGAGCAATGTAAACACAGGGGCTAAGCCAAAGCTAATATTATAGATTAGCAATGCAAACATAAATTAACGCGGTTCCCCACTCTGACATTTCTCTCTTCCTGTGTCCCGCAGGTGGTCCAGGAGAACGAGAACGTGGTCTTCTGCTTGGAGTGCGCGCTGCGCTACGTGGAGAAACACAAGTCTTGTCGCGGGCTCAAGATGATGTATCGCTACGATGAGGTAAGGCTGGCCAGTTCCTCAGCCGACCATAGAGGGGGCGCCGTTGAGACGGAGAACCCAGGGCTCGCACTGCAGCGCGGCTCTTCCCGAGCAGTGTGTGTTAAGTCTGGATCCACACCCAGCCCTGCGTCAGGGACATGTCACAGCGGGTGATAGTTACTTAGAGTATGCAGGCCTAGACACAGTCATGTCCACTCCTAAGAATCCTCAGCATCTTCTCTTTATTGTGAAAATATAAAATATTTCCTTGTAAATGATCTTTGAATTTAAATGTGGAATTTGAATTCTATTTTGTATTCTATACTATATCATCTCATTAAAGTGTAACATTTACAGGCCTGACTCATTTTGACAAAGGATAATTTTATTTGTTTTTCCATTTCTATTTTATAGTTTCTTGAAATAAAGGGGGGAAAAAAACATATAAAAACATGAGCCACACAAGACATTGTGTTTAATCATATGTAAATCATTTCTAGATAACAAGGGGGAAAAAAACTGTTTTTGACGGCAGAACTTTGAAGGCTTTCTCCTGATTTTTGTATTTGTTGTTTTCTTTCCTGCACGGTTTTCTCTCCGCTCGCCGGACCCAGGAGCAGATCAACAGCCTGGTGAGCCAGGTGTGCGGGCGAGCCGCGGTGAGGGGCGGCGGCGAGCACTGCAACGGCGTGGGCATCGGCCGAGCGCCCGCCAAGCGCGGGCCTCGCAAGCGCGCCACCGTGGAGGTGTCGCTGTCCCGCCTCCCCTCCGCCCACCTGTCCAAAAGCGCTATGAGCTCCTCATGAAGATGCCAAGAAAGTCCCCGCTTTTAAACCTTTTTTATTTTATTTTATTTCATTTTTTAAAATAACTTTTGGTTTCATTTTATCGCCCCGCTTCCCCACATCCTCTACCTTCCCCCTTAGTATGAAGAGCCCGCTGTAGAAAGCGGGTTCTTTTTTTTTGCACTAGCTCGAGAGAAGATTTTTGTTTTTGTTTTGTTTTTTTTTTAGAGGTTTTTTTTTTGTTTGTTTTGTTTTCGTGTCCGTCTTAGCATTAAAACGAAACGTTCGCACGTGTAAACGCGTCCTACACCTGCTGAACTGACGCTGCTCTGCGAGGTCAAAGGTGACTTCCTTCAGTTTAGCCCCGCCTCCCTCCCTCATCAGCCCCTATGACTGCACGCACGGTCGTCTGGATCCGTGAGCCAACGGAGGAAAGGAAAACTCCCGATCAGCAGGAAAAAAATTTTTAATGTTTTTTTTATTTTTTTTATTTTTAATTAGTTTTATTTCTCGATTGGTTGATTTTAATCTCTGTAAGCAAGCAAGCAGCTATTTTTGTGGGAGCACGGTGGCGGTCGGGAGAGAAGACATTTTGGTTCACCTGCGTTTTTAACCAGCTTGATTTTTTTATTCTTGATTTTAACCAAGCGGAAGTGTTCTCATTCTCCATTTTCTTCCCTCGGGGGGGGCGGAGGTGGAGAGAAGACCAGGGCTGTCGAGTTCAGAATATCTCTGTGTAGGACGGGGGGAGGTGACCCGTGCTCGCCTCCGCGCCGGTTAGGAATGAAGGGAGAGGGGCTGATGTATGCCTCCTTTCCTTGCGTGTGAAAACTGTGCCTGATTCTTAGTAGGAAAATCCACATTGTTTTTGGTGCTGTTGGGTATTACTGTATATCAAATGACAAAAAAAGAGAAATGCAGATTTCTAGCGTTTCTTTTCAACGGGACGGGAAGGCCGCGAGGCCTGTTCCGTTCCAGATGTGCAATCGTATTGACATTCCATATTCCTCATCCTGTCGTTTCATTTGTACCAGTAAGCATTAATTATTATTATTATATTATTTTCTGTGTTTTTGATCCATATTTTTTTGGTCTGATGTGCTATCACAAGTAGAGCCACTAGTCAAAGGTTGTAAAATGTGAAAATCCAAGTTTTTTGCTTTCCCCCCCCATCCCCCTTTTGAGTTTTCACTTTTCCAGATGTACTATGAATGATTAAATACAAAACCACGAAATCAACTAAAAACAACTTTTGTACATATTCCTGTAAATTTCTTTAAATACTTGAGCCTTTTTTGTGGGGGGGGGTGGGGGTGGGGGTGGGAGTGAGAGTGGGGGGGTGGGGGGTGGAAAGATAGATGAAGAAAAAGCCTTACATTTTTTGTTTCTTCATCTGTGTGCGTTTGATGCTACAGGGTTGCTCTTGTAACATTTATAAATAAGTGCTGCTTACATCACTGAAAAAAAAAAAGATATCGAGTAGCGGGGGCCCCTTAGTTTTTTTAGCTTTACTTTTTTAAATAAAAGGGAAAAATTCATTCACGAAAAAAGGTTTTTACATTTTCATTACTGAAAATTCAACAACGTAGTAGCTACTCATGTTGCACTGAGCTTGTTGGAGGTGACTGTCAAGACCACCTATAATCCAGTTTGTTGGTTGTTGTCCTTCACAGAAGACTGAACTGTTTTAGGAGTATTTAATGAAAACCCGAGTTGAGTGTTTTCAAAAAAACCTGAAAAAATACACAAAAAAACAAAACGTGGTTGTCGAGTTTTTATGACCTTACGGTGTACTCTGAGTTGTTTTCCTTTTTCTACAGTAAAACTATTGCTTACAGTCTGACCTTTTATTTATTGGCTTTGACCCTCTGGCCTTTTCTTGCCATGTGGAAAGGTTCATACCGGCTTTTGCCAGGTTTTATTTTTTTTGTTTTTGTTTTTTTTTTTTTGTTTTTTTACTTTTCGAGTTTGTACTTTTAAGGTTTAATAAAAACTTACAGACATTTCTCTGTGTTCTTTCTTCTTTCTTGGAGCAGGTTTGTGCCTCCAGTGTCTGTGTTGCTTCGGCTGTCACTGTCGTAGTTTTTATTCTTTGCTCTCTACAAACACTTTCTTTCGCTGAAATTCATTTAATGGCCATTACAGTTTGCTCTGTTTAGCTTAATCTGAACAATTTGTTTTATCAAGAGCCAACTGTTCCTTCCAAATTACCGATCATTAGGGGAATTTAAGAAATGGGGGATCCAAATATTTTTGCCAATATCAGACATTTACAAAATCAGTAACAACGGCTTGTTTTTTCAAGAATTCTCAAACTTGTGCTGCATTGCTGTCATTTTGTTGGAAGGGAAAAAATCCCCAATTTCCCCCCTTATTTAGAAACGTGAGTTGTGCCTCCTTAACCCAGTTATGCCTGGACGTCGGGCATTGTTAGTGTGCTTTCCTCCAAGCCAGTTACTGGCCCTGTCCCATCCCTCACACTTGTAGGCTTTGCACTCAGTCAGGGGGCTACTTGGGTACGTGTTCGGAGGATGGTCACTGCACATGCAAAAAATGTGGGGTAATTTACTACAGCATGAAATTGTGCTGGATGCTGTTATAGCAACAGGTGGCTAACCTTTGTAAAGATAATTGAAATTCATTCTAATTTATACTAGACATATGGACATACTGTATATATGGACCAATAATATGTGCTACAGTGGAAAATTAAATAGGAATATTTTCTTCCCTGTCATCTTGGGGACACCTCCATTTGGGAAGACTCTTTGAACTTGGTGAATTGTGAGATACACTTGGCTCCAAATACCAATCCCAAGCAACATTAGGGTAAGGGTTAATTAAGTGTGGGTTGAGTGTACTGCGTGTTGTTTTTTAGACATGGGACAGTCTTGCACACTTACTCACGCTGCATGAACATGCACTTAAGCAGACAAAAGTGTGGGTAACACTGTTTTACACAGACCACAAGCACTGCAAAGAGGCCAGTCCTGAGGGGAGGAGATGCACACTGCTATAGAAGACAGCTGGTAGCCTGTGGGTGTATGCTGTACCATTTGGAGGAACTACTGCAGCAGAAAGCCAAGGAACCCTGGGTGGAGCCCCATCGCTGCAGTCTCCTGGTAAGTCGGCAAACCTTTTCGACGGAGCCCCCGCCCTGCACTCCCGGCAAGCACCTGTATTGGCTGAGGCTCTTGGGACCCATACGGTAGTCTCACCAACAACATATTCACAAAACATAAGCATTAAATTTATATTTTTCTGTATAGGATTTGCATAACTCAACAATGCATTAGACATCTGTCAGAGAACCTGCATTTCCAAACTGCTACAGTTTTTACGGTCTCTTGTAGGTCAGGTATCTTATATAGTTATCAAAGCTACACAAACCCATTAATGGGTGGAGTTATGTGCTGTAAGTTGCTAGGGTTTATTAACCAATAAAAGCTGCTCTTCTTGTCAAGACATGGCCGATTGGTTCAAATGAAAGAGTCACAAGTTTGTAGCTTGACGCGTTTGTAGTACACGAGGCCTCAGTTTCTTTGTGTCAATTGTAAGGAACGGCACAACTGTTTTAATGACCATCACATCTCAAAAGCAACTCGGCAATAGGCTATGGATGCTCAGTCAAGAGTAAACCAGAGTTTTTGGTCTTTCTACTGTCCGTAGAAAATAATATATTATTGAAGGGCATCAAAAATGAACAACACAATTTATGCACAGTTTTAACAAGTAATATAACCCAGAAACCCAAAAGTAGCTTTCAACTTTTAAATTGCTGTCTTATGTAGTGAAAAAATGTGGCCACTGAAGACCATTTAAGCATTTTTTAGCTTTCATTGAAGACCATGTAAGTGATGTTTGCTTAGCTCATTAAATTAATTGATACTGGGCTAGTGTTCGGGGGGATAGAGAAGGTTCATATTTTGTGAGGGGAAGAGGGAGATCGCATTACCACACAGTACTGTTGGGCATTACCAGACAGAGTTTCTTTACAAAAATAATAAGCAGAGAACACAGATGATTGAAGACTTCTTGCGTGGCGAGCGCACGTTGTAGTTTTTTTTTTTTTTTTAAATGGCGGTCTGGTCCTTTGCCCAGGCTCTATGTGGCCGGCGAGTCGCTGTCGTCCGAGTCCTTGGGCGGCCGGCCTTCGGGCAGCGCCGCCAGCGCCGCGTCGGCCTGGACCTCCTCCTCGTCCGGCTGGACGAGCGGGGGCTCGGCCCCGTCGCCCCCCTCCGTCTCCGGGCTGGCGGAGTCGGTGCAGGTGGAGGAGAGGGAGGAGAGCTTCTGCCTCAGCTCCGCCTGCGTGGGCACCCTCAGCGTGATCTCCGCGGGGAAGGGCTCCGAATCCGGGCCTGGAGGGGGGGGGGGAGGAGGGGGGAGGATGAGCCGCTGCGTGAGGTTAAATACTCCACACCTGACCTCTGCACAGCGAAGCAGCGTTCATCCCAGCCACCGCTTTCCTTAATTAAATCTGTGTAATTCATGTTCTGCTGTTCTTCAAGTACAAAAAGCCATTTAAAAACTGACTCCCCCATCGGATTTATTTGAGCGCAAGCCTATTTCCGGAATGGTTAACATTACGGAAACACCAACTAAGTGCTCTGAGGTAAATGTCAAAGGCAGTTAGATTTTATTGAGACTTGGAAGAGTGTCACTGCTGATTACAGCAATTTCTGGTACCTGAACATGCTGACAACTGCAGGTACGCAGTCCACTACTGCGCAGAGCGACAACCCCCTCACGATCGATAACACGGTATCGTTAAAGAATTCACAACTGGAATCACAGGGAACCTGATGCCAAATCAATGAAAGGATTTTAATCCACAAACAATGACTGACTGAACGTAGTCGACAGCAGAGCTGCTTCACTCTCCTGTGTGTGTGTGAAAGGAGCCATACCCAGCATTGGTGAGGCTACGCTGTTATCGTCTCCCCCGGAGTTGAGGAAGACGTCCAGGGCCTCGTGGTCCGACATGTCCATGAGGTCCATCTGCTCCAACATGTCCACGTTCACCTCCATCGAAGACATGCTTCCTATTGGCTCTGACCATGACAAAAGAAGAACCGTCACTGCCTTTTCGTGATACCATTACCCACAATGCTTACAACGGCAAGGATCAAAATCCAGGAATTGGGTCCCGGCCTTTGATGTTTTTGGGAGTAGATCTTTGGAGAAATTAAGACTGAGTAGGATGGATGGATCAGGGTTGTAGTACCATCACTGCCTTTTCATGACACCATTAACCACAATGCCTCACAATGGCAAAGATAAAAATCCAGGAACTTAGCCACTGTATTTAGCCAGAACTGGTAATCGGGTGTAGTACAGTAATTCAGTTCAACTGAGCTTATTCAAACACAATTGGAAATATGCAACACAAAATAACATTTTTAAGAATCAATCTGAAACAACTAGTAAAATATGCTGACTTTTGGTCAATTGCCGACTACAGACGATTGTGAAGCCAAGCTTTGGTTAAGGTTTGGCCGCAGAATTGCTGATGGCACAAAGGATTAGATCAGTCATACTTTCCTGTAAGTTCAGGGTGCCATTGCAACCTGTGGCCCAGGTTTTCAGACATGCTTGGAGCTCCCTCAGTTATACATTAACCAAGCAAAGCCTGCTCTAAATCTGTAACTTGGCCACAGGTTCAGTCAAAGCCTTTCCAGAGCAGCTGAAGTTTATCTACTTTGCCAGTTGTCCTCTCCGTGAGGTGGATGGTCAGTTGGTACCCATCTGTTCCTCCGAGGTTACAAAATTTTTAAAAAATAATCTTAGAAGCTTCGGCCCATGTAAATTCCCCATCACACCTTCAGGAAGAGTACCATCAGCAAGGATCCTAATGTCCACACTGATGTTAGGATCACGGGTAATACAGACTAACCAGATGCTGACCATCTGGTTAGTCTATATTATCCGTGATCCTAACATCAATGTGGACATTAGGATCCTTGCTGATGCTACTCTCCTATGTTCTCCCCATTCTCCCTTTTTTATTTACAGGATTAGTAACAGTTTCTGGTGCTTCAGGCCATCCTCTGAAGATGCACGGTACCAGGCTCAGGTAATTCATTTGTACTTGCTTCTTAATTAATGTCCAAAATTCAATGTTTTGGCTTCAATAAAATAAAGACAGAACTTTCAGCGTCAGGAGTATGGAGCTGACCATCTGGTTAGTCTAAAATAATATCTGTTAGTACAGCCAGTTCCCTTTGTAAAAAAAAAAAAAAAAACTGGCCTTCAGTCTTGCTGTTCAGCTGAAAACTAGTTTTCTCCTCCTAAAACTCCTGGAATCTTTCCCTTGCAGATTTTTGTCATGACTTTTAATGAAGCTTAAGAACTGTGATTTTCGCTCTAGAGTTCCATTGCGGTCATTAGTTTGCATTCTGTGTCATTTCTAGTGTTCACTTATTTAAAGGCTCCGTACCTCAGGTGTTGTGAGCGCAGGGGGGGGCCAGCGAGGCGCAGTAAGGAAAGAGAGGACACCGTTAATGCCCCTTTCGGAGAGAACGGCGACTCCCCCACTGTTCGCCCCACGCGGTGTCCCCACAAAGACACCGTCCCACACACACACACACACACACCTCACAGTGACGCGAGCCTCTCACAGCGACCCCCCAGGATGTTTAGCGTGCCTGAACTGTTTGTACGCGCGGGAGCCGAATCAATCCATCGCAAGGCAAACATCACTGGCGTCCGTGCCACTGTGAGGCGCCCAGCACTGAAACTCAGTCAGTGAGCATGAGGTCATGCAGGCGAGTGTTTGATCTCTGCAGGCTGCGGCGGTGATCAGCAATGAGTGGTGCAGGCTTCCTTCCTGTCCAGCGCCTGGGAGAAACTATCGCCAAACACAGCTTATGAATCTGCTGCTATACGAACCTACTACATGTTGAATCTATTGATTTTTCATCTATTGGCTACGATAGAGTGTATCAGTGGCACTACAGAGAACTATTCCCACTACCCTAAGATCGACAGTATTCTGAATATTTCAGGTGTTTCTAAAAAGCACCTGGGTTGTTCCATTGGTTTTATTTGTTTTTTTGACAAGCTGGGATTTTGAATAGTTAAACCTCCTTATGAGGACCGTTCACATTTTGCGAAGGGGATGTACACTCAACTAATTTCTTGTTGTCTAAAATGCTCTGCGCTGACTAGAACGTCAAGTTAAAAGACTTTAGTTATTAGGGCAAACTATTCATGTAAAAGCAGGAAGATTGCATAATGGATGAACTAATCGTTTTAAGCTCAGTTTTAAGAAAATATCCCTAAATAACTTTCCAGAGATGGAAGGCCCAATTTCATTACAGTACATCTGTAAATGCAGAAATTGATGTAAACGCCTTTTCAGGAACAACTGTCCTGAAAAACTTGATAACCCACAAAAACATTTTAGTGATTTGTAGGTTGTTTAGGTGGAAAATAATAATTGAACACTGAGTGAGTCAAAACTCTTCAAAACACCCAGATAATTTTGGGAGTCCTGTTGGACTAAGAAAAGTCGAGAGGATGTCAACGTTTTTCCCTTTGGGGGGGAAAAGTTAAACGTGGGTTGTCAAGGTTTTAGGACCAACTTGCAACTGCCCACTGTGGCAAGCTCAGTGAAAATGCATTCAAACAGTGCCATCAGAATCCTGAGAACTAAAATATGGAACCAATAAATAAAATACATCAGCAGTGATGAAGTGACACACAGGAAGATCTCAGCTCTGCATGAAGATGTGTGAAATATGACCAAGGCCAAGAAGCAGACCAACTATATTCACAGATATATAGCCGCAAAAAGATAAGAATGGGAGATCTTACAATATGTGATCAGTGCACAGCCAGGATGGCTCACAGTACGGCAGATCATAAAATAAAGCCATACTTACCAATCATCGCCTAACTGATTCAGTCTGTTAGGCCAAGCGTATACCGTTTAGCAGAGGTTCCTAAACTTGGTCCTGGGGGACTACTATGTGCGCTGGTTTTCATTCCAACCACAATTTCTATCCCAAACTTACAAGCAATAACAAGCTGTTCATTTTTCTTAAATAGGTGCTTTTCATATTTAGAGGGATTATTTAACCTCTTAAAGTCACATTTATGTCAGAAATAGCTATATGTGCCATGTTCACAATGTGCATTATTGTGCTATATTACAAACAATTACGTAAAAAGAGGTAACGCATTTTTTGACCGATTGAAATAAAGAGGTTTATCAATAGGCTCATAATTGGTGTACATGTGGCTACTAACCATTTTATAGATGAAGAAGAATTGCAAGACAAAGCAAATGACAACAAGCCAAAGCTGCATTGTGCTAATATGATTAAAGAAAAATGATGAAAGCACTTAAACACGTGTTCAACAACTTAATTAGGAGCCTATTGATTAATCTCACTCAATTTGCTCAATTAAAAGATCTGTTGCTTCTTTATATGCTTGTTTGCAATATACTGTAGCACAATGTAAACATGGGACTTTTATCCTTCATGGCATGCATAGCTATTTCTGACATAATGTGGCTTTAAAGGGTAAATAAAAAAAGCACCTAACTGAGAAACATTAACAGCTTGTTTACATCCTGGGATTGCAATTGTGGTTGGAAAACCAGTACACAAAAGGGGGACTCCAGGACCGAGTTTGAGAACTACTGCTGTACAAAGTACATGCAGGAGAGGATTTTGTTATTATGCTTGAAATGACTTTACCCATTCCATCTAAGCTATGGAACTAATTGAGGGAGAATGTGAAGGCCCTAGATGTCAAGGTAGAGTCACTGGTTCTAGACAATGCAGCGCAAGCACTTGTAAAAAAGCTTATCTCTTATCCTGTGTCCTGACCCATCAGATAAACACTGATTTAAGAACTGCAAAAAGCTACTACCTGCAGTTTGGTCCGGAGAAGTGTGGATTGAGTCTGCAAGGCGAAATCCCATTGGCCGCTGGGACATTCTCTGGTTTTTTGCAGCGTTTTACAGAGGACCTTATAAATGTGGTGCTTATGCAGCTAAAATGGGGGTGTTTAAATATGAAAAGGTTTGTTTCTGAACACCACCCCTTTCCCAGAGAACGTGGACCGGCTGAGGCTCTGGTGGACTGACTGACTGAGTTTCAGCAACAGTCGTTCTTTGTGTTAACTTCAGAGGGAAGAACTGCAGATTCTATTAGAGCAGCCATCGCCATTCCCATGACAACCACATGACTTTCAGCTGACCTACAAAAATCATTATCTGGCCCTCTGTGACCTCACATAAATAGCCCAGTGTTTCTACCCCATCTCTCCCATGCGTGGTAATTGAACTACGAGGATGCTCGGTCTCTGATGACAGAACTTTGATTGACTTTGTCTTCCGCGACACAAAAAATGACACTGTTCTCGAGTAGTGAGATGGCACTCATCTTTCCTCCTCAGACTCCATCCTTTCTTTGCAAGTGTGACATTTTCGGGGAGATGAAGGGTGCTTACTAAAATAGAGAAATGAATCATTCCATAGCGAATCTTCCAAGGGTTTTTAGATTTTCCGACATCCATGAACTGAACACGCTATTATTATTATTATTTTTAAACGGATGGAATATTTTTAACTTGGTAGTGCCTAAAGGAAAACCACTGAAAAATCACTGAAAGTACTCGAGCAGTAAGTAATAAAGTGTTATTCCCGGTCTTACGGACACTACGAGGAAAATGGCGATTATGAATGCAGTGTATTTGCCACTTTGAGCTCTGTCGCCAGTAGAGCGAAGACACCGCACGCTGGCGCCCTCTCACCTCTCCTCTCGGCGATCTGCAGGTACCCCGTGGACAGATACTGCTCCATGTCCTGCTGGAAAGCCTCCTCAAAAAACTTCTGCCTCTCCTTCAGCTTCACCTGCTGAGCGTGCTCCGTCTCCACAACCTTCTGAGCATGCTCAGAATCCAGCTCCGCTGCCAGGGGGAAGACGGGGAGCGATGGTAAGTGCCAACAAATATATATATATATATATATATATATATTCTTTTTTTATTTTTTTTAAATGACTAAAAACTGAAAAATGAATTGTTCATTTATACTGAATGCATTATATATCAGCTATTATACAGAGACATCAGAAGGTAGCCTGTCACATTTCAAATAATAAGAATATGTATCTTAAATGCATTAATATTTGTTTTCCTAATCACTGTGTTATTAGTGGTTCTGACATGGGTCCAACCTCTTTTCCTGGTTAAAGATGTGCTTTTTATGTACAGAATCATAGCACCTTATAAAACTGAAAAAAATATCAAATGTGTTTTAGAAAAACTATGCTTGACAACACAGTTCAGTGGAATGCACAGTAGAAGGCAATCAAATTTATATATCAAAATAAATAAACCTATTAAAAATATATAATTAAGTAAATGTGGCTGTTCCTTCCCCTGCTGCCATACAGCACATGCAAAAAAAAAAGCTTAGAAATGTGCGTTTTGTCTGATGGCTTTGTCAAAAGCATAATCCCTCTATTACTTCCTTATTCTATACAAGAGGTTAAACGCCTAGGATTACTTTATTTAAATATGTTAAATGTAAACACATGTAAAGCAGCACAGTGCTGTGCTGTGGGATTTCAGCACCTGTACCCTGCGCAGAAGCAGAAGTCTTGTTTACAGGACGCCGAACAGGAGGCGTGTGGGACACGGAGGAAGAGGCATCTCTGGGGACACGCTCTGCCAGTGCGGATTTCCACAAATCTCACTCCGGGCTCAATTACTCCACATTAGTGTCATCGTCTGTCACAGTCACTGCGCCAGCCCCCCCCAACAGCCCTGCGAGACAGCAGGAGGCTGACGAATGGATTTACTGTTTTTTGGGGGGGGAATAAGGAAAGGTGTCGCTTTCCACATTTTGTTCCAAAACTTGAGTCATCTCCAACGTAAAACCGCTTTTAATTCCAGAGGCCGTACATACGAACAGGTTATTTTTACAACCTTTTATTCAGAATTAAAAACATAAATAATGTAAATTTTTACAGCATTTATTCAGAATTAGAAACATTAATAATTTTAATTTTTTTTCAGAATCAAAAACATAAACATGATTTCAGTGCATCTTCCATCAGACGCAGAGGTCCTTCCTGACCAAAAATAATGTTTGAAAAATAATCAATCAATTAATAAATCAATCAATAAATCAATCTAATTTTATTTGTATAGCATATTTTACAGCAGTTGTCACAATACACTTTACAGACAACCCTGTTCTAAACCCCCACAGGAGCGAGCCTAAGGCAACAGTGGCAAGGAAAAACTCCCTGTGGAAACCTTGGAAGGAACCAGGCTCAAGGGGGCTGGTTCCTTCCTCCTCCTCTGGTCAGCTCAGGGACCCGACTGGTGACCAACATGTCAGTCAGTTTAAAATTATTGCGTAATATAGATACGTACAACCTCTAGTGGCATTACATCACTGTAGAAGCTGCTCTGCGCCTGAAGTCTGTTTTCTTGCTCTAGACCATCAACCCACAGACAGCTTTTTTCTGCCATTGTAAAGCTGACAGGTCCTTAAAGCGTACGTAAATATCAAAATATCGCACTCAAAAACGAAACCAATTGAAAACTTACACTAAACCGAAATGATAAAAAATCAAAATGTGATCTCTCCCTTTAGAAATGAAATAACAGGAAACACTGCAATTTGACTGCAGTCATCATCATGCAGACTGTTGAGTGGCAACAGTATGGTCCTGTAGTGTCCATGTTCCATTGTTCTTAACATTCCATGTTAAAAAGCTTGGGCAACAAGGTCAATAGAGACCCTTGTGCCACAAATTGGTATTGAGCTACTAAAAAAAATTGTGTACATTTAAAAAGTTACAAAACTGATAAAACAAGATTATTACATGGGCCCTATTTACATGTGCACTGTACACAACTAATCTGACAGGCCAGCACATATACATTTTACCATTTCTCTTAACGGGTGTGCATGACCTACATATTTCATGTAACTATAGTCTCAAGGCTTCAGATACTGTGTGCTGGCTATATATCTGTATGAGCTATTCCTCTCTTTCCTGACCTGCTTTCTTCTTCCTGCCTGCCTCTCAAAAAGATGAGTGTGTTCAGTGGAGGAGATAGAACACCAGGGGGGAGTAACTGATTGTCAGTTAGTTTGTCTAGACTTTAATCTAGTCCCCCCCTTAACACATACACACACAAGCTTGGAGGAAAACAGCCCGAGGGTAGCTAGATAACTAGACTCTAAGGGGTCGGGTTTCCAGGATCGCTCCGTAAACCAGCAAACAGAGATGTTTAAGATGAAGATCACGGTGCTATCAAGCACCTTAGCGGGGTCATCTGCGCTGTCTGTACCATTGACTCTCCACAAACATTAACAAATATGACCCACAGCCTTGAAAAACGCGCAAACACGGACCAGCCTACAAGAGACATATGCCATCCTGTAGCCTTAGTTACCAGAGAAAGCAACTTGTGCAGGTAGCAGGTAATGTTTCCTCATCGTAAAACACATGGGGCCCTATCTTTAGAAAAGAGTGTGCATGTATACACACACATACACGCATGCACGCACACACACACACACACACACACGCACACACACACACCCATACACACACACACACACACACACACACACACACTGAATCACACACTGCAGCAGGAAAGGAAAGGATCAGTGGCACACAAGGGCCCCGCGATCTGTAGGCGAGCGCCTTTAACCATTTGTTACCCAGTTAAAAGGTCGCGTCTCCGGGGAGGCCGCGCGCGTCTAACCTGAAAAGGGAAAGACATTTCTCCCGAGGCCTCCTCCGGCACTACTGCACTCCTGCGCCAGGCATCTGAGAGGAGAGACGCGCTCCCGCTCCCAACGCCAGGCCCAGACTGCTCTATTAGGTTTGAGCCCCAGGGGGGACTTCCTTTCTCTCCGCCCACCGCTTCTTCCCCCTCCGCTTTGTTTTCTCCGCATTTAAATTTAGTTAAAGGTTCGAGGTTTCCCGAGGGAGGCCAGCCGAGCCTTTCATCGTCATGGAGACCTCCGGAGAGAGTGTGTCCCCCCCCTTCCTCAGCAGTTTGATTATGCCCCCCCTTTCCCCTCTCCCCCACCACCAGCCTCATTCTAGAGCCCCTGGGTGAGAAAGCAGTGCGGTTGCCAGATAACAACAAGGGCTCAGCCTAAACACAGAAGCTCACCAGATAACACTACTGAACCGCTTCTACAGTGATCGCTGCAATGTGTAACTCTAGCCAACGATGGCACAAACACAGCAGTCACACTCACACATTACGCTATGCATATGTGCAACAGCAGATGCATGTGCACACACATATATGCACACAGACAACCGCCCTGTGTGCTGCTGACTGAGGTGAACAGTGAAGAGTGATGAGTCAGATTATGTATGCTATGTACATCTCACCTTGGCCCAGTGAATCCCACACAGTGATGAGCTGTCTGAAACAAACTGTGACTCAACGCAACGGCTGTTAAGACAGTTCTGTTGAAGCTAAGCAAACAGATCATCACTAGGCTCTTCTCACACGCTGTTACCTGTGTGTGTGTGTGTGTGTCCTGTCCATAGGTCCATGTGCATATGTGAGTATTTTACTGTGTAGCCATATACACATGCCTGGGTGTGTGTGCCTATATGAGTGCATGTTTGTGTGTGTGTGTGTGTGTTTGCATGTTCACGTGTATGTGTTTTTTTGTGTGTTTGTGTGTGTGTGTGTGTGTGTGTTTGCGTGTTTGTGTGTATGTGTTTTTTTGTGTGTTTGTGTGTGTGTGTGTGTGTGTGTGTGTGTGTGTCCTGCCCATAGGTCCATGTGCATATGTGAGTATTTTACTGTGTGTAACCATATACACATGCCTGGGTGTGTGTGCCTATATGAATGCATGTTTGTGTGTGTGTGTGTGTGTGTGTGTGTGTGTGTGTGTGTGTGTGTGTGTGTGTGTGTGTGTGTGTGTGTGTTTGCGTGTTTGTGTGTATGTGTGTTTTTTGTGTGTTTGTGTGTGTGTGTGTCTTGTCCATAGGTCCTTGTGCGTATGTGAGTATTTTACAGTGTGTAGCCACATACACATGCCTGGGTCTGTTCCTACATGAGTGCATGTTTGTGTGTTTGTGTACAGCTTTCTACAGCGCACAGGTGTGAAAATCAACAGGAGTCAGGCACAGCAGTGAAACGATGTCACAATATTCAAGCTGCGTTGACACCTGAACACCTCCTGGGGAGCCACAGAATTGATATAACCTGCTCTGCTGCGGTGAACTGAAAGCCTAGTGCTGAGACGCAGCGTTAATATAACCTGCTCTGCGGCAGTCAGCTTAACACCCGGTGACTCCGGCAGTGTGTGAGGGGACCCCGCTGATGGGGTTTGACAGTGCAAACAACACTGCATCACGGAGGAGAAGGCACCTTCAGCCAAGCAGGAGTTTGTCAAAGGTGCGGTGTGGCAGCTCTGAATGAGGCTATGGTCGAAAAGGAATAATCCTGTTATAGCGGATTAGCCCTGTGAAAGACATGCATTGGGGAGCAGCAACAGAAAATGACATACACGGATTAAAATATTTTACAAATTTAAATTATGAATTATTACGGTTAATAACTCATTTAAATCTCCTAATTTGCGGACTGGTTAATCAAATGGCAAACTGGAGGTATCAACAAACACGTCCAAAACCATCACCCATCTGGTTTTAAAATTAAACAGAAATTAACAAGAGTACAATAGAAGCAGTGAGAAACAAAATAAGAATTCATATACTCACAGAACACAAATTATAATTAATTAAAAAGCAGACATGAAGTGAGAAAGATGGACCAGTAAACCAAACCTTGCCACAGAATGACTCCAACTTCCAACTTCAGATCAAAGGGTCATAAAGAAAGGAGGTAATAATGTAAACAGGAATATCACAAATCAATGAACCACCACAAAATGAAATAATTATACCCTTAACTTTTAATTCACCAACTCAATTTAACTGTAAACCTCCCTCTGCAGCCTTATAGATACTTCCCCCTGCAGGGACTGTGTGGGAAGATGCTGATCCTGATTGGCTGATGTGCAGCTAGAGGTTACTGCCTGCAGTGTCTTCCATATTTGTTTCCCATCTTCATCAATTAAATACTTAACTCATTTTTAGCTTATTTAAACATGCTAAAAATATGCAAGCTTGAGTGTATTATGTCTGTAGGACATAAACCAATTCAATTTTTCCATCTGAGTTCCCTCCCATTTAAAAATAAAAAACCGTCTATAAAAGCATTCATCCATCAATACAAAAACACAATAGATCCCTGCCTGTATAAAACTGAGACCTAGCACACACATACACACACACACACACACACAAACACTCACTACGGCAGCATAGATTTCACAGTGTCAAATGTACAATAATGGTGTTGATTTACTGCCGTTTCTTGTAACATCCGACCTTTTGTGCGAAAGAAGTGCGACTGGCGATGAACAATCACTAAAGTAACAAAACAAATCAACGCACATAAACAGTAAATGTTCACTCTAAATGCCATTATAAAAAAAAAGATTATATCTACAGGCAAGGTGAAAATGTAGCTCTGCTGCTTACGGGAATAAGAGTGCCTCCAATAACATTAACTGATTAGATTTACACTGACAGCAAATAGATTTTCCCCAGCTTCTGTCGTATTAGAGTTCCGTCAACATCTGACAGTTGGCTGCGACAAACCAGAGATCCTTCCTTCCGAAATGAAAAGGAACATTTTTCAGAGAAATACCAACGACCCCAAGGACAGTGGGGCGATCGGTCTTCACTTCACTTCACTCTGTTTTTCATGGAAAGGAAGGTAATTCTTGCTCACAATGGCAACTGCGGCAAATGATTCACATTCCGTCAGCCCAAAGACTGGCAGCAATGCGGAAACAGTCACACAGCAGGCAGATCAACTCAAGTTCAGTCAGAGCACGTGCAGAACAGGGTAGGGGGGATTCTGGGGTTTCAGTATCGTCATACGAGTCCAGAAGATGGAAGGATGATTTTGTGAAGCAATGCAATACAAGCCCTGTGCAGATGAAGGAGTTTGCAGGTGGCAGTGTAAGTTCTTCCTGCACATACGTAAAGTACGCCCTTGGCTACCATGGCACGGTACCTGTAGACCCCCCTTTCCCTGCCGACCTCTGTGATGCCCTTTGCACGTCCTCCCCACAGGAAAACCCACAGTGGTGCACTGAGCTCGCACGCCCACACGCCCACCAGCCCGCCAGCCCGCCCCTCGGCCCCAACACATCCCGCTTCAGCTACAAAACGCAACACTGCACAGACGCAAAGCACGCAGTGTCCCAACAGCAAGCCGAGCGTGGCCTGTGTGCGTAATGATTAGCCCCGCGAAGGAATGATAGAGTCAGAGGAAACGTTTCGGGGCAAAATAATGAGCTCTCTCGCACGCATTCCCTTGTACACGGGGCCACTCGCTGCTCAAGGGGCATTGCTGACTGCATCCACACCTCCACCCCTTTCCATCGATTTCATTTTTCTTCAGGTTATCAACAATGCAGGACACAGCTGCTACAAACAAATCTAGCTGATGTGAAGTAAGGGAGCATCGACTTCAATTCGAAGCTGAATTAACAGAAAAGGATGCTTTTGTGAACAATGAGCAATTCATTTTTACGCTTATTACAACAAAAGGGCCACTCCTACACCTGAATACACACAATAGGAAAGGACGTTTATAACAATCGGTTGTGTTTTGCAGCTTTTCATCACAATTTTCTTTCATCTCCAGTTTGGAATGCGCTGGGCCACTTCAGGAAATCACAGACTAGTGTGCACATTCTCTTATTCTCTGAGCAGCAAGCAGTCCAGGACCAGGCCCAAGCAAGGGACCATTTCATTGGGAAAATAAAGCGCAGTGCCAATACTGTGCATCATTTTCAAGTCAATCTGATAGGCAGGTTCAGCAAATGCATTCTGTTGTGCTAAGGCAACATAATTCTTACTTTTCAAATGGTACCGATATACTTCATCCCTATTGAGGTCTTGATCTGTTTACAAAATGCCTGTCAAACCACAAGCAAATTCTGCTCGGACTGTTTTCAGACCACGTAAATATATACAAGAACGCGTCCGGTGGGAAATGCGGTTTTCCGGTAGGCTGTGTAATTTGCATGAAGTAAATAATAGCGTCCACAGAACGGTATAAAAAAAACTGCTCCGAGCACACAGAGAATTATCACGGCATGGCCACAGTCATCTGGAAATGAGATTTCACCAGGATTAACAGCAATCACTTATCAGGTGCCGCATGACAACAGAACCGATGAGTACTTACCAACAAAATGGCACCGCGCGAGTCATTTAATGAGGGGCAGCTGCCATTATTCCATGAATTTAATCAACCGGTCTGTATTCACAAATCTCACACAAGAGATTTTGTGCTACCTGTATTCACACAATAACAGATGGGCGGCTTGGGCTTTTCCACAGTGGAAAAAAATGACACCTTACTTTTCTGGCCAGCTGAAAATCAGTGACTGCCCCTCTACTTTTTTTTTTAAATGTCTACAATTTCTGTATTGGGAGCATTGCCTGATTAACAGCAATGCTATGCTTAGTTTGATAGTGGATTAAACTTCGCCGGTGGTACCACATGAGTCAGGAACAGCCTCAGGGCCTAGGCGTGCTGTGTCTCCCTCATTATTACCATCCGTCATCAGAGTGTCAGACCTGATCACATCACTGTGCCTGGTTAAATAACCAGGGACTCAGAATGGCTTCTCAACAGGGAACGTAGAAGCTAGTATCCGATCTGCTGATATAACGTGAGTAGTCATAACTCATGTTAACATGGTTATACATTAAGCAAATTATGTAAGTGGGCTACTGCGTGAAATGGCAGGGTATGCCAAGTTCCCAGCTAGTAGATGGGTCTTAATGGGAGTTAATGTGTATGCGCCTGTCCACTCATGTTAATGGAAAGATATGGTGACTTTGAATTTTTGAAACAGTTCACTGGTTACCCTTGTCAGCTACCCCATTAAAAGCCAATTGATGTGGTTTCTGCACTGTAAAAACCTTCTTCTGTTCATTAAGAACATTTTAAAAATAGAGCATACTGAGTTCCCTTTTCAAACAGACAATGCCCAAACTTGCAAGCGCACTTGGGCAGTTAAGATGGGCTTGCCATCTTAGGCATACTCAGACATACACACCATTTATCGAACCGTCCATTCATGCTCTGCGTGAAAAACAATGAAGTGTGAATGCGCTCTGAAAATACCTTAAAAGCAGCTGCACTTCACATCAAGGAAGCATTTCTATGTGAGGCAGTGTGAACCCCACAGTTGAAATGCAAGGCGATCCAAACACAACCTCCCCCCCCCCCACCCCCCCCACCCCTTGAGATGAACACAAGTTTACATGTGGAGGAGTTTTTACGCAGCATTTTTGTTCAAGGCACTGCAGTCAGGCGTTAGCTGCATTTGCCGGAATCTTCCACAGTCCGGGAGGCCCGCTCTGTTCCAGCTCGGCCGCTCGACTGCGATGCGACCTGACGAGTGTGCTCCTAAACCCCGCCCACACACACACACCCACACACACACACACACACACACACACACAGCGTGGGCACACAAACCTGCAAACAGGCTGACTCAAGGCCTTACATCTCCACCACTCAAGGTCTGGAAGAGAACACAGCAAAAAGCCTACAAAAGGACAAGGCTACCTTTGTAAAAATCTTTACAATATAACATAATAATAACTGTTAAAACAATATATATATATATATATGAATATGTGATGTATATATATATATGATATATATATGATGAAAATGCGTCCCGAGTTAAATGCGCAACGCCTGTTCTATTGTCCAAATAAGGGACAATTCCAATTTACGGGATGCGTAAATAAAGCTAGCAACAGCAACTAGAAATGTGATTCAACGTTGCCATCAAGAATAATGCTGCTGTTTAAACTGCTTTAGAATGCTGGATTTTGTAGCGCATTGATTTTAGAACTGTTAAAAGGCGGAGGTGTCCCTTTACTGAGAAATAATGCCCACCCTTGGACCAATCAGAATCGAGTATTCAGCCAAGCCGTTGTATAATTTCCAATAACGGGACAGCCCGTCATGTTTATTCCTTACATAACACCGTTAACAAAACGACGTTAACAAATCACTGCAAGCGATGACATTCCATTTTTATCAACGTTAGACATTACAAAAGGGCGCATGCCACTACACCGTCCAAAATGTAGAACCAGGGCAAGATGAATTACCAGAGCTGCACGGAAAGGTAGCCTGCGTGTAACTGTTGTGAATGTCACACGTTGCGAGGTAATGCAAAAGCATTGTGAGGGGCCGCAAAAGTAGCTAAAAAAAAAAATCCCCCCCATGACCCTTAGGGGGCTCCGTATTTTTTTCATCCAGTCCAGTTTTTTTTTTTCTTCCAGTCCAGTTTTTCTTCTTCCAGTCCAGTTTTTTTTCCTTCCAGTACAGGTTTTTTTTTTCTTCCAGTCCAGTTTTTCTTCTTCCAGTCCAGGCTTTTTTTTCATTTTGATATGAGTAAAGGATTTTTTTTTCCTATTAAGGGGTGGTGCCTCCCCATGAACAGCAACATTATTCTTTCGCTTTTGAATTGTTCTTACATCCCCTCCCCTTTTCAATGTCCAATTTCACAATTGATGGCAACGTTGAATCACATTTCTAGTTACTGTTGCTAGCTTTATTTATCCTACAGTTGCCAACCATCTCGCAAATCGGAATCATCCCTTATTTGGATAGTAGAATAGATGTTCCGCATTTAAGTCAGCTAACTAGCTAGCCGGGATAACAAGCATGCCGTGAGACCATTCTGACCTAAAACCAAGAATTTTTATATAGGCTAGGTAACCAGTGAGGCCGAAGCTATTGTAGAGAGACAAAGCTCAATCAGGAAGCTGCTCGTAGGTTATTCAAGACGTAAGCTTATAGCCTTTAAAGTCTGAAAGTAGCTCACAGCAATGTCACAATGATGTCAGAATATGATATGATAGCCAGCAAATCATCAATAGCCAATCTCTTGCAGAAAATATTAATTCATTGAAAGCCAAAGAAAGTTGCATATGCCAGTTACATAGTGCGGGAGACTACTTGCCACCCTCTCTCTGTTTGTTAATTGTTTTGGTTTTTAAGAGATGGTCACCATTATTTAGCAAATTTATTTTCCACAATGCCTCATATTTTATTGTTATCAACCTCCGTCCCCTTGAGTGCAGTGCAACCAGAGACACAAAAACTTGCAGGCCTATGGCCAAATGTTTTGCCATCTTCAGCCATGATTTCTAAGATGGAGCCTAGCTTATTCTATTTTCATATATATTTTTGTCTTAATTTCACAGAATAGCTAAACAAACATAAAACAATGTCTTTAGCCTATTAGTCTATGAAAGCCTAATAATCATTCAAATGGAAACAGATAGCAGTCAGGAGCTTATTCACTTATTCCCGCCCCGGTGTTGTGTGTGAAGCCAGAGAAAATGCTCTATGGCGCCTTTAAATGGGTCTGCTACTGTAAAACGGGCTTTAGGAACCCAAAAAAACAGTACTCGAGTAATCGTAACGACAAATCAGCTTGTCATCGTGTCGACAACATCATAAAATGTCCCGCCCCTACAGGGGACATGGGCCAAATCTGCGATGGCCAACTGCATTGTTGCTGGGTAAGTGCCCGGCACTACTGCAGACACAAGCAAAAACTGTCTTAGGGGAAGAGCCCTGTAATGACTTGGCACATCCTTCATCTCATAATCACCCTCAGCACTTCACATGTAATCCAACATCATTTATTCTGTTTCAAGTCCCCAGACAAACTTAATCAGCAATTTAAAGAGAATTCATTATTAGGCCACTGCTTTGTGAAAAGGTCCCGGCAGACGCAAACAGGACTTCCCTTCCTTGTACTGACAGTGGGTACATATGTATCCGTGTACATTAGCTTTGATAATACTGTTACGTACAGCAGTTGAGAATGTATGAAGTCTGTAGTGTTGTGCTAAGCTAATAAATCTTAATGAATAATGAGCCCGTTGATATAAAAGGGTGACACCGTCATTTTTGACTCATTTTTTGACAGATTTACAACTGTGTAAACGATGACGATACTCATGTAATACTATCTGCAGCGAATTGTTAAACAATGGCTGGTGTGAATGGTGGTATATTGAGATGGGAACACGTGTGGTACTAATGCAAGCCAGCAGGTGGAATGATTGAATGGAGTCTGAGTACACAAGGCCACCCGATTCAGATCTCAATCTCGCCCCACCATTCAGATGGACACAGCAATGCTTCCAAATCAGACCGACCTCCGACCTGAACTCCACGAAACTCCATGCGATGTGTAACAGAACAAAAACAAATATTGATTCATCACAGGAATGACTTGTGTACTCATAAAACATACATAATTGATTTTTTTAAGATCAGGATCAGGTGTTTGGGGGTGCTAGGTTGGTACATATGTACCATATGAGTCTACAACGTACACTTTCACATTCTGTTGTACAAGAACACTGCAGTTGATTTCAGTGCAGTCAATGAGCCTCATTCGCGAAACATGCGTACGATCACATTTGATCATAAACTGCATGTAAGAACGTTTCCAAGAACATTTCGGCATTCAGCATTGTTTTCTTATCTGTATTTGGTCATGGCTTTTTCCTCATGCAAATCACATGAACAGAATTGCACATAACACTTACAAACAGCCAGCATTCATCCTCTCATACACCAGGGACATGCACAAAAACAAAGGCCTGCACATGTGTCATTAATCCCACACTGTTCTTTCATAGCAACATTTTTAAGGACAAAAGCAAGAATAATTTAAGAAATGTTTTGTGAATGAGGCCCAATGTGAGGCGCTCCACTTGACACAAAATAAAGCTCCATTCATTTAAAGCATATGGAGACATTTTCTTCCCATTTGGAAATATGTGCATACATTAATCTTTCTTTCAAAAAGATTTGCTTACAAACAGTAAATGACCTTCTGAAGCAAAGTAGCTCTTTCTGGGTCCCTGTGGTACAAACCACGGTTTAAATTCTTGTTCCCCACATTTACATGTGAACACCCTGGATTTTCTAAAGTGTCCCTTGCTTGCTCACTGGTCTCCTATGGACTTGTGACTCGCTCATTAAACAGTCAACAGAGCCCTGCTCTGCCTCTGTCCACTGCTTACCTCATCAACTGATCTGTGGAAAATAAAATCAACATTCCAGAGGAGTAGCCTCTGCTGATAATAACTGACCCTGGAACTTTCCGGCAAAAGCAGGAGGTTTTTGCATTCAAAGGGATCCATCCAGGGCAGACATTTTTTAATACTCCCCACAGCACTGGAAGGTTTTTCAGAAGGGTCCTTTGGAAAGTTGCTCCCATAAAGAAGAAGAGACCACAGAGGGGACGATACAAGAACTATGTCCAACAGCAGCAGAATATTTCTATGTGTAATTTCCTCTAGATTAAACTCAAAATTACACCTGTTATTCACAGACACAGCTGAGTGAATGATTCACATCTGATGCTGAAAGTTCTAGCACTCTGGCGATGACAGTGGACATTTCCGTGTCACAGTTCCTTTCCCAAACTGCCTATTAAACATACGTGTTCCCCTGCTTTGCAAACCTATAACCCCCTTAATGACCAAACACATTTTTTGTGAACCACCCCTTAATAGATGTAGCTTAATCATATTCTAATGTGGAATATAACCTTAACAACCACGGGGGCTCACTGATTAGGAACCAATATTCAAACAAGCATCTTCCAAAGACGACTGTTCTCGGATAAAGCAGACAACCAATGAATCCGTACACATTACTAATGTGATATCCACATACGTTTGAATCGTGGGTAGGATCCTGGCCCTGTTTGCCAATGGGCAGTCATCTCACTTTAACGGACACAGAACAGAAACACAGCCGTAAATTAATAACAGGACACACGAGGAGAGCAGCTAGAAGGATCAGTCACACTGTAGAAATAACATCCATCAAGAAAAATGACATTCAGTGGTCCCACTCAAAGCAGATTTTCCATTACTTATAAATGAGGTTTCAAGATATAAACTCAAAAAATAGATGCCCTAGCAGCAAGCACAGATTAAGTCGACCACTTCAAAAGGTATAAAGCTCAAGGATAAATGTATATAGAAGACTCTGGGGGACTTACAAACCAGGCTTTAATGTACAATCCTGAGGGGTAGCAACAGTGCCATTACGTGATTGTTGATGAAATTCGCCAGGCAAGCGATCCAGTACGATTTTCTTTTTATTTATCGTTTGTGCAACTTCCAAGGACACACGGCTATTTCGCTGTTTTAAATCACTTTTCAATGACTTGCCGGGAATGAAAACATTTTCAAGGATCTTTCGGGGAACATCGGAACCCTGAATATTTCAATAGTAACTCATTAATCCCCTAGCAAGGCCTGGCAATCATGAGTAACCCTGGCTGTCAGAACACTTTCACTCTACATGCTGTTGTTAAACACAATGAACATCTGGAATCATACGATTCTACAAATTCCGGAACAGTGAATTATACAATCCACTGCTTTGGCACAATCCATGACTTTGAGATGCTACATTCGTTTTGCACACACCCGTGTGTATGGTTTCCACAAAACTGTCTCATCAATCAGTGTCGCTGAACTCTGTCACTTTCTGAAAAACAGGCCTATAGCTGCGAGATATCATCAATTGAAATTCTACAGCAGGCACAGACACCCACCTGGATCTGTATTTTAATTTGCCTTCGTGATTCAAAATTTGATTCAGTGATTATAAGGCATATCAAAAGGTGTGTCTGGGGGCAGCTAATACTTTCTAGTAGTCTTATTAAAATACGCGAGCACAAGCACAGACCCATTTACATGTTCATGCAAATGTACGCGCGCGCACACACACACACACACAAAGGCACACAACATAATGGCTCAAAATAGACATCCTTACTAATCCATTTAACTGAGCCCAGTACTTGTCACAACACTGTAAATATACCGCTGAAATAATGCCAATATAACTATGATTTACATATCAATAAAAACTTCATTTGAACACATCTTCCAAAATACATCCAATAATAAATATTTTCCAAATCAACAGCATGATCAGCACGAGCACTTAGGCTCTGTTTGTTAAGCGCGTCTCAGCGCAGAAAACCCGCAGACACGTTCTCCTGTTTCCCATATTACCGGCATTATAAGGACATCGGGCTGTCACTCTTCATCTCCCGCAGCAAAGCCCTGCCAATCCCATTGTGATTTCACAAGGAGGAGAAAATCAAAGCTGTCAGGTCTGAGCGTGGCCAATCATTTCAGGAGACAGGGGAACGCGGTCGGAGCATACCATCTCTGGCACAAGAGGGGGGGGGATGCTCCTGCATGGTCTCACACAGAGCATTGGTGATGAAAAGGGTCCTCCTGTACCAGCTTGGTGGCACTGAGCGTCATTATGGTGCTTGGTGTTTCTGGGAAAGAGGACATGTGCTAGATGAGCCTGCACTCGTACCAAGACTCCCCTGATACACCAGCATGGGGCCATCTCCATCTCTACAGAAACTGCCTGGGACAGGGCTCTGGGTGAAGGCCAATGAGGTCTACAGAATAAATCAAACCGGAAAATGGGAACCGAAGCAGAAAATAACAGTGGCTCTCGGTAACGCAGAGCCCGCTCGTCTGCCCTGTACCCTTGTAACGTCCAAAGGTTGTAGCGTCCATTTCTCAGCCCAGTCATTCCTCAACTCTTGTCAGAAAAAGTCATCATTTCTGTTCTGTTTCACAGCAGGTACTCTATGCTCTGTGAAGCAAGTTTTTTTTACCTTTTATTTGAACATTTTTTCCTAGAAATATAGAAATCCCAGGGTCAGCGTCCATTGGCTGAATTAAGGTGACACAGCTCAAACTGTGGAAAACCAATAGAAGGTATTTTTTGAAGTTAAACCTTGTACAAATGCACTCAATCTACCCATCCTGCACTTCGTACATAAATCTGAGAGCACATTCAGTGGATGTCACATGTTTTTGGACCGCATTCAACATTACGGACTTGGCAGCCTCTGCTTTCGATGAAAGACGTAAGAGAAGAAAAAGAAGACTGTCCACAAATCTCAGAGACAGACTGAGGGAAGCAAAGTACATTTCTGACAGACGGAACAGAGAGTTTATGTGCTCCACCGACACTCTTTCATACGGGACAGGACTCTTAAACACTCCTTTCTCCGCAGCCCAAAGAAAGGGCGTGGCACGCTGTTTACGCATGCAGAGCGATGCATTATTTAATACAGGGGCCCCGTGCGGCCGAGCACCTCCGGGCCCCGTCCAGTCATTTCGATGCGACGCGCGTCTCCTGCTCCGAGTCTCAGACAGACAGGGGCCGCGAGCAGCTGACGCTTCAGAGCGGATAAACAGCTCCCGCTCTGAGACGGAACGCAGGCTGCTCCGGGCCACCGCGCTTCCACGTCGGATTAAATGCGTGCCGAGGACACAGCCGCAGCCCGGCGTCTGACGCGCACGCCCGGCTGCCTTCGCTACTCACGAATATCCAGGTCCCCGCTGAGAACGGCATAATTCACTTTTCTTCTCGCTGGGTCTTGCCCAGATAAATAATTCATTAAATAATTTTGAAAAATGATTAAAAAAAAACAAACTGAATGCGCAGCCCAAAAGTACAGACACAGTACAAACCAGAGGCGGTATACATAAATAATGCTAACCACTTTAGTCTGCTGGCAATGTGGTCTGGCGATGCAATAAGACTATCAACGGTGTGTTTGATTTGGCTTGGCTTGAGCTACATTCCATTGTATTTCAGTCATTTAGCAGATGCTCTCATCCAGATCGATTTACAAGGTAAGAGAACACGAGCGCATTCACCTGATTTAGGTTATGAGTAATAGTGCCAGACCTGGCTAACAACTTTCCCAGACTAGCAAATAACATCATTAAGCACGACTGTGAATTAACTGTGCTGAGCAAGAGCCAAAATGCTAATTATGGCCCTCAATTTTGCTTCAGTAAGTATCCTCCTACATAAATACTGTATATGTGTGACAAAACAACAGAGATAAAATGTGTAAAACATTCACATAGAATGTGAAAAAATAGGTGTAAAATATTTCCCACACATGCTTATAACTGTCTTCATTTACAACGTTCCTCAATGCTCATTTTCAATCCAAAATCCCCAAACAATGATAGAAATGTACTCAAAGAAAAACCCGCGTTGAGTTAAACTTTGACTGACAGAGCACACTGTAGAAACCACTCCCTATTGCGCTTTCTGGGAGATATTAGACAAATACATTAAGATTAAGATTACAGTAGAGATTTCTTTTTCATAGACTATCAAAATTATGTTGAATCAAAAACCAAGGACACAGTGAAGGTATCGTTGACCTAAAAGAAATACACAAGCTTGCGTTTTGAAGATTTTTTTGGCCAGAGTATGGATAAGGAAGGGAGGTGAGATCTTGCACCTCACACAATGGTGACCACTCAGACCTACAGGGTGACTGCAAACTGCCTGCGCCGGTTGTGTCAGCTGTGCTGTTCCCTGGCGGAGCAAGAGCTAATCTGAAGAACAGCACAGTGAAAAGGAACATCGTGCTCTGAAGAACTGCATGTGGCGTGAATATCAACAAAGAGAGAGAAAGCCTTTATTACAGGATTCAGCCAGTCGAGCAGCGTCCCAGCAGATAGCGGAGCGTGTGATAGTGCGCCCGTTAGCGCGTCTGTAGGGTTGACAGGCGCCGGCCTCCACCCTCTGTGCTGGTGCAGGTGAAAGAGCCTGACCGGCTCGACCAGCTCGCTGTGACGTGGATTGGCCGGCAGCTACGCTCGGCCTTTGCACCGAGGCCCCACCCCCACCCCCCCCCCGAGCCCACCCGCACCCACCCCCTCCCCCCCCCCCAGAGAAACGCGCCACAACCTCAAGAGACGCGCCGCTCTCTCATCACTGCCTCGTCCATCCCTCGCATTTTACGCAATAAGACAGAAACACGCGACGCACACACGCGCGCGTGGCAGACGGACGCGTGGAGAGACGTGGCCGCTCGCGCCGCCGAAACGTTCCTGACCGCTCGGGGAATAAGGCCCGCCCCCACGCATTACGCGCTCTGACCTGCTCCCGGTGCGGTGAACGCGTGCGTAGCGAGAGAAGGCTAATGCGCTATAGGGCCTGAGTGTCCAGCGCTCACAAGCCCCTGTCGGCTCGCGTTTGTGTCAGCAGGATCCGCTCCCCCCCCCGCCCCCCCGCCCCCCAATTCTTCTGCCCTTTGAATAGCAGCGGAGCGTTACACATGGGCTGAACACAGCCCGGGGCTCCCTGTCACATTCACTCAAGCGCCCCGAGATCACACACACACGGGGGGAGGACTTCACCACCTCATCTCCGCAGGAAAGAAGCGGCCAGCTGCGGAGGTCGCTGCAAACGTAAGAGGAGGCGCAAATTTAGAAAGGGGGACACTAAAGAGGGATCCCCCCCAATACAGGCCATCAACAAGCTTAAAAAGCGGTGTTTGACTAGGAGGATATATCAGTTTGGGGTCAGCACTGCAGACAACGGTGACATGAACAGTGCATAAGATATGGGATCAGCAATACACACCTCTCCAAAAAGCACAACTGAACATAAAATACCTTCTGAACCCCTAAATATATTTAGATACCATCACTCAGTGCAAACGGAGCTTCACATACCATCAGAAACACCAAAGGGTGTTGGTCTACTGAGCAGCAGTACACATTGTGAAAAGAACGTGGACCTACACTGTGGGAGATCGGCATATTTGAATGTGTGTGTGTGTGCGTGTGTGTGTGTGAGAGCCATGTCAGCTGTGTGTTTATGTGTGTGTGTGTGTGTGTGCGCTATGTGAGCATGTGTGTGTGTGTGTGTGTGTGTGTGTGTGGGTGCGCTGTGTGTGCATATGAGTGTGTGTGTCTGTGTGTGCGTTTGTGTGTGTGTGTGTGTGTGCTTTGTTCTTAATGAGCGGACAGGGTACTGGGTTTACTGATGAGATGTGTCAGTGTATTCTAAATGTTGCTCTAAAAACACTAGACAAACTGGCAGAGAGAAATGCAGAGCTTTTCTTAGGAGAGAGAACAGGAGCGAGAGTATATATCTAGCAGACGCTCCTCTTATCAAAAACCCATCAAATTTCTTTGAATTTTACACAGGCTATAGCTGAGGGCTACAGCACTCGTAAATCCAATACTCTGAATGCATTTACAAACCAAAGGTTCTCCTACCACTAAATCATTTATGCCAGCTTAAATTTAATGGGCAGACTGATACAATGTAACACATTAATATTCGCAGGATGGCTCTGCGAGCCCATTATCTCAACAGAATTTCACAGTAAAAGTGCTACTGCCTCAAACTCTAAATGAGAACAATAAAATTGAAGGCTACCAAAAAAAACAACCAAAAAACGGTATTAAAAAAACTCCCTAATAACCATCGATGGGATAACACGATATGACCCATACTGCTGCAGGCAATTTTCCTGGCAATAAATGATTTTACTGTAAACAATAAAGATTTGTTTGTCTTCAGGCAGCTGTAGAAAATTACTCTGCTGTGCCTGACAGTGTAAGAATACCCACTGAAGCTGCACAATTCATTACAGCCAGGGAGGAAGGTCTAGGTGCAAACAGTATCTGTTTCTTTCAGATAAAGTATCACACCCACTGGAGGACAATGGAAAAATGCTAACACACACTTCTTGGGTTAGCTCGTCCAGCTAAAGCACTAGCTGTGGAACGAGTGACCCACAAGACTGAGCCATACTGTGACCCGGGTGAAAATTCCAGCTTAAACCAGCCTAGGCTGTTTTCAACACTTCTGCCTGGTCTTTAGCTGGTTAACCAGCTGTTCACTAGCTGAGCATCCTATACTCACTAGTTTTACTACCAGCGTGCTCCACCAGCTTAATCAGCTTTAACCAGCTTTGACCAGCCACAGACCAGCTGTGACCAGATAGAAGTGTTGAAAACACAATTCTTGAACTAGCCCAGAACCCCAGCTGGTTTTAGCTGGATTTTTCAGCAAGGGAGTCTCACTGGGCGGGGAATAACTGACCACAGCACTGCACAGGGGAGAGACGTTTTCAGTCTGAATGATGCTCCCTGCACTCAATATGCAACAGCAGCTCCTCAGGTCAGTCAGAGCCTTCATCCTGTCTGCACCAGCTGTGCAATGCATCGCCTTAAAGCAACGACCACGTAGACCAGACAGAGGAACGCAGAGTGGGAGAAAAGCAGCGGCTGACTTTACGCACTCAAGATGAACGCATGAATTGTCTAGCAGTGCAAGATGGACATTCGCCTGCTACTTTATTTGTGGATGCTATTGCCAAGCGTGTCCATGCTATCAATCAGTCCCCACCCAACATCACTATTTAATCATATGACTTGCTGCCCATTTGAGCTCAAAATATTGGCACAGTGTCAAACAGGTCGATTGATTGACTGATTGAAAATGGAAACCGTAATGTGCAAAAGGAGAGGGTGAAACTGAATCTAGGACAATATGCATAGATTTTGTTTTGCGGAAAAAACACAATTATTCAGAGTGAGCAGTGCATTTCTTCATTCACTGACCGGTTCTCAAAGTTCTCATTTTAAAAAGATGTTTGTTCCCACATAGTTTTGTGAAGCACATTAAAGCGGACTCAAGAGGCCCCACAGCATGACACAACCTGAAAAGGGAAGTGTGTTTTTAAAAATAGGACGCCCGCTTTGAGGGTCTGTGGCCCACACGTCACTTCAGATTTGATTATGCACAGGGTGACGTGCTTCTCAACTGGGCCGAGGCCCATCAGAGCAATAAGCACTCATTTACACATCCATACAGCTGGACTCACAGAAATGCACGCGACACAGACATCATGCCTACTGCGTACCAGTGAGCAACCTCCCGTCCATCTGTGGTAAACTATTACTGATAGAGGTTACTGAATTAAAGACTTCTGATAGCGTTTCTATACTTTTTGGGAAATACTGTGATACCATATTCAACAATTTGACCCACAGGGATTTTACTGCAGTACAAATTTAAATAAAATGCATGACACTTCAGACCAGTCAGAATGTGTCACAGGGAAGACCAGAAGGCGCATTAATATTCATCTCTTAAGCATGGATGGTCAGCACATCACACATCACGATGTCACAAACCCTCGAGATAAAGGTTTGTGGCCAGGCGGTTCTCCAATAGAAAAGGCCAGTTCAGCAGCAGTACACTTTGGGGATGATGAGGTAAGAACTGATGGGAGTGGTTCCAGCCCTTTATATCACAGCCATCAGCGAGATACAAAGACACAGAGAACTGAACTAAATGCGGACGGTACTGCAGAAACTCTCCTCGGACGACAGCTCATCGTGTGTCGCTGCCAAGGAATGAGGGGAATTTGGGCCAATACAGTGCTGACTGTGGCCAGGAGTCCGTCCTGACTCATAAATAGTCTTATCCCCCGGGAGGGAGGGAGGGATTAGATCAGAAGTGGATTTTCTGTGTCTTCTGCCAATAGCAACCCCCTGCGGTGAATTGGGCAAAACCACTGCGCTTGCACCAACTGTCTAGTTTCTCTGTCACCCTAACTGCCCAACTCTGCTGGTGGACTGCATAGTGAACAGCAGTGGGGGGGGGGGGGGGGGGGGGGGGGGGGGGGGGGAGGCTGGTTGCACTCACTTTAGGGGGGGGGGGGCACACATCCTAATGCAAATTGACAGAGGATATAGCTGGTACAGGACTGACTTATAGTCAGAATTGGGCATTCCAAATTGTGGGGGAAAAAAAAGAAAAAGAATGAAAACATGTTAAAAAAAAGAAAATATATCCAAATTCAGAGCACATGCTAATATGCAGATATGTGGTTGGCCCTCCGCCTCCAGGATAATGGGTTCATTTAAATTCAAATATGTATTTACATCGAGCCTCACCTTTTTACTCACCTTGAGCCTCGTCTTCACAGCCAAGCTACATGTGCTGAAACCTTAATTTACTCTTTTACGTACTGTACTAAGCATGGGAAGCAAACGGCAGCACGTAATTCTGTTCATTTTCTTTTACGAGACAACGTGAGCGGATTTACAACAGAGCGCCCTCCGACTGGATCAGCTGACCGCAGCGCGAGCCGATCGCATCGTTTCCCGCAAACACGCACGGGCTACAATACAGAATTCTGGCAAAGCCAAATAGGTTCTACCAGGCAGGCAGTCAGTCAGTCTTAAAAAAAACTGACCGTGAAATTTAACCCTCGCGTATCCATTATTCTTCTTCTCCTGGCAGAGCTCTGAAGGAGCGCTACTTCAGAAGCAATTAGGCGGCGTGGCGCATCATTTCGCCGGTGCTCCCCGCACGCGTCCCGGCTCCTCGCTCTCTCTTGGCGGACGGGGCAGGTGGGGGGGGAAGGGGGGGAAGGGGGGGGGGCGTATCTATCACACGGCTGCCGTTAAAGACGACGGTGGAGGAGGTAGCTGTGATTGAATTATTAAAACACGACGACACGGTTAACGGAAAAACAAGCGTGCGGTTCGCGGACACGCTCTCCGGGGGAAGTGGCGTGACCGCTGACCGTAAAGGGCAAGCAGCACGGGAGGTGAGAGCTTAAAATCCTCCAACACGTACTGGTTTTATCCTCCTCCCTTTCTTTTGTAAAGACAGGACTCTTTGCCCTTCTGGCTTTGATATGGAGCGGAACCGTTTCAAAGCCACACTCAACCCCACACTCAGTTTGCTCAGCTGTAGCGAATAACTCCATAGACCTTCTGCCGGCTCATCGCAGGTCTTTTTATCACAGTCTTTGGTTGGCCTTTCCCCTGCCCAGTACCTGCACATTCACAATACCTTCACTGTTATTGCTCACTGTGGATTAACCCTGTGGCCATCTTTGGCCATGAAAGTCAACAAGCATCTTATTTTCAGTAGTAAGTAGTTCAAAACATTGGTCCTAGCATACCAGGCAGTCAAGGGATCAGCCCCAGCATACCTTCACAAGATATTCAAACCCTACATGCCAGCCAGATCCCTCCGTTCTGCTACCTCAGGACGCCTAGCACCTCCCCCTCTTCGCACCTGCACTTCCAGAACACGTCTCCTGTCTGTTCTGGCCCCACGATGGTGGAATGACCTCCCTGTGGAGGTCAGAACAGCTGAGACTGTGACCCATTTCAAACGACGACTGAAGACCCACCTCTTCAGGCTGCACCTCTCCCCATCCCTCCCTTCCCCCCTGTAAATGACTAAAACTTAGGGTTGTAACTAGGCAGCTGTTTCATAGGTGACTTAGTCGATGCGCCTGTCTTAACGACTAATTGTATTTTTATTTATTTTTATTTTTCCATAGATTGCGTTGTTGCCGTTCTCGTTGTTAGTGTTAATCAGTTTAACCATCAGGGTCCAAGTTGAACTATGCGGTTGTTCCCTGTACTTGGACCGGTACTTCTCTCTAGGGTTTTCGTCATACTTGTTCCTGGTTATGGTTATACACTTTGTTGTACGTCGCTCTGGATAAGAGCGTCTGCCAAATGCCTGTAATGTAATGTAATGTAATGTAATGTAGTAATAAGTAGTAAGTAGTAATGTAAGGAGTGATGGAGTTATTTTGAAGTCCAATCACTACACACAGATGTGAGAATGTGTGAACTGGTCTAATGCCAGATGACTCTTATTTAGGGTTAGGTATGATATCCCCTGGGTACGGAGCGCCTCTCTGGTCCCCAGCGGGGTTAGGGTTAGGGTTAGGGTTAGGTATGATATCCCCTGGGCACGGAGCGCCTCTTTGGTCCCCAGCAGGGGGGATTCGGAGGGATCCCATTAGCGGTTCAGCTCATCTCTCCACCGCTGCCACCGCTGCGTCACGTTATCGGCCGAGCGTGCAATCTCGCTACCGCCCGCGCTTCGGCGGGGACGCCAGCGCCGACAGGCCGCGATGTTTTCGGACGGAACGCCTCCGAAACAGACTGTCACATCCGCTTTTCCGCTTTCGCACACAGGAAAGAAAGAAAGAACAGAAACGCGCAAGCCGATCGTTAGCTTCAGCGCGGTGATTACCGTTAACGAGCTAAACCTCTGGCCTGACAGAGGAGCAAGCGAGAGCGATCGTTCGGATATCGCGATTGAGATTTTCTGATCGCCTTTCCCCTCAAAAATCATCTGAATGCAAAACGTCAACCAACAGCAGAGTTTCCTTTGAGACCGGGAGGATATCTCCTGGAATTGAGGAGTAGAAGCTGCCGGAACAGAGATGGATGGAGGCGATCAATGCGCGGCGAGCGATCCTGAGATTGGGATCGAATCTCATTTCGGCTTGCGGAAAAGCGTCCCATCGAGCGGCGGCCGGCCGTGCTCTGGAACGGGTCCAGGAAAGCAGCGCGCCGCTCGCCAGCTTCTAACGGCCCAATGGAGCCTGGGGGGGCGGGGCTAGGAGCTCAAAGCACGGGGCAGCAGCCTCAAAGACCCTCTTTCTTGTTTCAGCACAAATGGAATTAACCTCCAGCCCCACTACTGCCCCATGAACGACTGTGCCTCTGACATGCAGATACCCAACTTTCATGGCAGTTTCCTCCTCTGGTCTGGAAGGCTTAGCCTGCCAATTAACTGCAGATGAGCTTTCTCTCTCTCTCTCTCTCTCTCTCTCTCTCACTCACTCACTCTTTCTCTCTCTCTCTCTCTCTCTCTCTCTCTCTCTCTCTCACTCTCACTCTCCATTTCTGTCCCTTTTTCTCACTAGCTCTCTCTCATGCACATGCAGAGCCCTCCCGCTCTCTCATGCGCATGCAGACACCCCCCTCCCCCTCTCTCTCTCATGCACTGACGCTCTCCGCCTGCAAGTCCGTCAGGAGTACGCTCCAGTGCACACAACATGCCCAAGTTCAGTAACAAGCAGCTCATTGAGCGAGAGGCCATCAATAACAGCAGGGAGAGAGGGGAGATCTGCACAGCTACCAGGGCCGTACGGGTCAGCTGCAGAAAACCATGGTTAACAATGCAGAATAAATTTTCACCCAAAGCATCCCAGTTTTTATTCATTCATATTAGAGGTCAGCAAGAAGGAGCGGTTTTTAAGCAGCCAGCAACCAGCCCCTGTGGTGTACTTCCTTCATCCAACAGCTCCGAAGCAGCATCCTGACTAATGCTTAGTAAATATAATATTTCAGCAAGTGTTTTGCCCAATATGTTAATTGAAGTTCATCATTCACTTCACAAATGAACTGCAGGCGGGTGCTTGCAGGCTAGATCCAGGCCTCAGTGTAATGACACTGCTCCACAGCGAACGCAGCACACCCTCTCTCCACGGTCTTGTTCTAAACTGCCAATTGTAGGCTGTCCACTGAACCCAATATGTGGCATCCATTAATGCCTCAAATAATATATCTGGCAATAATACGTTCAGTAACATTCAATATCACACTCTTTTCTCTCAGACATTTTCAGCCCACACATTTATAAACAGGAACCTTCTCATCTCTCACTTCCAGAAGGTGCCCCTGCCTTACACCCTCCGGCCTCCAAGGTAGCCCTCGTTACCTTGACGGATTTTTAATATCAACATTGGGGACCAAATGTTGAACACTTTACCATGTTATCCTCCGGGCTGTGCAATTTGTACATATTTGTATAACCCAAAAACAAAATCAAATCAATCAAAACCTCACACAAACCTGCAACTTTACAAACCCGTCCAACATCCCGAAAGCCCACCATTAACCTTCCACACCGCAGTGACCGCGGCGTGACCAGAAGAAAGAGGACGTGCCCCGTAGGATGCGGTCTCTCGCTAACATGGAGCAGAGGCTAACCGCTCCTGCGCCGGTCCGCTTTAATAGCGGTTAATATTTAACGCGGGCTCAAATAAGGCTGATCTTTCTGGCGACCCGCTCGCTGAGAACACAGAGAGCCACGGGGGTCGGGAGGAGCGGGAGCGAGAAGCACGACGGCGCGGTCGGCGAACGCTGCACAGTCAGTCTTCGGCGTGGGCTGCTGCGCTCTTACAGAACGTTCCCTGAGCTTCCGCCCACCGGGATCCCGCCGCGTCTCCGTGTCAATCCGGATCTCCGCGGCTCTGAGAGCGTCGATCGCGAACAGAAGAAAAAAAAGTTTAACCCAAAATGTAGCTTACTGCGTCCGCTCGACGTGATTACGAGCAGTGTTCAATATTTGGCCTTTCCAGCCAGAGAAGCAGAGGCAGCTCCTCATGCCATCGGTACTTTTGCTAATTCAGTTCACTGTTGCTACTTAACCCGGCTCAGGCTGACGGCCGTCACGTCCTCCATCTTTGATTTTTGGCCTGGGTGAATTAATTGTTTCTCCCTGTTTGGGGCGAGCGCAGGGCCCATTGAGTTAATTAAAAGTCTGTGTGAGAGTTCTCGGATGGGTGGGGGGAACGGGAACAGGAGCTCCGCTGGGACGGGGGGGGGACGGGGGATGGGGGGGGGAGCGGTAAATCACGTCCAGGGTCTCAGGGGGCCAACAAAAAGGCAGCCTCCTTCCTCAGGCCTGATCGACAAGCACCCTACACAATCTCGCCCTATCCCAGGGTCCCATGCAGCAGAACGAGATGGAGAGAGGCACAGCAGTTTGCCAGTTGTCCCTGTTCAGATCAGAACCTGTTCTAATACACCCTGACTGTAAATCTCTGTAAGGGAGGACAGCCAAGCAGGAAAGAGCTGCCGGGACATGCTGAGGATCTCACGCCTTCAGAGACCGCGCACCTGGCCGTCCACTAGCGCACCTGCTATCGCTCCCGTTAACTTCAGAACTTTCACACCAGAATAAAAACAAAGAGATACTGTTGCTGTCATCCACAACCATTACCATCAGCATCATCATTGTCATTTTATCACAGCCATCATCGTTGTTGTCATCACACATAAGGACTAGTTGTCCAAAGTACCGAAGCAACATCTGATATAGATTGATACACTTCCAGCAGAATCACACTAATGTACAGTTCAAGGTAAGTCTAGTGTACTGTAAGTTTAATGCAACAACCTTCCGAGCTCAGCACAGACAGCAGGAGCAGCTGGAGCTCGAAGCAAAGGAGAGGAGGAGAGCGAGAGTCAGCCTGTCTCTCTAAATCCCAACGGCAACCGTTTCTGTGACAACTGCCGGCAAGGCCAAGCTGCAACACCACAGTCCACCCGGGGCTTAACAAAAAAACTCTCTGCCCACTGAGGGAGCCGGATCACAGCACAGACCTAACGTGCCGTCCGCAGCCACAGTTCACAGAAAGAACCATCAGCACAGGAACCGGACCAATCCGCTCCGCACGGAAAAACACGCGAAGCCGCGACTCGGAAAAAGCGTTTACGGAACAGTAAAAGTAAACGCGTAGATTTTTACAGAGGAGGCGCGGCGGAGGACCTACGGGACTCCTGCTGGCTGCCGTCGGCGGATCCCGGAGAAGACATCCCTGCGCCGACGGGGGGGAGGGGGAGCAGACGGGAGCGCGGAGCCGTGCTGGAGAGGAGGCGCAGAGGAGCTCCGGTCTACAGCGGCGCTGGCCCGCCGCTCATCCTCCGAGGGCTGGGGAGGGAGCGCCCAGGAGGAGCCGGAGGCGCGCGTGCGCACACACACACACACACACACACACACACACACACACGTACGCACGCACACACACGTACGCACGCGGTCACAGTCGCGCTCTCGCCGGTGCCGATGCCGATGCTCTCCCCCCACGCTGCCTCGCGCGCACACACACACGCACGCACACACGCGCTCTCAGGGCTCGGTGTGGAGCTGACTGTGGACCGACAACACTGTGGAGATGCTGGCAGGGGAGCCAGTGCTAGTAGTAGCTGGAACGTACCACTTACCGGCCCCGCTGAAGGGGGGGGGGGCTTCGATCAGACTGAGCAAAAACAAACACAAGCCCCAGCCCGACAGTAATGCCATTCCATGTGATAGGTGCATTACACTGACGGGTAATCCTGTCCCACCCAATAATGCTTAACATCACTGAGACCAGGGGGTAATGTGTGGCTATGTGCATTCAATAATTCCTCCCAACACACCCCCACCAAACTCAATTTATTTTTTTTCCTTGACCTTTGCTCCCAGAGACAGGTGCTCCGAAATCTTCCAGGAAAGCCTCTCAGGCTCTACACTGAGAGATGATGACAAACGGCCTGGGGGAAATGATGCAAGGGAAGGAGGGGGGCTACAGGAGCAGGAGGTTCGATCACTGCCCCTCTGGGCGGAGTCTCGCAGGGGGGTGCAGTGTGCCTTTGCTAATGCCCTAACGCCCCTCCCCTTCCATGTGCTCACTGCAAGTGTATGTACCAAAATCAGGATCATTAGCAGGTTTCTGAGACGATCGGTCCAATTTCTAACCAGCTGTGCATCTTTATTTCCCAATGGTGGAAGAGCCAGTTTCCACAGGAATACAATCCAATCAAAAAAACACTGCACAGAAAGCAAAATACGCGAGCAGCATCCACTCATCCTTATATTCCAGCATAAACGCAGAAGGGATACAGAAGAAATTGACTTTGGTAGGTTTCAACACTCCTGTAGGCTACGTCTCACTGTTCTCTTGAGAGACGTCCTTCTGTTTTCAATGTGCTTTGTTTCGATTTATCATCTTGGATGAGCAGGGATGTATGCAGTATAGATGCTAAAAGCACTCTGAAGGCTGACAGAATCTTTGAGCAGTTTCAGTCAATGCCGTGACCTTAGCACAAAGCAAAGGAGCAAAAGATACAAACACAGTAACATGACTTCCAGGCGCGATGGACATTGGTTTAACAAGCAGATGTTCCTTTGTGTGTTTTACTGGAGCATTTAGCCTGGCTCCACGGGATGGGCTTTGGTGTCTGGAAATTAACAAATTGTTTCTGTCTACTTGAAATGAAAGCAAATAACCATATTCTGCTGAGTTAATTAATATTTTTAATAAGAGCTTGTAGCTGGGCAAGGAGGACAATAATTGACTTAGCCTACCAGGCCCTTTGCAATTACCGAGCTCACCAGTGCTCTCTCTATTCTTAATGATGTTTCAAACGGTAGATTTTGGTAAGCCTATGGTTTGGCCTATGTCTCTGACTGTTTTTGTTTTTGTTCTTCAGATTTCCAAGCGTTATACTGGCTTCCTTGACTTTCATTGGCATAACTCTGGTCCTTATGCTGCCAAACACTCATAAGAGACTCTGAAGACCATCAGAATCCTAGAAATAAAGACTAGATACTGAAAGCTCTCTTATACCTGCACAAAAGAAGCAATTTAACACACCTGACTAATCAGATTATGATGCCCTGAAAAGGGGGGGGGGGTGTGCTGTCATTTCTACATTTCTACATTCTACAATTAATTAAATTAATAAAAGCTGAGAATCTGCACTTTAGCCACATATGAATTCTTTGATTACAAATCTAAAATTATGGAGTATAGAGCCAAATCAAGAAAAAATGTATTAAAATAAATAAATAAAAAATATATATATAAAGAAATACATACATATATATATATATATATATATATATAACTTTTTATTTACTGGGAACTGTCATGACACACTCATCTCCTAAATATCTGTACAGACTCTCAAAACCCTCTCAAAAATGAGAAGATCTGGGCATTATAGCCTACATTAAATCTATTTGAAAATAAATTATTTGTCCCATAAAGGTCAACCGATGCCTTACCTGAGCCAAAGCTGTTTCCAGAAAGAATGTGCATTCCTACAGAACATGCTTGGGAACTAGTAACAAATAACACTCACATACAAGCTACAGTTTAGGAAAATGTACAGATAAATTTATCCTTTTTTTAGAGAACTCTATCAAGTCAGTACATGGAAACCTTTAATCTACAAAAATCATATATCTGTAACTGCCAAACACAGCTGTTCAACTCAAGCTGACAGACATTTATTACTGCTCACAATCTACTGAATACAAATTCTATTACATACACATTCCTACTGTTTACCAGTGTAAGCTGCCATCTTCACCACAGAGAGTAATTAAGGTTATCTCGAGGATAAGCAAGAGCAATATCTGTTTATCCTAAAAGCCCTCAGCTGCCTTGGTTTTTAGTTGATATTCGTTGTCGCAAATCTGACGTTCCCGGGTTAAGCAGCAAGCATGCAAAGATATTTAGAGCAAACATAAAGAAACATAAATCAGATGTTTGTGTGCTTAGTTGGCTGGCTCTGCGGTGCTTCTCAAAGGCTCATGGGAGATGCAGTGTCAGGCAATGTCAGGGAACTGCTGAAAAAGCGCATTGCACAGAGAGGGCAAAATTTGGACAGAGAGCATTTTTTTTGTGGAGGTCACTCATATATTCCTGTATATAATGTAAAACAAATTACATTATGGGAGAAGGACAAAATAACACTGCATGAATGACTGAAAAAACCAGACTAAACTGCTTAACTTCACTAATGAGGTAAATGGCAAAGTACCTAACCAACTACTCAATGCCACACAACTGCTGTAGTGACTGCACAGCAATTACCAAGTGTTTCAGGGGCCACAGGGTCCAGCACTTTTCCGAAAAAGGCTTTGTAGCAATAGTTGAAAGTTGACGATAATGATAAATCCGCAAAGACTTGGTCATCATGATGTCACGATCCATCTGAACGCACAGATCGCAAAAGAAAAACTACGGTAAAAATTGTTTAACTGCCTTGATTTATGGCTGGCTCAGAGCAGCCCCCTCGCACAGCACATAAAAGAGCTCAGCTTGGGCCAGCTGAGAACGTATTCTTATCGAATCGCTTCCCCTAAATGCACTTCAAACTCTTATAATTAAGCCCTTGTGGAATTTGCCAACTGAAATTGTTCAGCACATTTGCCCTTTTGAGAACTTTGAAAGGTCTAAAGCAAAGATACATTACTTACTGGCAAACTGATCTGGATGAATTATAAATAATAGCAGAGCACAGAGCTTTAAACCCAGAAATACTGAAAAGCTTCTTACGCGGTGCACGGCTAAATATTTGATCGAATTCCTCCCTTGTCAAAAGGGGCCTCTGTATATTCAAATTTTCCCCCTGCCCACAGATACGTATTATGATACGAGGAGAGTACCGTATATCATAATGCCACTGCGTGACCATAATCCAGGGTGTGGCTAATGCACCGGAGAATTTGCGCCAAAAATCGGAATGACACGGAGTGTAAAACGGCATCTGCGCTCACTGCGTCTGCGGAGGGGGGGGGGGGGGGGAGCTGGGGGGGGGGCGTAACGTCCTTGGGGAGGGCCATCGCAGAGGATTTCAAAACCTATCGCTCCGGGGCAAACCCTTTCTGCTCCAGCTATTTTATAAACCTGGCCTCCTTATCCCATTTAAATATTCCCCCACACAACAAAGAACGCAGCGCATAGCGGCCTTCGCTGTCCCGTACACAAGCGCAAAGACGGGTTCATTCAGAGGACTCCTACACTCAAAAGAAGAAAAAAAAAATCCTACAGCGTGTTCTTTTTTCTCCCCAAACGCAACCCAGCGTCTATAAAAGGCAAACCGTCCTGATTTGTATCGATTGGCTATTAATATTTATAGCCTGGGATTGCGACTCACAGTAGGGGTTTTGGCTGGGTATTTCCCATAAGCAGGGAAGCTGTTATTGAATTGAATGGGTGATTTATTATTCATTGGGACCAGGCTTTTACCTCAAAGCACTTCCCTGACACGCTGGTATCATAACAAGCGCGCAGAGCATCCGACCCTCGGTGCGGTACGGGGAACGGGAGAATGAACTCATCCTTCTCTTCGTACAGCCGGTCTGAGAGCAGACATTCCCAGCTGTGCACCTCATCCCGAAGGCAGGTTTCTTTAGCCCACTGCTGATCTGAGATCAGTCATCGGCTGTCTAGGTTAATGCCGAAAGGCCTGTTTCTTTACCCCACTGCCGATCTGAGATCTGTCATCGGCTGTCTAGGTTAATGCCGAAAGGCCTGTTTCTTAGCACCACAGGAGGTCTAAGACCTGTCACTCACATTTTATTTGTACATGTTATTCCAACTGGCCTGTTCCGTGCCATTTCTTCCCATAATGAAAATTAAATACAGTTATTAAATACAGTTTCCAGATGTAACAAAGCACATCCATACTCCACTGGCACTGAAAATATGAGCACTCATAGTTTTCTATGTTGTCATAATAGTTTTTTTTTTTTTTACCTCACAGACAGTGAAATGGGCATCAACCCCTAATTTCTAAATGACCCTCAGTACTTCAGTGAATAAAATATATTTAGATTAGGTGTGCTTATGTGTGTTTTACCTGCATTCTACAGCAAGACAAGCTTATTGACTCACAGTGGTAATATTAATATTTCAATTTTAAGTCAAAATAACTGCATTATCTGAATGCAAATTACAATAGGACTTTAATTCATATACTGTAAGCGTGATGCTCTGCTGTAACCAGCAAATGTACCTGAAGCTGAAATTTAACACTTGCTTGAATTGGCTATAGTCAAGTTGCAGATGAATCAAATTTTGGCTTAGCTTAAAACGAATAATGATGTTAAAGAGAAGTACCATGCTGCATTTTAATTACGGGACCTTTTGTTCCACAGAGATAAAACGACAGTCTTAAGGTCCATTAAACAGCCTGCCTCCATGCAGCTGAACTCACAGAAAATTAAAAATACATGCCGCAGCAGTGACGCATCACGCAATTAGAGGGCCAATCAATGATTCATTTAGCACTCCTCAATAGTAAGACATCGCAGAACATGCCAAAGAGCTCACTTCCATTACAGGGAACTTACAGGGAACCCACTTGACCCGATGAAAACACACATGCACAATAGCGCTGGTTCCCATCGTTCTTATCCATCAGTTCTGTTTTACAGAGAAATGAAGACATATTCAGCACCCTTTGATCAACATCAAAAGAATTTACTCTGCGGGACTTGGGATGTCACATTGATTTCAATTCAGTTCAGAGGGGAAAAAGTACTCTCTATAACATGGTACCACTCTAGTAGCAACTTGGAACTATTATCTGATCTTAAGAGCAGAATCTAACTTTTAGGGATAATTACCCATACTTGTTTTATAGTATGCTAAAAATGCGTATACTATTGCGGGGTTGCTTGCTTAAACAGTTCACTGCAAAAGCCGGAGTTATAAATTGCACAGGAAGTAAAAGGGATGCAGCTTTTATCACGGGGAGCCGGACTGCCAACAGCTGCTCTCCCTTCCTGCTGCAATCTTCTCAAACGGTGCGTCATCACTGTAATTCCAAATTCCATTTAGCAGCGCACTCAAATAACTCTGTAACTATGGTAGCAAATAACGGAGGGGGATAAAACCCGGGAAGGATGATGGAGGAAGAAATAAAGGGAGGGCAAAATGTGAGATAAACAGAAAGCGGTGGAATGGCCAGAGGGGACGTGCGTGAAATACGGCACGCTTAAACAACCATCGCGCAATCTCGCCAGTAAAAGCCACCAACCAACCCTTCTGCATGGCCAATCCACACCTGACTGAAATAACTATATATATATATGAAATAACTGAAATTTAGTTACAAATAATTGCCATTAAACTAAAGCCACAGTTTCATAGCGAAGCCGGTCTAAGTGCAGTCGCTGTTCTTGCGGTTTCAAATGTGAAGAAGTCCGCAGGGCGCAAACACTGCAGACAGCACATAAGTGTAATTGATGTTTATTACCTAGCGGTGTTGGTGGGACAAGGGGCGGAAGTCTGTTTTGAGGTATGTTTTTAATAGCATTGCAGTTAACAGAATGCAGTTTCCACCGCTGCATCCTCTATCGTACAGAGGGTGTGTATAATGTGTGAGGAGAAAATAAACAGAACCCACCTACACTTTGTAGTGGTAACTTTCACCAGTCCTTCAACACATCTTACTACTTTTTGTGGCTCAGTTTGATTGACTGTTCAATAGTTGTATCTTGAACCTTCAACCCATCTTCCTTACTTTTTCATCCAGCCAAATTGCAAAAAAGGAGCCTAGGTTTATAAACCCAAAAGTGGTCATTTCAGGGCTGTTCCAACCCACATGCACTAGAGGTTCACAAACTCTGCTGGTATTTGACTAAATGCACAAGCATTTTAAATCTGCACTTGGACCACAGAAAGCAAACGGGAGCCAATTAATTGAAATTATTTAAGGAAATCATTCCGCACACATTTCAAACCATCAGCGCTTCAATAAATCGCAACACAATCCCTCTGTGCAAATAGGGAAATAGGCATTCTGTGCAAAATGAAAACGCTTCTGAAGCTTGGTTTATCTCATTCCCGTTTATTTAAATGGAAATTTCTGCATATTTCCCAGCAGAGAGGCTTGGATTAAGTACATTTTCATAAGACGGAAATATCAGTAAATGTGTGCCAGTTGTCATCTGGCACGCATCGCAGACAGAGCCAAATGAATTAAGCGAAGCAGTTGTTAAAACAGGTGCTTCAGAGGCAGGTTTGCACAGAACAGCCCACTAGCCTTTATGCAATGACAACTTGCACCTTTCCAATGTTCTTTTGCTATATAAAGTCATCAGGATGAAGACCTACCAATTAATGAGGAATATGAAAAGCCACTCACTTATATACATACGATTTTAAAATTTTAAAACAAGTTCAGTGACTGGCATAGCATTTGAAATTCCTGCATTGGGTCAGTGTCCACATACTTGCTTTGTGTACAGTGAGCTCCACAATGTTTAGGACAAAGACTTTCCCCCCCCCTTGATTGCAACAAAGTTCTAAACACGACTACTTTCATTTACACAGCATTAATATGTCCCAAACATTATGGTGCCCTGAAATGGAGGGGGGCCACGTACAAAAAGTGCTGCAATTTCTACTGTACATGGTGAAACCAAAGTGGTAATAATGTGAAGTACAGTGCCAAATCAAGAAGAAAATACATGTCTTTGTCCAAAACATTATGGTGCTGTATATATATATATATATATACATATACATACATATATATATATATATTGTTTATATAGGTCATTTCATTGTCATATGTTCACACTGAAGAAAGGCTGACACTGAAACGTGTGCAAAGTACTCAAGTATGAAGTCTATTGACACTATTGCTAATTTACGGAATCTATTGGAGCGTGGAGCCTCCATTCTTCTTTGATTGGTACTACATTTGGTGACAACACACCCAATCAAGTTTACAGCGCAGTATTACATGTACTTGCTTTCTAATGCAGAAAACACAGTCCTGTCAGCTCATGCCATTGGTCGGAAATGTTTTCCGAAAAAACCAGGGCCTGCGTTGTAGATCCTAAAACAGTGAGGTACCTGCTACCAGAAACAGCTCACTTGCAATCGCTTCTGAGCCGACGTCCAGCTTCTAGAGCCAAGCAGACAGGCAGAGACTGGCGGAGAGCAGACAGCTCCAAGCACTACAATCGCGTGTGTCTTCACAGCCGAATGCTAGCGATAGCCTTTCATTACCAGGACAGGGAACGGGCTGATTAAGGGTTTCTTCGCTGTGCGAGAGCTGCGCAGAATGTCACCAGCCACCAATTACTGCCCGCACAAAGAGAGGCTTAAGCCAGGCTCTTACCTTTGAGGTGTTCCAGATCTTTCCTGCGGAGGAGACAAGGCAAAGTATTAATATTAGCATACCAGAGAGAAATTATTCATGCGCTTTAAGTGAATAACATAATAACGGATAGCATTAAAGATGCAAATACGCAATCTTCCTCACGTGAATGAGGAGGGTGATTATATGGGGGAGATCAAAGTTCACTACCTTCACCGTGTCTTATGACTGTATCATTAAAGGGCGCAAATAGACAATCAGAGCCTCCAGCACTTCTTTCGGTACAAGAGATGTTCGTATGAAATTACGGGATAATCAGATCAAATCAAATATTCTGTTTGGGGTGAATTTTACAAACCAAACCTCCATGTATCAGGAATAGACAAAAAAAATCAAGGATCCTTCAGATCTTAGGATCCCTCAAAATCTAAGGATCCTTGTTACATATGCAATGCTTTCAAGTCCTTATTAATGTTATTAATGATTTCTTATTCATGATTTCTCGGCTGCTCAGAGCTTCTGGGATCTCACACAGGCTACCATGACCAGATTTTTATTAAAAACAATCAAACACAAGACAGACTCGCCTGTCCACTCTTGTGACAGAATTATGCTGATGTCTTACCACCTCACTCACAGGCAGCAGTACTAAGATAACTGCATTTGCTCAGGGCTGAATTTGGACACACAGGTGAAAGGAAGGCCATTGAACACACACACAACATGCATTACAACATGCAATCAGCACACTCGCCCACCCAGTCAGAAAGCAGTGTACTTTACCAAATTCTACAGAAGGAAAAATAAACTGGATTGAATGGAGAAAACCCTAACAGGCAGTGTGGACTAGCTTCAGCAATTAACGTGCAATTCACCTGACAGTGAACAGCAGCGAGACTAAAGGTGAGGTCGGCTTTTCAAAGCAATGCCCCCCACAACTTCAACTTCCCTTCAACTCATCAGAGAGAAATCGGAAAGGCAGACCGCGGACCGAGGGGGGGGTCGGCAGGTAAGCCGGCCCGCAGTAAGCCCGGCTCGCCGGAGCCCTCCCAGAAGCTAATTCCAGGGGTGGCAGGAGGCTGTTGCTAGGCGACGGCGGCCCGTGCCGCGGGCGCTTTCTGTCGTCGAATCGCGGGCTCCTCGGGCGCAACAGGCAGCTCTGTTTGTTCAGAGCCTCGGCCTAACTGCCGGGTGGAGGAGCTACCAAAAAAAAAAAGAACACCGATCTGACAAGATCGCAAGATAACAGAGCGATAAATTCACGGGAGATTGCACTCGGCTGGAGTCCTCAGCCACGTCAAACCCTGCCAGGTGCTTGTTTTTCCAGCTGTTGAGTTTTTTTTCCATAGCAACATGCCTACTTTAATCGCGACTACTTGTGTAACGACTCTTTTCGGAGAGCATAAATACCAGAAACGCTCCGATAAGCACCGAGATCAGGAGAGTAGGTGTTTGGGTTGCCACGCACCAGCAACAGACATAGGCAACCCCCCGGTACTGGTTGATAAAGAGGATGGCGCGCCACAAAATACAAATGGAAATAGATAGGTGTGAAACTCACGTAACATCTGTCGTTCTAAATCCATTTCTAGAGGCACTGATGTCTGTTCATTAAGAATGCAATATGGTCTGTGGCAGTTTAGCGTTTCAAATTGAAATGAGTTTGTGGGCGAGATATGGGAGAAGATGATTTATTAGCATTCTACAGAGGAATAATTCTTTCAATTAAGCTCTGAAAAGAGTAACAGATAAGGAAAACTAAGCAAAACAAGAAGTCTTTCTGTTTGAAATAAGGTTTCCAAAAAGTCTAGTTTATGGTTTTCAACGGCAGTAACATTATGCATTCCTCTAAATTTGAAATAGAGGAATCCTTATTATTTTTGCTCCACCATATTTTTTGCCACACAGCAAAACAACAGCAACATTTTCATTCTAACAAACTGCAATATAACACCAAGTCACCCAAACACATTTTTCTGGAATGGTCCAATGAAGACGAATGGCACACGGGGAGTATATTCATAAGAAACAAGCGTGAAGATGACATCGCAGACCTCAGTTTTAGATGGGTTCAATGTCAGCCATTTATGATGCATTGCCTTTAGAAAGGAATGGATAACAAAAACTACCATGACTTTGAAAAGAAAGAAATGCAAACAGAGGGGTTTTTGTGTGCTTGGGCATGACTGTGCAAGGCAATTCGCACGTTCTGTTAAAGTGATGTACTGTTTCTTACACTCCATTCACATAGCTGTTTACACTCCCACAGATGCTCAACACTACCAGTATTATGTAATATTTTTGCACTTCCCCACTTTTCTAAGGATACAAAAATGATATTACTGTTAACAAATGATGGTATAGGTATAAGAATAACTGGTTAATTTTTGGGACTGTTTTTGTGCGTAGAATACTTCATCTGCTCATGAAATGAGATGACAGTTATTCAGTTGAGGACAACTGTCAAATTCAAAAGTTGATTGCCAATGTCCAAGTATTATTTCCATGCAGTAAGCTGCTTTAAATGAAGCCAGTGTGCTATCAGTTACAGCAGACGACAATTAAATCATGCTTATTACAGCCAAGTTGTAATAATTACCAAGTCGTAATAAGTTCCAACCAAGTTGTTTTATGCATACGTTATAAACGACGACCCCTTTAACCCCATGCCAATGATATGTACTTTTTCATTTTTTTATCCGATTTTTCACTGGGTGCCTATAGCGTACTTGTTAAAAGGCCTGTAGAGCTAACACTACACCTAACTCAAAGCTAAACGAAACCTGATCCTAAATATTTTCATTTTCATGCCATACTAGAGGCATGTGTTCTATCAATTATGTGACACAGCACAAGCAAAAAATCGATCAATGTTCAGACATTAACAAGATGTTGTGGGCATTCCACTGATATGCAAATGAGCTAAAGACATCATACAAAAACAAGCGGACATGGCTGTGGTTGCTCGGATGAACACTATACAGTATATCCCTGTAGCCAATGTAGCTAGGGGGGCCCTTTCTACAGACGTACAAAAGTCAGGTTGCCTGAAACTGCCTGCTGGGTGGCGATAAAAATGACAAAAAAGTTTGGGAAGGGTTTTAAACAGGAAGTCCTCCAGAGTTATTGTTAATATTGCTTTGCGGTAATGCTATTGCTGTCAGTGCCCAAAAGATGTGTATCATTGTGAATTCATGGCTTTTGGTTAACCTTAGCTTTAAGTCTCCCAAAGGCAGTCATACACGGAGGCTCTTCACAATACGAACATTAAGAGCACACAGCGACTCCACTGTCAGAACCGTTTCCTCCATCAGAAGCACAGTCAGTCCCTGCTGAGCTCACCCACAAAAAAACCAAAGCCACACACGCATGCTCAAACCTCCTGTCAAATCAAGTTCACACCATGAAATTCATCATCCTCTACCTCAATTGTCATAGAAGGACAATGTAAAGGAATTGTAGCAATGTACATCCTCCCGTTGACCGGTGTAAAATAATTCAGGGCTAACGAACGAGATCGCGCTGAACGAGGGAACGCGTTTCCCTTCTCTGACGGAACGACGTCGTGTTTATTGCTTCCATGTCTAATGCAGCTTGCTCTTAATTAACGGTAATAGTTGAGCGTGCAGTTCAGTGACTCTCACTCAATTTGCAATAATTTGCAGGGACGAACATATTTGCCTAGCGGCTGGCTGTTGGGAGAACATTAATAAATCGCAGAGATGGCAGGTCAAACAAGGCTTATTACTACAAAAATAATAATAATAATCATGCTGTCGACAACAATCACACGATTAATACTGAGTTGTGGTGTGTTTTTACTAATAGGAAAGATCATAGTAAAATGAAAAAAGGCAGCTATATAAAGTTCTATTAGGCTTGGTTGGTGCCAGAGGGGCTGTGAGTTTGAATCCTGGGAATAATGTTGCTGTTGCTCCCCTTGGTGGTCAGCACACTGGTGTAAGACTCCACCTGTATAGCTGCAGTGTCTGCAGGTTTGCAGTGTGTTTGGGCCACGGCGATTTGCTTAACTCACTGATTGGCTGAAAAGTCCACATTTAACTTGCTGATTGGCTGAAGAGTCCACACGTCTTATTCCCAAGGCCTGAATTTGCTACTGATTAAAAGTAAACCACCAAAAACCTGCAGGCCCTCCAGGACTTGAGTTTGACACCCCTTGATTAAATGTTTCAGTACATGGTGGGACACTTGCTTTGAACATGCTGTGTAAGCTTTCTTTTTTTTCCCCAAAATTATATGAACATATGCAAACAATGAAACAGCGGTTTCATTGATCTGCAGCCAGAACGACTAACGGACCATCACTGGAACATGGTCATTGGATGTTCCTGACTTTTTTTAACCACACACAAAATCTTCAGAGGATTGTAAGACCGCGTATCTGTTCAAAGCACAGAACACAACATGGAGCCTGGAGTCTCTCAGTGACAAAGGAAATAACTGGAGCTCGGCATCTTAATGTCCTCAAACGTTTAAAGCGTTCACGCAAGAACTGAATTAACTTCAACCGAGATCAAGGACTCGGTACAAAACCTGAAAATAAGCAGCGGCTCGCAAGGCAAACAGATAACATTGTGTGACATAATATTATAATTTATAATAGATTATAATTTAGCCCATGAGAATAGATTATCGTACACTTTTTTCAGAGCCGTATTCTGACATAAACAAGATCATGTCTTCAGACCCAAAATGAAGTGATGAGTCCTTTGTTTACCATCCATCCCCGATTACATTTTCAAACCGTCCACAGTAAAAAACCGACCGTGGGCACGGCCGACTCCGAGGGCAGCTGTTCCTGCTTCGGAGAGGGTCGCACGTCCCGGTCCTGTAAACATGTGGGACTCGGATGAAAGCGCACTTCTGCCAAAAAAATGGGGAATCTCTCGAAGCACACCAGCCCTTTGATTGTGATTAAAGCGCCACGAAGGGAACTGACACAGAGCAGCCGGATGAACCGTGACTGTATTTACCTTCGGCAGACGAAATATAAATATTACACATGTAAGTTTTGCGCCGCGCTGGGCCCGCTTTGATTTTTGGCGGTAACGCGAGCGCGTGACCCAGTTCTCCTAAGTAACCGTTTGAAGCTGCAGCCTTGTTTCCTGACAGTGGGAGCGCTCTTTTAAACCGCGGATTCTGCCCGGCAACCCAGGAAATATGGCTAGCGCTTAAAAAAAGAAAGGGGGCGGGGGTCTCTGCACGTGATCCTGCGATTGTAAGGGGAACCAGATCAGATAAGTCAACGTGGCTGCCTTCACTGCTGTTGACAAATAGCCTCCGGGGGGGGGGGGGGGCAGCCTTTTCATCCTGACCCGACAGCGGCTCGCGGCTTCGCTAGCGAAACGCTTTGATGCGTAGCCACGGGAAACTCCTGACCGCCGCTGCCTCCTCCATACCCCTCCACCCCGCTCCACTCCTGTCCCCTTTATGCGTTCGGTTTACATCATCTTAATTCTGCACATTTTCAGATCAGTCACTGCTTCCTTACATTCCACTGTGACCAGGAGGGAGAGAAGAGAGAGAGAGTGAGAGTGTGTGAGAGAGAGAGAGAGAGAGAGAGAGAGAGAGAGAGGGAGAGTGTGTGTGTGTGAGAGAGAGAGAGAGAGTGTGTGTGTTTGAGAGAGAGAGAGAGGGCAAATGAGAAGTAGTGAGAAAGACAGGAAGCAAGGGATAGAGAGAGCAAATGAGAGCTCTTGAGAGAAACAGCAAGCAAGAGAGTGAGAAAGCGAGTGAGAGACAGTGAGAAAAGGAGCAAGCAAGAGACAGTGAGAGGGAGCGAGAAAGACACAGCGAGCGAGAGAAAGAGAGAGAGGTCACTGTGAGCCAAAGTATGAAAGAATGGCTGAGACAGAGAGGATAAGTAGCTTAGAATGCAGTGGGCTGTCTCTCCCTCCCGCTGTGAAGCAAAGGAACAGGAGTCCTTCTCCCACAGGTTAGCGCACACTGACACGTTGGCGACAGTAGTCAGTCAATAAGGGGATTAGGGAGATTAACCTTGGGGCTCCTGTGCCTCTTTATCGATACTACAGCCAAACCCACTCCTCTACCTACTCCCCTTCACTTTACACCTCGTATTACCGTCACAGAGGAACAACACGCGCAGCTCTACAGTGCCAGCTAGCAGTGCTAAACCTAAAGACTATGTAAAATGTGCTATATAAATAAAATTTGATTGACAGAGTGACTGATAGAACAAACTAACACCGGCTTTCTCAGCTGGGCACCTTCAGCCCTAACCTCTCTGAATTCTGTTATCATTGGGCCCCTGTGATTGGCTCCTCCCAACCCTCAACTGAGTATGCTAATATGGGAAGGCAAACGTGTCTGCAACTACTGTGTCCCACTGTGTGCCTTGTCTGCGCAGTTGTGAGGAACTCTCCTGGTGACAAAGAACACTGCGGTTTCATGCGAGTGACGATGAGTGCCAGCTCTCATTACCGTTCAGTGGCATTTCAGAAGTGCTCAAAGATAAATCAAAAACAATTATTGGGGCGTGCCGTGAATGGCGTGCGTTCAGCGGACGGTAATCCTCTTAATTAATCTGATTACTGAAACGAGGGTCACATACTGAAATAAATAGCGCTTAGTACATGCGCATTATTAACCATTTCGATTCAGCTCTTCCAAATATTAGCAAATGTCTTTCATTTATAGCTATTTTGCTATCCGTCCCCGTACACAATCAAAATGGCGGAGCCCGCAAAAGCTGTGATATAAACTGGCTCAAGTCAACCTTGCAGTGTGACAACTGGCCGTTGGAGTCATGGGCGAATGTAACAGGGCAGTGGACACGCCCTGCTCAGAACTTCCAGAAGGAGATGCTGAAAGCATAGCATTCAATCAAGCGGTATGCTGCCAATCGAAAATCCCAAATCCAGCCAAAAGGGGGGTGAAAATAAAAAAAACAAATCTACTAGCTGCCATTTCACAGCTCTGTGGTTATGATATGATTTTAACAAGTAAAAAAGTTTTAACATAGCAATCTTTAATGTACACTCCCTCAGTGTACGCAGAGTGTGGTTCTTCAAAGAAACAGGAAAGAGATTTAGGATTGAAGCAAAAATAACACTGAAATGCAGCTGTCTGTGCCGTTAAAGCTTTCCCACACTCCCTGCAGATGAGGTGTGCGTCAGGTGGCGTGACGTTACCTCTTCTTCTTCTTGTAGCCTTCCAGCTGCGCCTCCTGGTGGTGCTTGGCACGCTGCAGCTCACACTGACCGCACAGGTTCTCCAGATGCATCAGGAGACTCTCCATCTCCTCGAAGTCGGCCTCCATGTGCGCTGCAGAAGAGTGGCACATGGGGTCAGGGGTCATAGGTCATTGGTCAGAGATCAGCGGCTAAAGGTCACCCAATCGGCGCCCCAGCTCCGACCCGGCCAGCGGCTCACACGGTCCGCCTGCCGCACAGCTCAATCTGGCAAACATTTTCTGGGGCTCGCTGTTTTGGCACGAATTAGCTCTCCCACCCACATTGTAAAAACGAAAAGGCCCTCTTTGAAGCTCAGCAGTGAACCTTTTATCAGTTTTAAAACACATTTTATTTCTGGTAAACATTCGCTTGGATGATTTTTTTTTTCAAGCACGTTTCTGCAAAACATAACCTTCCATTACCAAAGCTGATTACTGTCAGTCCTGCAAAGCACATACTCCTTATGCGGTTTTCAACAGGAGATTAGTTACAGCGTTTGACTTGCAACATTTCTCCACAAACCATAAAGTTCTTGAATCTGTGTTTAACCCAATACAACCCTATTTTATTCCATTCAAAATCACTTTTTACTGGCAAACATTTAGCATGCAAGATCATTCTTATAGTTTCTTCATATATTCCACTTAACAAGAAACAGCAACATGTACGACATAATCTGTATATTACTATTTAAATATCTACAGTCAATAGCGACGGAGTTGGTAAAATGTTTAGTCCAGTACTGTTAGTTTCATCTGGACACAGTGAGAGCTCTCTGATACTAAAATGGAAACACATTCAGACCATTGATCTCGCTCGTTCTCCCACTCCCCCAGTGATCAGAGATCCACGGGAACCGCAGTGGTCTCCGGCTCGCCAGTGTCGACGCTGCACAGTGTCTTCAAAGGCCCAATGGCAGCAGGCCAAACTGAAGGAATTCTTCCCTCCCGTCAACATGAACAACACTGATTGGCCGTGCGAGTGACACATCGATGAGTTAAACACTCAAAAACGCTAAAATCCGGGAGGCCTGAAGTACAAACAGAAGACTGCGTGTGTCCGGGTTGGATGGAAAGGGCGAGGGAGGGAGGGAGGGAGGGAGAGAGAGAGAGAGAGAGAGAGAGAGTGTGTGAGAGAGAGAAACTTTAAATTCCACACATAATATAAAACCTAATGCACAGACATTTGCGATCACTGCACCCCACCCTCTAGTGACAAAGCCAGATTATTAATGGAGAGAGAGTGGGGCGCATCGGGCCGCTGGCCGAGGGGACGCAGAAGGCTCCCGGTCCCCTGGCCGGGTCCGTGAAGCGACCTCATTCAGAAGCAGGCCCGCGCCTAGCACTGCCAGGTCAGCGGGGCCCAGTCTGCCATGAGCGCGCCACCGCATGAAAACAAGCCCATTGATGGGCACCACAATCAGGTCCCTTGTGCTGCCCCTTCTAGGGCTGCTTTCATACTGGGCGGGCACGGTGCCATCTTACCGCTGATCCCAGGTCAGTCAGGCATAGCACTGACCTGCAGAGGCTTCATTAGCTCCCACAGCAATACTGGTGGAGAACAGAGCACTCCTCTAACCACACGCCAAACACCAGCAAACTACTGTGGACCAGCGGCCATATTGTGATGTATCAGATTATCAGGTCAGGTGTGCTCTTATGGTTATTATATCACATTATATGCAACAGACATTTGCAGAGTTAATTTGGCATGTTACAAAATAAGTGTTATGGGAAGAAGACATTAACATTAACGGGAAGGCTGGTGTGGGAATCACCGCTCAAATGAGTCTTTGTGTCACACATATTGTTGGGAGTTTTAGGTACTCTTTTGTTAGGTATCTTGATTGTTTTATCATGCAGATGTACATCTTTGCCATAGAATGTACCATAGTCTTTCACTAAATGAATGTTTAAATGAAGAAATCAGCTCTGCTACGCCAAATATTATGTGACATATCTGCTAGCCTTTCAAAAACTAAAAGCTGTACCTATTGAAAACCTAGTTCCAGAATTGGTCTGAGGGAAATGCAAGCACATGCTGCCACCTAGTGGTTATATTGCAGATCTGACCTAATAAGCAATTTCTTGTACAGCATAATATGGTTATATAGAACAATTTAAATGAAAAATCAGTAAATCAGTCCTACAACTGCCAGACCAGTAAATGATTATTAACAAAGATTTTATTGAATTCTACAGAAAGATTTGGTTGAATGCCATAGAACTGTGTCTGCATTAGACTTCTCTTGCAACAGACAGATTGTGTCAACTGTAGATAAGAGAATAGTGTGTCACTTGCTCATTTGTAGCCATTTGGAAGTTAGTTTGTTCCAAAAGTTGGGAAAGCACATAGATGCTGAAAAAAATCTTAATTTATTGGGCTTTTAATACACAAAGCGAATGACTAGCCGTGGAGCAAAGGAGGCTAACTGTACTGCTGACTATGTGCTGGTGATGCATTTTGAGACCAACCTCTCTTCTTCAGGCAGCAATTAAATTCTAAGAAATGATAGTTAGAATCTCTCAATTTACAGCCACAGACATGGGAGGTGGGATCTTTTAATCATACCCTGATCAACTGACATCCATACCCACCTTCATTACAGTTACAGGTTTTTAAACTATCAACCCGACGTTACAGTTTACAGCACTACTTAGCTCCAATACTGGGGAACATGGCACTGTTGTCTGTTTTAATCATCCTCTGATGAAGAATTCAAACATATATTTTATGTAAAACTGCAATAGCATTGAAGGAACCGGCACTGTTCACAGATGGCCATCTAGTGGCACAAAACAGGTACTGCTGATTCCTTGGGGGAAGCAAGCCTGTCAGCCTGTCACTTAGGTGTACTACCGTTTCTATGGCGAAACACGGGCTTATTAGCAAGGATTAGATAAACCCTGTGTGCTGAGACGGCCAAGGACGACGCTTAGCCTGTCAGTAATACGGATTAATGGGGTCCAATTACCAGCTACACAAAAGAGCCCCCCTCTTTTTATATTCCCCACAATTTCCCTGCATGTATTACTGGGGTCCTGGGGGGCCTGGCCAATGGGGTTCAGGCCCTCGCTTCTCCAGTGCTGTCGCTACAGGGCGCGTAAACAATAGGAAACGTGCTGGAGTAGCGCACAGCGCTGCTAGCCTGAATCAAGTCTGTTTCAAATAAAGCCAGGCTCATTCTCATTTGCTCTGAACACAATGACGCCTCCTGGTGCTCTGAAATTTAATGTCTCTTCAGACAGTCGTGGGGGAAGGGATTATGACTCAGGGGAACACAGTGTTCGGGAGCTCTGTCAACTCCAGTTGACTTTCAGCCATTACTGTAAGGCACCATGAGTACAGAGTGAATACTAACCAACTTAAAATGCCATAATAATGTGTGATAAGGGTGGTGGGGGGCGGGGGCAGGGTTTTAGAAGCAAATGAGAATTTAAATGTTTTGTCATTAAGAAACTATATACACTCTGCAGAACAGGCCGTGAAGGAGCTCAAAAACGTTACAGCATGGTGCAGTTCAAAAATTAATCTGAAACCGGGATATAAACGGTAGTGAGTATGAACAGTCAGAAGGGGGCAGCACACATTCAAAGAAAGGTCTCACGCAACATGGCAAAGTGAACACAGAGCAGAACACGTATTAATGACCTACTACTCTGACTCACAGACGTGTTTTTATTACATCTTACGATTGTTCCACACAATGCAATCTTACGTAATCTTACGTAAACAGCATTAAACACGAGCATTCCACACCTCAAGGACACCGTATGGTAACTGCGGATACATTTTACAACGGTCAGGCAGCCTTTGCCAAGCTTCTAAAAAAGGCACACAGCTGGGGTCCAAAGTGGGTAAGGCCAAAGGCATTTCCCACAAGTACGGCTTGGGTTCATGTTCAAGTCTGGATCGGGTCATTAACCAGCTATGACTGGGATCCCATAGTGCATGGGCACAATTGGCTTTTGCCCCACCAGTAGATAGAATGGGTTTGAGTTCTTGATGGTTACTGTTACATCAAATCTTTCCAATGGTGCAGCTAGCGCTAATGTGCTAACGGCTGTCACTCAGTGAGAGCGGGCCTTCTTTGATCACGGCTAGGTTTCCCATAGCACTGCTAGGCCTGCGGAGAGTAAAATAGCAAGCCGCTAGCTCACATACGGGAACACAGAACTAAAGCACACACTTCAGCTACAGTGACCCTTGCTTGGGCGTGTGCAGTAGAGGGGTGACTCAACAGTCACAAACGGTGGTTCCAAATCTGGCGTGGCAACCGGCAGAGAATGCTGTGGCAAAGTTTGGCTGAAAAACAAGGGATGCTTTTTGCAAACTCCAAGATCGCAAAGGTCTCTAACATTAAGGATAATGGTACGCACGCTACGAAGCATAAGTGTTGCTTCCGCACCGCGCTGCAAAATTTGCAGTCATTATCTACAAATGAACAGAGATTCTGAAAACACTTTGGAGTGTTTACTGTACCCACTTAGGCGGGTGAGACGCCGAGCGACCGTCAGAGGCGGAGCTGCCGTCCGACCTCCGCTGAACCAAGCTGCTGTGAATAAGAGATGGCTTTGGGGCGGAGGAAGCAAACACAATCTTCCACGGCGCGATCGGCCCACGTCCCTCTTGAATAAAGGATGACCCTGCTTGAGTCTCACCGCGAGGCAAACCGAACCGCTGCGGCTCCGAGGCCGACGTGATGAAACAACAGGCTTGTTCTCGCTGACCTAAAAAAGGGAGTGGAATCCGTAAACATTAACTAAGATGGCTCTCATAAGTGTCTGGCGAAAGGGTTTGTTTTGTTCTTTTTTCTTTCGTTTATCAGGGATGCCGAGCAATTGTATGACAGACAACATGCAATGTTCGATTTCCTGTTACATGCTATCTCCCGATTTGCTATCACGTCCCCTGTCTGAGGCCTTGACTGATCTCTTCCCCATGTTGGTTGCCAGAAGTGGTCTGATGTGGAACTATGCCCCTTGAGTTCCATGCTAAATGAATGTAGCGCATTCTTTTTTCTTTCCAATAATGAAGCAACTACAGATTACAGTACAATGCTATATTCAAATACAAACAATCACTGGAAATGTAGACTGAAGGTCGTAGATCACGGTCATGTTGAAGAGCACGCCCCTTGTTACAATGGAGCCCAAAACCTATGGCTTTGCTTAAGTACATATCCAGAAATATTAATAAATAAACAACCACAAATCAAGGCACTGCTATAACAGAGGAGGTAAAGTCTAGCAATGGAAGCTGAAAGAATGATCAGACTCCTATTTCCAGCTGTCTACTCAATCTTTCAGTCATCTAATAATAATAATAATAATAATATCAGCCTGATTTTCATATGCCCAATGCGCAAATTACATCTCTGTTATGATACTACATTCTCATATGATTTATGATGATGATGATGGCAATGATGATAATCACGATGACAAGCTGAGAGGTCGCTATTCATGATTATTCAGCGGCTGTCCATCTCGGATCCCTCACACTGGTGCTCCACAGCCTGGAGGACATCTGGCCTGTCAGCGGGGGACACGCGGGCTCTTCAGGCCGCAAACGAGGCCCAACACCACGGGGTGATTGGCGGCTGGGGGCAGCCCTTTCCGGGCATGTCTAAACCCCGAGGTTCGTTCAACCTTTTTTTTGTTTTTTTTTGATAACCAGGCATACTTCTCCTAAAATTCCAAAAGCTTCTGTATCACATACACAAAAACAGCAAAAAGGGCCATTGCATTAATGTGTGAAATTAGTTCAGAGTGCCGGATTCCAATGTAAGCTTTGATTATTAGAGTTATAAAAAAAAAATACCCAAAATTACAGGACATAAAGACTGCTTTGCAGAGAGCCAAAATATTCACAAACCCCCAGGCCCAGCTGGCTCAGACTATGCGGGTATGCTCCAAACCAACCCACCAGACCGGCCAAGTTTGGCACCAGGCAATTCAGCGCATAACAAGAGGGTCACTTGAGGTTAACCAAACCCTTCCCGTAGAAATAGATCAACTAGAATAGTTCAACTGACTTAGCAGAAGCAGTGACACTTCATCTATTCTGGAAACCACTGTGACAACTACATCCTCAGTGTACACTCACCAAAGAAGTTCTATATACAGTCTACATGCCTCAGAGCTGACTAAGCACTCCTCAGCTAAAGTTAATCCGGAAGACATCAGCAGCTCGGTGTCTGGGAGACATCAGGCTAGGTTCTCTCCCAGGCTAATACCTGTCCAGGGTTTTATAGTCAAACCCCCATTTGACATATTGCTGAACTTGCAGCGTAACCAGTTTTTCTAATAATGTTCATTGGATAAATGACTATGCACTGAACATAACTACTAGGCCTCACTCTGAGTAGCCAAAGAGGCACAGTATTTCAAATAATGTTTTTTTTCCTTACACTTTTTAAAATGAAGTAATTAGAAGTCTCCGGCCCATTTGCCTCGATATATATAGAGGCAAATGAATTGTGTATTCTGTTCAGACACTTTACATGTATAAGGTCTTTGTGCAAGTCTGAAACGGTATGGCCTGCAGGGCTTCTCTGCAAAAGAGGCCCTCTTAGTAGGATATAATATCATGAAAACAAGGATTCTTTGCATTGGTATTGGTTATGTTAAGATCTACATAAGTACTTCCCGGGGTTCTTTTAAGGTGAACTCACGACCTCATAAACATATGGTTTTAGGAGTTATGGAGCTTGATAGCACTGGCAGCAGGGCAAGGTTGGCTGTAAAGTGTTTACTCTTGGTCTACGTCACCCTGTTAAGATAGCATCGCAGAATGTTTTGGCCCCACGTTTTTATTTTTTCCAACCTTTATTTTTCGGATTATTAAATACAGACATTTTCTATATTTAAACACACTGGAGGAGCGGGTGAGACAACCTCCTGCCTGCCAGCATGGGCCTGTGGACTTTCTGGTTAGTTTTAGTTTCGTTCTTAACCCTTACACTGCACACTCCATACTTGCATTCATGCATAAATAGTACTAGGTTAGGATCAGAGAACCTAAGCTTAGCTATACCATACATATGGTTTGGGCAATATAATAGAAATATAATTTCTATGGTAGTAGTAGTCTCAAACCTATGACGACTCGACAACAGAACCCAGAGTCTCTACTAAGTGGCTCGAGAAGGCTTAAGCCATTATCTGCGCCCCTCACCCCTGCCCCCTGGTGGTCAGAGGTTCACACTCACCAATGTGGGAGGTGATGGATGCCAGGTCACTGAGGAAGTTGGGGACCTCTCTGAGCTGTTCCTGGAGCTCTATCAGCACCGCCCTCCTCTTCTCCCAGTGCGCCAAGAGCACCGCCACGTCCCCATCCAACACCTGCAGGAGCACAGTCACACCTGCAATCAGGGCATCCATACAGAGCACCACCATTTCTCCATCCAACACCTACAGGAGCACAGTCACACCTGCAATCAGGGCATCCATACAGAGCACCACCATGTCCCCATCCAACACCTACAGGACCACAGTCACACCTGCAATCAGGGCATCCATACAGAGCACCACCACGTCCCCATCCAACACCTACAGGACCACAGTCACATCTGCAATCAAGGCATCCATACAGAGCACCACCACGTCCCCATCCAACACCTACAGGACCACAGTCACATCTGCAATCAGGGCATCCATACAGAGCACCACCACGTCCCCATCCAACACCTACAGGACCACAGTCACATCTGCAATCAGGGCATCCATACAGAACACCACCACGTCCCCATCCAACACCTACAGGACCACAGTCACATCTGCAATCAGGGCATCCATACAGAGCACCACCACGTCCCCATCCAACACCTACAGGACCACAGTCACATCTGCAATCAAGGCATCCATACAGAGCACCACCACGTCCCCATCCAACACCTACAGGACCACAGTCACATCTGCAATCAGGGCATCCATACAGAGCACCACCACGTCCCCATCCAACACCTACAGGACCACAGTCACATCTGCAATCAGGGCATCCATACAGAGCACCACCACGTCCCCATCCAACACCTACAGGACCACAGTCACATCTGCAATCAGGGCATCCATACAGAGCACCACCACGTCCCCATCCAACACCTACAGGACCACAGTCACATCTGCAATCAGGGCATCCATACAGAGCACCACCACGTCCCCATCCAACACCTACAGGACCACAGTCACATCTGCAATCAGGGCATCCATACAGAGCACCACCACGTCCCCATCCAACACCGACAGGACCACAGTCACATCTGCAATTAGGGCATCTATACAGTGCACCACAAAAATTGCTCTAAGACTTCCCTATAACTAACTTGCATGTATTTCCACCCAGGCCACCCTAAGCCTAACCATCCTGTGCATAAATGCATATGACAAACACGCAAATTTCTAATTACCTCATACTCCATGATCAACACCATCAGATACCTATTTAAACTGAGCTGATCTTCCCAATATTTTTACAATGCAGCTCTAAACAGTGTCCTCTAAAACACAGAAAAAAACACACTACTGTCTTTCTATTTCACAGCAACCGCTTTTATTGACAAGCTGAATACACAGACACAACCACAGTTTATTGAACAGAGTAATTGAAAATGGCTTAGGACAACGGATAGTAACATATCCCGAGAGACATATTTAAAATTTCATTTTAAAGAGAGACAGATTTACTACTAATAACCTCGGCTTCAGGAGTCTTTACAGGAATTAATTAAATTCATAGGCGTAACTTATAAATAGAAAGGCAAACTGAAAAAATTCACAGACTCTAATTACGGTGCAAGAGAGGCTTAGACAGATAGTGTACTCATCAGGTACTAACACTTGCTAATCAGAGAACAAGTAACAGATGGTGCATATGCAGAAATCCAGATGTTTATCTAACTAATATGTTCTGTTTCTGAGTTTCACAATTTCTCTAGAACAGTACAGTATCGTGCATGTTGTTCATATTACTAATGTTGCGGTGGTGAATGAATATAAAACGTACCTAATTCATCTTTTCTTTCACAGTTTAACAGATACCAAACTAAAACCATTTTAAAAATTAAGCCACAGAGTTAATTTCGAGTGCTGTAACTGTGCAGAATAGATAGCACGCTCAAAGTTCATTTTTTGGATTGCACCTATAAACTTCATAGCTTTCTTTTTGGACATTGTCTAAAAACATCACTTGTTTTATTCTACGATTCAGTGCCAAGGTTTTATGCAATTTTACAACTACAAAAGAAAATAAGATATAATTTGTTTCCCAACTGGAAGCTGAAATCCTTTTCCCCTGATACTAGACAATGTAGGAGTCATAATAGATAGAGTAAAAATAATAGACAGTAGAATAAATAGCTTCGTCCACAACTGGAAATTAAGACAATACTTCAAAATATTCAGTTGTAAAAAAAAGAAAATTCAGACCACAGAAATTCCTTATGATTTCATAGATACACCTACTAACAACTTGAATACAGAACAAGGGTAAGGACCATCATACAATAATGAATTGAATGCAACCCCTGACTGACCCCCAAGGATCCCAAAACAATTTGGGTGCACCAGACAATAGGGGAGGGGCTTAACTCAGAAAACCACCAGCGACGAGCCAGATCCACAGTAGAACACCTCAGGCAGAACCCAGCTCCTCCATGTGACTACACACTGGAACCAAACTGAATTTCTTCAACCTCTTTTGTTGACTGAAGGCCTTTGAAGGCAGTACCGCGTACATGACACACTGCTTCTCAATGAACAAATTCCTTTTCTGAATACAACTGACAGACCCAGGGGACAAGCGGTTCATTCCAAAACGAAATAATAAACAAAGGCCGTAGGAGCATGATGCAATCGGCTGTGCGAAAACCAAAAAAATGATATCTCAGAAATGAAACCGTTCTCTTCTTCCCCAGAGGGAAAGAGCACAGGGGTCACCGCACGGCTAACCGATTCCTTCTCTGCGGTTTGCCGCGCGTCCGGAACCGGCGCTGCTTTCAGTCACGCGCATCGCTTTTCCGGTCGCAAAACGCGAGCAGGCCAGCCGAGAAAGACCGCAGCGAAACGAGGCGAAACTGGCGCTCTGACCTCTGAGCCGCGGGCGGGTACGCACCGCAGATGGGGCACGGCTGCCGTGCCCTTGAGCGACGCGCGCGGGGGCAGCTGTAAACACCTACTTCATCAAAACCGAGCTGTGGGGGTAGAATCCACAGGCCACAGATTACGCAACAAACGAATAGAACTCCAACTGGGGGAACTGACTCCCGTTACTCCCTTTGTCAGGCAGAAAAACCGGGCCCTGTAACGTTAGAGTACTTACCACACAATAAGCAGCACCATTATCAAATCAAGGGACGCTAAGTAATGAGATCCATTTCCTGAGGAGAGATACTGTATCTTGTGTGTCCTCCACTGGGCGCTATTGACTATCAGTGACCGTGACCGGCTTGCCATCGATATAACTGATCCTGATGACTATCTCGCTGCGAAATCCTATTCCGCTGCACTGCCCTAAACTACGAACGCAGCACCGGGCCAGCAGCTCGGCATGCAGGACACGCTCACAAGTCGTTGTCTTACGGTACGTGAGCAAACGTGGTGAACATGGCGACGTCCTGCTGTCTCAACGTCAGTTTGAGATGGAGGAACATGTGCGTGCCTGATATATCATCTGAAATTGATATTCTGATCTGGTGCAGGGGAGCCATAAGCTTATAATAGGTCAATGTCTCACTAACACAAGCGTGATATTATCATTAATGTGTTCATTATCTGGTAGCTCTGATAGTAACATTCTTGCCCTGAGCATTTCAATAGAGTCCGGACTGGGATTTTGTGGTAATTACGCCACTTTTAAAAATGTCTTATTAATGCTTTCTCCTGCACATTATACCCAGAGTTAGAAGCGCAGGAACTTGCAGGAATGCACACATTTACACATGCAAACAATGCGATGCAGATGTGATGGAAATATGCAGAGGGGTTTTCCAAGGAAAATAGATGATCTCTTTCTTAATATAGTTCTAAGGAAAAATGGGAGTCAGATGAATCTGTGGCATGATTAAGGCATTTCAGTATAAGCTATGACCACCAGAAGCGGTCTATAAGGAAGCGCTCAGGAGTTTTTCACTGACACAGCAGGTTTGCCAAAATGATTATGCAGGTCATCGCTTTGTGGCTTTAGAGCATCTCATTGGTTGGAGCTGGTAGCGATGCACTGTGAGTGTGCAGAGAGCTGGCTGGATACACTGTACTCAAGTACACACATAAGAGATGACATCCCGATAGTGGAGATGACCTAACCGGGACACCACAAATAGAACAGGTGTGACAGGAACAGAGGGAGGTGTGGACTGAGGCAGTCATGACTGATAGTAACCTCAGTGTCTCTGCCAATAAAAAGCACTGCTGTCCAAATTATAAGGGAACTGCTCAGAAAAAAGAAGGTTGGAATTAACTGGAACGTCAAAATGATAATAATGATGAGCGTTTCCCAGTGGGGTGTTGAGAGATTTACCGACCCCCCCCCCCCCCCCAGCCCCCCGCCTCCACCTCAAACACAACCTCAACCCAAGAACAGGCTGTTTTTCAACAGAATTAAAGAACCCAAACTGTAAACAAACCAGAGTTGCATAAGCCCAGCTGGCCCTTGAGATTCTTTCTAGGACAAAGTCGAATCTTTACAAAGAAAAGCCATCTCAATTCACCATTTAACCCTAAAAGTGTCTAAAAGGTATAAGATCTCAAATATGTGATTAGAATGTTCTTAACTGAACATTCTCATGCTTATGTAGTAACCATTACTGGTAACTGAAAGCCACAGAGTTCTAGAACACTGACTTAAAATTCTGAAAACTTATTCCAAAAAAGCCTACTCTTCAAAGGGTTGAATACAGACACTGATGCAAACAGGCTTTCCCCTTAGTTACTTGTCTTCCCCAGAAAAAAATAAAACAGCATTAAAGTTGTCCTTAGGTCAACAAATATGGTGAGCCATTGTGATTTAAAATGTGTTGCTTGTGTATACTTGTGAGAAACAGTTTAGAAATAAACAGCCTCTAGAAAACAAATGAAGCCTTCAAACCCTTGAACCAAAGTGAAATCACATCATCTTATATTTGTATTATCCCATTCGATTTGGGGAAGAGCTGACGAAGAAAGCTGTAACTTACTGTCAACATGGCCGCCCAAAAAGACTCAACTTCTTATATTTAACTAGTTTACAGCTTACAGTAGGCGATGCACAAAAACTCTAGAACTATAGATGGGGCCAGTGTAATTACAGTGCTTCATTTAAGGCCTTTTATAATTACTTACCCATTAAAAGTAGTTTGCAATCTCAAAGCCTGTTTATTTCCAATTTCCATATCTTTTAATCAGTGTTTTGTTCTCCGTCTGCACTTTCTCAATCTAACATTCTGTTTCCAAACCGGCATTTCTTTTGTATTTCACAGAAAAATGTCCTTGATTTGTCATTGTTAGGCAGACACATCTGTCTTTCTCTGTAACATATTAAAGCTGCTCATCCAGGAGGCATCTGCCCTGCAAGAGCAGTCTTGGGAAGCTGAATATTGTCAAATGCCACATTCACAACAGGATGAATCTGTCACCAACACGTCTTAGATTATATACCAGACAGCAAAACAAGTCTCCCAGTTCTGTACTGTGTACAATCACGCTACAACACTACCCAACCATAGGCACAGTATATGGGCATCAGCAACAAAATTAAGGTGGTTTTTACTAAGTATTGCAGTAGGCCTGGAAAGGCAATAGTGTGGATGAGACTGAAAATCAGTCAGCCCCCAAGTGGTCCTGTTGGTAAAGGCGCTAGCCATAAGCACCGCATACAGCACTCACATTGCACGCTTGAGCCTGGGTTCGAACAGCGGCTCTGTCCCGTCACCTTAGGGGTGGGTTTTAGCCTCCATCGGGTGCCACTGCATTATTATATGGGGCGGCAGTGTAGTATATTGGGTAAAGAGCTGGTCTTGTAACCTAAAGGTTGCAGGTTCGATTCCCAGGTACGGACATTGCCGTTGTACCCTTGAGCAAGGTACTTGACCTGCATTGCTTCAGTATATATCCAGCTGTATAAATGGATGCAATGTAAATGCTATGTAAAAGTTGTGTAATGTCATTTCTTATAAGGCAACCACAGGTCAGTGGCTATCAGTGAAAGATATGCCTCTCCTCTGGTTGGCGTTGGTGTATTTTTGCGGTACTGTTGAAACATGCTCTGCAGCCGAGCGGTGAAAAACACACCCACCTCCGCGGCTCTAGCGCACTCGCTCCCTCCTTCGTGCAGGGCCACCCACATGTCTTCATACCTGCAATGCACAACAGGAACGTGTCACTCCAAGCCCGTCGCAAACGAACACGTTCACTAGTTTTAGTTTCGACACGTCTGCACAGAACAGTGAAGCATGACCGAAGGATTCAAGAAGATTATAAACCAGAAAGGAAACTATGCATGGTTTTCACAAGGCAGATTTTTTACTTATGAAAGATAATCAAAAATATATCATGGGCATGGTAGGCTATATGTAGAACTTCTGCAGATCTGCTGTGTTTCATTCACTTTTGCTGGCCGGTTGTTTTTTTAAATTAGTCTCCCGACTGCAGTAAAATTCCTTGCTTTTCAGATGACACATCCTCTAAATTCAGCACAGTATTGGAGCGATTTCTGAAATTCATACAGTGGAAATAATGACATAGAACTTTCTCCTCAAATATTCAGTAAAAAAAGACACTAATTGACTCATACAGACTGTCCAGGAGGGATTGATGTTTGAAGTTCTATTATGTCATTATTAAATATCTTTCAACATTCTATTGAATGTAGCTACATTAAAAAATATCATTTAGACTGCAACAAAATAACAAAAATAGGTGGAAACAGGGTTTTATGTCACTTAAAGTCAAAGCAGCCAAAGAATCTTCTGTCTGCCAAGGCTTATTCTGCTAATTAATCCACTTCAGTCTGTTATCTCTGCTCATACTTCAACACTGTCAAATAATATGCTACATTCTTTCACTCTGCCCTGCTCCGCACGCTTCAGATAATTCTCTGTCTATGCCACCTGGAAACTCTTGGTTAGCATAAAAACACATTTGCGAGAGGTTTCCTTTGCAAGATGCATACAAGTAGGCAATCCATTAATTTTGAAGAGCAGGAAATCCACACTATTGACAGACAGAGATTGCAGTTGTTCTGCCCCATTAGGAACAATACACAAATCATTTACTTAAGCGCTCTAAAGACCACATGATGCAGCTTAGGACTGAACAGAACCGCACCCCCACCACCCAACAGTACAGTACATTCCAGGGGCTCCTGAGTGCAATGCTCAGCCTTCAGCTTAGGCACTTGTGCAGTGCAGTGATGTAGCCAGTGGTCCAGTGCTCCTTGTGCTAGCACTGACTGTTAGCTCTGTGGGAGTCTTACAGAGCCCTCCAAAATCATTCACGCCCTTGATAAAGATAAGCATAGAATGTTGTATAAAATAAACAATACAGGCTATTACCTATATTGTATACTCAAAATGTACTGTACGTGTAAAATTCTATGTGCTTATTTGTTAAAAGATATTTTGTAAGACAAGTCATATTTTTCCAAAAAGATCTGACGTTTATTCACACCCCCAAATAATCATTTTAAACAAAATCCAAACAGACATCTGCTAGTTTTTTTAAACATTAATCTCAATCTTATTGTGGCCCCAAATGGCTTCCCGTCTCACAGGGGTACCTGAAAAATGGCTGTCCATGGATCTATACTCATTTAGACGCATTTGCCACATACGCTTTTCAAATGGATTCCTGTGTATTCTAATCTGTATCTAAATGGTTGATCTATACTCCACGCATGAGCTGTGAGGGTGAAAGGTAGGACTAATAAATTAACTGAGCGTATAACCTGATCGATGCGAGACGCCGGAATTAAGCCGGAACACGGAATGGAAGACTGTGGCCCCCAGGGCTCAACATCACCGTTTGAATTGATCAGTCCAAATTACAGAGAGGTCTCATGTTTACAGCGCGTCTGAACCCAGTCAGCCAGAGAGGCAAACAGGGCCCCGATGTCTGCTGTCAGGTTAAGGACACTCACGAGTGTTTCTGTCTTACGGGAGCTATTCTAATAACATATTCATAATGAGACTATTACAACACACAGAAAATTCATAAAGTAAATGATCACACAGTCAAAAAGGCTTAGTCTCAAAAGTGGGGGCTGCGTAGAAGATGTCTGGACGCTCACAACTCCACAACTCCACATCCCCGCGTCTGCACAATTCTACATCCCCACATACCCAAAACTCCACATCCCTGCATCCCCAACTCCCCACTCTACATCCCCATGTCCCCACAACATACTCCATGACTCCACAACTGTTTCTTAAAGGCTTCTGAAGTATCAATTTTGTACTCATGTAGGTATTGTGTTTTATTACAGCCTTGTGAACATCAAATTGTCTTTACCCAAAGGTTGTCGGATCTACCTAGAAATGGATCATTGGGTAACTGCAAGGTCAGAGTAAGCATCACCCTGTAGGTGATCCCTGTAGGTTCCAAAAACAGTGACAAAAATTATATACCCTTGTTAACATTATTTTCCTAATGTTATCCAGAATCATTTCCATCTCTCCCAGATCCCTGTGTCAGAGATGTACATTTCAAACACACTTTCCGCACACGGCAAGCAACCAAATAACCAGAGGATAACCCTACCAATTTAAGACTCAACACCGTGGGCGCTGCTATACTCAAGAGCAAGAATTCCAGCAGGCTCTGGCAGCCAATGTCAGTACTGATACATTGTGTGATACATCACAGCACTTTCACAGAACCCACCACTCAACAGCCACCTGCTCCAGGCATGTTAAAGGTACGTGACATTTGATTATGAGGCCGCGAACATACAGCTTTACCAACCATTTCTTTTATCGCCAAAAGCCGTTTTTGCACATTTTGGCACAGATAAGGTTGTTTTCTAATAATCTACAGCAACTGACTTTATTAATTAATATGCCCGACAGCTCATGCTTCAGCCATAGAAAAGGCCTAAAAACCACTTAATAAAAGGGCAGGATTTAGAACAGAGGAACGCGAGACTCGGGCAGGTGTGAAAACACCAGGGCGAACAGGTCTGGACGTGTGAGGACACGCCCGCGCGCGGAGCGGGCATGAACAGGCAGCGGCAGTCCAAGGGCGAGAGGAGGCCGGCCCGGCGGGGCCCTGCATACAGAGAGGCTGGGGACGGCGGGAAACAGGTCGCGACAAGAACGGCCAGCGCCAGACATGTCCCGGCATTCCTTCGAGCGCAGGTGGCCGGGCGACGCCCGTCGCCTGACGGATTCGGGCAGGCGGGGACATGTCAGGGCAGCACCCCACGAGCCGGAACACGCACTCCGCAGCCGCGATTTCACACAGGCTACTGTTAGCGGCTCAGAACAAGGGGTGGGTTCTAAAAAACAAAACACAAATACAGAGCTTAAAGGGGACGTGAAGCACTCTGTAATATGACTCCGGTTAATTTGCTCTTTACCCTAGACAAGATATGTCCCTGCATTCAAATCTGATATTGACCCGTATTTACTAGAAAAATAAATATATAAATCTAGATATTATATAAACGTAATACAGCATTTTCTATTTGATGCTAAGTAAGTAGTCATCATGTAGTGATTCAAAATTCTTGCATCCACAAAGTCATGTTATATCTCGGCTGCAAATTAAAACAAGACAGCATCTGTTGTTGGCCAGGGTGCTAATAGCTCCCACAAGACCAATTACAGTTCAGTATGTGGCAACCCCCATGTGAATAGACTGAAAGAGAGTGGGTATGTAACACCACAGATACCCAAATGACACAAAAGCAATACATCTGATCCTTTGTGTTTCCCAGCATAACTTTTGACTTTAAATATTTCTAGAAATGACTTTAACAGTCTTTTTCTTTTGGCTTGACTGACCACCACAATTCTAAATGTTGGACCAGTTTCTCTAAACCAAGATAAACCAAGCTAAGCAAAGATTAAAAAAATAATAATAATAACCCACACATTTGGGGCCACTGGTATTAAACATCACATGCGAAGCTACGAACTTACTGTTACTTTAGATACCGATTCGTTTAAATACTTTCTAGTGACTAAGACTCATAAAAAGAATGTAAACAAAGCTGCTGTTTAGCACCTTTGAAACACTGCAAGTTTATCCATTTCTCACACCGGTGGTAACTGAAAGGCTAAAGCATGTTTGATTATGAGCAGACTAGGGATGCATGGTACGGAATGGGCTGTTTACTTACTCTGCTTATTTTATTATTAAGCAGAGAGCATTGAGCCTAATAATTTTTTATTAAAAAAAATAAATAAGGGGTTCAGATTATCATGATTAGGCTACTTTTTAGGGTATCAGAATCTGGCTGATATTGATAAATTTGTTTTAAGCTTTTGTAGGCTGAAACCAATACCTGATATCCCTGTGTATGCCTATAGTAGACCTGACTACTCAAATGCTCTTTTTACTGGTCAGAACAACAACAACAACAAAACATTGATCAGCTGCAACTTCAGAATGACATGGCACATGGTTTATGAAAAAAAAAATAAAAAGAATTACTGTAATTGCACTGATAACCAGTGAGTAGTAGAATAGCACTGTTTTACTTGCTTTTAAAGCATGAAATGGCTTAATAACAGAATATATCCCTGACCTTTCAGTAAACTTCCTTCCCCAATGTTCCCTCAATATCTGCAAAAGCTGTTTTTCTTGATATTCCAAAAGTGCATTCCAACAGAAGAGGAGAGGCTTCCTTAGTTTTTATATATGTTAACAGTGCAATGCCCCATTCATCAAGCAGATCAGACACACGTCACACCACAGTCAAAAAAATCATACTCGAGTATGATTGCCTTTAATGGATTTTTATGTTTATCTTATTTCCAAGTCCACACGTTCCTGTGCTATTTGTCAGCGTTCCACTTTTTATTGTATCACTTTGTATTGTATCGTTGTATCAAAATGCTAAAGTTCAAGGATGTATTGATCTATTAAGTATTTATAATCATCTTTATAATTAGGCCCTTTTTCTGGGATTTACAAAGTCCCCGGGTAAATTTTTTTAATGACCTTACCGGTTGAGAATCTCCCCACCTGCAGAGAACTCTGGGAGAGTGCCATCTCTCCTGTGGTAAAGCAACATTGGATACACAAGAGTACAGACAGGCTTGAAATGGAATGGAATGAGGATGCAACGTTATCATATTAAAACCATCAAAATGTCTAATGTCTCTAATGTCTAAGGTACACTAAGGAGAGCTAATGCATTTCTGAATTCCATTCCAGGTTCTGCTTTTCATTGTTTAATTTCCACAGGTATTTTCCTAATAATGTTATAAGATCAGAAATGTGTATATTTAGCTAAAGTTCTTGAGGTCAATAAAGGAATTAAAGAGTGTTTGGGTGTACAGCTAATTAACAAATGAAGAGGGGGAATAAGATGGAATTTGTCTGGTGAAAGCCAAATAACCTACCTCTTTGATTTGTTGCTCAGAGTTTTCATCCTGAAAGGGCCAAAATAATGCAAAGCATGAATTAAAAACATAATGCTCGTAAGAAAATTTTAGCTAGGTTAAGTGTTCCTGTTAAAGTTACAGCATAATTCCAAAAACTTTCATTGCCCGGGTCCCGAAACTGGTTTCAACTTAATCTAAAGAGGTCATGTTGGGGCTCTGGAAAAAGATATTTCTAAAATGTATTAATTAAAAGCGTTGTGTTTATTTATGTATTTATTTATGATTTTATATCATTGGATTGAAAAAAAATACCAGTATCAATAAACTTGCCGTTTAAATTATCGTTTTTGTTGGATTTCATGCCATTTAAGGTCCTTCAGAGTCAATGCCTAAACATATTTTATAAAAACAACGAAAATAACGTCATGTAAAAAGTAGGCGTTTCAGTTTCAGTTTGGCAAACTGTTAACTCCGGGATGCTGTAACTGAACAACATGTCAAACTAAAATAGGCCACTAAAACTTAAAAAAAAATTCCATATGACCTTATTTTCTGTTTACAACTAAATTCGTTGTACTCTTCTCGGAGTTAAAGGGAACTCTAGCAAATGATAGCTATCTGAACAGGATACTGTCTTTGTAACCACTAGCTGGTGGCCCGATTAATTGTGTGGGTGTGACTTTCCTGAAACCACATGACAGTCAGCTGAATGTCAAGGAATATGTACAAAGGTCGTTTCCATGATTTTAGCCCAGTCGCACCTGATACTATTCATAAACGACAATTCCTTAACAAAATTTCGGTATGTGATGTAACCACCGAAATAATATTTAACAGAAATACAGACCAGCGCGAATCTAGCATTTAAATAACATGTCCCGGCAGTTTTTAGAACAAGTTGTCACTGTCAACAAAAATCGCATCACCAGTAGTGAGATCATTCCACAGTTAACCAAATAGCTGCCATTTGGGCTGCGATCATATTAGACTATCTTTCGCAATGCATAACGAGAAAAAAAAAAGTCTCAATTCTGTTAACGTTAGCAAGCTCGCTAACAAACGTACGGATTAGTAAAGCCCGGCTAATTGCGAAACAAAATACAAACCCAGTTGAAAAGTCTTGCTGCACCGTATGCAGTCTTTCTCTGAAATTCTCAAACATTTCCGTATTTTATTTATTCGTGTCACGTATATAGTATATATGAAACAGTTATTCTATACTGATTTATTCCGTCTTTGGCGACCGGTCCCCAGGCAGCTCCTTTTCAATACTCTCTGGTGGACGTTGTGCCTTGCTGTAAGTGTTCAGCCCTTTCAAGCCGAGCTCAATTCCGCGCTCAGTGTCAGCAGTCAGCATCAGTTCACTTCCTGCTTCCTTCGCGTGTTTACCATTTTCTGTGATTTGTGCGTTGTTTCTGTCCCAAAATGATATATATTTGAAAAAATATTCCTGCGTATCACATTGGCCTAATTATGACCGTCAAAAACACGACGGTGGCCATTGTGTGCTATGGATGATATCCTTCTTTGGAAGAGATCATATTTTCGTGATCTGAGGTGAAAATTACTTAAACTGTTCTGCTACTCAGTTCATTTGCCATTGCAGAAGTAAACCAAATGTTTTCTCTGGCTGAAATTTGAAATGCTGTTTTTAATAGCCTACAGCCCAAACCTTAATGACAGCTTACAATTAGAGGCCAGTTCCCCTGTCAGGAACATTTTATTATATGATGATATTTGTTCTACAGATCAATATGGCGCTCCCATTGACAGATTTCAGCACTAACACATGATATTTTTACAATAGCCAAAACTTCCAATCACATAATAGACAAATAGCCTATATCCTAGCCCAATTGACGGAATATAACTAATTGTTTAATCTATGTTAAAAAGATGTGGACTAGAAATGTTCACATTTAAATTTTCTGAACAAACGTAGGCTTAGTTTTTGACTATCTGAATAAGCACTTCAGTCAGTGACAACTTCCATCACTTGCCCTTTGTTCCCCCCCTAACAGGCAAGATTAAATAGGCCACATGTAATTACAGCAGCAAGTCATCATAGGAACAGTATTACAGAGCAGTCATCACAATGTTAAGAGGCTTCCTGCAAAACCTGGCACTCAAAAGTACAAAGCATAAGTGTACCCTGATAACAATTCAGAGTGAACAGGAAATATGCTTACAGGGGAAGCATATCATTTTAGTCATTTAACAATTTAATACATCCTGAGAACTACAAATTAGCTTAGCATTCAAAGTGACTTCCTAAAACACTCATCAGTTCAAAAAAAACTCAGACTGACTATTTCATTTGAATTTATGCATTATTTTCTGACTTAATCTCGGGATTTATTTAATACATTTTATGCATTATGCATCACATTAATACATGAACAGTGGTTCAGCAAAGCAATTTGCCAACAAGTAGACGCATTTAAACTCCCACACATAATGCAACATAATTCATGGACTGATTAAGCTTAATGGGAATATAGATGACAGTTCCAGATTACATAAGGCAAGCCCGGGGCTGTTCTCTTCAAGCGTGTCAAAATTGTACTATTAAAGTTTCTGAGAAGTCTCCAAGTACTTGCAAATTATTTCTAGAGAGTGCTTAGTTGAACATACCAGACAGACACCAAATCTATTACAGTGCATTTCTAAATGCTTAATGCAATACAATACTACCATGGTTTTATTTTCAAAAAAAGCCTTCTTCGTGGACAATGGACGACAAAAATATTTGGGTTCTCTTCCTCTTCCTCTTGCTGTTGAATTGTCTTTATCATTGAGAAGCGCACGGTGCAGGCAAGGCCGGCCGGTGACACGCACACAGGGTGATGTCAGAGAGGAACTCACGCTCTGTTTGCGGTCTGCAGCTCCGAGTACTTCCTGCTCTCACCCTTGAAGCGCACCTTGAGTAGCTCATCAGCCCCGACCTCGCGCTGCGCCGCTGCCAGCTGTGCGGGGCGATGCGGCGGCTGCCCCCCCCCCCCCCGGCTCGGGCGCCAATGAATCATTCAGACTGCGGCGAGCGCCCCGAGCCCCTTTGTGTGCTGTGTTTACCGAGCCCTGATTAAAGCATCTGGCAACCGGAGCTCTGAACCTCACTTGCCCTCCCGTTACTCATTTGCAAGCGATTCCGTTCGGCCTGCCAGGAGAAATCCGCGTCACTCTCCACAGCATCCTTCTCCGGTACCTGGGATGCTTTAGCCACTACAGCCTGCAAGCTCATGTAGACTGGCGTACCAACAACAGCAGTGCACTTATTTATTTCATGGGAACAAATTTTGCAGTTCTACAAAGAGTGCGACCAGACGTTTCCATCCTTCTCTGGTACCTGGGATGATATAGCCACTGCCTACAAGCTCATGTAGACCAGCATACCAAAAACAGCAGTGCACGTATTTATTTTATGGGAACAAATTCAATTTCCATTCCGACACGCTGTTGGTTTCAATGCAGTTTTCGGATTTTCTCTCTCTTTAAGCTGTACGCATCTTCATGAATATACACGAACTCACAGCGTACCTACAGTGCACATGTTTGCGCAATACCCCTGTGTAATATGTCTAACATTTAATTCCAGGTTGACAATGCATCATTTACAATGCCTGAGATTTAGTGACTCAATTTGCTCAGAGTTCCCTTCTGTGAAGCGCAGCCTTTTGTCATGATGAAAAGATAAACGAGACGTCTTATCAGCAGCAGGGAAGACCTATTGCACTCTCTGGTTCACTCCCGCTGTGTTCCACGGGTTATTATTATGGGCAAGCCTGACACTCATAATCATAATCTATAACTCAAAGTGTTATGCAGCAATATGCATCTGTTCTCTCAGCTGAAATTGAACACTTCAATGGTCCACATTATGTTTGTATATTAAAACCCCTCTGTCTTCTACAAGCACCACATCAGTGTTTACCATCCATTTTATTTCCAAATACTTGTCTGTGTAAACATGTTTTACGCATTGACTCTTAATTAAATGAACTCAGATGAGTTTTTCTGTACTGTGTACTTCAAATGTAGATTCAATTGCTTTCAAGCCTGTATTTGAGCCCTTGTGCCCTTATCCAGAGCAACTTACAATATAGGAGAAACAGAAAAGCATTGACTTAATTAATATGAACAATAATACCAGACCTGGCTAAACAAGACCAGGTCAAAACATAGTATATGACTGGACCGGCCGACTAATGGTGTAACGTCATAACTCGGCCGACCAATGGTGTAACTTCATCACTCAGTCAGTCAGTCACTCACAGACATTTGCATTTATAGGGCTGGCCCCGCTGTTGCGGTCCAGCCAAAAACATTCCTAGAGCAGTGAGTAAAGATGCAACATCACTAATGCACCTGCACAAGTTAACTGTGCTACTCAAGGACCAGAGTAGAAATGCATACATGGTACATCCATAACAAAACATATAACCTAAAACCATAAAAATACCATATTCTAAATTTGTACAAAAGGAGAGAATGCTATTTGGTGGGGATGGAAGAGGAGATGATGATGCAAGCAAAAGAGGCGGGTCTTTAGTTTGCATTGGATGATAGCCAATCATTCTGCATCCCTGACCCCTTCGGGAAGTCTGTTCCACCACAGTGGGGCCAGTACAGACAGGAACTACGATCACAACAGGAAGGGCGATCCAGTCACCTCAAGGTTGCGGAATGGAGAATTGACTAAAATAACTGAACAGTGACATAAATAGATGCTTGAATGACTGAATAATTATGCTGCATAAGCCTAGTGTATTATGTGAAAGACAACTGAACAACAGGTGAGCCTACTGGTTCTGCAACTTATGATAAATTGCGTGTCAACACTCTATCTCATCCATATGCTCTTATTTATTTACTGACTGTATGTATGTTCATTGTTACCTTAATCAACCCATTCTCCAGTAAGGCTGTCACAGTTCAACCAGGCACACTGAGACATATTAGCTTGTGAAATTGTATTATGTCAGCGTGCTATAGCAGAGACACAGAGATGCTCCCTAATTTACTGGCCATCTTTCGCCTGGAGTGATGGTTGCAGTCTCGGGAACTTGATCGTTTTCACCAAAAGTCCTGTAGAGAGATAAATCTTCTTTAATAATTCTGACATCTAGGTGAACATTTTTTTTGGTCTGTAGCATCGCACTTTCATTCTCACTTCTGATCTACCCCAAATAAAATAACGTGTTTGGTAGCGACAGATTGGTGAGACAGCTCTCTGTGCTCTGCATGAAAAACCGGTGGCGCTGCCTATGGCACTTTGTTTCCTGTCTATTTCCATGACAGTTCCCTCTAAGTATGTTTTCTTTCTGCTGCACTGAAAGTACTCCCTGACTTGTAGAAAACAGCACACGTCATTTTTCAGATTTGATTCCGGAGGGTGAAAGGTGGAATAACTTCCTGAACACCATCCTGTCAAACATTCCCTGCCAGATACAAACTGTAGCTGAAAGCACTGCAGAGCTGAACTCCACCATTCGAATTCCTCTTCCTCGATACAAACAGTTCATCTGGAAATATTACTGAGCTGAACACATGATAGGTCCACAGTATCCATGTACGTCATATTTTTATCACCCTGAATATGTTCCTCTTTATGAAAGTAAGCAGAGAATTTGCTGTATTAATTCCAAGTCTGAGCCTGAAGCCAAGGACACACTGTGTGTTCGGTGATGATGAACAGGAACGCCTTGTAGCATAACAGGGACATTATGAACCAAAAAGAGAAACACAACCCTCTAAAATACATGGCTGACTCCTTCGCAGGCACATGTATTTATATGACGAAAATACAAAATATATGGGAGATAAATGTGAGGAGATTCCTTGAATAGGATCCAAAAACAATTATTTATTTCAAATGTCCTTGTAAGTCTTTAAGACATGAAGATACAGGCATATTTCATACCAATGAAGTGAGAGACATTGTGCTGTGCAGTTAAATCAAGGTTACATATTATTTTATATTATGCGCTTGGGAGTCAATGCTCTTCATTAAATTTCCATAATGAATGGAAGTGAACTTTTAAAAGACATTTTCATTTGATATTAGGGCTTATTTTCATACTTTTTACATAGCAGACCATTTGATTCAGAGAAATCTACAACAACAAAAATCTACAAATCTGCAAAACATAAACATATCCAACTATGCAGGCTTTCTTTTTGAAATTCCGATAAAGTGCCTTGCTAATACTAGAAACAAATTGATACCAAGAGCCATGCCTATGATCTTTGAGCTAAGACCAGTATATAACTGGACTGGTATGCTTATTCCAAAGCCACAGCTCAAAACATTTCCAAAATTTGTTATTCCTTCACCATGTGTGCCTCAACATCTTAGGTCTGAGGCATGTTTAAGCATCACTACAGCTATTTCCATTGTATCATCATACAGCACACCAACTGGGTAGTCCTGTCAGCCACATTAGTTGGCAAGGTTGCATGTCAGAGGCCTGTTGGATGTGATTTAGGCCTTTGACATGCAATCTTGCCAGTTAATTAGCAGTGACAAGACTATGGTTTTTGGACAATTAACTTTAATCAAACAATGTACAAAAATATGAGTATTCCAGTCTACTAACAAATAATGGCTGTGGTTGTTAGCAAAATAAAAGCTGATAATGACATTGTATTAAGTCACAGTTGAGTAAGCAAATCCTTATTCAGATATATTTTTAAATAACTAGTTTGCTGCTTAAATCAAACAAACAAAAATTGCCCGTGTTTTCAGCAAACTATGCGGCCTGCTGCTAAAATGGGCAGTACTCAAGACCAAGTCACGCATGATCTGGACTGCGTTCTTACATTTAAAAACAAAACCTATGACCTGTATATATTATGTAATCAGTACCAAAGGTTAAAAAATACCAGGCTGGACTATTTTAGAGAGCTAGCTCAGAGGAGAGGCATATCGCTCGCTGATGATGACTGATAGCTTATGAGTGCTTGGCATGATGTTGGCAGAATCTAATGTAGCAGCAACCTAAAAAAAAAACCCTGGGCTACTTACCCCGGTCTCACCCCTGGCCAAATGAGTCCCACTGCTGATGATTCCTTTTCCCAGTCAGATGATGACACAGCTAGCGCACTGCCCTTTTTTTGTATAAAACCCTCTGTAGCGCTCGCAAGCAGTGCAGCATTTATTCATGGAGGTTCTCTGTCTGGGATGATAAAAAGCAGAAAATGGCGCGCTGGGTGCCTAGCGAGATAAATGGGGGCTCGGGTGGCCGAGGTCTCTGCAGCAGATTAATGAGTGTTATTGAACAGCGCTTACACAGCCCTAGCATGGACCTTTTACCCGGCCACTCATCATTACAGTGGACAGTAAACACTACTGTGGGCCCTGCAGCCTTGCCCAGATAACAGTACACTTTGGGAGAAAAGGGTGAACTGTTACTTACATGACAATCATTCCTGGATATAAGAAACCTGGTCTGAACATGGAGTGCCTTCAGTGCTTTCTGGGAAAAAGCTGGGAATCAAGTATATGACAAATATATTCTGATATGCATTTCTAGCTTTGCCCTGTTGATGGAAAGCTTCATTGATACATTTAGGGCATAGCCTTTCATATTGATCATTGTACTCAGGCCACTGATGGTTATCAGTGGGGGACAGTTACCCTACAGAAAAGTGAAAATGTTGCTAATCTGTCACAAGGATGGGCGAAGCATGAGGCAAGCGCAATCTTTCTAAACATTTCTCATCTCTGTTTGCTGGGGCTATTGTGAGTTAGAACTTTTTATGTTTATGTGTATTTGTCAGATCACCTCACTCCAGGTGGATTAAAGAGTATATAGATACGCATGTGGAGGACAGAATTAAGTTTTATAAATGCAACTCAAACTATCTAAATGAAGTTGAAACTGAAAGTACAATTGATATACTAACTCTATACATAACTAGGTGCATCAGAACATGTAAATCCAAATTGGAAGTGCTATTGCAGTGGAACAGTCAGCCTGCTGTACTACCTTTCCTTTCCTCAGCATAAACTCAGTGCCATTTCTTTTCATAGGACTACCTTGTGCATTTGTCTCCATCACATCATGGAGGAGGAGATCTGCTGATCTTGTGTTTTCCTGTCTGAACCAGAGTGGTCTCCGAATACTGTCAATCTTCCTCTCCCTACAGAGGCATAGGCACAGCTGAGGGGGAAGTTCTGACCCCTCATATAGAAGCATAACCCTGATTTTGTGTACGCCTCTCCCACCAGCTACCCACCTGGGCAGGCATAGTGGATCTTCAGTACAGGGTGCAGATGGTTCCGGCTGTCATCCATCTTGTGTCACATGTCACATGCCAGTGCATGCACAGCACCAAATATATCCGCACTGAGACACAAACAAGATTATGTAACGCTAGTGAGGGTTGTACTGTACAGATTACTTACACCAGATGATCTGATGGAACACTAGCCATGGTAAACAAGCCACTGCAAGTGAAAGCCTAACAGTGCAGATTCTGTGTGGTCTATGTGGGGGCCTGGTCATATTCAATGCTCTATGTGGTCTGTGCAGGGACTCGTATTACAGAGATTGAACACTGCAGTACATTGTTTACTACGTGTTCACTAAGTTGTTCTGCAGACCTTGTTACATTTATAGATTAAAAGCTGTTCTGTCATAAATGATGGATTGTTATTGGAGAATGGTAATGAGGGTCTGACGCTGGGTTTGTGACTTCAGTTCTGTTCTGATATCCATTTCAGGAGCTTGTTTCAATGAGCCTGTCATGTCAGCAAAAGGTACAGCCAAGCATAAAGAAATAGAATTACTAGAATAGTTTTACACTTTATTGCAGTGATATGAGGCATGTGAGAGCCAGGTAGGTAGAATGATTGTTCAAATTCCAATGCAGAAGTCATATTGGTTTGAGAACAACCGGCTATGGTTAGCCTGCATGACTATCCAAGACCCTATGTTGTATAGAGTCTTGCCTATGGCTTAAAATCAAGTAAAACCTTATTTATAAACTAATCTAGTGATGTTATGTCTATATTTAGGAGACACTACTGAGTAGAGTCTCTGCACTGCAGTGGAGTTCTCCTCCACTGCCTAGATTCTTTTCAAATACTGGGAGCAGAAACCACCGCCTTTCCATCAGGAACTGCCTACACAGCCAATTCTCAAACAGGACACTTACATATAAGAGAAATGGGAATTAACTTCAGATGCTATCTTGTGATACAGAATTGATTCTGATGTGTGCCCTGGATTCACACAAAGGCTTATGCCTTTGCATGTGTTCAACAGGGACCATAATGAGATGGAAGTGCAGTAGCTCTGCTTCAGCCCACGGTTCACCATCAGCCATTATTTCTGCCATTAAAGGAGAATCCTTCCCTTTGAGGCACTCGCCATAGCTGAGACTCAGGAGGTCTTTGATTCAGAAGGCTGTGACTTTCACAAAGCAGATTTAAAATTCCCTCAGACTGAACTTGAGAGGAACCGTGATAAGGCAGAGTGCTTTGATCAGAACAAGCCGGCTTGCTGATAGGGTCCTGTCGACGTGTCTAACAGGGCTGACCAAAGTCACAAACTAAAAGATGTCTGAAAAATCACCATTTGAAAAAAGGGGGCCATAGTACTCTGGCCACTGCATAAGCAACAAGTAAAAGGAACTGGTCTTGAAGAGCTTGTTCGTCTACCACTCACATTTCATTTATGCGAATTGTCTACTTGTGCAGCAGTGTAACATAGCGGGTAAGGAACTGGGCTTGTAACCAAAAGGTAATAGGTTAGATTCCTGGGAGGACACTGCCGTTGTACCCTTGAGCGAGGTACTTAACCTGCATTGCTTCAGTATATATCCAGCTGTATAAATGGATGCAATATAAATGTTAAGTAAAAAGTTGTGTGAGTCACTCTGGATGAGAGTGTCAGCTAAATGCCTGTAATGTAAGGCATTACAGGCATTTAGCAGACACTTGTATCCGGAGAGTGAATGGCTTGCACTATTGCCAAACAACAGTTTGAGCAGACTATTTACATGATAACAGAGCGAGTCGTTAACATGGAATGGTTGTTTTAAGCCTGGCTGTGGGATGATTATATACACAATAAGAGGAAAATAATCACTTTCTTACATAAAACATCCCATACTATTATTCCACAAGCATCCTTTCCGAGAAACAGGATTCACATCAAGCGCCACTTCCTCCAATAGTGTGGCTGACATGACACAAAATAAAAATAGTCATGAGGAGGCTTGCAGTGGGTGTTTTTGTTCACATCCGTTCATGAATATTCATAATGAGGCGTACAATTGGAATGTTTTCATTTGAATAACAGTAGAGACTTTCAAATTTCAACTTTGAATGCTAAGAAAAAACATCTGGTAATTGTTTTTTAGAGCATCTGTGTTGCTATGCATCTATGAGATTTTGGGCTGACAGTACTTCTTCTTCATGTTCCTTCTTCAGTGTTTGTTTGAGAAAGGGAGGGGCTGGCACATGCTGAGATCCTTGTCCAATGAGAGGTGGGGTATGTCTGCTCTTTGTTCACTTGTGGCACAGTTTACTTCAGTCTTGCTTCTCCGACACTCTTCACCGTACCATGTCTCCTCCAACCCCCCCAGTTAGGCTTGATTACATGTATTACTTCAAACCATCACAATTGTAGCTTCCAGTAATTTTTCTTTTACACTGTAATTACTGAAGTCTTTTTAAATAACTGCAGCTAAAACAGGCCTAAAGCTGCGATTGTGCAATCCAAACTGAAAAATGGACAACAAAAAATAAACAGGAATAACAGCACCAAGTATCACACAACAAATATGGTCATCTGCACCAGTAGAATCTGGCTGGTTTAAAACAAACGCTAGCCTGCGCGGGACAATATGAGAATTCTGCGAGATGATCCCGTGTTTTGACTTGGCCCCCTCAGACGGTGTCCTGTTCGCTTTCAGAGCACGATGAAAGGATTACCCTCGCTGCCCTTCCCATGAGGAGCAGAGGACACTGTGTACAAGCTGGCTCAGCTCTTCCACGTCAAACTGCCAGTCCATTCATCTCTGAGACTGCCAATGAGATGACAGTCTTAAAAAATGCAACAGGGCACAGTGCAGTCTGGAAGTATTTGGATAGCCATACAATCTTTTTTTTTTTTTGGGGGGGGGGGGGGGGGGTGGTTTCTACTCCAGCACAAGAAATGAAACGATGAATATGAGTTTGAAGTGCAAACTGCCAGCTTTAATGTGTGTGTAATTACACCCATATTAGCTGCACCATGTAGGAACTACAGCCCTTTTTTATACATAGTCCCCCCATTTGGATGTAAATATGGATGTATGGGGTGATACCCCCTGATCTCGGATTAGCCATCTCAGATGTACTGTTTACAAAACAGTGTAGCCTCCATTTGGAGGCTACACTGTACCTAATTCTTATATTTGAGTGGTCAGCACAATGCAATTTGATCAGATGAGTTTGCGACTCATGTAGTTAAATGGTCTAAGAATAGATGATTTCGAGCACTCATAGAACAGAGAACCTCTGTTCCACAGACTGAATGAAGCAGGAATTTCTGTCTGACTGCCTCATCATACCCAAGGTTACTATCACTCATACTAATTGAAATAATCTACAAAAGCGTGATTCATGACAAGGCCTTGAGCCTCTAAAACCCTTGGACAGTACAGCCCTTTGAACGAGTCAGGTCATTTGGAAGCAGTTGCTTGGATTAAACAGAGAACTGGACACAAGACGTAGATATGAACAGGGAATGGAGAGTGGAGAGTGGAGGATGAAAATAAGTTTTACAGTCCTCTGAGAAAAATTGGAGCAACGTATCTGATAGCATTAAAATTTAAAGTGCTTTTAAAGACCAGCATGAACAGGATCCCTGCTCTTTATTTCAAGAACAAGCTTCCTACCCTTTCTAACTTATTATATTACATAATTTACATGCACTGTCCTTATGAGTCAGTATGCTTTAATGGATCTCAAAATAGCCTTTGGCTGCAGCATCCACGCATATCATTTTTGTCTTTAAAAACACTTTTAAAGACACTTAAAAAAAGGTATGTAGATGAGATATCCATGACACATAAAAACGAACAATTTTATGCTAAGCTATTACAATGCGTAATTGGCAACACTTGTCTGTGGGGCCATTACACTATTCCAGGCAAAAGGTTAGAGTCACTTTATAAAAGTGACCTATTCCTCATTACACAAAGAGGTCCACTTTAAAATAAAAAGCCTATTTGAACTGAGCCCCATCCGGCATCAGAGAGTGAGCGAGCGGAAATAAATCTTGGCACTCCGGGGTGCCTCAAAGCTGTCTTCAGGTGCATCTTAATTAGAACTTCTGATGCAAGCAAGCTATACAAGCTGCTTGCATCCATAAATAAGGCATAAAGAGAAATGAATAATTTCTCGTTGTACTTTATGCAGCAGTTCAAATCCACACAATCTTGTAGCAACAATGGAGAGATTAACACGATGCCCATGTTTGTCAGGTGTCGACTTTCAAAGCAAATCAATAAATTATGGTTGATGTTTCAAAAAAAAAAATTTGCACATGCTTAGCTGTCTAAATGATACTAATCAGAGAAACCTTTGGTTATTGTGTCATTTGCAATGGTTAAAAAATAATATTTGCTAAATTAGCCTTCATTTGAATGAATCCAATACTAAATCTGTTAATTATGACAGCATGTCACTTGTAATCCATCCCACCCAAGTAATCAACTATCTTTAAAATGATGAAGTCGCTCAAGACTGGAAAAAGGCCGTTCAGCTATTTGAACAATTAAATGTCTTCACAGAGAAGGAATATGATGTAGGTTCGTTGATGCCTAATATATCTTCATGAAAATGTATACTTTGTACAAAAATATTTAAAAGATTGTGAAAGCAAGCCTACTTGTGTCATCCCTTGTGTAGGTCTGGTTCACAAATTGAGATTTTAATTTATTTGACCAGGCAAAATATGACGTGAATATTTCATGATTATGAAAAATGTGATATCCAACTGACTTACCTTACCAAATGATGAATTATTGCAGTTCTGCTGATTAATTTGCTCTGCAAGAAGGCATTTTATAAATTAACTGTTTCTAACTGTTGTATAACCCCTGTGTGAATTACCTTGGTTTAAAGACTGCCAATCCACATCCAGCAGCCCATTAACTGTAACTACCTACATACTATAAGGGAAGTACTTTTAAGCTCAGATGCGGAAAGCTAGGGAGTGGCAGAGCCAGCAACGTCTTCATAAGTCCTCATAGATTGTTCCGCAGCCTAAACTCTGCAAAATGTAACTGGGTTCACTTGACTCACCTCACTCTAAATTACTCAAGTAGCAAGCAAAATTAAATGGTTCAAATTGGTCCATAGGCGGCATATTTACATTAACTTCACATAAACCCTGCCGTTGCTTTCTCACAAATTGTGAGTGTATGTCATTCAGTAAGGTGGACATCCACTCTTAAGGTCCAAAGCATTCATGACAAGTGACACTGGGCCAAACAGAAGTCACATTCATAATTAGTGACAGAGAGATACATTATAGAATGTTTCAAAATTATTCCAGAACGCAAGGTGGCTCAGTGAAAGAATTGTATCATTGTATGACCGGGATTGAATCTGAATTGAATTTGACAAGATAAATTATTTACAAATTGGGCCAAATAATTTACAGGAAAAAAATCAATAATAGCAATCCTGGAGCAGACAAGTAAAAGATACATACTGTACATACATTTGTAAACTATTTGGAACTATTGCATATTTTAAAAAATGTAAATAATTCTAACAAAATCTTTTCAACAAAATATCCTCCTCGTTTCACTACATGCTCTTCCAGAAACAATCGGCGAACTAAGACTTCTGTCTGAAATAAATTAGCCAAAGTGTCCTCAAAACATCTTCCACGAGAAGTGCTGCGACTGCGACAATTAAAACAATGTAAAAACCAGACAGAGGGGGGCTCCACATGAACCCTGCTCACTTTACCTCTGTTTGGTTTCGCCTGTATGAGACAGTACTTGCCGTTGGTCTGCTTATTCAAGCCCATATGGTACGCGGGCTGTCATTGGTTACCTGCTAGCGTTTCAGGGAAGGCATTTCTTGCCTACTAGTTCATTGATACACAGCTGGGAGACAGTTAACACCGGACAGAGAGGAAGGTTGAGGAAGTGAATGAGGGCTTGATGTAGGGATTCAAAGGGGAAAGAGAAAGATTATCTTGTTATTTTCCAAAAAGGAAGGTCAGACCAAAGATATTGCAAGCCAAAATGCTTTGCCATGTTACACGACCGGATTCGGTGGTGATGGAGGTGGAGGTTGATACGAAGGCAAACGGCGAAGACTGTCTGAATAAGGTGATGCATCCTTTTCTGCTTTTAGCATTTTATATGTTCTATTCTGTTATTATTAAAAAGATATGCTACGCGTTTTTATTGGCCCATTTTTTATTTCTTATTTTTGTAATACTGAGTCAGAATCACAACCACAACTTTAATTTTGACAAATAATTGTAGTTTGGCATGCAAATGAAATAATCGAAATGGGTTTTAACCTTCTAGTTTATCAGCATGTGTGTGTAATTATTCATTACTGCGGTCGAAAGACATCTCGTTTAACCTAATGTGTACAGTCTGCTTAAATTTGCCATTCAAAATCGAAACACTCGAAGTGACTCGTGAAACATAATTCGTATCGCTGCAGCACACATTCGTTTAATTAAACAGAACATACTTTGTATTTATGTCACGATTCTGCGAGTGCAATGTAAAAAATATTACAACTAAAAATATTCACAGAGTTAAGTGAAACTAAAAGCAGCCTAATTTGCATTGAAGCCGTGGAGATCGCTTGTGCGATAGGCGAGGTTACTATAGTTCATATGCGCCACCCGCAGATGTTTTGTCAACTTACTCCCGGTAAATGCATATGCTTTGTCAACAAGAAACGACCTACAAGTGGGAGTTTGCATTTCTTTTATTTGTGTGGTGTAAAAGGCAAACGGAAATTGCGGCATATAACAAATTAAACGTTTGAGGATTCGTGCTTAATCCAACATTATGCTATAGTCCACGCGAGGAAATTGTTTAAATGACGTGCGGATTCGAGATTGCAACGTGCGTACAATTTTATGCCGTTTGTCATCCTCAGCACTATTTGCATTTTAATTTAATACGCTTTCATCACGAGAACTTCAAAGTAAAAAATAGTACCCACGTGTGAAATTGCCATGGCATCAGATTTCATTCATCTTGGCCGCTTATGAAGACACACTCGTGGTTGCATAATATCCCCCTTCCTGTCGTTGGTGAGGAGTGGGTATGCAGCCTTTTTAGGGGAAGGGATGTGCCAACACGTCTCTTGACATTGTTGTCGGTATTACTAGTTTAGAATGATAGTAGCCTACTCATAAGGCATGCTGGACGTGGATGGTACTGTTCTAGAAGCTCATCAGCTGAATTTCAGTTATCACATTTAATTAACTTTTTACTGTGGTCCATAAAATTATGCTTCCACAAAATGAAATAACTTTTTAAAGGCTCTATTTACATTTCAGTGGTTATTCAATGTTTTTTCTTGTTACTCCCCCCCCCCCCCCCCCCCCCCCCCCCCCCCCCCCCCCCCCCCCCCCCAACAGGTTTGTAGGAAGTTGGGAATAATAGAAGTGGATTACTTTGGGCTACAGTACTCTGGCAGCAAAGGAGAGAACTTATGGCTGAATTTGAGAAACAGGATCTCCCAGCAGATGGACAGCCTGACTCCATGCAGACTGAGGCTGCGAGTCAAGTTTTTCGTTGAGCCTCACCTCATACTCCAGGAGCAGACGAGGTACGTTGCTAGCCTGACTGCTAGCTAATGCCTGATTTACCACACCTGTCGATCGATCGCGGGCCAGCAGTGGCGAAATCTGGGCCCAATTAAATATTCACGCTGCTGCACTGGCTACAGTATCGTACAGTTTCAGTTTCTGTTGTGGTGAATTGGACCTAGAGGCGGGAGGAATGTAATGCAAACCAGCCGACCTGTTTCACTGTAACGATACTACACACCAGAATGCCCTGTGGTAACCTCTGTCACTCGGTGTTACTGTAGGTCATTCGTTGTAATAAGAAAGGCATCAGGAAACGTGACCTCACTCTTCACACTCCTCCCCCCCAGGGCTTCAAAGCTTGGCACATTACAACTACTAGCTTTACTCAGAGGTCATTTGGCTTAAAAAAAAAAACTTTTTTTTTTTTACTTTGCTGTTCAGACTTACTGTTCATCTTGAGACGGTTTGAATCATTCTTTGAGTCATAATCACTATTGTGCAAAGAGGAGTCTTTACCAGTTCCACACATAGTTAATCAGGGGTGTGAGATATTTTGACGCCTCCCGGTTTCACATGTTCTAGGAGTTTTCTCTGTTTCGTACTAATCATCAGGTCCTGGCAAGACTTGATTTGTCACTCTTTTTCCATTCTTGTGCTCGGGCGAAGAGCTTCCCCCAGTCCCCCTCAAAAGTCTGCCAGTATCCTGTCCCTCTGCATGCAACACACGGACAGCTTAACGGAGATGAAGTTCAGTTAAACCGTTTGCGACGCCCCGCTATCATGGGTTAATTTGAGTTTGTGGTTTGTCACTCAGTGCTTAAATTTGCTTAAGATCCGCTTTCTAAACGACTCCTGTCGAACGGCCCCTGCTTCACGTCCCTTGTGCGACAGCCCCTACGGCCAGACGAAGCAAGACTTCTTTAAGTGGCACGGTTACCGGATAACATCCCTTTATTCGGTTCGTGAATTTGGAAGGGCGAGGGGAACCGGAGACCGCTCCCCAGTTCTCCTTTGGAGGACACCCGGTCTGGCTCCGACCTCTGAGAGCTTAACACTGGTCATAAGCATATGGTGGAGGGAATTAGGGCCAAGGGCTGGGAGGGACGAAGGCTCGGGTTGCTAATTAAGCACACGTTTTTGCGCGCGTTTCTGGGGGGGGGGGTGCGCGCTAACGGGCTCCGGTCTCTCACTCCGAAGGCCAGACGCCCGCGCCCAGTGTCGCGGAAACTGGCCCAATCGAAGCCGCCGCTTTTCAGAGCCGGCATGGAAAAAAAGCCGAGCGTGAAAAAAGAGCTTTGTCCACCGGCCTCTCCAGTTTTTATCATTTCTGGAATGAAATGTTAAAAGTAGAGCTGGCCCAAGGCCGTCGCGGTCTTATTTTGGTCGCTCGGATAAGTGTATTGATTCCGCGTCGAGGTGGCCCCGCCGACGGAAAACAAAGGAGACGAAGTGAGCTAATTTATATGGCTCCCTTTTTAATGCTTTATAATGCTCTTTTTGTTCTCCAATGCGGTTTGCGAATGCGAGAGCATGCAGGCACAATTCCACAGTTTTATCCAGTTGCTAGGAAGGCTAGGGCACGCTGGTGCCTGACTGTTAAAACATGCTTTCGCGGTGAGTAATGGGCTTTCAGAAGGCGCGTGATCTTCGTCGACAAAAGTTTCGAAGCGGCAAAAAATGGTGGCCGCTGCCGTTTGGCGGCTGTGACTCAGTTCTGACTGGAAGGCTGAGGGGGCAGAGCTTCTGTCTGAGGAAAGGCCCTCTTATCGGTCGCCACGCTGTGGTTTGTGTGTGAGGGGCCCCTGCGTCTCAGGGTGTGCCAAGGTCGACTTTCACTACCCATGTGAAACCTGGGCTCTGAATCTTTCCATTGTGCTGTGCAGGCTTCAGTGTACCACAACTTTACTATGGAACTTAAGTTCATAACAGGCTTTGAGTTTTTTTGCTTCGTTTTTTGTAAAGTAATGGAATTTCATAACCGATTACTTTTATTTAATGTACACTGTCACACACTGCTTATTGGCATGACAAAAACGCAAAGTTTAATGTGATTACATATGTGTGATCGCATTAATATTTGCATAGTTTTTGCACGTGTAATTGTGTAGGTACAAGAACAAAGGAATGTGAAACAGGACCATCTGAAGTCGGTCTTGATGGGCTTTTGCAGTCTCTCTTTTGAAAGGGCTTTCAGTGCCTTTCCTGTTCACACCTGTTGGCCATTAATGAAAGTGGCTCAGCGAGGGGTCTGGAGGCCAGTCAGTCATTTGGCAGACGCTCTTTATCCAGAGCGACGTGCAGCAAAGCGTAGTGGAGGTGCTGCTGGGCCAAGTGAGCCCGGGCTGGCGAGGCAAGAGCGCACCCCGTTGCAAGCCCTTCGCCCACGCTGGAACGGGCACGTGGGATCGGGGCACGTTGACGCGGGCGCGGACGGGCCCTCGCGGCGCTGACGCAGAGCGCCGCGCTGACGGGTTCTGTCGGCGCGGACGGTTACGTAAGCCCCCGTTGGTCTGCGCGGGATTTCGGAGGGGGGGTTGCGCAAGCCTGTGTGGTGCAAACATTAAACGGGCCTGATCTAAAGTCAATATGCTTTCTGCCACACTGCAAACATGCTTCTGAACACCTCAGAGCGTTTGTCAGGCAGGGCTGTGTTTGCGTCATTTCATCTGCAAGGCCAGTTGGCTTACAGCCCACGTGCATTGCTGTTTACTGACAGAGCTCCACAAAGTCATTTAAAATATTTGTTTAAACATACTGGAAATTCAAGCACTCCTGGATCCCATTACCTCCCAGGCATCCAGGCCAAAGTTGTTCCAGCCCCCTGCAGTGCAATCTTGGGTGCACACCCTCTCAAAAGGTCCAGTTCTGTCTCGCCAGAATCAGTCCTTGCGTTCCTACACTGCCTGGGCCCGGTAGACCAAACTCCGCATTAACCAAACATGCCACAGACACAAATATTCTGAGGTTAATAGTTTTGTGTTTATAAGTGGAGAAGTGTAATAACATGGGCCTGGAGCTGCTTCCCTGTTATTTGGGGGATTTGAAACCCCAGTCTCGGAGCAGGCTCAGCCTGGGCCCCTTTGTGGGATGTTTGTCTCCCTGCCCAGTTGGACGGACACCAGCGTTTCCCAGCATGCACCGCAGCCCCCCCGCCCCAGCGCACAGCGCTGTACCCTGAACGTGCCCAGCGCCCACGGAGGCGGGACGGGGCGAGGAGGGGAACGGCACGGGGGGGGGGGGGCGGCGGCAGAAAACTAGCGGTCGCCCCGGGCTGGCCTGCCCCGCTGCGCCCGGGCGCGTGTGCCAAGGCCGCGAAAACCACCCGTCCCCGTCATCGTCCCCGTCACCGTCCGGCCGTTTGAAATTCAGGTCAGGTTGCCGGGGGGGTTATCCAGCGAGGGCACGCGGTTAATGCAGCCCCCATCCGCAGTGAATGCGTCTGAAAAGGCCCGCTTCTCATTACTAATCTGCCACAGCACAGCAGACGGCCTCCATCTTACAGCCTGGGCCTGGCGCTTTGTGCTCGCGTTTCTCCCCGTGTTATAACTTAGAATGGGGGGGGGTTCGCTGAGGTAAAAGAGTGGGTTTGAGGCTGAGGACGCTTTGCAGGCGTAAGGAGAAATCGACGAGGGAACAGTCCCCACTGTGCCGTAAGTAGCTAGTGTAGATGGGCACATGCTTGCTTGCACCAGTGAATACCCCCCCCCCCTTCCCCACCTTGCCCTGTCACTCATTTCCCTAATCAGACAGTGGGGGTGAACTTTGAGAGTGGCACGATGGGATTCAGTTATTCCCGTTCCTTGTGAGGGGCGAGCGGCCAGACAAAAGGCCCGCTCCTCTGTGTGGCACTGCAGAACAGGCCGCCGGGACGACAGGTTTCACTAATTACAATTTCTCTGCTCCGCTTGAATCCATTGTCAGCCGCTTTTCGAACTGGAACGATTTACGGAATTAGACAGTCATTTCCGTCACTCGGTGTCCTGACCGCAGTTGCACTTTTCACAGTCTGTTTTCTTTTTAGCTTTTTTTCCTTCCCAAAGTAGTTTTTTGCCCTGTGATTGTTTTTCCACTTTCCACTCCGCGTCTGAATAATCGCTGGTCACTTTTTGGTGCCAGTTTGCGAGTTAATTACGGCAGTTTGTGTGTCAGGCCTCGATGGCGGTCTTGGCAACTGGCAGCTCTCTTTTCCTTTTATGACCGCTTTAGCGTCTCTAGGTGTTCTAACCTTGACGTTTCTGCAGTCTTAATGACGCGGCCGATCACTCACGCTTGACTTCGCGCCGCCGGCGCCGCGGCGGCCAATCCGGCTGGCTTTGGCTCGGAAAACAGGCGACGTAACCTAAACCAGTTCGGTTCGAAAAGGAGCATAGACTTAGTATTCAAAGCAACAGTACATTTCTGTTTATAAAGTAACTAAGTAACTGCGGCGAGCTTTGTCTTTTTCAGCAAACGGCCCCAGCCGTTCTTTCAGACGCTGTTCGTTACGCGGTGTCGGGTTCAAACTGCCAGCTGTTCTTTTAGGGATGTTGCCGTGCCATTAGGGTTCACAGCGAGGTTCGCCTGAGGCGTGTGTACTGTTTCCGTGTTACTGTCATTCACTGTTTTCGAACAGACAGCAAACCAGGAAACTGGCTAGTAAAGACTTCAGCGTGGTAAACAAGAGCATGTGATAAATGCAGACTGCGTGGAATGAAAAAAAACAAAAAAATACCAAAGTGGTTAATGCCGATTGTTTTTAGCATTAGCTAGAGCGTGACAGGCTTGTTTGCTGGAAGTGGGCGTGCCCACCGCGTCAGGCTCTGGTGTTACTTCAGGTCATTGACTCAGAATAACCTTCAGTGTATAGCCTCAAGCCATGTCACCCGTCAGCTCAGAAACCACATTGTTGCTGCCGGAGCCGGTGTGCAACGAAAAAAAACGACTCCTGTTCTGATTGGCCTGCGGTTTCTGTCGCTAGGCAGACACTTCTGGGTTTCATTTCGCAGGAACTTCTTTTTTCGTGTTTATCGCTGAAGTCGGGCAGTCTGGGGATATGGTTCGATGGCAGCTGTTGATATCGAGAGGGTAAACGGTCACGATCAAGAAAGATCAGTTCTTTCGGTTCATCCCCCGCACTTTAACAAATGTTAACTGTGAGGCCTTCGGTTTTAATGTCTGTTCTTAAGGCGTGCTTCTAAAAATGTGTGCGAAATGACGCAAAGCACATAACTCTCTGACTATATGTCTCTGTCAGGTCCAAAGAAAATCATTATGGTCGGACTAGATTGCATATTAAAGTTATCTCCTGGCAGAAATCATTAGCACCTGGGGGTGATAAAATGTAAAATGGCTTCAGGGCCCAGTACCACTTTACAAGGACAAAGCTGGAGTTTCAGGAGTAATTTTCTAACTGTTAAGCAGATGAGAACATTGAAAGCTATTATACGCTAGCTATAGGCCTATATTTTGCTCTCAGCTGGAGGGCTGACATCATGCCAACCTTCTGAATGGAAAATTGTGGTTTTTGTTTTTTAATTTTCACTCTTTCTTAAGTGAAAATGGGATAGTGTGTGAAACAGTGACTGAAATGTTGGGTTAACAGTTCTAGAACATTCTCCTCTTCTCTCAGGACCAAAGCAGTGACCTATTTCCTGTAGCAATAAGTGTTTGAGCTTCGCAAGTGAATTATAACGGAGCTCTTCATGTGAAAAGATGGGTTTTGAGTCCAGCGTCTCTGTCTGGGGGCAGCCAGGCCTGATACGGGTGTCTTGTCAGAGGTAGCAAAAAAGCAAAGAGGTTCAGTGGCCTTTCCGCCAGCCATCTTGTGTTGATCACCATCGAGTCTGTTTACACGCAGCCAAAGTCAGGAACAGAACATTCGAATCTGGTCCGTTCGCCTCCGGGCAAGAATAAAATAAAAATAAAACACCAGGCGTGCTTGCCAAAACATGTACAGAGACCAGGCCTATCTGTGATTGCCTTTGGAGGAGAAGCGAGCTTGTATTATGTTCTGAACCTGTTTTTCAATAACGCAGTTTGTAAAATTGGCAAAACATTTGCGGTTGTATCATTTGAGCTGTTTCTGCTTTGAGGCACGGTTGCATCACACCTCCTCGTACAGTTTAGCCCTGACATTAATTTAAGTGTTGAAACTGCGCGTCGGTACAGCTCGTCTTTCGCGCTGCTGATCGATGCAGCGCAGCTTCGCAGCCCTCGACGTTTCGCTCTCCCCGCTCGACGGGCTCGTCGAAAAAAAGACCTTCGCTCTTTTCCATTTTCCTCTTTCGATGAGTTCTTTACAGGCTAGCCGTGCGCACCATTCCGGGGCCCCTCCCCGTATCCCCATAAATCAGCACCCTGGAAAGGATGCGGGTCGTAAAGCAGGGAAAATAAACCTCGTCTCTCATTTCTCTTTCGTTTCTTTCCCCCGGCCCGGACTGGGTGTTCTTGGGAAGCCGCCCCTGCAGTTGGTCTGGGACAGATCATCTTACGCCGAGGCATCATGGAGTCGCCGGCCAGCTGCTTTGAGTGGGCCCTGCGTACGGTTTTGTATTCGGGATGGGGGGTGGTTGGTGGGGGGTGGTGTGTGTATGTGAATAACAGAGACCTAAGGCTCGAGAAGCGCTGAGTATTCCCTTTTGCACAATGGCTCCCCACCCACATGACCACCACTGTTGGATGACCTATGAACCCTGGCAGAGTGATGGTGGCACCTGGCCCTCTGTCAGGCCACCGTATGTACGCAGCCAGAGCCCAACGTTCACCAATAAGGCCGCACACATCCTCCAGATGGCGGCTGTGCGTGACCCGGCCTTGGCAATTGCATCTGCGCCACCCCGGAGCTAATATCCGCCATTTTGATGAAAAGCTTGGCTTCCGGCTTTATTGCTGCCAGTGCCCTTTCGGGCCGGGTCGGCTGGCCTTCCGGGAAACGTGGCGATGCGCCTCCCCCTCACAGTCGAATTACGGTAGATCTCGAGCATTTCTACAATTGTGCCATGTTTTTTTTTTTTTGTTTAGTGGGAATCCGAGTTAATTTTCACGTTTCGAGCGTTGCGGACTGCCCGCACAAACAGGGTTTTGTCTGGCGTTGTGCGTTCTTGCTCCAGGGGGACGTGGAGTGTCCGATAGTAACCTTTGGGGCGTGTCCTGCGTTTGCCTGCCAGGTAGCTCGACTGTTTGCTGCGAGGGTTTAGTTTATCTCGCGGCAGAGCCTGACACAAAGGGGCATTGTTGCCGCTAATCTGATCTGCAAGAGAGGCATGCGAACTGGGGACCCACGTCATGCCCGAGGCTCGCTCTGCTGAAGCTGTGGCTGTTGTCTTCTGACTTCCTCCTCCTTGCACTTCCACTTTTCTTTTGTGATATTAAAAGTTCCCCAATTGAAGGATGCGACGGGCTGTGTGATTTAAGTGTTTATTTGCATAACACGAACAAACGCCACTGCCCTTGGTTTTCGCTTTGATAGTTTTTTTTTAATAGTTCTTGCTGTAGACTTGAGAGGGGAGCTTACTGGCAAGGCTAAGGGGAAGTCTGATCAGAACTAACAAAGGGCAATCTGTGACTCCAGAATGTTCCGTCTAACAGTGGAAGACACACGATTCATTGCCTTCTCTTTGTACTGAGCTACAGCAAGGGAGGGAGGGTGACGGGTGCCCATCTTACAAGAGACGTTCTGGCAGTTTCTGTGGGTTTCACTTGCAGGACAAGTGGCCAGCAGTTGTCGTATTTAACAATGATAGCTTAAGGCTAACATGTCTGGATGTTTTTTTGTGTGTTGTTTTTCCTGAGCCTGTCTGATCAATGGCATTTCTGCTTTCCCTCAGTACATTATTCATCTGTCTCAAACTGTTTCTGTCAGGCAAGAATAGTATGGTTTGATTCGACATTTCCAAACAAATAATGTGGACATGCACACAGAATGTCAACTTATGGTCTTTTGTTTAATTTATGGTTAGATTTCCTGAGGGTAGTGGTATCTTTCTTGAAAATATCTTTTTCTTTTAAAGCACATGTTCATCTCTTGCATCAGATTATGTCTGAATGGCTCTTCTAAACAGACGTCTTACATTACATTAGGTTTATTTGCGCTTTTATCCAAAGCGATGTACAGTAAGTGCATACCAAAGGTCATTGGAACGTATATTCTGTTATACTCCCTGTCGGCCTTGGTAAAAAATACAAAGAACTTTTGATGAAAATTTTAAAGAATTGATATAGAGGGATTGCACATATGGGTCTGCACGTGCAATTACATAAGCATTGTGGAACTCGGTATCATATAGCTTTGATTCCACTGGTGGGCCTGACACAGGAGAAGAGAGTGGCAACCAAAGGGATTTGACCCAGTCAGGATTGAGATAAACCACCATCAATTTACAAAAAAACAGAATGAGAACCTTGTTGTTGCTTTAGGGATTTTTTCCCCCCGTTTCTTTGCCTGTGCTTGTGTCGCTGAATGGAAAGGGGGCCATTTTGGCTCCGGTGCGGCTGTCGCACGCGGCTCACAGGCTCGGCTTATCACTTGGAAGCACGCTGCTGGGGTCACGAATGCCCGGCAGTGCGGCAGCAGCGCTGGCTGCGACATCACACCGCGCTTTGATAAGAGCTGAACTCCCTACGCCGGCAGACGAAAGCCGCTGTAAAGTCTGTCTGAGGCCGTTATGTAAAGAGTCTCTTTAAAATCTTTAAAGCCCCTTTTTCAACTTGTGTGTTGAAGCCCTCTTTCCCCTGCTGACAAAAATTAATCTTTGGGCATAATAAATGACTGTGTTGTTGGTGTATTCCTTTGTAGTGCCGATGCTTTGATGATGTGTCTGTTTGTAAGGGAGTGTAAGAGGTGCTTTTTTTCACTATCTCTCCTCAGGTGTGTGTACGTGTATGCGTGTTTGTGTGAGAAAATGAGAACCTCTGTGAACCTCCCCTCAGATGTCTGTTCTACTGTACTTTCGATTCCTGTTCCCCTGTGCGTGACTCCTGCTCTGAGCAGCGGATGTGACTCTTCCTCCTCCTCCTCCTCCTCCTCAGGCACCTGTTCTTCACGCACGTCAAGGAGGACCTCCACTGTGGCCACCTGCACATGGGCTCCGAGCAGGCCGAGGAGCTGAGCGCGCTGCTCGCCCAGGCCGAGTTCGGGGACTACAACCAGAACACAGCCAAGTACTGGTACACGGAGCTGTGCGGGACGGAGCCCAGCCCCGCCACCGTCAACAGGTAAGACCAATAAACGCCTGCGTCGACCTCCGACCTACGCTCAGAACACGCATTCCTCAAAACCTGCCAGTGAGCTATTTTTACATGTTTTTTTCTTTCTATTGCGCCATGTTCTGAGAACATGTGAAGTTTAGTTCTAGCGCTGACCGAAGTTTCGTTTTTAAAATGAAGGCAAATTGCAGCAACATTGACTCTTAGGCCTTCATATGTAAATCTTGCTTTACTTTTGGTCTGAAGCCAAGCAGTTGGCACTTGTCCTTAAAAAGTCTAGCAACCGAAAAAGTGTCGAGCGCAGTGGTTGTCGAGGTGACGAGGCCCGATACGCCCCTTAATTAAGCGTCCGCGGGGCTGAATCTGTTTTTCTAGCTGACGCTAAAACCGTTTTTTTTTTTTGCAACCGGCAGGTTGGCATTTAAAAACAAGAACTCATGGTCCCAGTAAAAATAGCATCAGTGACTGTGTGAACGCGCGAGCCAGCGAGAGCGGAGACAGCCGGCGAAGCGTGTGGCACGGTGCTGGTGCTCTCGCTCCTCTCCCTCTCCCCGGCGCTCCTTGGAACGGGCCGCTTGTTTTTCCCGAGAATCAACAAAACATGTTGTTGCGCCTCCCGCGGCTGTCGTTATGTCCCCGGAGTGTCAATCATTTATCGCCGAGACTTTGTAACGTTGGCCTGATTTCTACCGGACCTTGACATCCTAACTTTGAAGTAAATGCCACCTCGCTTCCAAAAACGTTTAAAGATTTGCCAGGCTCGTTAAATCGGAATTTATTATGAGGACGATATGGTGTATGAGCTTAGACCAAAGACCGGTTGTTTAAAGTGAGTCATTGGTTAGATCGGTTATTTTGTTTACTGTTTCGGTTAGGCTAACCTTTGGTGTTATTGTACGCATGAAGTGAACAGTACCTTTACTACAAATAAAAATAGACAAGTTTTAAAAACATTAAGTATGGCTTCCTAACATGAGGAAACACTGTTTCCTCATGGCATTTAATTTTTGATTGACTGTGAGGTTGCTACACATTCAGCTCCCTTACAAAATGGTTCAGAAGGTGACTTGCATGCAACCCAGTCTGTACCCAATCAGTACAATAAATTTTGATGTACATAAACTCTGTGTTGCAAATGCAAAATAAATGGTTATGAAAAAGCTATTACTGCATAATAGTTTTAGCCTAATAGCCTGCCTGCCAAATTAGCCTTTTTTTCATTATAAGATCTGAGGCATTTGTTTTCCCAAACGTAATTTGTTTTCCACGAAGAAAGGGTAGCGCGGTTGGTTGACATTTGAAAGGAAAGTTCAGGCATTATCCAGACTCTGGCTTCTCATGATACTACGGTGGGTCAGGTCACCAGATTTGTTTTTCTGTTCCTGCCACAGTGCAGCTTGAGGAAGCATTTGCTGAAATTAGATTTGGTAACTGGGTACGCTACTTTTTCCATCCAATTAATGGATTTTCAGGCGAGTTTCAGAAGATCTGAAAATCCCCTCATTAGGTCGGAAGGAGTTTGGAAAAGAGCTGTCTCCCTTGCCCTCTTTCTCTACCTCTCCCTCTCCTCCCCCCTCTCTAACGCTCTCTCTCCCCTTTGAGCTCTTTCTCACTGTCTGTCTCTGTTTCTGTCTTTCTCACACCTTTCTGTGCTTTTTTTTTTTTACCATTCCTGAATGGTATATTTTCATTCTGTTCTTTCATCCACACTAACAACTGTATTAAAAAATCCGCTGAGCTTTGGAGAGGCTACAGAATGCCTGTAAACACAGAGCACCGCGGCCCTATAAAACCACTGAGCGCTGTATGAGTAACTAGCACCATCTGTCAGATAGCTGGGCCTCGGGGCGGTGGATGGATGAGGAAATTCCAGGCACCTGTGTGGGGGGGGGGGGGGGCTGAGACAACCTTGCAATTTTGGATTTTTTGCTGCTTTTATATGCGCTCAGCATGTCCTGTCCCGCGATTGGCCGGGGGGCCTCGCATGAACACGTGGGCCAATCCCGGCAGAGCATGTGCATCATGAAACACGGGTTCTATGCAGCGTTCTATGCATCCAGGACTGACGAGCCGCACGCGTTTGTTTTCCCGTCGGCAGCATCATCTCGAAACACAAGGAGCTGGAGGGGCTGAGCCAGGCCTCAGTGGAGTACCAGGCCCTGCAGCTGGTGTCCTCCCTGGAGCACTACGGCGTGGAGTGGCACTGGACCCGAGACTCCGAGGGCCAGCGGCTGGCGGTCGGCGTGGGGCCCGAGGGCATCGCCATCTGCAAGCAGGACTTCACCCTGGTGAACAGGTAAGCAGGGCGCGGCTCCACGCGGCAAGGACAACAAAGCGTGCTATGCAGCCCTGGAGCCTTGCGGCTATGCAGCGCGCATGGTATGCACAATGTGCAGCATGCATAGTATGCGCAGTGCACGCTCGCTATGCTGAATCATACTAGCAAAGGAGGCCACGTGGAGGTCACCAACAGGCGTCTACGCTGACGTGCTTCTAGTAAGACCTGAAACGGCTCAGAGTTCTATGCAGTGGAGTGCTAATTCCATCTGCTTTGATGATACAACTGGGGCAGCCATGTTAAAATCTTTTACTACTGAAAGACAAAGTTGACAAGGTTGAATCTGTACTGTTAAGAATAGAGAGATTAAGCCTTGCCATTTTATTAAAATTTAATATCATTTAATTTGAGATGTTTTGTTAGCACGTACCATGGCTCAATTTCATGCATTCACTGACAAAACCTATGTTCTTTTTATTCAAGGATTTCGTATCCAATTATACAAATAGCAACCCAATCGGGAAAGAGTGTGTACCTGACCATCACAAAGGAAACCGGAGACAGCGTGGTGCTGTTCTTCAAGCTGATCAGCACCCGAGCAGCCAGCGGACTGTACCGGGCGATCACGGAGACGCACGCCTTCTACAGGTGAGGGTCCGTCCGCTCGTACCTGTGTGTGGCTGGGGAACGTGTCCATGTGGAACCTAATTTTTTCTGAGGTGATGTTGGAAGAAAAGCAGTTGTTAATGGCCTTTTGTCATGAATTTATCCTGCGGCTTTATGCGTTAGATAATTCCCCAAACCAGTCGTGCATGGAGTTTGCCACTCCTGGCACAAAGCTTTTCCGACTGCCACCGGGGAGCACTTTGCTCGCATATTGTTCCCTGGAACTCGCGCAGTAATTGCCAATAATGCAGGTTTTAAGTTCTCTCTCCCTCTGATGTGTCCCCTGTTGTGGGTCAGGTGGAATATGCTCACTCGAGATGGCCACAGGCTTATGTTTATTCGATGGCTTTCTGAGGATGTGTTTTATCGTAGAAAGCTGTTTGACATAATCACGGTTTTGATTGGGTTTTTTTTAAAAAGAGAAGCTGCCTTTAAAGAGATTGATTAAAGCAGCTGCGGCTGTTTTTTAGCCTTGAAGAACAGATGGCTTGCGTGTTCTGAAGGAGACAGGTCCGCTTTTTGGGCCGTAAAATCGTAAACCGCAAAGCGGAGAATTTGTTACAATCTCACATCTGCAGCAGCCTTGCTGGGGACGTATTAGCGTTAGTGAATGGCTTTGATCAGAAAATGTAGTCACACATTTACCAAGTGCAAGCTGTTTTGACTGGGTCTATCTTGTACGCATTCACAGAACTAAGTACAGTGCTGAACGCAGTGGCTGAATGGACAGGGTTTGATTTTTAAACCATGGCGACCCCAGTCTAACCGAGTGCGTTCTCTGCGCCCGCTCCAGGTGTGACACGGTGACGAACGCGGTCATGATGCAGTACAGCCGCGACTTCAAGGGCCACCTGGCCTCGCTGTTCCTCAACGAGAACATCAACCTGGGCAAGAAGTACGTCTTCGACATCCGCCGCACGTCCAAGGAGGTGTACGACCACGCCCGGCGGGCGCTCTACAACGCGGGCGTGGTGGACCTGATGACGCGCGCGGGCGAACGCTCGCCCTCGCGCTCGCCCCTCCGGGCGTCGGACGGGCGGCAGGACTGCGGCAGCTGCCGGCAGAGCCTCGCCCTGCAGGAGAAGCTGCAGAAGCTGCGGGAGGCGCTCCTCTGCGTGCTGTGCTGCGAGGAGGAGATCGACTCCGCCTTCTGCCCCTGCGGTCACATGGTCTGCTGCCGGACCTGCGCCGCCCAGCTACAGGTGAGCGCCCTCCACTGGAGAGTCCGTTTTAGAGCAAGGGGTCTCGGGTTCGGGCCCTGGAGCGCAGCGGTTTCTGCTGCTCTTTGGTACGTCGAGCCGATTGAAGTCGCTGATTGGCTAAAGAGTCCACGCACTGTTTCCAAGGTGAAAGTAGCCACAAAAAAACCTGCAGACTGCGGTGCTCTAAGACTAGAGTATGACTTCCTTGGTTAACAGGTTCAGTTACAATAGGTTTTAGGTGCATTGAATATACAAAAATATTTAAAAGAGGAACAGATTTGGACCGACATCTTAGAGTTCAAAAATGCAAACCAGGAAACCGTTTTTTTTTTTTTTTTTTTTTTTTTTTTTTTTTTTTTAAGTCAGATCAGGAGTGTTTCTGCCCTCTGTTTATGTGCTCTGGTTTTACCTTATCAGGACAGATAGTAGTGCAGCCACATTTGCTGTTTACGCCCTGCCCAGCTCTTGCACTGCTTCCTCTTTCTGCTCCAGCTCGAGCTGCTGTGTAAAATGGCGGTCATAGTGGAGCTCTTCTGCCAAGGGCAGCGGGAGGCCAGCGCAGTATTTGAGCTATGCGGGGAAAGGCAGGTGTTTATGTACAGAACAAAAGGGCGGGGCCGACTATCTGACATACAGTGGGGAAAAAACAGCGGGAGAGGAAAGCTTTCGCTGACAGACATCTTGACTACGGCGCGGATAAGCAAGCCGCGTTGCGCAACTGAAATCTTTCTGATACGGCATATTAAACATTGGTTTTGGCACAGGAGGGGGAAAAAAGTGGTGCGGAACGAAAACAAAAGTTCGCGCGCCGCTGTTGTCGTGCTTCGCCGTCTTACAGACGTTTTTCTGTTGCTTAACTGGGCGGCAGCCGCGCGGGAACACGCAGCGCGAATCACGCGGCCCTCCGTCCTGAGGCCCCTCGGCCACGGCTCCGCCTGGCCTCCAGCTCCGCGCTAAACGGCGAGGAGAACAGCTCGGTTCGGTTGGCCCGGCGACCGACACGGACGCCCTCGTGACCCCCTGCCGTTCGCAAATGAGATAACGCTCCCGCGGGGTCAGTTAACGAACGAGATAGGGGAGCGATCGTCTGGCTCTTCTAGATTAGACAGCGAGCGCCCTGGGACTGGGGAGGCCTGGGAGTGATTGAGAACGTTGAGCGGGCGGTTTCCGTTCGCTAACAGCGTGTATGTTGTGTGTACCGTTGTGAAACTTTTCCTATCCATTATTTTCCTCATTGAAGGATTAAAAACTTATGTCCTACATACATCTGGTTCTTGTTACCCAGTGTTTACTCTAATGGTAAATACACTGATACATTTTGATTTATACATAAATGTCGTTGTTTGTCAGTTGTAAATCATACATTCTCTGTGGTTTAAGTGTAGGCCATATTAGCTTTGCTATTTCGACTTTATCTAAAATCCATACGAAGACGATTGTTGGTAGCGCTCGACGGGCACTGTAAGTGGTTTTGCATCCTGCTCGCGCTGGAGCAGATTCATTTGCCATTTCAGGAACCTCAAACAGCGCCGACCCTGGTATCATAGCAACAGCCTACGCCACCTCCCGCACTCTTGCACCTCTTCGCAGTTCCCAGCCAACTCCAGCAAATCAACTCTCTTTATGGAGCTCTGCTGGAACCGCAGTGGTCCCCTGATCCCCAAAGTAGCGCGTAATATTCTGCTAAATTGCTTCAGGTGGAAAATTCAAAACCGGAGAATTAACCCATTCAAGCGATTTGCCAGTGATTTCACAGCGAAAAATGAGATTTCTTATCGCACGAGTCAGCGGGGGGAGGGGGGGGGGGCGAAGGGGAAAATTTCAGTGTCGCGCGTTTGATGCCCACGATTACTTCCTGCATTACACGTTTCACTGCCTGCGCGAGGGCTCGGAACCGGAGGTCCTCGTGAATTATGTAGTGCGGCCGACTTTGTCGGCAGATGAGATTTTAAGGTTATTTAGCTCAGGGGGACTTAGCCTGTGCTTACCTGATCCAAAAAGAGAATTTTAACAGGCGGGCTTTCTGTGCAGCCAGCAGTCGGGTAGTCGACAGCACTGCCTTTGCAGTTCAGTTGTGGCGGTTGTGTTCAGGCTGCTATCGAGAGAAGCTTAGCAATGACAAAAAAGCATGAAATTGTATTGGCTGTTCAAGATTCTATGAGAAAATAATAAAACAAATTATGAGCTTTTCAGCACTTAAGCTTCATAACGGGCGTCGATTTAATGCGTACATTCAACCCAAACGCCTTCTTTCAAATGCTTATTCCACGAAATGTCATATTTATGTTTTCGAGCGCCAGTTGTCTGTCCATGTTAAAACAGAAAGAGATCTGCTGAGAATTTTCAGGGAAGCCTCCCAACAGTCCCCGTAAATGCTTCTGTGTAATATTTGTGAAGGTTATCCGTGGAGCATCCCACTAAACCTCGTTTGTTTCTCTCCGCAGTTGTGCCCCGTGTGCCGGTCGGAGGTGGAGCACGTGCAGCACGTCTACCTGCCCACCTGCGCCAGCCTGCTGAGCCTAACGGTGACGGACAGCGCCCCCTCGCCCATCCACCGGCCCACGGCCCCCAGCAACTGCCACACCAAGGACTACCCCGCCAATGAGAAGATGTGTCAGACGTAAAGGATATATCCGTCTTCGTTCGTCCGTCCGTCCGTCCGTCCGCGTTCCGTGTCGCTTACTTGCTACTCCGATAGGAATTTCGATCCGTCGTTGCGAAATTCTTTTTAAAAAGCCAATGAGTATGTGTTTTCTTTCTTTTTTTTATTTAATTTCAGTATACCAGTAATTTTTTAAATATATATATATATATAAACGTATCAGTTGACCTGGTGAGCATTAGCAGTAGGGATTCGTTTGTGTGTTTGTCGTTGTTTTCCCTCCATATTTTTCTGCATAACTATTTTTGGCACGAAGCCTGAAACTTTTGTACGGGGAGGAAAACGATGCTGTATTTTATTACGTAAAAACCCATATTCATACTCCTTTACTCATTTCACATTTTTAGCTTTCTTTTAATCGTGTTTTCTCATCCCAAACTCATTTACAGTTTAACATGGAACATGGTATGTTCTTTTAATTGTATGTGTGTTGGTTTTTCGCCAATGATAAGGTATTTTTTGGGCAAGAGAGCACAAACATGGTCTAGCACTAAATCACGAAAAGATGAGGGATGTGTCATTATTTCTGTGGCGGCTGTTTGCTCACACGCAGATCTGAGCATTCTGGAAATGTCTCCAACTCTCCAAAGGCGTAAATGGCTGACAGACACTCCCACCAGCTGACAAAAATAACCCATAATGCATGAATAAACTTTCTTCAGCAAGTCAGAGGTTTCTCTATGAGTTGGCTTCAGTATCTGGTAGAGGGGTGAAAGCTTGAAATGGTCTGAGAGGCTGTTGTACTTTTTGATCATATACATAAGTCTTTGTATGTACATAATTACCCTAATTTGGACAATTAGTGATTAGACCTTAATGCCCCACCTATCAGTTTGTGCTTTTTAAGCCACTTTTACTTTAATGAGGTCAGCTAGTGTGTTCTTTAAGAGTACTAGACGATCTGCCAGTGCAATATTAGCTTTTGTGGAAAGCAAGAGTTTTGGGTGGGTAGGAAAAATATATTTAAGAAATCAACACTGTCACTTTACCACAAAGGTTCCCAAGTGTATTATCCATAGGGTTTGCCTTAATGTAGCAACACAATGTGTTCTGTATGCATTCTTGTTCTTTGCACAGCTATTTGTCTAAAAAAGTAAAATAATAGGATTTTTTAATGACAAGTTTCAGCACTGTTACTGCAGGGGATGTTTTTTTCCTATTTGTATAACTAGGCAACTAGGGTTTTTTCTGTTGAAAGCGAAACCTATGCTCTGTAAATGTAGAAATAACTTAAGATATTTTATATTTCTTTGACAGAAGAACGTATCAATAAAGGTTGTTTTTTTTAAATAAAAACAAATATGGCTGGCGTCACATTTATTTGTTTACAATGTGGTTGTGCACTGATTGGTCTTCCCTTTCACTCACTTCCTCTGGCTCCCTCATGCTGAGGAGTTCACGGGTGGCTGGGGAGAGATGGATTGAGGTCATAAGCTAAACGTGCGATAGCACACACGCCATTAGGGTTTGGCGAGTGGGCACGGCGAAAATGGGTTCCACGTGGTAAATCCAAAGTGCGTCGCGTTGGCATTTATCTAGAACAACATGCAATAAATGCACCGCAGGTTGATTTCGTTTTGTTGTGCTATCTAATGCATCTGCTCAGCAATCTGAGAATGGGTAATCGGCAGATGGGAACCTTTGTTTTGAAATGGATTTTATTGGTGTGCACGCCGGGGCCGTCGGTGCCAGGGGTCGGGGGAGGTTTGGAATGGCCGCGGCTGCTGCCACGTCTTCAGAGGAAATGCCGGAGTGATGAATACACTCCTTTATTTCCTGGCCCTGTCCCTGCTTTGTCCGTCCATCACGCCCTGAAAAGCAGTTTCTACGCCCCCCCATCCGCCCGTCACATGATTGCAACACATTGTTTTCTATTAGCAGCCCCGGGGCAAAGGGTCGCTCTTACCCCCCCCCGGTCCCTGAAGACAAGCCGTGACCCTCGCGAAAACGCACAGCTACCTGGAGAGAGGCCACCAGGTTAACATGCCTGAGGTTCAGCGAACCAGCCCTGAGTCCTGCTCCAGGGACCTCAGATTAAACATTACCTCTGTATTATCCCTCATTGTAGGCAATAATCATGTTACGCTTAAATACACGATCATCATCTGAGGCTGCATATGCACATTACACATTTTGTGTACGTTATTCGTGTACTTTGCATATTTATCTCTCCACTTTTCATTTTTTTCTCAGTTATTTTTCACCAGTTTGGTCGTCAGGAAAGTTGTTACCATGCTACTCGCACCAAGCCCAAGGTTTAAGTTACACTAATGAGTAGTTTAAGATACATTAATGATTACTCACCAGCAGTGATGTGGCCAAACTCCACAGGACCTGCATATTTCTTATATGACAATTATATTTTTGAAGGACAGGCATATTTCTTCCTGATGAAGACTGGTTGCCTGTGGGTGCCAAACTCAAGCAGCCTTGGCTGACCTAAACCTAGCCTACCCCTTGTGAGGATAAGGTCAAATTGCACTCTGCCACAGTTGGCGAGTAGCCCACCAACACATTCTAGGTCACAAACATAATTCACGGCCAGATGCATAACTTATCGCTGTTTATTGCTTATGTTGTACTCAGATATTCAGACAGGCAGCTGACCGTGTCTACATAAATGGGAGAGGCTAGGAATCATCTATAAGTGGTGCTTCTTGACTAAACTTTTCATTTTTGACATTGGAGTCTCTAACGAGTGAAAATGCACACAACGAATCGCGGTGAAGGAGAACTGAAGCAGCACGCGCATTCCATCTGGAGAGCTGCGCGTAGACCGGCGTACGCGAGCGCGGTCCTCAAGCGAAAAACAAAACAACAAACGCTCCGTTCTATAAATGGTGTATCAGCCTGGGAGCCGGCTTCAGGAATCTCTTCGTTTACCAGCAGCAGTGGATTGTTGATTTTCATTTCTCGAGATGTGCGCTTTCTCCTGTGCTTGGTTTGCCCCGCCTTTAGAGTGACCCGCGCTGTTTTAATTGAAACCACTTGTTTTTCCTTTTTTCCGTTAGCCCACTGAGATCGCAGACGGGCGGCAGGAAGTGAGCCAAAAACTGACAGCCGTAGTCTACACCGCTCCCTGCTGTTCTTAAAACTGTTCTGCCTGACGACAACATCTCCCCCACCCCCACCCCACCCCACCCCTTTTTTCTGACAGGACCATTCTTTTGTTTAAAATGAGATTCAGCAGTTCCACTCCCATTGTAAGGAAAATAAAGAGGCAAAAGCTGGCAATGTCTGTACCTAGAGAGCTTAAAGGGTTGGAAGAAGAATGGGTGCAAAATGTTCCCAATGTAGAGAATTATATTGACTCAGACCTACTGCTGGCTAATTATCCCAGTGACAAAGTAATGTCGGGCTCACAGTCTTTGACCTAAATCCTCTAAGGTCATAAACATGCCTACCTTATGTAATAGATAGGCCCAGGGCAGCTGCACTAACAAGCTTACCTTTCCTTACGTAATACATAAGCATGTGACTGATAAAGAGCCATTATCAGCTGAATACAAACATCAGTTGGTTTCTCCAATAAATCATTCTGACTTCACATTGAGCATATTTACAGAGCCTAAACACCACGGACTGAATTTTACACTGATGCATTCTTTGGCCGCACATTACAGCCATGGAAGCGCGGAATCGATATGAATATCTGAGAACAAACGTATCACATAAACAAATGTAGCCTATGTGAATGTGTGTAATTCATATGTTTGTGCCTGTGGGGTGTACACATTTCTCTGTCTACTGATACTTCACATGAGTACCGGATTATATAGCACTTATAATGAATGATGACATTTGTTTTGAGAGCTGCTTCTTATATTTAACTTCCTCCTAAGACCTGGCAATTCGTTCTTGTCCCTTGTAGGGGACATGAGTCCCTGGTCGTAATCTCAAAAGCCATTTGCAGGATTCTGCTATGCTGAAACCAGTAGTTCTGTGTAGAGGAAATAAATAATATGCAACATGCTTTTGTCTTCTAAGACACTTGCAAAATGTCAAAAAAATAAAATAATTAAAGAAAATTTTTCCTCCTAGGTCTCAGGAGGTTATGAAGCTGTAATTTCACTGTTAAAATAGTTTAATCAATTCTTTTATATGCCATACCACAAAACTGGAATTGGCTAAATAAAGACCACTATTATGGTATCAATTGAAATTATTAATATTGAAATTAAAATTTTATGAGCCCATGATTACATTAATCCTTTGGTTTAATACTCTGTTGTAATTAATAGTAAACCATTAATAAAAGCCAAAAAAGAATCACTAATATTTAATTAAGGCTTAATTTAAATTTATAGATTAATTTAAATGAGATTACATTATGCCTTTTGGTTTAAATGTCATTAATGATATTTTAATTAAAACTTCATACAAGTATAATTTCTCATACAAATGACATATTATCAATATGTTCATTGGTCATTTCATACCAAAGTGACATTCAGTGTTCTTTAGGTTTCAGAATTACATGTTGACGTGCATAAAGGGCTTAGCACAATGAAAGTATCAGATAAGCATTTAATGGCGATTAATCATACGATACACCCTGTTTTCCTCTCGTTATTAACAGGGTAGGTGCTGTGCCCCTGCTGAATTCACAAGCACCTCCGTAAACATCCGGGAAAAATCAAATAAAACCTCAGGTTCGGACAAATGTCCATGATGCTATGCTGAGAAATTTAATAAATGTGTGCTACTCAACAAAATTGGCATTATGTTGTCATGCTGTCACCAGGTCAGATGTACGCTGGACCCAGAGCCTGACTTTAGCTGCCGCCTCGCAAACCATGCAATTGTGTGGGGTCCACGGACACTTGGGGGCTCCCTGCTGGCTTAAAGTGGCAGCCTATATATTAACCTTGAATACTGGTAAATACGTACACTTCATTTCCAGAAGTATGTGGACACCTGCACATCACACCCATATGTACTTGTTGAACATTTCATTCCAAAAACATTGGCATTAATATGGAGTTGGACCCCATTTGCTAGTCCACCAGTCTTCTGAGAAGGCTTTCCAGTAGATTTTGGAACATGGCTGCGGGGATTCGCTTCCATTCAACCACAAGTGCATTAGTGAGGTTGGGCACTGATGTTGGGTGTAACACCTGGCTCGCAATCGGCATGCCATTTCATCCCAAAGGTTTTTGGTGTTGGATTAGGTTAAGGCTCTGTGCTGGCCAGTCAAGTTCTTCCCCACCAAACTCAGCAAACCATTTGTTTATGGACCGTCCTTTGTGCACAGGGGCATTCACATGCTGAAACAGGAATGGGCCTTCCTCAAACTGTTCCCACGAAGATGAAAGCGTAAAATTCTTTGGAATGTTATTGTATGCCGTAGAATTAAGATTTCGCTTCACTGGAACTAAGGAGCCCAGCCCAAACCATGAAAAACAGCCCTGGACTGTTATTCCTCCTCCACCAAACTTCACAGCTGGCACTATTCAGGCCAGTACAGTTGGCACTGTGCATTCCACCAAACCCAGATTCGTCTGTCAGACTGCCAGATAGTGATGGGTGACTCATCACTCCAGAAAAAAATCAGTTTCCACTGCTCCAGAGTCCGATGGCAGCGTGCTGTACACCAATGCAGCAGATGCTAGGCATTACGCATGGTGATCCTGGGCTTGTGTACAGCTGCTCGGCCATGGAAACCCATTGCATAAAGCTCATGACAAACAGCTATTGAGCTGACATTGCTTGCAGAGGTAGTTTGGAACTGAGTGGTAAATGCAACCGAGGACAGATGATCTTTACGCACTACACGTTTCAGCACTCGGCAGTCCCATTCTGTGAGCTAGTGTGGCCTACCGCTTTGCGGCTGAGCTGCTCTTGATCCTAAACGTTTCCACTTCACAATAACAGCACTTACATGTGAGTGGGGCAGATCTAGCAGGGCAGAAAGTTGATGAACTGACTTCCGATGACAGTGCTACATTGAAAGTAACTGACCTCCTAAGTATGACCCATTCTACTGCCAATGTTTGTCAATGGAGACTGCATGGCTGTATGTTTGATTTTATGCATCTGTTAGCAATGGTGTGGCTGAAATAGCCGAAACCACTAATTAGAAGGGGTGTCCCCATACTTTTGGAAATGCAGAGTAGGTTTCATTTCCAAGGGCAAAAAAATTGAGAACTCCAAGTATCCAAACTACCAATTCCATATGTAGACTATCATATACTCTCGATTCAACAAATATTTCGGGTTCATGGTTTCTCACTTTAAAAAATTAGCAATAGTTTCCAAACGTGCAGAATATGTATTACAAACACTATTAATGAAATGATCGGTGATACTTTCTTTAGCAGCAGACTTCTTTTCAGATATGCAAAGATTAATGGGAAATATGTCTGATAGGCCTATGTGTATGCTGTTGTCCAGTGTGTCTATTTTTATAATATGATGATGCAGAATGATGCAACAGGCAGCATTGTCTGGTGTAATCTGAATGTCAGCTAGTTAGCTAGCTAGTGAGGACAACAGCAAAGAGGAGTCTTAGGTACAGCGAAGGGAATCAAAATGAAAAGTGGGAAACAGAAAAGTGGATCTCAGAAGAGAAAACAGACAGGCAGAAAAGGTAGCCAAGTTGTCAAAGTTTTTTTAAGGTTTTTTTTTTGTTAGTTCTTTTTGTTACTGCGTGTCTGTTTAAATTTATTTTGGCAGGGGCCATCAAACATCTGATAGCAACATCTAGTAAGGACTAGAATCTTGATTGCAGAGCATTCCTGAATCTGTAGGCTATACATTGTTGCACTCTGTTTTTCCTTGGATCTGGTAATAGGCCCTGTTAAAATGTGTTGTAATACTGTTGGCTATATTATTGTTGACAGCTTACCATCCAAAACTGCCAAAAAAATTGTGGAAAACACTAAAAGGAAATTGCGGAAATGGCAAAAAAAATAAAACTCAAGTAAAAAGTCAAGGGTAAGCAATTTGTTAAGACACATTAGAAATAGTCTAGGTTAAGTTAGGCCTATGGTACGGTTTTTGACTCACGCAGAGCAAAAATAGGTTCTCTGGAACAGCAGATTTTGCTGATATATTTCTATGTTCTATTGCACAAATTGTTTCTTCATAAATAATAAAGTGATGATAAATACATATTTTAAGTATTTTTATTCCACGTATTTTTCTTTTTCGCCTAATTAGAAATGCCCATTCAGAGATCCATCCCATTTCAGGAACATCCTCCCTCAGTTCTGGAAAGTTCAGACCAGCATCAATATCCTACCAGCCGCCACTCCTGTTCACTCTGTAACCAACGAGGTCCACAGTCTAAGCTCTGCAGCCACTGTGACTGAGCACTGCGCTCCTAGCACAGTCTGCGCAGGCAGTCTGTAACACCTGACTGCTCGGTGGATGAAAACAGAAGCACAAAGCATGCAGCTGTATTTCAAAAGGCCATAAATCCAAACATCAACAAGCCCACTGATGCCAATTTTCATCAGTATTGCTATAGATGATGTGTAATGTTTAACCAGAGTTAAATTTCCCACCAATAAATTAAAAAAAAGAAGAAAAACAAGGTAATATTTATATATTGCGTAATTGAAATGGGGATTGGGGAGAGCATTTGACTGCGTCGTACTCATCTTGTCAGTTTCTGTGCCCATGGCATATGAAATAGCATGATGCCCTCTATTGGTCATTCACAGGAACAAGTCGTGCTGCATCTGGTTGTTAACAATTATTTAAACGCTTTAGAACTGGCAGCAACTGGCAGCCTGTGGGACAAAATCTTTAATTAAAAATGAATTACCCCACCTGAACAATTTAACTTTACTCAACCATTTCAAGGTCTGTCCATCCGACAACAGTGTATCCAAACGCATGGTGGTAGCACTTGGTGCTGCAATTAGCCCATTAGTGACTTAAGTGCACAGGAGTAGAGGAACAAAACAACAACAGTCCAGTAATTCATTTCAAGAACTTTTCATTTTAATTTCACTTATCTTACAACAAGATTGAGGGCTTTGTTGAGCCTAAGTCTTTTTTTATTTTTTATAAAATGACAACTGGCATTGTAAGCCTATATTTAGCTTGTCTGAATAAAATAAATAAAATATAACCTCATCCCAACTGAAATGGCTTACAACAACACATTTCTAGCCTAAAATCATTTTACTAAGTATCAATGGAAACTGGCCAAAAAGTATAGGCTCAACATAAATCAGAAGGAAAGCAAAAAGAAATTAAATGAAGTTGCATCTTGCAGTGAACCCTTTGTGTGTATGCTGGTGTTGTCTTCTTGTTATTTTACTCTTGTACACATCTATGCCTACATCCTGGAGAGTATTCTTCAGTCATCCATTACAGTGATCGTCTTCCTTGGCCAACCAAGTTGTTTGCAATGTCTGTGTCCATCCGTGGGTACTTGCTCCCTAACAATGTATCACAGAGTTTATTTTGACATGCCCAAAGTTTTGGCTATGTCTCTGTTCAGATTTTTCAGCCTCATGATGGCCTGCTTTATTGGCATTGACACTTCAATTTGGTCCTCATGTTGAGAGACAACAGCAACAGACTCCAAGTGCAAATAGTGAAAATTCCTGCTCAAACTAGCCTAAGCTGGTCAAGCTGGTTTAAAGGCATTCTATGCATGATTTGTTTTACCTTGAAAACATAAAATAACCATGCTAAGACAATGCACTGGCAATTTCTATCTTTACGCACTTTCACAGAATTTGTGAACCTTTACCTGCATTTGTTACTCTGGGGTTCCAGAAAGGGCCAGTGTGGGTGCACACACCTGATTCTACTAATCAATCACTAGAGTCATTGCTAAACACCTTGATTAGTAGAATCAGGATCAGGTGTGTGCACCCACACTTGCCCTTTCTGGATAAGACTGGGGACCCCAGCTCTAAAACACGAAAAGCACCTAATTAAGAAAAATTAACAGCTTGTTAAAATTCTGGGATTGCTATTGCGGTTGGGATGAAAACCAGCATACACAGGGGTCCCCCAGGACCGAGTTTGAGAACCACTGCTCTAGCTATCCAGCTAACTACGTAAGGTAGCTAGATGGCTAGTTGGGTACTGGATGAGTGGGTGGGGTTTAAGATGGAGGAGAAGGCTTCCTTGATTGTAAACACAGGACCACAGCAAGGCTACACAATTCAGCATTATATGCCTTTAAACTGTGTTTTTGGCACTTCTAGCTGGTTTTAGCTGGTCAACCTGCTTAACCAGCTAGTCAATCTAGCTACCCACATACTCTACCAGCTTAGCCAGCTTTGATCAGCTTTGCCCAGTCACAGACCAACTATGACGAGCTTTGACCAGCCACAGACCAGCTATGGCAAGCTTTGACCAGCCACAGACCAGCTAAAACCAGCAACAGATGAGCTAAAACCAGTTTAGAATCCCAGCTAACGTTAGCTGGAATTTATATCAGGGACACTATGCTTGCTAGTTACCGATTGCTAAATCAGGCCAATTTCCCACTAATTTCAGTTATTTAATGAGCTAGACCATTTTCAAAACCCAGTTCAGTTTGAGTGGCTTCATCCCAGCACTCATTTCCATGTCATTGGGCAGTTGAAAGGTTGCCTTTGACAGACACCATGTCTGGCTTATTCAAAGCCTTGTCATCCTAATCCCATACAATGGCCGGTTTCCAGGGAGATCGGTGAGGAGTTTTGTACAACAGCCCTACACGCCAGCTCGTTTCCTTTCTCGTCCAATGATATTGCTGCTGAGAGCCTGGTACAGTTCTTTCCTACCCAACTGACGCTTGACTCAATGTGACTTTCCACAGACATGAGGGTGATTGAATTGAGATTCAATTTTGGAATCAGTTGTTTGTGACAAATATAAAGAATTTTTTTTTTTTCTTTTTTCGAATTGACACCCACCCTAAACCACACACATTAAAAATACCAAGGAAAAGCTAAGGTTTCATACAGAAATCTGCTACAGTAACAGTTACCCCAGTTTTACTGAACTTCAGGGAATGTGCAGCTTGAGAGAGGCAGACTGGAGATCAATACCTCAGGAACACTGAATAGTTAAAGCACTTTATCACAGGAGAACAGCCTCTGGCTCTCCGCTGCATCTTTGTAAACCTGCAGCAGCCATTTTGAGCACTCAGGAGACGAGACGGGCTGCTAGGGGTGTAATGAAGACGTTTTTCCCCGGGTCTTCGGGTTTCTCTTCACCTCTCTCTCTATCTGCAGTTTTTTTCTCTCTCATTCTCTCTCTCTCTTTCTCTCCTTCTCTCTCTCCCTATCTTTCCCTCGCTGCCTCTTTCTCTCTCTGCCTCTGGGGAAGACATGGATACCGGTGGGTCCTGCCAGCTGGAGCAGTACGTCGTTTCGACTGCAGGTGCGCTATCCGCAGAATGCGTATGTGTGTGTGAGTGAGCGTTTGTGTGCGTGTGTGTGTGTGTGTGTGTACGGGTCGATCGGCCAGACAGGAACCGCTGCTGTCCTGCTTCTGCTGCCGCCAGTACACAGTGTTTGAGAGAGAGAGGGAGAGAGGGAGGGGGAAGAGAAGGAGAGAGAGACAGACAGAGAGTGAGAAAGAGAGAGCTGGATAGTAGGCCTCACCAAATAAAGCCATGGAGGCTTGAGTTGGGACTGCCCCCCTGCGCACTATAAATACGCTCGCCGCCTGGAGATTCGGGTTTGGTGGCTGGAGCTCAGGACCGGCGACCGTTTGGACTGAGGAGCGTTTAAACCAGAGAACTGCAGTGTCCTTCAAGCGTGTCACCATGCCAAGGGTGGACGCTGACCTCAAGCTGGACTTCAAAGATGTCCTTTTCAGACCCAAGAGGAGCAGTCTGAAGAGCAGGTCAGAGGTAGGATGGCCTCACATTCTGGCAGAAACACACACATACACACACACGCGCACACACACACACACACACACATATATATGTATGCTTGAATATGTGTGTGTGTGCGCATATGTATCTTTCCTAATGTTTATTAATTATTTAATTCATAATGCTGAAGCGTACAGAAATGCATTAGGGGTCCTGAGTACTGCAATGGTATTAATAACTGCAATAGAGATAACCACTGAGCGCGTGTGGATTCCAGTCCTGTCTTCGCACAGACACACTTCCTCTTCACACATGACTGTGTACGCGGGTCAGTGGCCCCAGGAGTGAGGTTCAAAGAGCAGCCCGGCATCTGAACCCACATCCGTGTAATTATCAGACATTTCTGAACCTCGGAGATTCTTTTTAATCCCTGTTCCCACGTAGGGCACCCAGTAGGTATACGCTGCTGTGCTGTGGAGTTTCACAAAATAAGCCAGAGGCTCAAGGTGAAGCAACATGACACTGGCACGCAAGGGCTATGTTTAAAAATAGCAGCTGTCTAACTCGCTGTGTGCGGATTCCATAGGCTTCTCTCTCTCTCTCTCTCTCTCTCTCGCTTGGTGTCATGTACATGTGCTGCACAGTCACACGTAGCTCAGAAGTAAGCATCCTCCTGTCATCTGTATTTTGATTCAGAGCCTGGAGCGAAGCTCTAGTAATATAATACCCCTGGAGACCGAGATGTTGTTCAGATGCTGCACCCTACATTAAAAGCTCCATTTACAATTTCTCTTCACAATGACATAAAACATAAAAGCACTGCGAAGCGCTGTTATGTCAGTCACGTGGGTTTTTAATGGAAAAGTTTGTATAGGGGAGCTCCCGAGTGGCTCAGCCGGCAAAGGTGCTGGCTATGTTCACAGACCCAAACATGACTATAACCAAGGGTCCACAATAACAATGGTCAGAGGGTGGAGTCAATTTTTCTCTCACCGGGAAAGGCTCAGTTTAAGCCAGCAGGAGTTCCTCTGGTAATCGCTTCAAAGGTTCTGCCCAGCAGCACCCAAGGTGCCCACAGGCTAGCTGTTGTCCACCTTAATTCCAGACTGTGCTAGCTCTCTCCCGCATACCACCTTGTGGATTGGAGCATCACATAAGTGAATGTACCTCAGCCCCTAGTGCTCCTCTCACCAGAATGAAGCCTGAGGTCCAAATGAAAAATTCAAATCTGGGATGAAAAATTGATAAATGGTGAAACTGAGTCAATGTCTGGATGTTTTTTGTATTTGTTCAGTTCTGATAGAATTAACATAACTGAAAGTAGATTTTCTGCATATCCAGCTTCAAGTATTCATTTTCCCAAGAGCAACCAATCGATATGTTTCACGTTCAAATTAAGCCAAGCACTTAGCATGTCTGAACAATGCACACCGCCGTAAATATTGATTAGAGATCAATTCTGACCTCTGTGCGTTCCAGAGAGAACACTTGCCGTTGGCTGATTGATGCTTGTATCAATCGACTTATTTCTCGTGGCATTACAGTAAACAAGAGGTTAAACACACAGCTCTCTTTTTCCATCCATTTTGCAGGATGATGCCTTCACGTGACTCGAACTTGTCAGGCGAGACACTTTAAAATGGATCCCGCGCACTTGTCACGAGCGAACCGTGGGAATGATACATAGCCCAATCGCTCCCGAGTGAAATTGCATGTGAAGCTCGGCCGACCTCCCCGCCCCTTCGCTCTAAAGGCTATCGATCGCCATTAGCGCCAACCCAAAGAGCGACCGGGGCCGGTGATAACATTTAGAGCCTCGTCACGCCGCTCGAGACGGATTAACTCACTCCCGCCTCTCCCCATTGGCCGTCTGACCCCCGCTGCGACTGGGGCGCTCTGGGATAGCGCGACCTCTCATCTCCTCGCGCCCGCCCGTATAAATATCTTATCGCTCTCTCACCTCCGTGCTTCGCGGCGCGACCTGCGCAGGGGCATGCATTAGTGAAACGCGCATAAATCCGAGCCGCTGTCAGAGCCAGAGAAGCGGGGGGGGGGGGGGGGGGAGGGCTGTGTGGGGGAGCCACTGCAGTAAATGGTGGATGGATTTGGCCTCACACACACTGGAGGCTGTATTTGAATTCTAGACTGTGTGGGCACCAACACAGATGGAAACCATTGAAATGAAATATTTCATAAATTAGAGAGTGCTCCAAGTCATAAAAATACAAAGATTGACAAGTGGGATTGTTATTTTTGAGATGGTAGCATAGGCTACTTAATCAGATGGCTGGCTAGCTAGTTAGCTTACTAAGTCTATTTAGTGTGACTTGAATGCCTAATTGAGCTACTTTTACATGGATGTAGATGCATAGATTCTACAAGTCTCTGGAACTCTACTGGAGGGATGGAACACCATTCTTCCGAAAGATACTCCCTCATTTGATGGTTTGATGATGGTGGTGGAGAGCGCTGTCTAAAACATCAGTCCAAATTCTCCCATAGGTGTTCAATTGGGTTGAGATCTGTTGACTGCTAAGGCCATTGCATATGATTCACATAATTTTCATGCTCATCAAACCATTCCGTGAACCCTCATGCCCTGTGGATGGGGGCATTGTCATCCTGGAAGAGACCACTCCCATCAGGATAGAAATGTTTCATAGGATAAAGCTGATCCCTCAGAATAACTTTGTATTGATTTGCACTGACCCTTCCCTCTAAGGGGACAAGTGGACCCAAACCAGGACAATTCCCCCCACAGCATAACAGAGCCACTGGACCCCTCACTGTAGGAGTCTAGCATTCAGACCAGTACCATCCTCTTGGTGTATGCCACACATGCACGCGCCACCTGTCGAGAATATGGTGAAGGATGACTCACCTGACCATATTACTTTTTCCCACATCTCTGTTGACCGGTGCCTATGGTTTTTGCACCACTGAACTCTCAAATGTGCATTCATCTCTGTAATGAGGGGTTTGTGCACCGCAACCCTACTATAATATCGCAGATTATGTAGTTGTCAACAGACTACTTGCTGACAGTCTGATCACGTCCTGCATTGAAATTCTCAGTCACCTGAGGACGAGTTTCTCTTCTGTTTTTTCTTACATATGCACACTATATATCCACTATTTATGACCCTATTTACTGACGTCTTTCCCATAGCTCTAAATGCAGATGTCACTTTAGTCACTGCTCCTATTGAAGCACTAGCCAGTTGAGCAGTCTTTGTGACTGAAGCTCCTGCCATTCGTGCCCCAATAATGATCCCTCTTTCAAAGTCACTTCGATCTTTTCCTCTTGCCATCTTGATCCAAAATCAAGGTCAACTGGGCCTGCTCAGTATTTTTATGATAGGTTGTTAATTGCTTCATTGTATCACGCAATACACCTGTATGGAATCATCTGCATTCGTTATGTTTCCCCACTCATTTATTCAAGTTTTTCCTTTAATTTGTCAATCGTCTGTATATATAGCAGAATATATTATTTCCAGCTGGGAGACAGTTTAAAATTAATTCTGAGTTGTTTAACCTATTTTGCTTAAAAAAACAGCATTCATAGTTATATGAAAATGAGGGTTGAATGGTTTTCACAGTCATTGATTTGCATTTATGTATTCAACTGAACACATTTGCTTCAAATTGAGGATTAAAACCAGACCCAGGGTACCAAGAAGAGTCAACTGCCCTTTCAAAACGGGAATGAGTTGTGTCTATGAATGAAAGCCTCAGCCTTTTAAAACTGTTTTTGAAACAAGAACCAAATGAGAGATATTTTAAATTGACCATGTTGCAGGTTTTCTTCCCTTTAAACTCATTTTGAAACAGGAACCAAATGAGAGATAGTTTCAATTTATCATATTTCACAGTTTCTTCCATTGAGATTCTTTTTGAAACAGGAACCAAATGAAAGATAGTTTAAATTTAACATATTTCAGGGTTTCTTACGTTGAAACTCCTTTTGAAACAGGAACCAAATGACGGATATTTTTCTTTACCATATTTCAGGTTTTTCTTCCCCGAAATGTGCTTATTTGACAAGATTAAAAGTTGGGTAATTAGCCCTCATTAATACCTTTATAGAGAGATCCTATGAGCATACAGCATACACCTGCACTGCCTCCCCTAATAGCTGCAGAAACACAACAGTGGCTGCTTACATCAGCACCTCCATCATCGTTTCCCAAAGCTATGCAAAAAAACATTACAAATAATATTTAAACAATATGTAAATGGAAAAGGAGTAATTGTTCAGATACGGCACCGTACATTAAAAGCTCCATTTACTATTTCTGTTCACAATGGCATAAAACATAAAAGCACTGTGAAGAGCTGTTATGTCAGTCTCGTGGGTTTTTAATGGAAACGCTTGTATGGTGAGGGTCCCGAGTGGCTCTGCTGGTGAAGGCCTTGCTTTGTGGCACTATGTGCTTATGCTAAGTATTGCTTTACAATGCAAGTGTATAGAGTCAGTAACCTACAATTGGGTCAATGACAGCGGTTAAATATGTCATGAAAAATGTTGCCCTGCCTCAACATTGATGACATCACCATTATAATGAACTTTAAGTTGGCCTTTGTATCAAAGACCCCTAATTTATCCCTGTTATTGTCTAGAGTTATACCCTATTACATACTGGGTACTGGCATTAAACTTACTAGGATGCAATGCCCGCTCAGACTGCTATCTGTAAATATTTCAGCATTTTTTGAAGTGGAAAGTATGTTAACCTTTCTAACTTACTGGAATATTGGAGCCTTTTGGAACTTGCAGTTGGCTTCGGGTTTTCTGGAACAAAGAAAATCAATGCATTTCTGAAAATGAGCCCTGGGGAAAGCACTTAAGTCGGATGACAAAAACCGCACGCCAAGTCAACGGCCCTGCCCTGGCAGATTTATACGCGCCTGGCACGTCCAGCTGAGAGCTTTCTCTCTGAAATGATTTTCTCATGCAGCTAAACCGGGTGCCTCATCCCCAGCTTCGCTGCAGCAGGCTGCACCTGAAAATATTTCACGGGAGAAATATTATTATACCACATAATTCCTTCTACGCTCTGTGTGCGCTGTCTGCCCTGGCTGTCAGTTCGCTTATCGACATGCGCATATCAGCGGGGTTTATGAGTCAGTGGAGGGGAAATGCGACGATGGCTGTCATCGCCATGGCGCTTTTGTCTTCCGGGGTTCGATTGCCGCTCGCCCACTCTGTGATTCAGTGACGTGCAATCTGAAGCGGCTACGCTCGTGAAATTGAGTTACAGGAGTACCGCATTTGGCTGGAGCTGTTTTTCATTACCTGGGGTCTGCGGGCTCTGCACTTGGGGAGAGATGTGGCAGAGTCCGCTGAGCTGTCTTTTATCTTGTGTATTACTGAACTTTGATCTCATCAGCCCTCCCTGGCCTGGAGACCAGTTTAGATGAGCTCTCTGCTTGGTGGGGCTGTCGCAAGGCCCCACTGTCATCAGTCCAGTGTAGCCAGCTCAGAAGTTTCTAGGGGAGGAGTCTCTTCACAGGACCCAATGGTGACTGAATCCCATGCTACAGTGAATTTTAACTGTATGCGGCCTGACTTTTTTTGGCTGGACCACAACAGCAGGGCTAGCCATACAAACGCGAATGTCTGTGACTGACCAAGTGAGTGACTGAGTGAGTGCTGAAGTTGCACCATTGGTCGGCCGGGTTATGAAGTCACACCATTGGTCGGCCGGATCACGTGTGTTAGGTTCAGCCATATACTAGGTTTTGACCTGGCCTTGTTGGCCTTGTTCCTGCAGGTGGACCTACAGCGAACCTTCACATTCCGCAACTCCAAGCAGACCTACAATGGCATCCCTATCATTGCTGCCAACATGGACACCACGGGCACCTTTGAGATGGCCAAGGTGCTGAGCAAAGTGAGTAAATGCTTCTGTCTTTGTCCACTGCACGGTACATGACTGGAGAGGGGAATACTGTACTGACGCAGCCCAGAGCAGACTACTACAGGAAATACAGACCGACGCAGCCCAGAGCAGACTGCCACACAGAAAACTCCTCAACAATACTCAGGGCAGGCTGCGGCACAAAATGCTGACCGGGCACACCTGCAGAACAGGCTGCTGCACAAATTACCAACAGAAACTACCTGCAGAGCAGAGCAGTGAAGAAGACACACGAGTGCACAAAAATGGCCACAGAGAACAGTCAGAATGATGGGAAGAGAACCAAAAATGGACAGCCGAACTAAGACCCTGAGATTAACACAGCCAGACTAAGATCAAACGCTGAACACTGTTGTGACTCCTGTCCCTCTGCGCTTGTCTCCCGCTCAGCACACGCTCTTCACCGCCATTCAGAAACACTACTCTGTGGAGGAGTGGAAGACGTTTGCAGCCAACTACCCAGAATGCTTAGAGGTGAGGCGTAAGTGTGCATTACAGTTCATCTGCTGGCAAGCGACGAAGAGGATCCTGGCGTTCATTATTGAATGATTGGTACACTATGCTATATGTTACACTATGCTATGGACCTGACTGGATTGTTGTGTTGCTCCTAGCACATAGCCGCTAGCTCTGGCAGTGGCCAGGCTGACCTGGAGAGGCTGTGCGCTATACTGGAAGCGGTGCCACTCATTAAGTACATCTGCCTGGATGTGGCAAACGGCTACTCGGAGCACTTCGTGGAGTTCGTCAAAGTAGTCCGGAGCAAGTTCCCCAACCACACGATCATGGTGAGGACACAAAGGCATTCAGAATGTTTTTGTTCTTGTCATACAGTATCTCCTCTAGTGTATGCTTTAAAATGTCATTTTTCCCCTGACAGCCCATATTTATACATTGGATAATATTAGGTGTTGAAACAAAGCTTATTTCCCCCTTTAACAAAGCAATAATATAGGAAACACAGAATTTGTCGTCCACATTGGATGCAGGTTTGTAGAAGAGGGGTTGGCAGATGGGCAGAATAAAGGGGTTACAGTAGCATTTATTAGCCACTGAAAAGGGGGGGGGGGTGGGGTTTGATTCTGTTATGGCATCACTGGGCTTGACTCGGCCACAGATGCGGCCACTTTGGCCATCAATTCTGCCCATCACTCATTCAGTATGGATCATTTTACAGATGGACAAAATCATTTTCCAATGCAGAAGATTTATTTGCTGTGTGCCGGGTCTGCCTGAATGGTGTTGCTGGACACACTAGATGTTTCCCCTCGGTTTGCTTCCTGTTCCCATGACGCTCTCTCCTTGGCTCCTGACAGGCTGGCAATGTGGTGACGGGCGAGATGGTGGAGGAGCTAATCCTCTCCGGGGCTGACATCATCAAAGTGGGCATCGGGCCAGGTCTGTACCTTTCTCTGTGAACGCCCCTTATATCCTGACCCCCCAGATGAGTGCAATTATCAGATATTACGAATACTGATTAGGCTACTTACTGAGTCAGTACGCTAGCTCATTATAGGCATTTAAAGGCTTTAACTGTGGCCTTGTTAGACTGCAGTGGGATCACTTGAGCGATTCCGCAGGTAAGAATCGATGAGCTCGTTCGGCTTTACGCTCCTCGTGGGACCAATCGGCAGCCACGTAATTAGGCCGCGCCGCTCGCCGGCATGGCTCTGTGGCGCCGTTGTAACGAGGCGCCCTGGGACGTGCAGGTTCGGTGTGCACCACGCGCATCAAGACCGGAGTCGGTTACCCCCAGCTGAGCGCCGTGATCGAGTGCGCTGACTCCGCCCATGGGCTCAAAGGACACATCATCTCGGTAAGCGGCCCTCCCTCCAATCACAACCCCCCCCCCCCCCCCTTCCAAAAGCTAGAGCTGGAAAAAGGCTCAAACAAGGAGCAGCAGGCCGTATTTTACTGGACAGGGGCACCAATATGGACCTGATGTACCATTTTGTTAATGCAGTCAAGTATCAAGCATCAAACATCATTTTTCTGAGACAACTGAAGCGACAGTGTAGATTGTCCGTACCATTACAGTACCACAAGAGGGCAGCATCTACCTTCTAAGTCATGATCTGTTTGTATTTACATGAAGGGGAACTATCACGCTGTTCATCATACTGTTTACTGTTCATAAACTGACGTGCCTTTTAATTCTATTGGTGTAACAGTGCAGAAATAATCAGAAAGATCGTTTTTTGTCAGAATGATATTTGAGCTGATTTTAGTTGAGCTGATGTGTTATGTATTCCTACCTCAGTTTTGCATTGTATTTTGCATTTACATGTAAAATTTTCAAAGTATCTTTCTATAAGAAGTTCCAGCAACTATATTAATTTCACCAACCAGAAATATGCATGATCAGGTTCCCCCTCTTTCACCAAAAGGAAAATTTTTGTTTGAGCGTAAGGTGGTAAATTTTGCACGTGTGCCTGATTTACACCAAACTGGCGTTTTAACATCTAGGACCAAAATGTCCTGATCAAATACATAGAACTTGTGTGTTAAATCCTTCCTGAAAGAGTTTTCCTCAGGACCGACAGTCATTCATACTGTTCTCCTTTTCCAGGATGGAGGCTGCAGTTGTCCTGGCGACGTGGCTAAAGCATTCGGTGAGTTTTATCCCCCCGCCCCCCTTCACCCACTCCTGTACAGCGCTCCAAAGAGACGGCACGGTTCAGCGTGTAACGATCACAGAGTCAATGCGATCATGAACCCTTTTTATTTGGACAGCAGGGTTTTTGGAATGTTTTTTTTTTTTTTTTTATTCCAAGTCAGTGTTCTAGAACTCCATTGATTTCATTTAGCAGTAGTGATTGTTACATCAGCATTAGAATGTTCACTGAAGAACATTATAATCGCATATTTATGATCTTACACCTTAAAGCGTTAGATAAATAGTTGGAATTGGTAATGGTGGCTTATGAAAATATCAATGAAGGGTTTAGTGAAGATTTTTCCAAAATGACTCTGCCTGAACATAAACCTTTAATCAGGTTGTCACAGGGAACTAAATAATCGCACAGCTTCAAATGCAGACCACCCTGCCTATGGCCCTCAGAATATATTCTAGCAGGCTTAAAGGACCGGACTTTGAACGTCCCCTTGACCGCATATGACCGGAGAAATAAACGCATTCACTTGAAGTTTACCCCGTTTGATGATAATTGGAACCAAGCGTCCGGCCTCTTGGGTGGTTGCCATGGTTCTAGGTCACAGCGCCATCTGTCCTGGCAGTGAGTGGGCCGGGAGCAAGCTGGCAGTGCCACAGGTTTGGGCGGGGAACAGTATGGAAAGAAAGCTTCATTAATTTGGGAGGCTTATTTTTTTGCTCCGAAACTACAGCAAATTACTACCATCTCTTCGGTAATTGTCTAATAATTTGTTGTGACAGAAATGCTGCAGTGGTGCCAAAGAAATAAGGGGAGTTTAACATGAGGGATAACAACAAAAAAATCTGTTATTTAAACCATAAAGCATAAGATCACAAGTGATTACAATGTTCTTAACTGAACATTCTAATGCTGATGTCACAATCACAACTGATAATTGACAGCAATGTGAGTTCTAGAACACTGACTTGGAATTTTGAAAAAAAAAACATTCCAAAAAACATACTCTTCAAAGGGTTAACTTTATTCTCAATTTGCCCTTGTTTAATTGCTCCTCAAATGAGAACTGAGCAGATACAAATGAGGAGGAAGATTTGGAATGACGTGACCCTGTTTCCGCGGCCGTCCGCAGGGGCTGGGGCCGACTTTGTGATGATGGGGGGAATGCTGGCGGGGCACGACCAGTGCGCCGGCGAGCTCATCGAGAAGAACGGCAGGAAGGTGAAGCTGTTCTACGGGATGAGCTCCGACACCGCCATGAAGAAATACGTGGGAGGCGTGGCCGAGTACAGGTGAGGAACAGGCTCGCCAGGCCGGTTTCAAAACGCTTCCCCTTAGCCCGAGCAATGTAGCAACGATCTGCCTGTCTGAAATGTAAAGAAAAGCATGTCGTAGCACAGCCAAAATTGAAAACCAGTGTCCTGAAAAATTCCCTTTTTTTGTAAGAACGCACCAGACTATGAGTTGGCTTCTTACTAAAAAGTAAGTCACTAATAACGGCTCTACTCAGGAACAGGCAGATCATGAAATTTAACTTAGAAATGCTTTTTGTCTCCATTAGGCTATTTGGCTTTTCACCTCCATTGTGCAAAAATATTTTTCCTCTTAACTGAAGTCAATTAGCCCTTCTTGAGTAACTCTGCCATGTAGCTCCCCCTAGTGGTCACTAAGTCCAGTTGTTCATCTGTCTCACTACCCTCCTTTGGATTCACTAATGGATAAAAAATGTTCAAGCCACAGCCTAATTTACTAATTTGGATTAATTTGTCCTTCGAGAAAGTTATTTAAACTGTATTGGACTGTCTTACAGTATACTGTGAATTTATTTTATATATAAACTTTTTCCCCTCTCAGAATTCTTGTAGATGTCCTTTAGGGGCAGTAAGGTTTCCAAACTGTAGTCATTCAAACAAGGTATTCATTCAACAATTTATAAACAAATGCATTCAAACATGTATATGCACCATTGTATAGTTCCATTACTTTTTCACATGGGTGATATCGGTGTTTGACAACTTTTGTTCATTAAATAAATTAAATAATAATTTCTTAAATGTGTTTTGTGTTTACTCAGTTTCCCTTTGTCTAATATTACTTTTTGTCTGAACATCTGAAACCATTCAGTATGTCAAATATGCAATAATAGAGGAAATCAGAAAGGAGGAAATGCTTTTTTCCCTGGCACTGTATCCTTAGCTCAATTTCCTCAACACAGACAAATATCAGCGGTTAAATTAATTTGCATTGTAATGCCCTGTGTCCTGGATCTATGCTAATGATGTTGAGACTGCACTGAGCAGCACTTTCCCTTACTGTGCTGGTTAAGGACTCAGCGGATAGGCTAGAATAACGCATGCCTGATGGTGTTGTGAGAAGCAATTCTTTTGATCGGTTCTACTATTGCAGTCCCGACCAATAAGGAATCTTTTAGATCTATCTTTTAGTTCAATTCATGTACGTTTTTTGCATGGAGCGATAATGTTACAGGGCTTTTTTTTGGAGTCAGGCTCTCATCTTCTCCTCCTGCTCCACCAGGGCCTCTGAGGGAAGGACGGTGGAGGTGCCCTACAGGGGCGACGTGGAAGATACCATCCGGGACATCCTGGGGGGGCTGCGCTCCACCTGCACCTACGTGGGCGCGGCCAAACTGAAAGAGCTGAGCCGCAGGACCACCTTCATTAGAGTCACACAGCAGTCGAGCCAAATGTTCACCTAACACACACACACACACACACACACACAGACGAACTCACACGCAAATATATGCATGCATGCACGCACGCACACACACACAGACTCACACGCACACATGCATGCATGCACACACACACACACACACACACACACACATGCATGCACACACACACGCACACACATGCACGTACACGCACATGCATGTACGCACATACACACACACACACACCATCATTTCCCAATATGTCACAAGGGGAACATCTCTCATGCTGTGTGTGAAACATTAGACTGTTCATATTTCATATCTTCCTCCCAGGTGGATCTCCTGTACATTCTCTGTAGAACAGGGCAGGATTCTCTCTACAGGGGCCTGAATACTTCACCCCCTATACCTTAGTTATCAGTTCATGTAAAGTAATAACACTGGATTCTGAACTGGAATTTCTTTCAGGACACTTGGCAGCTTACACGTCACTACAGGACATATTTTATTAGGAAACTACATCAAGTTACTCACTGCTACGAGACTTGAGCCATTTATGACATAATGCTGCATCACGCTCACTGAATGCATGATTCAGCCCTTTAACAGACAGACGTTATCTGAGCATGTGCAATGGCATGGGGGCACTCCTTACATATAAAACTGTAATGCCACAGGACTTGTCTTGTCTCTCAAGACACAGTAAGTTCTCAATGTAGGGAAAAGTATGGGGGAAAGCCACGTGCTGGGAACACCGGTGGGAGTGGCTCCCGGAAGCTTACCTTCAGGAATGGGCAACGACCCTGCTGAGAATTCTGTTCTTAATGATGGACTTCGTTAGACAAAAAGCAAGCAGGAAGTGTTAATGAAGCTGCTTCTGTGGGTTTGTTTCTGTGACAGATGAGTGGCTTGCTCCCGCAACAGGGGTGCTGGGCAATGCTGGTGAGACATAACACCGTGGAATGCAGTAATGGATGTACAGTAGGCCTTTGAAATGCTACATTAAAGGAACAACTATTCAGTTACAGTCAAATCATTATGTTATCTGAGTTTTTGAATCTTGAGGAGCCAAAGAAAATTGTGTACTACTGGATTTGAGAATTATAAATTAAATAATTAAAATGTTACATTAAAACATTGTAGGCTATCATGTGAGATTACTTCCTCCGAAGGTATTAAGATACATTTCACAACCTGTCCTTTCGAGTGTCCAAAATGATTGCCGGCAAAATTATAACATACTAAGAACCAATGAACAACAAATAACAAATATTTCACCCCAGCCTTTCAGTAATACACGTCCATTTCAATTGTAATGAGGGTGGAGAACATTGCAGTGAAAGGGTTAATAGCTTGGGCATTGTGAGACTGAGCTCACGATAATTTCCTTTACCAATCAGCAGTCACTGATTAGCACTGATCACACCTTCTGAACAAGGTATCTGACTGAATGATATGGCATCTTGTGTCCCTGACAGCTCCCTTACCTAAAGCCATATCCCTGATAATGTGGCACACTGTACGGTAAAGGGTGCAGCACACATCTACTATAGGACAGAGAAAGCTGTGTACAGTGTGTGTGTGTTTAGTGAGAGTGTACAGGTTGTAGGCCTATCTTCACGTGAGAATGTAGAAAGAAAGGTAGAGAGAGAAGTGATTGAATTCAGCAAAGGTCACGCATGCAGCGAATCTGCCTCAGTAACCTGGGACATGGGAAAAGATTCATCTCCAGATTCTAAAGAGAAATTATCGCACACGTAATTAAGACCAGGACGGGAGAGGAGTAAAATGAGAGAAGCGATGTGTACACATTTGCGCATACGGCTAAAGCGTGTGTTCAGTGCGGTGACGTGCCCTGCAGTCTGGTTTGGGTGCGGTGCCGCTGAACACTAGCCCGGCTGGGCCTGAGGAGTTCCACTCCAGCACAATGACTGCACACCTCAGCTGGAGGACCGTAGAGTGAAGTGGGGGGGGCTAACAACGTGAGCTCATCTGCACTCTCGCAATAGAGGATGTTGGAGTGATGGAACAAATACATTGACTATGAATGTTTATCATTACGATCTTCCAAAATGAAAAACTCAGGGCAAAAATGCTACATATGAGATAAAGACTATATAAGAACACCAAGTGCACCCTTGCTGTCTCCTACCTGCAGGAACTGTTTGTGGTGGAGGATAGCATCGTACTGTAAAGCCGTATTCAATTCATGTAATGTGTGTAGGATTCACAGAAACACTTATCTAGATCAGCGACAACTGTATCATATAAGACGAGTAAAAGAACGGGTGATGGCCCAGACAGACTCATCTGGTGAATCCTCTCACTGGTGCCTTTTTACGAAGCATTGGTGCTGTTCTTACTTTGAGGAAGGCACTCGCAGAAGACATTTGAGTCAGTGTGATTCAGTGAGTGAGGGAGGGAGAGTGAGTGTGAGTGTGAGTGAGTGAGTGAGTCAGTGAGTGAGTGAGTGAGTGAGCATGAGTGAGTGAGTGAGTGAGTGAGTGAGCATGAGTGAGTGGGTGAGTGAGTGAGTGAGTGAGTGAGTGAGCATGAGTGAGTGGGTGAGTGAGTGAGTGAGTGAGTGAGTGAGCATGAGTGAGTGGGTGAGTGAGTGAGTGAGTGAGTGAGTGAGTGAGTGAGTGAGTGAGTGAGCATGAGTGAGTGGGTGAGTGAGTGAGTGAGTGAGTCAGTGAGTCAGTGAGTGAGTGAGCATGAGTGAGTGAGTGAGTGAGTGAGTGAGCATGAGTGAGTGGGTGAGTGAGTGAGTGAGTGAGTGAGTGAGCATGAGTGAGCGTGAGTGAGTGAGTGAGTGAGTGAGCATGAGTGAGTGGGTGAGTGAGTGAGTGAGTGAGTGAGTGAGCATGAGTGAGTGGGTGAGTGAGTGAGTGAGTGAGTGAGTGAGCATGAGTGAGTGGGTGAGTGAGTGAGTGAGTGAGTCAGTGAGTGAGTGAGTGAGTGAGCATGAGTGAGTGAGTGAGTGAGTGAGTGAGCATGAGTGAGTGGGTGAGTGAGTGAGTGAGTGAGTGAGTGAGCATGAGTGAGCGTGAGTGAGTGAGTGAGTGAGTGAGCATGAGTGAGTGGGTGAGTGAGTGAGTGAGTGAGTGAGTGAGCATGAGTGAGTGGGTGAGTGAGTGAGTGAGTGAGTGAGGTCTCTCCAGTTTATAGGGCAGCTTTGTCAGAGCCTAAAATGACAAGCTGTCTGCTGTGCAAGTCAAGATGTTACCCCAAAATCCCACAAACGTCTGATATTAATGGCAAATTGAAAGCAAAAAGGGGACAGTTTGCAATTGGCACTGTTATTTTATTAGTACGAGTATACTGAAGCAATAAACTTGTACTGGTATACAGACAATTTCTTTTTTAAAACAAATTTGTTCACAACCTGAATCAAATATTGTTTTATTATTCATAATAATGAAATAATTTCTAACTAGAAAACCTGCAAGCACCATCAAAGAAAAGGACCATAAAATCCAATAAACAGACTGTGTGTATCCTACAAATAGACACACCACGATTAGAAAATAGAATTTGAGTTCTTCCATTTTTTATATTTGTTTTTAAAAAAGCTAGTGCAAGTACAATATTTTACACAAATTACAGAGTATGCACGCATATGGAAACAAAAAAAAAAAGAAGTCCTCATTTCACAATAAAAGCTCTTAACTACCGCTGTACGCACATTAAACGGTTTCTTCTTTCACTAGTAAGGTGCAAAACGTTTTCCCCCCTCTTCCGTGACCGCCTCGCGGTTGGCCGGAGACGCGAACGTCGTCTCCGTCCAACGGCAAGGGAAGAGAGGCCAGGAAAAGCCTCCGCTCCGTTCCGAAGGAAGACTGAATCTCATCGCCAGGGGCGCCTCCGAACCCGCGCTCGACAGCCCGGGGCGCCCACAGTTTTATTTTTCTTCACATCACACCACTGCTTCCAGTGGAGTACTCATGGCTTCCCGCATCACTCAATACAATCTCTCGTTCACTGTCTGAATGGACTAAAACAGAAAGGGGAAAAAAAGAAAAAAAATCAACTGAAATAATAAGAAAGACTGAGAATGCGTGCATATTGGTTGTAACTCAGTACCCCTCTCCCAAAACCAGGTCGGACGCCTCGAAAAGACCAAGAGGCTAGGGTTGCATGAAGCCCTTTCACGAGACAACCAGCAGGGGGAGCCCATAGGCTGACTTTTGTTTTTGTTTTTTTTTTTTGAAAATAAAACTGGAACCACGATTTGTGCAAAGCCTTTCTTCTTATCCATCCAAATTTACACTCTCTTATATTACATTGTTGCTGGTTTCCCACCTTAGATCGAAATCTGCAATTGAAGTCACAATTTGTTTTTGTGGAGAGGTGGTGATGGTATATTCGACAGACAATGCATTGGGTCGAAAAAAGCATGTCATATTTTCATTTGGCATATCAAGAAAGCAAAAAAAAAGGTATTTGCCAAATTCTCTGATTTCCCAGGTTTTCTAAAGTAATGCTAGTAAATATGTCACTAATTAACAGACACAGATTTGCAGACGGCCAAATTCTGCCTGTTGCTTCCAAAAGAGTGAGCGTGTGTGTACAGGCCACACATTAAGGTCTGTTTAGTTTTAAGGTTCAGGGCCATCGCCGCCCGCCGCCCGGCCTGGTGAATCCTGGGATGTGCGGCTGCCCGTTTGGAGACTCGGAGGAAACCGACGATATCAGCGAGGGGCTGAACACAGTTCCCCTGCAGTGGGGGAGTTTCCTGTGACCTGACAACACTGAGAGGAATGATTTCATATAGCAAAGCCCCCCCCCTCTTATAAACGTGCCACTAGCAGTTGGGTTTTACCAAGGGGCCCAAAAAGAGCGGGAGAGAACGAACCCAATCAACTCGGAACGGCCTCCGGCACCAGAGACCTGACTAAATGACTGACAGCTGTGCACAGATGACTGGCTTATCCCACAGCAAGAGAGCTCTGTCCATTGTTATCTGTTCATCTGTGTCTGTAAGGATTCACATTGATCCATCTACAGCATAGATACAATTTTTTATATTATTAATAATAATAATAATAATAATAATAATAATAATAATACAAAATCAAGTCGCCCACCACCAATAATTGCAGTGAAACAAAATCAATCTGTGGGCCTGTCGAAGGTTCCTCAGCCTGAGAGTGAATTTGGGCGGTTTGCCTATGGTGACGAGACGTCAACAACAGTCAAGTTGGGTGGAGGAATCCTGATTGGCTTGTACTCAGGTGAAACAAGGTGCCGAATGCATTGCAAATCAAAAAAACAGAAACACCTTTTATACAAAGAGAAATGACACGCCTCTTCTTTTCCAAATACTGAAACTCGCCCCGACATTCATATTTCATTTGTGCAATCAAAACAAACATGAAAGCTCAGCTTAACATCAACCGCGCTCCTCAAATGAGAGTGCTTTCAAACAGCTCCTCAGCCAATCACGTTAGTTGAAACATTTTCAGAACAGGTTTGCAGTTCCCTACGAGATTATAGTGCTACAAAGAAATACATGTTGTGAGATCCTACCAGTTACAAGTTAACACATATGAAGCGAGGTTTATCATGAAAAATAAATCAAAACTCAAAATGCACACCCGGAAGAAAAGGTGCCCAATTATCTTTGAACAGGATGGGAGCCCAGTGTGACTAACACCCTTTTTCCCCAAACAAACCCCATTTCTCAGCTCGCTGGACCCAGGAACGAGAGAGACCCAACGGGGTGGCTTGGGCTAAAAAACATCATGATGCAACTATGTACAGAACACACTTCTCTGAGCAACTCTCTCTCTCTCTCTCTCTCTCTCTCTCTCTCTCTCTCTCTCTCTCTTTCTCTCTCTCTCTGAAATGAACACGAGACCCTGACAGAACCCCGCCTTCAGAAAAGCCAAAAAAGGTCTTTCCCAGGGTCAAAAGTGCAGAAACAGTATTGTGAAATTTAACACAAAAAAAAGGTTTAAATGTGCATTTTATTTAAGAAGTGGTCCCCACTTTGAGGTTATTATTTCTTTGACATTCTTTCTAAGTTTGACAACGAGCACCGTCAAAACAGGTGGCCAAGGTGACAAGTGACAAACCTGGGAGTGGCGCCCCCTGCAGACGGTCAGGAGGGCGTCTGCATATCGACAAGCTTTCTCAGTTCTTTCAAGGCATGGCCTCAGGGCTTGTTTCAGGTTTGCTGTACATGCTAATAAAAAATATAATACAGACTGTATGCCAATGATACAGTAAACCAGAAAATTAAAAAAATAAGAAATATATGTTTGGTATATTTTAAACTATACATCATATATTACAAATCTACCAGCTATTTATTTCACGCGAGCAATTTGTGAATATATTATAGAATGCATTTGACACAATCCACTGAATTGTTTCAATACACTCTGTGAGATGCAAGCATGAAAGTAGTAACCAATATATTTGTAATATATGTTGTATCATATATACATGTCATAAGGACAAGGGAACCTCCATTATGACCAATGGAAAGTGATTATTTGACTTTATACTAATCTTTTGTCATTTTGTTTTTCTTTCTCTTATTTTCCTGGGGTAAAAGGGGGACAAGGATCACCTCTGCTCATGAGCAAAAAAGTGCTGCTTCTGGTCACGTCAGTGTACCACACACACGCACACACACACACACACACACACAGACTCTAAACACACATTAACACACGTGCATGCACACATGAACACACATGCATGCACACACTCACTCCCACACATCTCTCTGTCTCTCTCTCTCACAAAAAAAACACACACACACACACACACACACACACACTGACAGACACACAACCACACGCATAAACTCCATCCCTGAGTAAGAGCTATGAAAGGTTTTTGCCCTTCAATAGAGAGCCACTGGATGTCACTTGTAACTACCTCTGCTTTATGACAGGAAACACAACCAAGAAAACCGACTGCCAAAATTTTTTTAAAAAGAAACACTGCCATCAACAGTGTGAAAAGGAGGGGTCACTGCGACACTTAACCACGTCAAAGTAGAACCCCACTCAAACCATCCTCATCGCACAATCACAGGGAGCAGGATTCAAACAGCAAGAAACAACTATCTCAAACAGAGTGACATCACACGGTTAAACAGACAAGTGACATCATTCGCAGGCTCCCCATCGCAAGGCTTTGACAAAAATGCAAAACCAGTTTTTAAGTACAACTCTTGCCAAGAACAGTCTCTTTTTTCCCCCCCTCTCGCTTGCTTTAGCAAAGAAGCGACTCGCTCGCTGACGGGTCCTGACATCTGGCTCCAGGAACGATCTGTGACGCCGCGCGAAGAGAAAACGGCGAGCGTCTCCTTCGCCGGAGGGTCGGTCGTTACACTCTATCGCCATCTGGCTTTGCGCGGGAGGCGCGCAGGGCTCAACACGCGAGAATCGCCATCTGCACATCGTCCATTTCTGAGGCCAGTTCCGCTTTGTGGATCAGGGGGAAAAAAATTCCCAGAGGACATTGGGACGGGAAATTTTAAAAAACGGGAAAATTAAAAAAACTAAAAATCGGAACGGTAGATACAATTAAGGGGGACAGTGGAAAACAGAAGGGTTAACGATGCTACGATCACACACTTGGCACAGAGTCTGAAAGACAACAGAGATAGTATTGCACATACGACAACGAAAACCGCCAAGGGTCGATTAATTGTATCCCACACAGGATTTCCATTTCAAAGTACTACATTGTTGGGGATTGAAATTTAAAAAAGCTATTTAGATGCATACAGCACCATCATCCTGCATTCCTTTTTTTCCCCATAGATTCACACTGTCTAATTAGCACTGCTTGCTACCGTTGAGCGGTGTTGGATGTTGGCTCTGCAGGTTATGTTACTGAGCCTCGCGCACGCCACGCCCGTGCAGACTAGCACCCCTTAAACAGCCTTCCTGTCCTCTTCTCTCCCCCTCCTAAACCCAGCTCCTCCCACCCAAACCCCAGGCCCTCACATCTCCTACTGAAAGCCTACTGCTATAACCCCTCCCATTTCTTCCTAAACCTGTCATAACCCCTCCCATTTCTTCCTAAGCCTGTCATAACCCCTCCCATTTCTTCCTAAGCGCGCCCATTATTTCCTAAGCCCGCCCCCGCCCCTCCCACCTCTATTAGCCCCACAGACTGCACGGATAATGCAGGTGACCTGAGTAGAGCATGTGTAAGTACTCAGAGAGTAAAGTGTGTGTGTGTGTGTGTGTGTGTGTGTATGTGCGCATGTGTGAATATGTCTGTATGTATGTATGTATGCGTGTGTGTTGAGCTTGCGTGTATGCGTGTGTTGAACCACCAACACAAATTATGCAACAATTCTACAGGGCATCTCCAGCCTCATCGCTGTCTCTGCTTTTAGAAACACAAGCCAGCGTTTCACGCTCTAGCAACCACTCGCGCCTTCAGCGGGTTACCCCCGGTGACGGCCACACGCCTGAAGAACACGCAGGGCGTTTCCATGGGGACGGCCACAAGCGTGATGTCAGAGTGAAGATGTCTGAGAGCTGAGGCTTGCTCTAAAGCGGTGCTCAATTCTGGACGAAGAGCTTACGGCTCTCACTTCTACGGTCACAAAATGAACCGGACACAACAGTCATGCTCAGACTGGACCAATGGTCACACGCCTCGCAGTCAGAAAAGGGGAAATAAAAAAGCACAATACAGGAAGTCGCAGAGTAAAGGCCAAGACATACAAGGTAGCTAACAGCCAGAGCAAGCGTGGGTTATGAGGTCATTGGATGGGCGGTGATGGGGAGGTGCTGGCGTGGACACACCCCCACTCCACCCTCAACCCCTAAGAAACAGCCTTCTCCAATACGGACGCTGCATATATGTTTCCAGATTTCCCTGAAGTCAAGAATGGCAGACCAACACAACCGCGAAAAAAACCCGAATTAGTTAATAAACACAAATGACATGCAAAAAACCCACGTTATCAATAAATGCGTAGGGAGGGAGGAAGTGTGCCTTCTGGGTGAATGTTAGTGAGGGACAGAGGTGTGTCAACTGCGCCTGTCTGGATAAACCAACCGCTCATTACCAGCAGGTCGGTGAAAAATGAGAATAGCCAAATCCGTGAGTAAAACTTAAAATACGTTTTTTAAAATAATAAAACTACATAAAACAATCCAAAATCACACTTTTTAACTTAAGGCTGCCCCCAGTCTACCCAAAGTGTGCCTCTAAATCACGGCGCCAAACCGATAAACAAACTGGACCTCCCTCGCACACTCTCCACGGACCAAAGTCAAAAATATCAATGGACAGGGGAAAAAAAATTATCCAAAGCGTGGCATTGATCTGAAGAACCCTGTTTTTATTGTTATAAAAATAAAGCATTTCATATGCATGTGGGCACACTCAGCCCTCCGCCACAGTGACCCCCACCCCCCACCCACCCATCCCCTCCCCTCCCCTCCCCTCCCCATGCCGCACCGTCTACCAATAAATGCGGCCGGTCGGCAAGCTCTTCAAGTGTGTGCATGGGCCCTCCCCTCCCCCGACTGCTGCCCCTGTCCAACAGATACTGCGCAGACCAACTGCCATGAAAGTGTCTAGTGGGTAAGTAAGAGAACGGGCCCACGTGCAGGGCCCAAACGCACGCTAGGCAGACATGTTTAGTAACTGCTACATTTCAGTACATTCACTTTCAGCCCCCTCCCGCCTCACTGGTCTGAGCCGAAAGAAATGTCACTAACTCTCTGGATGTGCAAATTGCAAATTGATTCTTTTAAGTAGAACTTTCAACAGAGAAAAACTGATATTTCGTAACTACACACACACACACACACGCGCACAGGTCACACCCACACACACACACATAGATCTACATATATACATTTGTATATACATACACGCACATAGATAAACGGGGATGCAGTGAAATCACTGTGCCTTCTCAGTCACGTGACCACCGCCGAGCCATTTAAATACGCGGAATACCTGTATGGGCGCGTGTGTGTATGTATTTACAGTACAGCGCGTGTGTACGCATACAAAACAAATATGTACACATACATACGTAAACGAACGCGAATGCACATGAGTACGCACACGCCCGAGAGCGAACGCGCATACACATATGCACGCGTGCTTGCACACATGCATTACAAACAGGCATTACATAGGTGACCAACACTACTCAAAAAATCTGGTGGCCAGGGTTCCTGAAACTGCTTTAGAGGGAGTTTTCTTTTTCCTTCCCCGGCCGAACGGCGGTCGCGCGGTCGACGTATCGCTTTTCTCCTCGTCGGGTTGGCTCCCGATCCGTGCCAAGAGGAGACGGAGGGGCGAACCGACCTCGCTACCTCGCAGAATCCTTCGACCAGCAGCCCGTTCAACGCTAACAGCGGCGCCACCTCACACTGTTCATTCCCTAAACGTCGCGAGGCGGGCATGAGGAGGAGAATCCCGCAATCGGGAGACCGGTCTTCCCGTGGACGTCCATTACAAGACCTTCTCCTTAACGCTAACTCCCGCCCCCCGCCCCCAGCACCAAACAACAGCTTTCTCTCTGAGCCAAATCCGTTAACCACATACAGTACTGGATTCACGTCGAGACCCAAAAAAACAAAAAAATGAAACAAATCTTACTAACAATAATTAAGTGCTTGCAGACCGCCGCCGGACTCCCGACAACCAATTTTGCGTCACACTTTTTTTTTTGTTTTGAAAAGGAAAAATTATTTGAAGAGGTTGCACTGGATACTCAATGATGGGAACTGTATTTAGTCTTGTTCTACTCTCTCGCTCCTGTCATGCTAAAGACATCAACCCAGTGTGTGTGTGTGTGTGTGTGTGTGTGTGCGTGCTTGCACGCGTGTGTGAGTGTGTGTGTCTGTGTATGCATATATATACATACTCCTGTATATCAATATTCCACCCAGTCATTGGTAACTGCAGGTGACCCCTGACCTCAAGGATCAGACATTCCTCACACCATGATTTACCCATTAATTAAGATACTCGGAAAAAAAAACTACAAGGAAAGAGAAAGAAACAAATAAAATGCTAACAAATACAACAAATACAGTTTTAAAATGCACTAGAGATAAATATGCAAAGCAGGTCCACCTACTAAAAAAACAGTTCCCTCCCTTTTTACAGGGATGACTGGCACTGCTTAATGACATCACAACATCAGCTGACGTGTCTGGAAGCCAAGTACCACACAGGATAATGGCTCACACATTTCACCACAACGAAACAGGTAACAATAAGAGCGTGACATCATCGTTAGTGTGTTTTACTGTGACGCTTGTTTTCCTCACAGGAAAACTGCCAACCAGTTGCCACCATCAGTACATGTGTACACCGCGTTGTTAGGCTGGTATTTCTAGGTGAACTCCTTGAGCTATGCCAACAAAGAAAAAAGTCCTACTCTTACAAAACAGTGCTACAATTATATTTTTCATCTGTGCTGAAATACATCATATATTCAAATATATAGCCTCTATTGCACTTTCAGACAAGCAATTCTGTTGTGTTTGAGCATACCCCACTAATCGAGCTCACGTTTACATCCATGAAAGCTGCAATAAAGGGTATTTTGAATATATAACATGACATATAGTGAAAAATACTTTTCCGTTTCTAATCAAGAATTTGTCATATCCTATTTTGTTCCCCCCGAAATGGCGACTATTTGAATGAAAGGGAGAAACTGGGAAAGCGAGTTCTGTTTCCCCTATGGTCCCCCTTTCATTCCTACCCTTGAGGAAGGGGGGGGGGGGGGCATTTAATGTGCTGCCTGTTCACATGGTGACAGTTTTCAAAAGCCTTCCACTCCAAAGCTACTTTTCTTTCTCCTGTCCAGCAGTCATTTTCTTTCTCATTCTGCTGGCTGCACTTTCAATTGCAAGTCTGGAGGGTAACGGTGCAGCCCTACGCCTCAATCTAACCAAACTCTGAACACCTCCGACATATTCCGATTCGCTCTCTCTGTACAAATTTCTCCACAAAGTGTGCCGGCACCAACACCCCGTCTCTGACAAAGAGGCAAAGTGCACTGAACCGGGGGGGTCAGTGGTCAGTCTTAGCACGTTAACAAAAAAAGTAATGTAAACATATTGCACCTAAAAGATCATCGATAACAATCACATCGGGTCTTAATTTCCCTTTAAAGTGACTTTCTGCCTCCGACGCTAGGCCCGTCCCGCGTGCTAGCGGGATCGCGCGGGATCCCCTCCCGCTGGAAACACTTCTCTGCGCGCCGCCCGCGCCGAACTCACACCAGCACGTTAGCGTTCGTTAGCGCTCGTTAGCACGCGGCGGTCCGGTCAGACTGGGCTCGCCCGTGCGCGCTACGGAGACCTACATTCTTCCAGCCGCGTTTTTAAATGTTTAAACCAGAGCGGCGTGCGCGAGCCGTCGACCGCGCGGGTCCGAGTCTCTAGGCCTGTCAACAGTTACGCCCTCTATAAGACATAACAAAAGAGGAACCACTAACACCTGATCGGAAAAAAAAACACGTACGTGGGACGGCTGAAACCACATCGCCCCACCTTCCCTCCCTGCCCCCCTCCACCCTGCGGCCCCCGCTGCCGTGGAAACGAGCAGCGGAGGAGCAGGTCCCGCCCCAGCCAAACAGAACCGCCCCGGGGGACTTTCCGATGTTTGCGGTGGAGGCGGGGCGAGAGGACGTGCTCCCTGTCCGTACGCGGTCACGTGACCGTGCGGGTGACTGACGCAACCTCTGCCGGCGTCTCTCTGCGACATTTGGGATCTGCTCCTTTTCGGCCGCCTTCTTGCTTGCTCCTCCTTTCTTCAGCTCCCTGAACCCACGCGTGTCACGGGTTTTTTCCCAGCCCCCCACCTTTATACGGGACTCAGAGACAGAAACCACACCCCCTTCTGTTACATCACCCGGCAGAGTCAAGCAGTGCGCTGGCTCCCTATGCTTACTGATATATACCTGTCCCTCTAAAGTAAGGTGATAACATGACAATACTGGGTAATATTAGCCTACAGTACAGTAATCTGTATTGAAAACAAAAACAAACAAAAAAAAAAACATTTAAAAACAAAATAAAAAAAAGAAAATAAACCTTGCGAGGGCTGTTTGTCATTCAATTATTTTTTTTAAATCTCCGTAATGTAAAGTCCCGGTCTTCACTTGCCTATGCTTGACCTGCCTTCGATGCAAATCTTAACCTCCTGAGGGAGGAAGGAGGGCTTGGGCAGAGTCAAGGGGGGCTCCTCCTCCACCTTCTCCACCTTGCGGCTCTCCGGGGCCGACCACCTCCGCTTGCGGCCCGCCGGCCTGCCCGCGCCGCCGGCCTCCGCCTTGGGGGGCGGGGCCCCGCAGGGCGCCGCCTTCTCCCCGAGGCTCAGTTCCCCGTTCTCGGCCTGCGCGCCGCCCCCGCCCCCCCTGGGCCCCGCCCGTCGGCCCAGCCCGTTCTCCTGCTCCCCGTGGTGTCCCCCCCGGCCTTTCGGGGGCTTGAGGAGGAGGCCGCCGTTCCCCGCCACGGCGTCCAGGGTCTGGGCCTTCTTGGAGCCGTTCCTCAGGCTCTTGAGGGTGAGCGAGATGCAGACGTCGCCCACCGACAGCTTGGAGCAGGCCAGCTCGAACAGCTGGGTGGTCCTGTCCGGGCAGCAGGACGACCAGCCCTTCCCGAAAACGAAGAAGGGGTACTCCACCTGCACCTCCACGCTGACCTATAAAAAGGGAGAGAAGGAGAACGAGTCGGGACATGAGCTACAGGCCGTGGGTGGACTGGCCCAAAACAGACAAAAATAAGGCGCATTTCTGAGCATTCCTAACTGTTTCCCAGAGCTACGTGCCTAAACAAAGCAGCTCTAAAAATGCAGAATCACTCCGCAAAAATTTCTCACGAGGAGACGCGGAGCTAAAGCCAGCTAAAAAATGGATTCCAGCGGTCAAATCCTCTTCACTTCTCTATGGTGCTTTTGAGAGCAAGTCCAGAGCTTCAGGTTGTGGAGAATGTTAAAAGTAGACTGCCACCCTACATAATGTCACAGATACTTCTGCCTGTTTAATGTACTCCTTAGGTGTGTTCAGCTGAGTTTTCAGATGGACAGAACATAGCATTCAGCCTCAACTGTATTCTTACACTGCTTATAGCCTCTCAGTGTTCAGTGTACCACTCTGTGGGGATCAGGCTCATCAACACCCAGCCATTCAGACCTCTAGAGGAACCCTCACCTCAAATGGCCGTCCTTATCATGTTTATAGGTAGGCTGTGGCTATAAAAGGCGGAGCAGAGATGAAATGTGGGAGGAGCTGGATATTCCGGTCGTCACAGCAACGTACGGCCAAGGTGAATGAGCAAGAAAATCTAGCCTTGAGTCTGCTTCTTTTCAGTGGTGACTAAACACTAAATACTCTGACAAGAAACATACAGCTACTCTCTTGACAAGTGGTGAAAAGACAGAAAATGACCGAGCCCAAACTATAATGGTGACAGCTCTGAGCAAACACTGTACTGCAGCCAAGGATGAGAGTAGAAGTTTTTGGCATTAAAATGTACCCATGAATTAAATACATATTACTTCATGTCCGTGACGATGTACAGGAAAAAACCAAATTATCAATGGGAAAATGGAACACTGCTGAAAGCTCCATGGGAACAAGAAGTCAACTTTGAAAATACACAGACCGACACATACATGCACATACACGTGTACACACACCCACCCAGAGATAGACAGATAGGAAGACAACAGAGAAAGACAAACAGAAATATGCACACACACACACACACACACACACAAACATACACACGCACGCACGCACGCACACACACAAACACACATGCACACACACACAAACACACACACACAGACCCACACACAGACACACACACACACGCACACACGCACGCACACAAACACACACGCACAAACACACACACACAGACACACGCACAAACACACACACACAGACCCACACACAGACACACGCACGCACGCACGCACACACACGTACCCACGCACGCACACACACGTACCTGTGCTCGGTGCTCCCCGACGGCGAACTGGACGATGGCGAAGTTGGCCGTGGGGCTTCCGTCGATGCGCTCCACCGTGCTGGAGTCGATCTTCAGCTCGCCGCTGATCTCGGCGCTCTGCAGGAAGTCCTCCGTCCGCAGGTCCTCCACCCGCTTCAGCTCCCCGTCCGCCAGCTGGATGATGGAGCCCTTCATGAAGTAGGGGGGCAGCGAGGGGGCGGAGGGGGGCGGGGGCGTGGCCATGGCGCCGGCGGGCAGGTGGAGCTGCGCCTGCACCACGGCGGCCGCGTGGTACTGCCCCGCCCCCTGGAAGGGCTCGCATTTGGCCACGGCGGCGGTGACCAGCTGCTGGGTGGCGGCGGCGGCGGTGGTGTGGGCGGGGTCGCTCATGGGGATGATCATTGGCTGGCCGCCGGGGATGACCAGCTGCGGCGCCAGGCCGGCGGGGTAGCCCACCGGCGCCTGCTGCCCGCCCGCGATGTAGCCGATGATGGAGGGCTGGGCGGAGGGCGGGTAGAAGCTGTTGGAGGGCAGGCCCGCGGAGACCTGCTCGGTCGCGCTGTGAGTGGTCTGGATGACGCTGTGCGGGGAGAGGGCGGCGACCGTCACGCACGGCTGGGGGGCGGGGAAGGCGAAGGGCGAGGCCCGGGAGGCGGGCCTGCCCAGGCAGATCCCGCCCTTGTCGCCGGAGGGCGGCGGCTTGTCCGGGCTGCCGCGCGGGTCGCCGTGGCTGTTGGACACCAGCATCAGAGGAGTTCGGAGCCCTGAGGTTTCCTGTGCGTGGTCGGAGGGGATCAGGACTTGCCGGGCCTCGTAGTGGTGATGCTGCTGCTGCTGCTGCTGTTGGTGCTGCTGTTGGTGCTGCTGTTGGTGCTGCTGCTGGTGGTGGTGATGGTGGTGGTGCTGGGGGTGCTGGCTGGACCCCGCCTTGGCCCCGGCGCTCTGCTTTCCCAGAATGCTCTCCGGCGACAGGCCGTAGTGCCGGCCCGCCTCCAGCTCCCCGTTCAGCGCCTCCCGGCTCCGCCCCTCCTCCTTTTTGGTCGGCCTGTCCTGAGGCGAGTAGTGGAGTAGGAGCTGCGAGGCCCCGCCCAGCGCCAGGCCCTGCGAGAGGAGGGCCGTGTGGGGGTGGAGGTGCAGGGGGAGGTGGGCGTGGTGCGAGGACGCCGCCTGCGACGACGCCATGCTCAGGTGGGAGGAGCCGGTCACGTGGACGTACTGGGGCGCCCCCTCCGACGCCGCCGACGCCGGCGAGCGGACCAGCTGCGCCCGCTGCTCGGCCTTGGCGGACGCCTGCGCGTAGGCCTCCTGGCGGGGGCGCGCGGGCGGGGCGGAGGCGGAGGCCGGGGGGGCGAGCTGGGGGGAGATGTAGCCGGCGTACGGCCCCGCGTACGCAGAGTTGATGAAGTGCAGGTTGGGCGGGAGATGGGTGTACTGGATGGTCCCGCCGGGCTGCGAGAGGGCCGAGGTGTAGGCCGCGGGGGGGAGGCACGTCACCACCGTCCGGGAAAACGAGGGGGAGGAGGAGGAGGAGGACGAGGAGGAGGGGGCAGAGTACTCGGTCAAGGGCTTGTAGTGGGCTCCGTCGGACCCGGGAGGCGTGCCCGCGTGCTGCTGCCCGCCGGCCACGCTGGCGAGCCAAGCCAGGTTCTCCCCGCGCTGGCTCTCGCTGGCGGGCCCCGCGGCCTGCGGCTTCTCCTCAGCGGGCCGGTCGCTCGCCGGGATCTCCCGCTTCTTCGGCGGCAGGCACTCGTTGCTGCGCTCCTGGTTGGACTTCATCCTCCGGCCCTGCTCGCGCCCGTCCGTCCTCGGCTCTTCCTCCGCGGCCGGTTCCCTTTCTCCCTCTCTCTCTCTCTCTCTCTCTCTCTCTCTCTCTCTCTCTCTCTCTCTCTCTCCCGCTCTCACTGGTTCTCTCTGGTCTCTGTGTCTGTCTCGCGCTCGATGGCGGTGCCCGCCCACCCGCTGGGCTCGCTGGGCTCGGGGAGGGGGGGAGGTGGGGGGGGGGTGGCGGTCTGTCTGGCGTTCAGCGCCGGGGGGGCGCGGGGCTCAGCCCAAAGCTCGGGAGGTCACGCCTGCTGTCTGAAGGTGATCTGCGGTCGTCATGGGGAATCATCTCCCTCCGAGCACGAACCTCCCGCTGTGGGAACCTGCGGATCAAAGGGCAGACACACACACACACACACACAGGCTAGTGAGCTGGCGTTCGTCCGCAAGGTGACCTCTACTCCAGCAACCTGCTACGATACGCAGGGAGGAAGGGAGGAATACTCCCACCTCGCAGTCAGGTGACTTCACAGAGCTCGGGGAAAACAACGGGGGAGCATTTAAACGCAAAATGATTTTGCTACGGTTCGAGGTTAAGGGGAAATAAAACGTGATTGGCAAGCGTCGGTCTCGACCATCTGCAAGCGCTCGCTGCTGGGAGGGAGAGCGCGGACCCCCCTGGGCGGGAGAGCGAGAACAACACAGCGTGCGCTTCGTTAGCAACGCGCCTGCAGCTCCGCGCCCCACCGTCGCTCACCGCCCCGCGGCCGCACAGAACACACGCCGCCTTCGTTTGAGCCGGTGGCAGGCCGCACGCACTCCCCGCGCCATGACACATCCACCTTCTGCGTTCCGAATCACAACAACGGGGCGCTGCCAGCGACGCGGCGCTCCGGCTACTGAAAAGGCCCGTCTGTTCCTTTGTGTGCGGAATGAACCGCGCACAGGCGCGCACCCTGACGTTCGGTCCACCAGAAACAAAGAAGACAAAGGAAGGTGGCGACGGGGCTGGCACCGTAGGAGGGCGCGAATGCCTCAGCGGTTGACTCATGAGGCTAGCTAGCCTGGCCGTGCAACTAACAGGTCACCCCGCATACTCACAATGAGGAATTGTTTGCGAATTTAGCGTCAACCGCATTTCTAACTGCTGAGACCCTGCGCACCATAACCTTGACTCCCATACAGCCTCCTCTATAGCCAATGAACTCTAGCCATCACTCAGTCACCAGAACAAGTAATGCCATTTAATGGATGATGCCCCATGCCCCAGTCTTAGCTCCAAAGTTCACGTTCGGTGGCTAAAGTTCATGTGTGATGGTTTAAGTTCACTTGTGAAGCCTAAAGTTCACGTGTGATGGCGAAGTTCACGCTTGATAGCTAAAGTTTACGTGTGATGGCTGAAGTTCACGTGTGATGGCTAACGTTTACACGTTATGGCTAAAGTTCACGCGTGATGGCTAAAGTTCATGTGTGATGGCTAAAGTTCACGTGTGATGGCTAAAGTTCACGTGTGATGGCTAACGTTTACACGTTATGGCTAAAGTTCACGCGTGATGGCTAAAGTTCATGTGTGATGGCTAAAGTTCACGTGTGATGGCTAAAGTTCACGTGTGAAGGCTGAAGTTCACGCTTGATAGCTAAAGTTCACGCTTGATAGCTAAAGTTCACGTGTGATGGCTAAAGTTCACGTGTGAAGGCTGAAGTTCACGCGTGATGGCTTAAGTTCACGTATGATGGTTAAAGTTCATACATGAAGGTTAAAGTTTATGTATGATGGCTAAAGTTTGCGTATGATGGCTAAAGTTCACGCTTGATAGCTAAAGTTCACGCGTGATGGCTAAAGTTCACGCTTGATAGCTAAAGTTCACGCGTGATGGCTAAAGTTCACGCTTGATAGCTAAAGTTCACGCTTGATAGCTAAAGTTCACGCGTGATGGCTACAGTTCACGCTTGATAGCTAAAGTTCACGTGTGATGGCTAAAGTTCACGTGTGATGAATCACTGGCCCAAAACGACCTAGCGCAGATCCTCATAAGGCTACAGGTGTCTGCTGGAGGCGCGGAATATGCGCTCGCACGCTTAAAGTGAGCCCGCTCTCCGCACTGACACTCGTTTGATATTCCCCGCCGCGCTCCATCGATTCCTCCCGGCGCCCCTCCGCCCACTCGTCCGTCCGGCGCGCGCGGGAGGGCTGCTTTGCGTGTTAAACGACGCCGCTGATTTAGGAGCCGCCTCGCAGGTGTGGACAGCTCGCTGTGAGCACAGCACTGCCAGGGCAGATTTACAGGCCTCAACCCTACAGCCACACGGGGGTAATCACTGTCCTCCAGCCATGGGGAAGCTTTACCTGATCACCACAACAATAAGAGAAAACTCAGGAGCTGTTGACTATAAACTACTGCCTGCTAACTTCCTATTGTTTATTATGCAACTATCCTGCTCTGCAAGGTCAACTAAAATATAATGTGATTATACTCCCTTATATATGCTATTCTATTATATACTCTCCTTATTCTTCTTCTTTTTATTATTATTATTATTATTATTATTATTATTATGTATTAAGAATGTTCTAATTGTGATTACCCTCACCAAGAAAGATGCAACAGAATGATAGGTCAAGTTACGGTCAGCCCTACCAGTGACCGGCACGCGAAAACAACAGAAACAAAAGGAAGTGCAGTTTAAACAGGCACAACATCGCAAACAGCACCCGACCGGCCCGCGAAAAAGATGCGCCCGCCGAAAAGCCGCCGTAGGCCCCTCCCTCACCGCCACCCCTCGTTTACTCTCGTCTGTCCTTCGCTATTTCGCTTTACTCAGGACGTTCGGGACAGAAAAGCGACGTTCTAAATATAAACGCCCCCGTGAGCCGCCTGAAGCGTCACCGCGGCGGGTTTGCAAGGGGGGGGACTGGTTTCGGCGGTTCTCAGAGAGCAGGGAATTTCCGCCATGAGGATAGCATTTGAATTTTTATACAATAACTCAACCAACTCGACCAAAAAAAAAAAACAGTATGACACTTTTCTTTTCTCTACAACTGTGGCAACCAGCCCCGCTCCTGGAGATCTACCATCCTGTAGGTTTTCACTCCAACCCTCGTTCAACAGCTAGATATGCTGCTGAGCTGCTCATCAGTAGAGCCAGGTGTGCCAAATTAGGGCTGAAATAAAAACCTACACGACGGTCGATCTCCAGGAACAGGGCTGGCTACCACTGCTCCACAATGTTGCCGAGGCTGCAGCCTGTAGTGGAAGGAAGGGGTTAAAAAACAGGACAGTTGTAGAGTAAAGAGCAGCTTCAAGGCCAGGCTAAACGAGCACAGAGACGAGTGGTTTATTTTTATTCGGCGCTGCAGGACGCTGCCCTGGCTAATGGAAGCTACGTCTTATCAAGGTGGTTTAGTGGGAAGCTCTGCATCAATAAGCCTCCACCGGCACGCAGATGTGCTTTTCCTGTGCGACTACTCCTCCCTCAGCCCCCCCCCCCCCCCCCCTACACCTCTCCTTGTCCAAGTATGTTTAGTCATCTCAGTTTTATGTTGCACAGAGCCATTTGGACATATTAATGAGCCCATTATCATAAAAAGAAGGTAACTTGAATGATTAATAGCTGTAATGGGTTGGAATGTGTGTTTCAAATATATTTCAAATGATGTTTGCAACAATTTTTAAGCTATTTGATATATCAAATCGACCTTTAACCTTTGGTTCTTTATTTTCAGTCTTCACTTTCAGGAACAGCAACACCTTCAACACTATCATAATTCAAATGTGCTTAAATGTCTCCCCTTGTTGGTAGAAAGCAATGAACCCTCTGTTTTGCACATCTATAGAGGTTTTCCTGTCTGGCACTGCCAGGAACCAATGAGGCTTAATGGAGCACATGTGTGCAGATTCTGAGATACACAGACACACATGTACACACACACACAAACGCACACAAGTACACACACACACACGTACAGTCCCACACACACGCACACACACACACACAGGCACAGACCCACACACACATACACATAAACACACACACACACACACACACACACACAGGCTATGTGAACTGATGCCTGTATCACACAGCATCCTGGGGGAAATTAAGCGCCTAATCTTTCACTTTCCCCAGCACTAATGGTTTATCCTGGCAGATTAAGTACAGGGAATGAGCCCAAAGCACTGCTTCACCCGGGACAGTGAGAGAAAGCAGCCTCTACTGGCCCACACTGGACAGAGCCAGCAGTCTCAAAGATCAACAGCAAACACAAACATACCACACACACGCACACACACACACACACACGCACATACTCACACACACACCACACACACATACTCACACACACACACACACACACACGCACACACACACACACACGCACACACACACGCACATACTCACACACACACCACACACACCACACACACACACGCACACACACGCACATACTCACACACACACACACACCACACACACACACGCACACACACGCACATACTCACACACACACAAACACACCACACACACACACACGCACACACACATACTCACACACGCTTAAGCGCAAATACTTATATTACCATGCATACTTATATACTCATCCTTATATATACATTAACTTATGTACACATACATGCACATACAGGTACACAGCCACACTGAGAGAGAGAGAGAGAAAGAGAGAGAGAGAGAGAGAGAGAGAGACAGAGAGAGAGAGAGAGAGAGAGAGAGAGAGAAAGAGAGAGAGAGAGAGAGACTCTTTACAAGTGATGATTTTTAAATGTTCCATGTTCATGTTTTACCTGGCATGCTTTGGCAATGCAAATGTAAAATTCTGTCCTGCCAATTTAATTGAACTGAACTGAATTTAGAGTGAGAGACAATCACACTTACGCTACATGGCTAAAAGTAGTTGGACACCTGACATCCAACATCTCATCCAAAATTATGGGTATTAATATGGAGTTTGTCCACCCTTTGCTGTTACAACAACCTCCACTTTTCTGGGAAGGCTTTATACTAGATATTGGAGCATTGCTGCAGGGATTTGCTTCCATTCTGAGAGAAGAGCAGTAGAGAGGTTGGGCACTGATTGGGCGATTAGGCCTGGCTTGCAGTTGGCTTTCCAACTGATCCCAAAGGTGTCGGATTCGGATGAGGTCAGGTCTCTGTGCAGGCCAGTCAAGGTCTTCCACACCGTTCTCAACAAAACATTTCTATATGAACTTTGCTGTGTGCCCGGTGGCATTGTCATGCTGAAAGGGCCTTCTCAAAACTGTTGGGGAAGCACAGAATTATCTAGAATGTGTTCGTATGCTACAGCATTAAGATTTGCCTTCACTAGAACTAAGGGGCCTAGCCCAAACAGTTTTCACATGTGAAAACAAAACATAACTTGAAATAGCATAGGTTACCTTTTCCCGCTCTCGTCTTATAAGTGGAATTATTTTCATAGTTCACATGTGTACGCTTCACATGTTGGATGTTCACATGTGGATTTTGCACACGTGGTTTTTGAACATGTGATTTTTTCCTGTCTGCAGCAGTGTTTGCCCCGTGCATGTGCGCCCTGCTAGATTTCACAGTTATCGGAATTGTGCAATAAGCGTCAGAGCTAAACGCAAATTGCTCCACTCCCCTACCCCTCCACCTCTAGAAACGAAAACACGCCAAGATGACACTTTTCAAGAAGCTGTGAAATTACAGAGGGAAAGGCGCGACACGGCGAAGGCAATCAGGCGGCTTTGGCTCCGCTGGTGGGAAGCGAGCGGGGCGCAAGGTGTGAAACAGATGGAGATCGAGCGTAAAAGGCTTGCATAACACACTTGTTTGTTCGTGTGCTTTTTTTTTTTTGTTTTTTTTTTTTTAAGCTCTGTTCCGAGGTTTTCCCTGGTGACGCCCGGCAGAGGAGCTCAGCGTGGGGAGAGACCGGCGGCAGCGCGTGCGCTCGGCCAAAACGCGAACCCGTTCGGAACGCCCCGCCTTCCCTTCTGGAAGGTTGACGGAAAAGCAGGTTCACGCGCATTCACTGCCAGGCACGTACACTGGGCAAGCCATCGTAAAGATGGCTGTGCAGGCTGGACTGATTTCAGAGACTGCCTCCCACCCCAAAAGCACAACCCTGATCCCATCTCATACACAGTAGCCCAAAGTTACTGTGCAACCCAATATGGATAGAGAAAATAGTGGGCCTGAGTAACAAATGAAACACAATCATTGTGTTTACCGATAAATGCATTTTTTTAAAAACCCTTAGGGAAAACAAACAACGTTTGTTAGCTAACACGCATAAATGCACACAGCACCGCACATGCACACATACTTTCCATTAACAACACACGTAAAACCCCGGTCAGCTTGCTGAGCACACATGCACTATGACCCCAGTAGTGAACACATGACCTCAACACGTAACTGCTCTCCCAGCTGCGTTCTGCAGAGCGTTAATAGCACTCCCAGGGCTCTGAGAAAGAGACTGCAAAGAAAGCCTAAAGCTTTATTAATACAGAAAGAAAAACCATAGAAGATGAAGGTAAAAAAAAGCAAGGCCACTGAACTCAATGCCAGGTCATCTTCATTCAAGCACACTGGGGTTCAGGCTCAGGCGGAGCATGCTGAAACATGC